>NC_083279.1:73170721-73770721 GCF_963506605.1 Zootoca vivipara | reverse complement strand
ATTCAAAAGAGCCCAGAGGCGTGAACATCGTGGTTTTCCATTCATCGCCTTCCCTGATCCTGATCAAGTTGTACGCCCCCCTCAGGTCGAGCTTGGTGAAGATCTTGCCCCTGCGTGCCGCTGTCAGGAGATCATCCACTCTGGGCATGGGGAAAGCCACTGGCTCTGTCACTGAATTCAGCCGCCTAAAATCCACCACCAGACGGCGCTGTTGCGTGTCTTTCTTGTCAACCCAGAAGACCGGGCTGCCCCCTGCTGCCTTGCTTTCTCTGATGAACCCCCGCTTGAGGTTCTTGTCGATGAAAGCGCGCAGATCCTCCAGTTCCTGGTCTGACATGGCGTACAGCTTGGCTGGGGGTATAGTTGCCCCTGGCACCAGGTTGATCTGGCAGTCAAAAGGCCTGTGTGGGGGTAGGTGGTCGGACTCCGCTTTGCTGAAGACCTCCTGCAGGTCCCAGTACGGCTTGGGTATCGCCTCACCCCCTTTGACGTGCATGGTGGCCACCGTGGCTATTGGAGGCCCCTCCCCTGGTTGGTGCTCCATGCAATGTTCCAGACAAAAGTCCGACCCAAACGTGATGCATCTCTGGTGCCAACTGATGGAGGGGTCGTGGCGCGCCAGCCAGCTCATGCCCAAGACGATGGGGGGGTCTGAGATGGTGGTGACGTTGAATGCCAGTGTCTCTGAGTGCCTTCCCACCGTCATTCTCATGGGGGGGGGTTGATGAGTGATGGCCCCTCCCAGCAACTCTCTGCCGTCAATGGTTGCCACGTGCAGAGGAAAATCCAGCTGCAGAAGCTGGATCTGGTGCTGTTCTGCAAAGTTCCTCGAGAAGAAGTTCGCTGACGCCCCACTGTCAATTAGGGCGAGGACCGTCAGGGGATAGCCATTTGGGAGCGTTAGCGTCACTTCTAGAACCACTCCTGCTCTGGGAGGGGTGGGCTGGCTCTGCTCCTCTCTGTGCGGGTGGGCGGGCTGGGGCTGTTGTCTGCTGACTGTGCCTGGCTGCTGCCCCTTGTCTCCTGCAGCCAGGCTTTCCCGTTTCCCTGCTGTGGTGCTGCATCAGTGGGGGAGGGCATAACCGTTCCCGCCTTTCCTTGCCACTCCCTGCGATGTGGGCAGTCTCTGACGAGATGCTGGGGGGAGTTGCAGAGAAAGCAATTCCCGCCTCTTCCCTCCCTGCGTCTTGTCGCCGCTGGGGTTTGAAAAGCCCCCGCGCGCGCGCTATCAATTTGCATGGGTTCCTGGTCCTGGCTGGCCCCAGGCGTGGCTTGAAAGGGTTGTTGGGGGAGTGGCTTCTCCTGCGACCGTGGGAACCAAGCCCGCTTTGCGCGCGTTGCTTGCTTGTCGCTCCACCGGGATTCCTGTCTCACCCCCACCGCCAGAGCCGCTTTGCTCAGCTGATCCATAGTACTGGGCTTTGGACCTCTCGAGAGCTCATCCTTCACCTCCTCATGCAAACCCAAGTAGAACACCGCTTGCATTGGGGCTGACTCTAGTTCCCACCCCAGTCTGTGCACCAGCATGGTGAATTTCGCCCAATATGCGCGAACTGTCATATTTCCTTGGCGTAAATTATGAAGTTCCTCCTTAGTCTGGTCCATATGACTATCGGACGAATACATCGTTTTCAGACCTTCTAGAAATAGTTTGACATTCTTCATGCAAGGATTCTTTGTTGCGATTAACGGTCTTAGCCACTCCCTGGCTGCCCCGGTAAGGTGCTCCACAATAAACGCTACCCTGTGCTCATCATCAGGGAACTCATCATGGTGCAGCTCAAGAGCATACACAATCTCAGTCTCAAAGCCATGATATTCCCTCGGGTCTCCATTGAACTTGCTTACTAGGGTCCCGGCTCTCCTTCCTGGCAGCACTTGGACTTGGGGTGCCCCTCCCGCCTTGTTTTTCTCTGCATCTAGCTTGTTTTGGAGGTCTACCGCCGCCGCCCTTAATTGCTGCTCTCTTTCCTGAAGTGCTCTCACCTGTTCCGCAAGTTGTAGCCTGTCGTCCTGGACCTTCTTGGTTTCTTCTTTAGCTGCCTTTAATTCCCCCTGCGCCTGCTGCGCCAGCTGCTGCAGGTCTTGCTGGGCTTTCTCTGCAATCTGCCGCCATTTCTCCGCCTCTGACACACTCATCCCGCCAACTCCAAAGTAGCCCAAAAAAAAGATTCGGAGGTTGCTGTCACAGAGGCCGGATCAGGCTACTTCAGAGTGACGACGCTACGCAGCTCTGCATTTTATTCTTTTATTGGTGCTGCGTATTTACAGTGCTGAAGTCATTGCTATTTACAAGGAACGATGTGGTCATTCGGTTTCAGAACCTCCGAATGGCTTTTGGCGCGTCTTTCTCCAACACAAAAGCTTTGGCAGACCCATCCTCTTTCCCCTCCTCTTTCTGCGTAATTCCGGAGTTGGGCGGATGGGTCTCCCCCCCTGATTCGCCCCTTCCTGTCCCACCTGGGACCCTGGCTCCTCTACCTTGCCTGAGCCTCGGACACGACTTCCTGCTTCCCCACTGGAATCGGAACTCTCTCTGCTTTCCCCTGTGCTCGGGGATGGGCTTGAACTCAGGAGGGGAGGGACTTCGCGATATCCCCTGTCCCTCACATATGCAAACAAGCCACTGGCTTCCTCGTGCGTTTTCCCAGTCCTTAATGAACACCCAAAAACTTTAAAGTGTACACTCTTGGGCTTTATACACACCATATCATAGAATAGAACCATAGAATTGTAGAGCTGGACGGTATCCCAAGGGTCATCTAGTCCAACCCCCCTCCATAACTTTCCGAGGGAGACCGTTCCACTGTCAAACAGCTCTTACTTATAACCTTAAAGCATATTTCACCCCAGGCGATCTTGAGAACTACCACTTACAGAACCAGAACACCCAGTGCCCTTAAAAACTATAGTTCCCAGGACAATTATTATTGGGGGAGTGCACTTTAAATGTACTTTAAAAGTTAAGGTGTGCACAAAGCCTTAGAGTGCCAGGGTTCTTCAACTGGTATTTTTGCTCCGTTCACGAACCGAGAAGGGATGGTATTGGCAAGATGTGGGTTTTTGGGAGAGGGAGACTGAAGAGATGAAAGGATCATAGAGACGTTTCACTTGTCAGTGAGTCTACTAATGAAGTTCTCTCATGATAATGTGTCGGAGGCAAAGGTAGTGTATTGCTGAGCCTGCATTTCCAGCAAGCCTTCCTCTGGCCACGGAAGGTTAATTTTATTGTGTCTCCTAGGGATCTAGTAATAGGTGAGTCTACTTCTAATCTGAGCATGTGCAGCGGTGCAAAGCATTGCAAAGCCATTCACAACTCTTTTAAGCTTTCCTAGCTGTGGTTGTTATTCCCTCCCCCCCTTCTACGTAGAGATCTGTGACTGCTATTCCTAAGACACACGCAACCCGCACACATACCTGCAAACAACGCACTCCAGGGAGCCTTGTTCCCATCCCCCTCCCTTCCCTTAACAACACTGTGATCATATTTTCTGAGCGAGAGAAGCCACTAAAAAAAAAAAAAACATGAGGTTTGTTTCTTGACAAATGTCCCATTTTCACAGGCAGTTGAACTGAACTGCAGCTTGTGCTCCATTCAAACATGTCAATAAACATTATTGCAAAGACGTAGAAGCAATAATGGGAATGTATAAAACTCACCTTTATTACTTCTTGCCATGAATTTACACACTGCTTTAAGCAGGTCCCCCCCCCCCACTCATGCAGGAGAAAACCTGAGGGATTTTCGCCTTCCCTCACGCAGTGGCTCCCACTTTCAACAAGGGCATGTTTGCTGCTTCCCTTGAACATGCCAAGAAGCCACTGGTGCACATTTGTTAAGCTCTATGGAAGCTTTTAAA
This sequence comes from Zootoca vivipara, assembly GCF_963506605.1. NCBI lineage: Eukaryota > Metazoa > Chordata > Lepidosauria > Squamata > Lacertidae > Zootoca > Zootoca vivipara. The sequence continues at coordinate 73,766,861 of NC_083279.1, read as the reverse complement.
AGTTAACTCCATGAAAATATAATGCATTTAGAGAGTTTCTTTTACATGAAAATGCATCATTGCTATTGGCTTTGCTGCGGTTGATAATGCCACCTAGTAAGGGACAACTAATTAGCTACAACCCCAAATGTCCCCCGGAACATCATGCTCTCCACACCCTTGATTCTCAGCAACTGGTATTCAGATGCACATTACACATAGCAGTGTTGTAGAACATCATGTCTCGGTGCACGGGTGTGATAGATCTAGAGTAGGGCCTCAGAAGATGACTTAGGTGAGTTGATATGGGTGGACCTTAAAAGTTCCAAATCAGACTGTAGCAATCTAACTCACTCTACTAAAATTGTAGAGCCCCCTGCTTGGCAGGGGGTTGGACTGGATGGCCCTTGTGGTCGCTTCCAACTCTATGATTCTATGTATGAAATGTTGTCCTTACTTGTATTTTATCAGTAGTCCCTGGCAGTAAACGTCCTGTAAGGAAAAGCCTAAGGAGTTGGGCATGCTTAGCTTGTGTGAGAGCCTATGAAGAGGAAATGTGAAAGCCATCTTCAAATATTTGGATGGCTGTTATATAGATGATGGAGCAAATGTCTTTTCTGTGGTTCCAGCTCCCCACCATCCCTGACCATTGACCATGCTAGGTGGGGCTGATGGGAGATGAAGACCAGCAACCACCTGGAAGGCCACAGGTTCACCACCTCTGCTCTAGAGCAACAGAGCTCTAGTACGTAGAGGTAAAGCAACAGGTTCGCTTTTCAAGGAATGGATATTGATTAAGCATTAGAACAAACTTTCTGATGATTCAAGCTGTTTGTGAATGGAATAGACTGCCTAGGAAACTGGTGGATTCTCCTCCATTAGAGGTTTTTAAGAAGAGGCTGGATGGTCACCTATCAGGGATGCTGTTGCGGCAGATTTCCTACATCAGCAGGGCTGGACTAGAGGACCTCTGAGGTTCCTACCAAATCTGTGATATCATAATTCAAAGTGCCTCTTTTTCTCATCAAATGCATTGCTTCCCCCTCTCCCTCCATAGATCTATTGCTGGTTTTAGTGGGGGAAAGTCATGAGCCTGGTACAGCTGCTTGTTTGGACAAAGAGGCTTGTGGGCCATTGTTCATTGCCAACCTGAGCTAGATTTCAGCTGAGATCCACCACATTCTGCTCCTACTTGGTCATTCAGCAGCAATGTTCTTCCAACCTTGGCTCTGCTTGAATTTTAGTGTGTCACCCACGCTATGACTCATAAACTTTATGAATGAGCAGTGCTGCCAAGTCAGGTAACAGTGCCACAGGTGTGACAGCAACTGGGAAGAATAAAGGGACAAAGTTGTATTACGGCTTGAGCGGAAGCATTGAAAAGGCAACGTTGCTCTTAAGTGGCCTCTGTGTAGCTAATATGCCTTTCTCCCTAGCACCAACTGACAATAGAGCCATTATTTTCCTCCACCCACAATGTCAGCCAGTAAATTAGACCAAATAATGAACTAGAAAGTGAGACAAGGCAGAACACTTCCTGATGGAGCTGGAAAGTATGACATTTTGTGCTCCTGCTCACAGTGTTACATTTTGCATTGTAGGACTACTGCCAGACTGCAAAAAAGTGAGGTGAGGTTTAATATGAGAAAGGTAGACCCCAGACTCTTAACTGCATTTAAATAAAAAATAAAAAATCTTGGGCCTTGCAGTTTATGCTGCTAAGATGGTTGTTCTCTTTCTCTCATGAGAATTAGTTGCAATAAAGAAAGAAAAATTCACATGGGAACAACAACAAAAATATGTTTGCCTTTTCTTAAATACTGAGATATAAAGATGATTATCTTTGATATACTCATATTACAAACGAGGGAAAAACAGGAGGCTAATAAGGGCATAAATATTAGTATATTAATGTGTTAATGCGTCAAAGTAGAAAATAATGACCCCTCCAAAAGAAGATTAGTGCATTAACTCATTAGTAAAACATTAATAAAAAATGAGAATTTGTTCAATCTATCCTTATCTTAATTAAGACAGTGTAAAAGGAATTAGATAATATGAAAGACACTGAAGAGAAGAGAAACAAAAACAAATATAGTGAGTGTTACTCAATTAAAGAGAGCAATTATGTTATGGGAAAGGGGTTACCCATTATTATATTATTACAATCATTCAGGTTCTGGAACATTCGGACCTTCAACCTGTACAAGTGTTGATCCCTGTCTGGTCACCATCACATGAGCAGACGAATGGTGCAGTCTTTGCTGCGCCTGTCACAACTCTTACCTCCTTGTCAGCTTTGGCTCCTTTGTCATTCACGCAGTGGTGGTAATGGCAGGTCTGAAGTGAGGAGCCGCTCTAGGAGTGTAGATTCCTATATATTTTTGAACCTTGCACAAGCTGGGTTTTAAATGTTTGGGGAACCTACATGCATGTAGAAAGGGGCCAAGTGCAGCAGTTGGGGCAGGTTCGCAAGCATAGGTCCTTCTTATGCAGGAGTCATCCATGCAGCACCCACAGGCACCAATGTGCCCACGAAAGGTCTCAGTGAATATCCCAACAAAAATCCACATTGCATGAGAGGCTGTTTGCTCTTTCTGCTGTTTATTGTTTGAACTGGCTCCGCTTCTTCTATAACCAAAAAGGTAAAAGGTAAAGGACCCCTGGACGGTTAAGTACAGTCAAAGGCGACTACGGGGTTTTGGCGATCATCTCGCTTTCAAGCCGAGGGAGCTGGCGTTTGTCCACAGAAAGTTTTCCAGGTCGTGTGGCCAGCATGACTAAACCACTGCTGGTGCATGGAGGACCATGACGAGTGCCAGAGAGCACGGAAACACCGTTTACCTTCCCACACACCTTTAAACATGTCACATCCCACTGGATGCTAGGACAGGACACACTTCTTCCCTCCCTTCTGTTTTGAACTGATGAGGGGTGGAAAAGAGTATGAAAGCTGTGGTTTCTGTCCATGCAGGGCTGACTCCCATGCTCAGGAATGATATTCAAGACTCACAGCTTGAGGAAACCAGAAGGCTGTATTCAATAAATCGATACATGGTCTCAACGTTAGTCCAAGGTTCAAGGATACATGGCATGTGGGTCTATAAGCTAAGTTTTAAGATTCATGGCAAGGCATTAGCTAAGACATTGTCCTAACACTTCTCATGGGAGCCATTTTGTGACTGGTGCTTGTGACACTATTTCAGAATTCCAAAGGTGTCCAGTTGCAAAACAAAAACAAAACTAAACAAAAAACCTTGCTGCCTCCTACCTTACTAATAGGTTAAAAGAGCAACTGGAGCTCTGTCTAACATATTGCCAGTTCAACCACCTATGAAGAGGTCAGAGGATCAGATTCAAGGCCTATCAAGTCCAAAGTGTTGGTGTTGACCTTTAAAGCCCTAAACGGCCTCACCCCAGTATACCTGAAGGAGCATCTCCTCCCCCATCGTTCTGCCCGGACACTGAGGTCCAGTGCCGAGGGCCTTCTGGTGGTTCCCTCACTGCGAGAAGCAAAGCTACAGGGAACCAGGCAGAGGGCCTTCTCGGTAGTGGCACCCACCCTGTGGAACGCCTTCCCATCAGATGTCAAAGAGATAAATAACTACCTGACATTTAGAAGACATCTGACGGCAGCCCTGTTCAGGGAAGTTTTTAATGTGTGACATTTTAATGTATTTTAATTTTTTGTTGGAAGCTGCCCAGAGTGGCTGGGGAAACCCAGCTAGATGGGCGGGATACAAATAAGTTGTTGTTGTTGTTGTTGTTGTTGTTGTTGTTGTTGTTGTATGACCACCAATAGGACATGAGGGAAATCATCCTCTCCTGCTGTTGTTCCCCAGCAAGTGGTAATCAGAGGTAGCATATAATCACCATGACTAATAGCCAAGAATAACCTTGTCCTGCATGAATTTGTCTAAACTCCCATGCCTTTCCTTGGCTTGTGGTGAGTCATCATATTGGAATCATGCTGATAGACACCTACTCATTTTTAAGAGAGATAATGTGTAGAGTTGCTTTCTTCAATGATCCCAAGCCAGTTGGGCTTCCTTGGGGAGAGCATTTCATAGGCACAGGGCCACAACTAAAAATGCCACCTCCCTTTTTTTAAAAAAGTAGTGAAAGAAATCCCAACAAACCTTCCCAAAACCGCTTCTAGATTCTGTCAGTTCTGCTAGATTGTAAAACAACAACAACAACAACAACAACAACAACAACAACAACAACAACAACAACAACAACAACAACATATTAAAGTGTATCTCAGAACTGTAGATTATTGCTGCAAAGAATGACAACATGCACCATATATCTGGACTCAGTACAAGTTTTCCTGCTCAAGTCCATTGAAATGTCTGAAATAAGTGCAGGGCTGTTTGTAGAACCCCTGGAATTTAGCAGAGAGAAGATGCTGTGAATATGGACAATCACAAGCATAAGGTAGGCAGAGCAGGGTTGGGATATGATTGGATACTGTGTGGCAGGACTGAGGTTGAGCAGCAAGTTGGGCAGCCTAAAGGCATGTCTGCACTGCAAGTGAACTTGTTTATATTTTGATGTGATGGTTTGTTTGCGGTGTATTTGTTTCAGTGCTGCGACAACTGGAATGGGATCATATGTTCATGAACTGGAATGGGAATCTCATTCTGAGCTCACCAGCAATAATTAGGCAATTGCAGGACTGTACAATATCTCTAGAGATGCATGGCTGTAGTTTCTAGTTTCCATTAACCTTCTAGGTCTTCTCATTTTTATGTTTGCTTTGACTCTCCAGTGAGAATTACCCAACTATGCATTCCTTCTGTATTACACCTAGACCTCTGTTTCTCCCTAATTACAAAAGGATCTTGGCTGTTCATGAGCAATATAAGAGAGCTGATTCCAGATAGTGTGAGGAAAAGGGAGAGCATGTGCAATATGTCCCCAAAGAGATAAGAAATGTTAAAGGGAGATGCAGCATGTATAGATGGCATGAATGAATGAAATAGTAAGTCCCTTGTGTAATATTCTTTTGTGAAATGGAACGTGCACCTGTATATATGCATCATAAACCATATATTGATTTAAAAGGGAAATGGGGGAAGATAATGGGAGGTGGGGGATGAATGACTCTTTCTCAGGCATCCCCAAACTGTGGCCCTCCAGATGTTTTGGCCCACAACTCCCATGATCCCTAGCTAACAGGACCAGTGGTCAGGGATGATGGGGACTGTAGTCCAAAACATCTGGAGGGCCAAAGTTTGGGGATGCCTGCTCTTTCCTTTCCTTACAAGGGGCTGACCTACCTCATACCATGCTTTGAATTAACTATTGCTTGGTGGTGTGTTCTTGCTGCAGAGTCAACAAGGGTGAGGGAAAATATATTCCACATGTTCAGAGGCACTATTTCCCCGACTTCCAAGAAATTGAAAATGAGTTGTTGCGGGTCCGATTCTTCATTCAGATTAACTCTGGCTTAATTACTAGGCCATGTTGCCAAGCCAGAGCATTATCAACTCACTGGAGATTGTCCACTAGAGCTTGAGCTTAAGTTGGGATGGGCTCACCAGGAACAGGTGGGGTGTAGTTTTTTGTGGGGCGGGGGGGGGCTTTCTTAGTTCTTCTGAGGCAGCCAATACAGTCCTGCAGCTGTTCGTTTATTTGGTGGTTGAGGGTAGAACCAGCCGGAGATAATCATAAGTAAATCATAAAAAGAGGCGAGGAGGGAGAAAGAGAAAACCAGTATATAATACGCTGCAGAAGGGTTTAACGGGGTGAAAAATTGTCTCTTGCCGAACTGCCTGTGACACTAAACACTGTCTGGGAGATCTTCACTCTTCTTCCTCCATAGAGGCTTAAGGGAAGCGACAGGCAAGGCTGCAAGCCAGCAGCTGGGAGCTTTAGAAGTGACAGGAAAGGAGCCTGGGCCTTTTCTCTTTCTCTCTTCAGCATCTTTCAGCATCTCACAAATGCAATCAGTCGCTTAGGCGGCTTCCTGTGCAGAGGAGCTTTCTCTCTGCCTGCCAAAGTAGGAAAGTGATGGGGGCATCCCGGGGACCTTCTCCTTCACTCCTAAAACACTCTCTTTCCCTGATTCATGGGGGTGTACCATTTGCATTGCATTGCCAGCTCAGCCCCTGCTGTGAAGAGAAGTCTGACCAAGGGCTTGCTATAGAAATATAGAATTCATTAGGCATCAGGGAGAAATTTGATCCAATCCACATTTACCTAATCTGCACTTTCTGAAACAGTATAAAAAATAAAAATAAAAAACCCCTGCCCTCATTCAGAATTTGCACCTCTCCAAATTTTGCAATGCAATTCCCCAGGTGAGTAATGTGTACAAATATGCACATACTAGGGCAAAGTGTGCATAAACATGCATATTTCAGTGAAAATAGCATGCACAAGTGGCGATGGGGTGAGCTCCCGTTGCTTGGTCCCAGCACCTGTCAACCTAGCAGTTTGAAAGCACACCCCAAAAGTAGATAAATAGGTACCGCTCCGGTGGGAAGGTAAATGGTGTTTCCGTGCTCTGCTCTGGTTTCGGTGTTCCGTTGTGCCAGAAGCGGCTTATTCATGCTGGCCACAAGACCCGGAAAAACTGTGTGCGGACAAACGCCGGCTCCCTTGGCCTGTAAAAAGAGATGAGTGCCACAACCCCAGAGCTAGTTACAGGTAGGTAGCTGTGTTGGTCTGAGTCAAAACAAAACAAAAAAAATCCTTCAGTAGTACCTTAAAGACCAACTAAGTTTTAATTTTGGTATGAGCTTTCGTGTGCATGCACACTTCATCAGATACACCAGAGCTGTCAGTGACTGACTTAACTGTCAGGGGTCCTTTACCTTTTTTATATTGGGTAAAATTGCACAGAAAGGTGTACATATGAGAAACACCATAAAATGCTGGTGAATGTTCTGACTTTGTGGTTCCTAGGGATGAACTGCAATATCCACATTCAAGTGGTGGAAGAATAATGATAGAAACCTGATTTTTCCTGCCTCCCAGCACTGGTGCAAAAAGCCGGAAAGATAGTCCCAGAGGTACCACTATTCTATTACCAGCTCATGGACACCTGCCATACCATTGCCCCAATAATGAAACTGTTACTGTCGGTTATATTAATGGTGCTGTGCTATTAGGCTAAGTATTAAATTGATATTGCAATGTCTCCACATTATCATCATAGGAGCAGTGTTGTATGAGGTATTGCTTTTTCAGAAAGAGCAACGCGAGCTTGCTGCCCAGTAGCTTAACATTCAGATTTTCATTGTGTTTGATTATATTCGGAACATGTGGAATGTTGTTATTATTACTTTATTGGCTGTATTCATTTAGAGTCCTACAGATTATTGATCACGGCATTAGTGCGAAACGAGGGTGAATGAAATGCTCCTTTTAATTGGGCCAACCAGTCACTTAAGACAATTGCAAGCTTCTAACAGAAAATGGGTTTTAGAATAAATGGGATCTTACTGTTTCAAGGGCATGTTTGGAAGACTCATTTTATACTAAAGGAGAAGGTGGGGCCGGGGGGGGGGGAGACCTACAACCCACACACCCACTTACAGCCACTCTCTAAGAGACACAACTCTAACAATGACATAACAATCTTTATTGATATTATCAGCAGGTTAGCTGTGGCGCGTATTGACCCTGAAACAACTCTCCTACAAGGAAAGCTTACAATGTACAAATACAATCACATGATAGAGCCATGTGATACTGTGGGGCCGGTCCACCCATGAGGCAGACTGAAGCAGATGCCTAGGGTGGCGGAATCCTGTAGGCAGCTCCCCCACAGAACTCCACCCGCCACTACAGGGGTTGCACGGTGGCAGCAGCTTTTGCAAGAGTTCTGTTAGATCTTTCCAGAAGCTGCCACTGCATCACCCAAGTAAGTGAGGCTGCAGTGGTGGTGGGGAGCAACAGTGGGGGCAGCACTTTCCCACTTCACCTCAGGTGGTGAAGCAGGATGGGCCACCCCTGTGATATTGAAATTCCCATAGTTAAGATCATGCATGCTACTTTGACCATGTGGTTGAGGGGGCGCGTGTGCATGTCCCACGGAATGCTGACTTCACTCGTGTACGCCACAGCGCATGCAGACATATTGCGCAAATGCCCCACAGCTTGCTTGCATGTGTGACGCGAGCAATGCCTCGTGGTGTAAACACACGGTCGCTGTGGAACTTTGAGGGGGCCCAGCCCCCTCATTGAAAATTTTCATGGTTCAGGGCTCCCACCTCCCAGATGATACACCTAGTTTAAGATGGTGGCAAATTAACACACCAATCCTTTATTAAATCCTAACACTTTCTCGATCCAGGGATTAGAGAGGTCTGGCACGCAGTTTAACACACACGCTCCAAACTGATAACAATATAAACACCTATGCAACAACAACAGCAACAAGCGAACAGAAATGGATGTATTGAGGGAAAGCGTGCATAGAAATGCATATGTTAGTGAAAATAACATACCAAATGTGTCATACTGGGGAAAATTGCTCACAAAATGGTGTGTATGGTGGGGAAAAATGTGTTCTAAAATGCTGGTTTTTGTGGGGCATTTTTTTAAAAAACAACAACAACAACCCAACAACCTGCAAAGGATTATGGAAATGTGACAAATTGAAAAAATGCAAAATGGAGAGAAACCAAACTGGACAGGTTTGTCAATTCCTACTAATAACTGGCTCCCGTTTTTCTTCACCTATGTCCTGAACTGCATATACACAGCCCCTGCTTTTGCTCTCTCTGTATTCTTTACGCACACCAGCACTCATCATAGCATATAGAGAGATAGCAGGAGAGAGGGAGAGAGAGAAGGCGAAAGCTGGCAGTGAGTCAATATATTTCAGTGTTTTATTACCACAGAACTGAAGTAGCATTTAGTTGTTTAGCTCAGCACAGGGCCAGTGGTCTAAAGTAGTGACTCAGATATTGGGGCAAACGATTAAAGGAGAAAAAAAAGAAAAAAAAATCTATGCATTAATTAGCAGGTCATTGGTGGGTGAGTAGTTATTACTAAATTACAAGGTTTGCATCTAACGGACAGGATTGATCGGTGGAGTTTGCCAACTCTGGTGATTGTTTATTGAAGCTGTGAGTCAGTAGGGATAGACTCCTATTTATTTATTTGTTGATTGATATGGAATAGGGGGCGGGCAGTTGTCTAGCTCTTTTCCATTTTTTATATATATTATGGACATTTGAAAAAATTGGTACTGTCTACCGGGGGAAATTGACAGTGCTATTTCTGGGAAGAGTGGCTGTATGAGCATGAGCAGGTACTATGTAACTATGTGAGAGGAAGGATACCTACAGGAATAATGGGAAAACCACTTCCGCATCCCCACGGAGGTGGTGTTGTGGGCTGGCCCCGAGCGAACTCTCGCGATGGGGGCTGAGAGCTCAGCCCCCTCACGAAGTGGGAGTTCCCGCCTCCGTCAGACCTGTGCCGCCCAATAGGGTCGACCGGGAGGCGGGGCTTTGCATGCTTTAAACCGGACGGAGGCGGGAATTCAGCCTTTCCTGCCCCAGCTCCCATTCGTAACCAATAAAGTTGTGGCCTTTTTCGCCCACTTAAATTTATTCATTGTGTCTCATGTCTTATTTCACGCGGAGGGAGGGGCATTGCCACACAAAGAGCCCCAGTGATCTGAAATGCTGCTGGTGTTGTTACCCGGCCTTTCTTGTTGGTTGCTTTTAAAACTTAATTATAAATAATTGGCTCAAATACAGTGAAATGGCCTGCTCACAATATGAACAAAGGCTAATATGATCAAATAAGGCCCACCACAAGAATTAAACACAGCCATTAAGTAAACAAAGTTCATCATCTTGTTTTCAGGATGTAAAGTTAGGTCAACATTTCAGAGATTTGAGGAGCAGGGACAAAAACGGGTAAAGTTTGATTCAAACTTACAACAAAAACAGCAAAAACAACATTTATATATAGCATTGCAATATGAGAAGTTTGTATCTAATTAATTAAGGGGAGTGTTTGAATATCTGAGGCAGTGTGAGGCAACTTCAGATCAGGGTCCCAACTCCCATCAACCTGAATCAGCAAACTAAATGAACAGGGATGATGGGATTTGTTGTCTACCATCATCTTGAGGGCCACCAGTTTCCCCTCAAAGGAAAAAAAAGGTGGTTGTTTTTCCAATAAAGACAAACTTTCTGTGAACCGAATGCTGAGAACGATGTACTTCTCTTGAACTCATACAGTGGTACCTCTGGTTAAGAACTTAATTTGTTCCAGAGGTCCGTTCTTAACCTGAAACTGTTCTTAACCTGAAGCACCACTTTAGCTAATGGGGCCTCCCGCTGCTGCCGCACGATTTCTGTTCTCATCCTGAAGCAAAGTTCTTAACCTGAGGTACTATTTCTGGGTTAGCAGAGTTTGTAACCTGAAGCGTTTGTAACCTGAAGTGTTTGTAACCTGAAGTGTTTGTAACCCAAGGTACCATTGTATGTAAAACAGGAATGTTATTTTAAAAGTTTGGAAGATATGTATTGTCCTTGGGAGAAGACAATGGTTTTGGAAAATAACCACCTTGGTGGGCAGCAGCAAACTGTAAAGGTAAAGGTAAAGGGACCCCTGACCATTAGGTCCAGTCGTGACCGACTCTGGGGTTGTGGCGCTCATCTCACGTTATTGGCCGAGGGAGCCGGAGTATAGCTTCCAGGTCATGTGGCCAGCATGACAAAGCCGCTTCTGGCGAACCAGAGCAGCACACGGAAATGCCGTTTACCTTCCCGCTGTAGCGGTACCCATTTATCTACTTGCACTTTGACGTGCTTCGAACTGCTAGGTTGGCAGGAGCTGGGACCGAGCAATGGGAGCTCACCCCGTCGCGGGAATTTGAACAGCCAACCTTCTGATTGGCAAGCCCTAGGCTCTGTGGTTTAACCCACAGCGCCACTCGCGTCCCTTTTTCATTGATAGAAGCCAATAAAAGTGAAATGAAATTCCATACCAAATGGATGTATTGGGTGGTATTCAACAAAGTTTTGCTCAGTAAACCAACTGAAATTAATGCACCTAACTTACTCATGTTCATTAATTTCAGTATGTTTGCTCTGAGTAAAATGTAGCTGTATACAACCCAATAAAATGTAAGCTGACACATAAACAGTAGGCCCAAGTCCTTAGTAATCCAAAATGTGTGATGTCATCAAACCACGCTGTGAACCTATTTGCTGGTAATAGTAGTAATAGTAATAAGAAAATTACTTAATTGTTATTTGCTTTGTACATAAACATCCAAAAGCAACTGGAGATATAATACAATCAGGGGAAAGAACAATTAAAGCATTGGATCATGGCCGGACTTACTGGGCAAGGGGAGCAGGTACACCCACAAAATAGGATTAGATCATCACTGACCCATTGTGTGTTGCCTTCTCAACGTAGTCCAATTCATTGGCTGCTCCTTGCAGAACAAGGAAAACTCACCGTGTAGTGCTATCATGTCACATATTTTGCATTGCCCAACATTACTGATGGAAGGAGAAGAAGGAGATGTTGGACTGCTGTCTTTGTTGGCAACCAAATATCTCCTGCAACAATTAGCTTTGGCCAAAAAGCTAATTTGGATGAAGAGTGGTACAAAGCAAACCCTTCCCCAAGTGTCATAGAGGTCTAAATGGGGTAGAGAAAGACAACCCTGGGATGTAGAGAAAAGCATCATTCACTTCTACCCTCAGACATGCAATATCCATAGCATTGGGGATTGATCAGAAAGAAAAATCTCCCTGCCCTGAGGTTCCCCAGATAGAGACGTAAAGCCGGCAATAAGGAGGGAGGGAGGGAGGGAGAGGCTGGCTGATGAATATGAGACTGGAGGATTCCTCTCTTTGTGCATTCGAAACTCAGCAGATTGTACTAATGTGCATAATATTCAAGCTGTCAGAGACCTCTCTCCAGCTCTGCTTGGAGGCAGGGAAACACTGAGAACATTTTATCTCATTTGCAAATGAGTTTTTATGCCCAGTAAAATGCTGTTTTCATATCAATTAATAATTCAGCTAATAACACAATTAAAAAATATGCCCTTTTTGTTTTTCCTGGGGGTGATTTCAAGGAGGCGGGAAAAGGATGGGGCATTCCAAGACGCATCAAAGGGGGTTCTCTGCGCTTAATGGAGAATTGACAAATGAGTTACAAATTTGCAGAGCATGTTCCTGATCATGCAACCTCCTAAGTAAAATATAAGAAAGAGTCTATTATCCCAGTCAGCTAGGGACAAGCTTGTGAATGTGGTGATGTGGCAATATGGCCAAGCAGATTTTTGTCAAGTGGGCTTTGTGATTACCATGGCAGAACAGAACTAACTCTTTGAGTTTTGGATGTGGATCTCAGGAGACTGTGTTAGATATGTCCTATTCTCCCTTCTCCATAATAGCTATATGTTTGTAGCTGTCAGGAATAACTGGCATTCTAACATTCCATTCTGTGTTGCAGAATTGGGAAATAACACATCCTGTTTATTTTATTCTGGTTGGACCATTAGTGTACATAGTCAGAACATGGAATTGATATTCTAGTGTTGCCATCCTTTCTGATTTTATGTGGAATATTTTAAAGCCTATCTCCGAGTTTTAGTTCTTCTCCAGAGAACCTACAACCTATTCAGAAATACATTTTCTGATCAATTCTAGTGGAGGGAAGAGCTGTCTTCTAAGCACCACTTGACAGCATCATTTTATGCAACATCTTCCTATCCAAAATCCACATGGCGGTGGCGTCAACTTTCAGCTCTAGAGGAAGTGAAATGTACATGCCACAGGTCCTTGCTGTTGTTTTAAAGGGAGTCTCTTTCTATCCTCCATTTAGCGTCTGTCACTGGAAAGTGAGACCTTCTGAACCCTGCTGTTCACAGCTGGGATCATTTGTGTCTTTCCATGTGGTTAATGTTGTCATGGCGTTTTCCTCCCAGGTTTTTTATTTATTTATTTATTTAATAGAACAAGATGTTGATGAAAACACCTGCTCAGGCTTGCATTTTCTTAATGAGTAATCTGTATGGCATTAAATGGCACTACAAACCAATTACAGCTGCTTAGATAGCAGGCATGTGTTAATAGAGCCATCATGGATCATAGCTATTTCAGTCTCATAACAGAACGCTTAGATTTCCTTTGCATGACCTCATGGGGGGAAAATGTATTGTGGGAATATGAAAGAAATCACCTAACCTTGCTCTTCTCTCTTTCTCCTTTTCTTGTTTCTCTAGGTAAGTGAAAACCTGTTTCTCCTTTACCTGGCGATCTCATAGTCCTGAAGTGATGAAGGTCCATTCTTTTGTGTGACTCAAGGTGTCTTGGATTTCAAACTCATGGTGTTCACTGCAGATATCTGTGAGTCTTTGCAAGTATGATTTGCTTGTTGAGTAACCAAAGATATGAAGCATTGTTGTCTGATCTGTTCAGATTTAGGAAGCTCCATGACTTCGTGCCCTGCTGGAAATCCTCGTTTTCCATACTGTTGATACATGCATGTGAAATATTTGTTCCTCTTGGCATTGATATCAGTGTTTGCTCAAGGATTTTGTTCACTGAAGACATGGTTAGGCAAAGGCATCCCCATGCAACCTTTATTTCCATTTGAGACCATGATGCCACACGATTCCAGTGTGCATTCTCAGTTAAGCATGTGCTATGTACTCTAGGTAGATGTAAAATCTGTTGTGACTTGATTGAAGTAATTCTTATAATGGAATGGTAACCACAATAGAGTATGTATGCAGGCTCATCAGTCTATACAGGGAATATTAATAAAATATTTGAGGTGGCCAAGCACCCCCCCCCCCTGCCGCAAAGCTGATGGGTACTGTCCTTCAAATGGTGTGCAAGTGCTGAGTCTTGTGATTATGTGGGGTGGGGTTAACTGCCCCCCATATTTTATTCACATTGACACCCCTGCTATGTGCAACAGTCCTGTTTTCAGAGCGTATGATCCTGTTATGGTAAGTTTTCAGAAATTTGGTGGATGTTTGCATTTATTGGTGATGCTTAAGATTTTAAGGAACCATAAAATTCTGACGCTTACCAGTAAAATTCAAAGCCAACCGAGGGCCTTCGGTAAATGTCCAAATGTCATTCTCATTTCCAGGTAAAGATTATGTCCCATGCCTCAGATGTAAAATGTGGACAAGTCTCATGACATAAACATTTCTCACAATATCTGTGAGTCTTTACCCAGAAATTGTCAGCATTCAGTACATTTTTGGCATTTATCATGACATACATACAGGTTTTTAAATCAACTGTGGTATCTGTGCAAGGTGAAGCAGGTTTGGATAATCTCCTTAATCACTTTACATCAGAAGATCAGAAGTTATTGAACATTGTCCAAATTGCATTATGGGTTGTCACTTATGTTTTAGACTAGCACCATTTACATGATCATGTCTGTCCTGGGATGATTGGATGCAAAGAATCAGGCCTACTACACCTTTCATAGTTGTACAGAAGTAGGAACTCCTTCAGAAATATCAGAAGGTGAAATTTCATACCCTTGGAACACACCCTAAACCAGGAGCCCTAAACCATCACATAAGTCTTAACATGTTTGAACTCTTAAGGGTCATATAAGCATCCAAGCTTTGGAAGAATGACAAAATCACACTGAAACCAGAAGCTCCTTTCCACTTGAGATGTGCTCTCAAGAAAAGGAAAATTGCAAGAAAATTGCTTGCAGTGAATCGACTCATGAATTTGCTTCAAGAAAAAAGGAACCCAGAAATGTAAAATTGTCAAGCAAGCAAGCAAGCAAACAATCAAACAAAAAACCCTATGCTGTTTCCAAAATGACATATACCAGCCTCCCCTAATCTGATGTCCTCAAAATATTTGGGACTAGAATTTCTATTGTCCCCATTGGGCATACTGGCTAGTGCTAATGGAAGTTGGCATCTCTCAGTAGCTGATTGTGGAGGGCTGAAATACACACATTGTTTTGTTTTTGACAGGCAGCCTAATCCTATGCACATTTCCAAAAAAGCATATTCCTTTTACTTTAACGAGGCTTATTCTTAAAAAAATAAAGGGGGGGACCTTATGAAGCTGCTTTATCCTGAGCAAAGGGGGGGAGGCTCATTTCAACCAATATTGTGACTGGTGAAAGTTCTCCAAGGTCTCAGACAGAGGTCCTTTTCCCATCTGCAGTTGGATATCCTTTTTAAGCAGATATGGCAAGGACTGAACCTGGGACTTTAAACAAGCAAAATGCGCACTTTGCCATTAAGCTGTTGGGCTCAGTGGTGAAAGGGAAAATGTGCATAGGATTGCAGCCTTGATTTGTGTACATGTGGAATGATACGGGGCAAGTCACGTCCTGAAGAACTTGAGTTCACTGCAGGCAGATGGTGTGGTCAGCACTCCTAAGCAGATGATTTTAGCAGAAATTGGCATGTGGTTTCAATTAGCATCACACTAATATTCTACTTTCCATTACATTTTCCATCAAACAATTGATGCCCTTTCCCATTTGGCCTTGCCAAAACAGTCCCCAGAACAGTGGCTTCCTGAACAGATGCCAAGCATCTAATAATTTTGATTGCCTTAAAAAGTCACTTGCTACTCTAAGTTATTCTACTTTGTTTACAAATATGAGGAAAGGCAACATTTTCCGGCAGTTGAGGTCAGTTAATAGACATACTTTGGATCTGTAGCATAACTGGAAAGCGGCAACTTGAGGAGTCTCATCCAGGGTGCAACTCCCTAGTGGGTGAAGGCAGGACTGAGCTGAGAGTTTTACACCAAATATTTTCAGTCCTGCAAGTGGCTGTTACAGAGGATAAAATATATCTGAACTTCTTCTTCAGCCATGCACATAATAGCTGCTGTTTGGCACATATTTTTCTTCTTCAAGTCAGTCTTCTCTTCCTGGCAGCAATTTACACCTTGCTTATGAAATCTGACCATGTGACAAAGTAGCAGCCCAATGAGGACAAAAAGAGACTCTCCCTCACCTGAGATCACGAGCATCAGAGAAAGTGGGCTTGTCTCCATGCATTTCAGGGGTGTGTGGGTTTGCCTAAACCCCAATTCAAGCCCTCCCTTGACACAAAACGGACACCTTACACAAGGTGACAAATAAACATGTTCATGGTTAGGCACAGTTCTAAGTGCAGCTGAGACAGACCTGTCAAACTGCTTCTCCACACAGAGTGACATCTTGGCCATGGATCAATTGCACACAGATGGGGAGTGTGCTTGAATGAAATGGACAGGTCTAATCACATGGATTTTCCCCACCCCGTGTGTGTGTGTGTGTGTGTGTGTGTGTGTGTGTGTGTGAGAGAGAGAGAGAGAGAGAGAGAGAGAGAGAGAGAGAGAGAGAGAGAGAGAGAGAGAGAGAGAGAGAGAGACTACTGTGGTAGACCTGTCATTCATCAGGACTTTCCATTACTTCTGAATGCTAGCAAATAGTAACAGCTACAAGAGTAAGATAATGATCACTTATTCTCCCTGCTATTGTATCCCAAATTGTCAACAAGGTTGTTCTCAGAGTATCTTTTGTGAAATTAGACTCTGTTGTCATAGTTTTATTGTGTTAAAATAACTTTGCTGTAATAAATTGCCTCCTTGTATAAAATGCTGATCTGGACCCGTGACTTGAATCTGAATTGCAACCATCATTAGAGCAAAGGGGACTTTGTAGGGGGATGGGGACTTGCTTAGAGAAATGTTGCTAGAAGAAACCTGTTAAACAAGAGCTTGCTTCAAGTGTACTAGGCTGTGTTGTTTGTCAACCAGATGTCATTTGTGAATAAGTTAGCTTGTGGAGAATCTATAATGTGGGTGGTATCAATTTCCTGTGAGGTGTGAAACTGAGCTGTTCCCCAAATGCCGTGAATTAAATTACAGCAGCTTCACACGTTAGGAGAACACGCCCAAAAGGGCAAATGTGAATAAGTTATACTTCTTCTCTGTGTAGAAGGGGAAATTCATTGTTTCTTTGTGTAGTGCATGCTCATCTCACCACCTGAGCATCATGCATCTTCCCCACAGAGAAGATGCACAAGTTCCTCTTCATGCATAATGCAGGAGCACAAAAGGAAGAAACATGATGTGCAAAAACCATCCGTTTCCTTGCGAAGTGTGAGCTGTTTTCACTGTTACCATTGCTTCTTAATGTTTTTCAAAGTTGATCCAGGTTCATAACCCGTGTTTTCAAGATATGTTCTGCATTTGTGTTGAGCTGATGGAAAATTTGGTTTTGCTTAATCTTCATTAAACGATGAAATACTGTAATACACAATGTGCCACTTCAAACAAACAAAGAAATTCTGAACTCCTTTGTGCATTTCTTAGTGGTATAAAAATGTGTGTGTGTGTGTGTGTGTGTGTGTGTGTGTGTGTGTGTGTGTGTGTCTACACTGACATAAACTCCCAATAAATTCAGTGGGGCTTACTACCAGGTGAGGGAGTATTAGATTGCAGCCTTGCTATCTCATCTTGATTCATAATATAACATTTTAATTCTAATCATTTTGTAAAGTTAGCTTCTAAAAGTCTGAAGTGTGACCAGGAGCTGCATTATTACAGTTCCTATTCGTGCATATTTCTCAAAAGTAATTCCACATTCAAGGCACCTTAGTCTGAAGTATGTGTACATACAATTTCCATACTATAGCCAGATTCTAAACTTATTCCATGGGATTCATCCCCTTTTAGGGTTGCAGCCCTAGAGTGAGAACTTGCCATTTTGACAAACGCCAGCCAAAGGTTCTGCAGTGGTTCTGTTAGCTAATAACTGACAGCACAACTTTCAGCTATTTTATGTTAGTACAAGCAGATACATAGGGCACCTACAGACCGTTGGTACTTTATAGAAGTGATTCAGCTGCATACCACAATTTTAAATTTTCACAGTCAATGTGGATTAAAGTGCTCTGTTGCCCGAGTGCAACAAATCCACTTCAAAAAAGACACACATCAGACATCCTTCCTTTTTAAAACCTAGTTTCTTTTCTTTTCTTTCTTCAAAACCCAAGGGGTGACCTATATGTGTTCCCCAGCCAGTCATCCATGCATTCAGACAGTGGTCAGACTGAGACCTGCTGAACTTCAGCAAGATGGAGTCTTCATTTGGCTTCAAAACAGACCCTGTTGGGGGCCAAACTTTAGGGCTGGACTGAATGTTCAACCTAGTTCAGCTGTGTTTCCTGTTCTGCCACAAGACCAAAAAGGAAGGGACATCTGTCATGCCCCTGCCTTGTCTTATCTGATGGATGTTATGAGTCATGTAACAAAACTATCTATCTATCAATCACTTTATTGGTACAAAATAAATGGTGTGACAGAGAAGAGAGAGGAAAGCAAAGAAACCCCCGAGGCTCCTTAAAATGAAATATTGCAGAGTGAGTACAGAACTTAAACGACACAGAGATTGGAGAAATGGGGCCCGTTTTCCTAATTTCGATTTCAGGTTTTAAAATTCATACCGTTGACCTTTTGAAACTTGACTATGAGAGGTGCCTTATTAAGCATGAGAAGTTAAGACTTGTTGGTGGGTTGTAAGTTCATCATGTTGAGTTTCAACTTGACAGATTCAATATTTGTTCTCTTCTCACACACAAACTAATCAGGTGCTCCTGTGGGATACCTGAGGTTAGGGGTGTGAGGAACCAGAGTTCAGAGCTGATGTGTTCCGTGTTTTCGTAAGACAAATTCCAGGGTGGAGAATTGTGCTTATTAACTTTCTCCTCAAAATTAATCTTGTCTTTATTGTGCAAACGGCCCTTTGCCTTTTGCTTTCATCTCCACTTAGCTGCAGCCTGCGAATTACCCTCCCCAGAAGTCTCCTGTCCTTGCCAATGATCCTGCTGAGGTTCTTCTCCCTCCCTGCTCTTTCTGATGCTGCAACTATTTGTAGGCACCGTAGGGCGGCCAGTTGCAGGGAGGTGGGGAGGAAAGAAGTCCTTGCCCAAACAGGATTACAAAAGAAATTGGCATATCATTTACAGAGGGCTCCTTATCGTTATCATTAGCGCTAATGCCTTCATCAGTTCCCCAGCAAAAGCCAGGCCTCTGGGGCCTTTCCGCCTCCTGACAGCAGAGACACCCGTGTGCTGATTAATATTCAGCTCTGCTTATGCTAATGGCAGCTATTTGTAACATTAATATTTTCTTTCGCAGTAAAAACACGCAGCAACAACAACAACAGAAGTAATAATAATAATGGTTTGTCTTGAGGATTTGAGTTCTAATGTGCTTTGTGGGAGTTGGGAGGAAGGAAGCAGAAGCCGGTGACCTAGTTTTTATCACACACTGAGAGGAATGGCTGACGGCACTCCTTTATCGATGGCGCATGAGATGCTGCTATAAAATGCTGCCCCTTGCGCACGCGGGGCGAGACCTAGGCAGTTGAGTTGCCATCCCTTTTTATGGGTGTCACTCCTCTGTCCTTTGACGGTCACCTAGAATTCAACAGGTGAAAGTTCCCAGGCATCTTTTTCTTTTTCTTTTTTAATATGCCAGGGAAAACTTCGCATGGAAAATCTCTTGTTTGTCAAGCTGCTTTTTAAAGACACAAGAGCAGGGCCCGTAAAAGAAGGAGGTGCTGATCTTATTGCGACGGATTCCAGAGCGATAGCCCTGTTAGTCCATTAAAGCAAAAGCTCGAAGGAGTCCTGTGGTATCTTTGAGATTAGCGGATTTATTGTGACATAAGCTTTTGAGGAGTAGAGCCCACCGTCAGAGGTGTGATATGTAGCCTCAGTTGTCAGGCAGAGAGAAAGAGAGAAAGTAAGAGAGAGAGGTGGGAAGGAAGGAAGGAAGGAAGGAAGGAAGGAAGGAAGGAAGGAAGGAAGGAAGGAAGAGGAAATATCATAAACCGTGGGATCAAATAGGAAACAAAAGGTTACATGCAATTGCCCAAAGTCACAAAATGCTCCTGCTGAACTGAATCAGTAGAGTATCCATTTCGGTGGCCAAGGCCTTTTAGTGATGGCTGACTCATCTGGATCAAACAGCTGCTTTGAGTTGACAGTGCTTTGTGGCTCCGTCCCTTTTCTGCAATTCAGATATGTATTTTAATATTTTGCATTTTGATATACTTCTGAGCTGAAAACTGTGTTGGGACATTTAGGCAGTGTAAAAGCCAGTGGGTGACTGGCACTACAATCCAGACATCCTTTGGGGTGTGCATACCCACCAACATTTTTCCAATGAAAATAGGGATGTCCCATTCCATAATGATAATTTTTACTATTTATACCCCACACACCTTTACTGAGTTGTCCCAGCCACTCTGGGCAGCTCCCAACACATACAAAAACATAATAAAGCATTAAACTTTTTTTTTAAAAAAAAACCTTCCCTATACATGATTGTCTTCAGACAGCTCAGGGGTTGGATAGCTACATACCCTGCAACACTTCTCCAATGAAAATAGGGAAGGCCTAAGGAAAAGTGGGAGATTCCAGAATCAAATCAGAAACTGAGATGGCTTCTCTAAATCAGGGACGTCCCTGGAAAATAGGGACACTTGGAGGGTCTGGCTGTGTGTGTGCACGCACACGTGCACACACTGGGCAGGTGTGTCCCTCTCCCCAGCCCCACAGGTCTTGGCCAGCCTCTACCTCCAAAATGACAACAACATCACTGGAGCTCCCACATAGGGCTGACACAAGACTACCGGCATCACATGTTGGCATCAGGCCAGATCCAGGCCCAGTCTGGGCAGCAATTTTCTCGCTCCAGCTGATAAGTGCAGCAGGACTGCGGATTTGGCTGTAGCCCCACTGTTCTACCACTGACTTACCAGAGTTTGGACTTCACTCGAATTTATTATCTGCATGTTAGTCTGGGAGTACAGTCAGGGCACTTTGTATCAGAATTGACAAAGACTGAATTCCTCAATAATCACTGCAAGAAACAAGATTCAAGGAGCATTGTGCCCCTTTTTCATCCCTTAAAGGGACTCCTGACCATTAGGTCCAGTCGGGACCGAATCTGGGGTTGCGGTGCTCATCTCGTGTTATTGGCCGAGGGAGCCGGCATACAGCTTCCAGGTCATGTGGCCAGCATGACAGGGCCGCTTCTGGCGAACCAGAGCAGCACACAGAAACGTTGTTTACCTTCCCGCTGTATTGTTGTTTAGTTGTGTCCGACTCTTCGTGACCCCATGGACCATAGCACGCCAGGCACTCCTGTCTTCCATTGCCTCCCGCAGTTTGGTCAGACTCATGTTCGTAGCTTCGAGAACACTGTCCAGCCATCTCGTCCTCTGTCGTCCCCTTCTCCTTGTGCCCTCCATCTTTCCCAACATCAGGGTCTTTTCCAAGGAGTCTTCTCTTCTCATGAGGTGGCCAAAGTATTGGAGCCTCAGCTTCAGGATCTGTCCTTCCAGTGAGCACTCAGGGCTGATTTCCTTCAGAATGGATAAGTTTGATCTTCTTGCAGTTCATGGGGAAGGTACAAAGTACCTTCCCGCTGTAGCAGTGCCTATTTATCTACTTGCACTTTGACATGCTTTCGAACTGCTAGGTTGGCAGGAGCTGGGACCAAGCAACGGGAGCTCACCCCATTGTGGGGATTTGAACCGCTGACCTTCTATTCGGCAAGCCCTAGGCTCTGTGGTTTAATCCACAGTGCCACCCGCGTCCCTTGCATCCCTTAGCTTCCTCTATATTCCAACCAATCTCCTGACTGCTGAATGGCTTGTGATGGCATTCTCAGTGTTTTGATCAGCTGACATTTGGCTAATCAGAAGCAGTAGTTATTAAGGGCTGCCAAACATACTATGAGCCTCATTCAATTTCTTTAACTGAATGAGGTTAAGATCTGAGCCATTGAATACACACTGTCCCTAAGGCAGAGGTGGGAGCCTATGGCTTCCACATCTTCTTGAACTCTATATCTCATCAGCCCTAGCCAGCATGGGTGATGGTCAGGGATAATGAGTGTTGTAGTCCAACCACATCTGGAAGTCCACAGTTTTACTGTCCCTGTCATATGGTTTGTGAATACAGAGGCTTGAAGAATATCCAGTCCCCCTGTGGTCTGTGGCTATGACTGAACCTTGTAGAAAGAGGGAATGGCAAGTCTGTGATGTCTTAACCCAGAAAATCAGCAACTCTGCCTGTTTTTATTTCTTACTTGTAGCTACTTAAAGGTTTTTCTTGGCACAGGGCTATTCCATGGGAGCGTATAGAATGTATTTTGCTCCATATGCACAGGTTTTTCTATGTCAGGTTGTTAACATTTTGATTATTTTATGTAAGTAAATAAAAAAAGATTTTTGCAAGATGGTGGATTGAGAACCTTTAAAAAATGCTGTAATTAGGTTCTCTGGGAGGGGATTATGATATTTAATAGGCCCCTTAGTGATAATTTTAGTAGCCTAGCCTGGTGCCTGACAAAGTACCGTACACAGCATGTTTAATGTTGTTTTAATTAACAACTCTTAAAAGAAAATGTCAATTATGTTTCGGTATGTTCGGGTGTTACATTGATGGTAAGAATAATGCCTCTTATTCTGAAAGGAGAAGGAGGACAAGCTGCATTATTTAAGGATGGGGGTGGTGATTTTTAATTTCTTCATCCCCCCCCCAAAAAAAGTTGGTTTTCTTTTGCCACAGCCCTACCATTGTTTTCCCAGTGGCTGACTGAGAATTATTTCTTTTGCTTTCTCCGACAGCACTTTGCAAACTTTAAGATATGCTACAAAACACCTATAGTCAATCAACATTCTTTTTAAATGTCACATTTTCATCCACCTGCAATGTCAGAGGCTACTGAACCAGACATTTGTGGGAAGAATTCAGTTGAAATCTCTGAATTCAGTTGAAATAAATAAATAACTATTGTCCAGTAGCACCTTAGAGACCAACTAAGTTTGTTCTGGGTATAAGCTTTCATGAAGAAGTGTGCACACACACACAAAAAATAACTTATACCCAGAACAAACTTAGTTGGTCTCTAAAGTGCTGCTGGACAATTTTTTTAATTTATTTTGACTGGGTCTCTGAAGACAGCCCAGATGTTTCAAGGTTGTTTGTGCTTTGAAAATGCAGAAGGCCTTATCTCCTTGTGGGGGTGGAGGTTTATCACCTCTCTTCCAATAGCTGGAGGAGGTAATGGGGAGTGTCTTCACCATGGCCTTGTCAAGCTGATGGAAAAAGTAGGTGAAGAGCTGGTAAAGGCAGCCTTTGGTAAAGGTGTCATGGGCTTTGAAGAAACGCGATCTCAGGATGCAAGGGAGAAACATGCTAAGAGGAAGGTACGCTTGGCAAATCCACACCGTGATCAACTCCCACCTGGAAACCAATGTCCCCACTGTGGAAGGACGTGTGGAGCCAGAATTGGCCTCCACAGTCACTTACGGACCCATTGTTCAAATCGTGTTTATGGAAGACAATCTTACTTGGCTACGAGTGATAGGAGGAGGAGGAGGAGGAGGAGGAGGAGGAGGAGGAGGAGGAGGAGGAGGAGGAGGAGGAGGAGGAGGAGGAGGAGGAGGAGAGCTGCTCTCCTGATGCAGGCATTGCTGCTGCTTACCTGGGTGGAGCTGGATGGTGGTGAGGTCAGGGATGGACAGGCCAGATTGGTAACAACAGTTCCACCACTAGGCCCACTCACCTCCAACTTTCCTTCTACCAAACCAATGGTGGATGTTGGGCTCTCAACTTTCAGCAGTGCCCTGTGCGACACTAAAATCCAGTGGCTCCCTGCCTCTTGTGCTTTGGTTTACAGCACTGTTGTAGTGCCTCCTGCAACATTGCACCCAGTGCAGCTGAACCAGTCGCACTATCCTAAAACCACCTCTGACCCAACCCTGTCATCATGATCAGCAGTAATGCAGGTAGCAGGAGCACAGCTCCGCCCCACTGCACACTCTGCTACTGGCCCTACTTTTCCCACCAAAGAGACAAGTCCATGATGGAACCAGATTTTGCCTCCCCCAGCTATTGAGAGACAGATGGAAAAACCAGCGCATGCTTGTCCACAGTAAGCTGCCCCAGCAATGATGCTGGCGTCAAGAGGGAGACTATGGAACTCCACCCCAATATATGCACTGCTACTGGGAGATATTCCCTGATGTAGTGAGTGGACAGGCATATAACTAGTCGTAGCTGTCACTCATGAACATGTGCACATTTAAGAGTGTATACTTTAGATGCAATCTCTTTAGAAAGGCAAGTAGCAGTACTTTTGAGAGGCAAGCAAACTTGAGAAGGGTAGGCAGAACAGCAGAGTCTTGGGCAACTAGCTTTTCCAGTAGGCAATAGTCAGTTTGTTAAGGGCTCATGTGGTAGAGCAGAATGAGAAATGATTGGTTGCATCTTGGTCAACTTTAAAGCAGTTCCAGATATTGGCTAGTAGGGCTTGGATGGAATAAAAGCTGTTGTTGTCATCACAGAACAGCCCAAAGTTCCCTTACTTGCAACTGTTGAGTTGGAATGTTTTGGCTTGCAAATGGTGCCCATTTGAGGGGTGGGGATGTGGTTCTACTTTCCTTCATATATATATTTTTGTCTTTGTCTGAAATGTACTTTTTAGAGTCCTAAAATTACACTGAGCTGAATCCAATATTGGACAAGCAGAGTTTCATTCATAAGAACATGATTTCACCCTCCTCTCTTTCCCTGTATGCCTCAGAATCTGCTCTGGTGGACCCCTCGACCCTATGGGGCATATTTTGAAGGTGCAGAGGCAGCTGCCAGGGAGAGGAGAGGAAGGGGGAGTTCTTTTGTGCAAGCAGTAGTTTGCTGCATGAATGGAATTGCCATCCTTGATGCAACCCTGACAGACTGACCTTTCCTTTGTTCCTATACCCATTCATTTAACACACATTTTATTTCTCGGTTTCTCTTATTCCACCGCTTTTGCTTCTTCTTTGCTTTGTGGTGGAAGATTCAGACCAACCTGTCAGAAAAGCGAGTTCATTGGAGTCATGTTGCCACAATATGTTTTTATGCATTTGCACACTGAAAAGAAACTCATCTGAATCAGCAGCCAGTACCATTTCCAAGGCAAAACCAGGTCAGACCCTGGAGCAGCAATTTCACAACTCTTCAAAAGCTTTCCTGCTGGGCATTGTCACAGAATACTTTCAGCCCTTGACAGCCACAGGTTTTAGCCCACTGTTGCTGAGTTTATCCACACAGCCACAGGCTGAGCAAGCTGTAAGCATCACCAACATCATGTGCTGAAGTCAGCATGGGATCAAGCTTTTGACACTCCAATACTACCACAACATTTACACAGTTGCTTTAGCATGTGGGTAAAGTCGGGCTAAATTTTGTGGTAGTCATAGAATGGAACAACCCTTAAACTGATTCTCTAACACAATATCTTGTAGCTCTTTCATTTTCCTTGAAACCCTGTGCAGACTCCCAGTGCAAGGGACACTTATATCACACTGCTTCTGTGCATGTTTACTCAGAAGCAGTGTCAAAGTGCAGCAGCACATTATAGTCCTATAGCTCAAGGAGAGTCCATAGCTATGTCCCCAAGAATAGTCTAAAGATGCTGGCAACTGCCATGATTGCTAGCATGAAGTAGGAACCCTGTCAAAGAAAGGGGAAGAAGTATTCAGCCTCGTCCTCATGGCTCCTAAACACAGTTGGCCTTTTTGATAAGCTGGTTAAAATTATGTCAGTTTTCATAATCGGAAACAGAAAAAAGAAAAACACCAAACAAGCAGGTGCTGGCTAATTGGTGAGATCTCTCATTGTTCTGTAGGTTTTATACGGTTATGAATCACTTTACTGGCACATAAATTCACATTTTGCCTGCTTCAGGTAGGTAGCTGTGTTGGTCTGACACAGTCGAAACAATAAAATAAAATAATAAAATAATAATAATAATAATTGTCCAATAGCACCTTAGAGACCAACTAAGTTTGTTCTGGGTAGAAGCTTTCGTGTGCATGCACACTTCTTCTTGCCTGCTGAATGTGTTGGTGGAAGTACTGCTAATGTGATCTCTGCAGATGGTCACCCACACACAGCCCCAAACTTGAATGCTCCTGGGGCATTCTCAAACAGGGATCTTTTAACTCCTGAGCCAACTGCACTGCTGTCCTTGACAGAATCAGACCTTGATCTAAGACAGGCTTCCTCAAACCATAGCTGCCAAGTTATCCCTTTTTTAAAAGGGATTTTCCCTTATGCTGAATAGGCTTCCTCGCGAGAAAAGGGAAAACTTGGCAGCTATGCCTCAAACTCAGCCCTCCAGATGTTTTTGGCCTACAACTCCAATGATCCCTAGCTAGCAGGACCAGTGGTCAGGGATGATGGGAATTGTAGTCTCAAAATATCTTGGGGGGGGGGCAAGTTTGAGGAAGCCTGATCTAAGAGATAGTTACTTGCTCAAGGCTTTCACTATCCAATCCTAGTGGGGAACATGGACTGGGACTTTTCCTGGGGCTTTCCCTGAATAGCAAGCATTCCTGGCAAGGTATGACAGGTGCCGACTATCTGCATTTTTCTGGAAACAATTACAAATACTTTGTTTCAGCAGGGTTTCCCAGCTACATAAATGAGTCTTTGGCACCATTGTCTATTTTGTATTGTTTTCATTTTGTTTCAGCTGTTTTTTTCCTGTGTGTATTTTTAACTGTCTTTAACTCTTTTTTATTATACAGCATATCTCCTTGAGACAACTGTGTAGGAGGCAATTGATAAATAAATGGTGATGATAGCCAAGCAAGGTTCTCCCCCCCCCCCAAATAAATAAATCACACACATCTTAACTGGACATCAGCAATACATTTGTAATAATCAACTGATGATAAAAAAAATCACATATATATGAACATAGCTGCCAAGTTTTCCCTTTTCTCACGAGGAAGCCTATTCAGCATAATGGAATTTCCCTTAAAAAAGGGAGAACTTGGCAGCTATGATATATGAAACAAATATGGAAAACATGTATGGTTACATGCCATCAATGCTCAGGTGAAATAATAACAACAAATGAAATTAAAACATAGAGTAAACCTGCAGTAACATCATCAAACAAAAGAAATGAAGCATATACACCAGGCATCCCCAAACTGCGGCCCTCCAGATGTTTTGGCCTACAACTCCCATGATCCCTAGCTAACAGGACCAGTGGTCGGGGATGATGGGAATTGTAGTCCAAAACATCTGGAGGGCCGAAGTTTGGGGATGCCTGATATACACCATTACCCATTCAACTATGAAAAGCAAGATATATGGTGGTGGTGGTTGTTTAGCCGTTTAGTCATGTCCAACTCTTCGTGACCCCATGGACCAGAGCATGCCAGGCACTCCTGTCTTCCACTGCCTCCCGCAGTTTGGTCAAACTCATGTTCGTAGCTTCGAGAACACTGTCCAACCATCTCGTCCTCTGTCGTCCCCTTCTCCTAGTGCCCTCCATCTTTCCCAGCATCAGGGTCTTTTCCAGGGAGTCTTCTCTTCTCATGAGGTGGCCAAAGTATTGGAGCCTCAGCTTCAGGATATGTGGTGGTAGTGGGGAAATATTAAGAAGTTCTCCATTAAAAAGTGTTCCTTGAATGCTTTCGAGCTCTGACTTTAGAAGATGATGAAAGTGCTCACTTTTCCAGCTGCGAGTATAGGGCACTGTTGTATTGGCACTTCCCTTCCAGTCTTTCTTCAGACATAAGCTAGCCTGTAACCCTAATCATTTTTGTCAGAAGCAGGTGTATAAAATAAAAGGTCAACGGGAAAGCAGTGGCAAAGGTGGTAGCCTGGAGATAACTGTATCACCAGCAGTTCTTCAGTAATACAGGGAGAGAGCACCATCTGATACTCTGACATTTCTGACTATGCCTTGTTTGTCTCTTGGTTACTAGTAAACTAATGACTGGAAAAAAATAGCAAACTTTAATGGAGGTATTACTTAGAAGTTTCTCGTGCATTTTTTTCATTGCTATCCTGGTGCCCTCCACTTGCTAATGGGGCTATCACTGTGGCCTCCCTGCCCGCTTAAATATCTAACCCACAGAATCCATACTGCCAAAAAGCTCACAAATAATGATGCATGGACTTCCATCATCTTGAATGTTAATCAGCTCAAGAAGTGTGAGCATAATCTGGGAAGTATTATTTAAAAAGAGCTCTAACCTTGGCTCGTAGGTGCATTCTAGTAGTGCCACTTAGGCTTTAGGCATGGGGGTGGGGATAAATTTGGTACATAGTTCATGTTTTAATCTGAACCTCTCTAATCTTCACTTCCTGAAGCAAACTGAAACACAGCAATCCATTGAAATTTGCACTGCTCTGAATTTTGCGAGGCAGTTCTCCAAACAAACAACAAAGTGCACAAAAAGGAAGATTTGGGGGGGAAACACACCCCTAAATCTGCCTCTGATAAGAGTTTTAAGAAATGTAGCAAAAATCCTCAGGTGGTTCTACACATTCCTAGCTTGTCACTTTTTTTCATCTGAAGTGAAAAGGTGGTGGGGAACCCAAACAGATCAACAGATTAAATACAGAAATAAAATATGGGCTGACATTTTGACATTAGGAAATCAAACTCACAAAATTGTTTAGACACCTGCTGACAACATTTCCCTCCTTTTACCAAGGCCACCCCAGCATATAATTTAGTTACCTGTAATTGCTTTAAGAGTTTTAATGATTTTATAGGTGTTTTAATGATGGCAGTTTTATGTATGTCTTTTGTAACTGGTTTGTGAATTTTAGCTGTGTTTTAGCTTCAATTTTATTTGTACACTGCTTAGAGAACCTTTTGATCAAGCAGCTTCTAAATCTCCTAAATATATATATTTTAAAGTGTTGAGTGATTCCTGCAAAAACATGCATGCATGAGACACAATGATCTTCCCACATTCAACCCTTGTCTGGAAGAGCCCTTAGGTTCTTTGCTCTTTTGGTCACTACTAAGGTCTTGAACTTCTAATTCCACAGTATTATTGTCCCTCTACTTGAATCACATTTTCCATTTTTGGAGTCGCATTGCCGTCTGTGCATTCAGAGCTTTCGAATGATATAATAGCGCCTCAGTTCTCTACAGCACTTAATTGAGAGGAAAGAAAGAGCTAAAAAACAGAGGTTGGCAGAGGAAGCTGAAAGTAGATCGAAACTCCCCTTGATTTAGGGTTGCCACCTGGCACTTTCAAAACAGCCAGGCCACCATTTCCTACCCAGCTAGTTAGCTTAGCCTCAAGGCTTAGGCAATATACACGCACAATTACAGATTATGGTTTGAAAATGAATGGTGGCCAGTGATTTGTAAAGGTGGTTTTTTTTTCTTCACTTTCCCTTGGAGACAAGTGTTGCCTCTAAAATTATTAAATATTGAAAAGGCTTGATGGATGGGTTTTACTTCAGATTTGTTGCTGCTTTACACATGCATGCTCATTGTCAACATCAATTGATGGCTACTCCATGTGCCAGTGGGCAATAACAGATCCAACAGCAGAAAGTGAAATTACACCTCTTCTCAGGGGAGCTGGTTTTCACTTTCACTGGCTGGCTAGAGTACCTAAGAGTAGAGCACACAGCTCTCAAAGGCCAGACATCCTCACTTGCCAGTGTTCTCTGTTCGTTCCATCACACAGGAGTGTGAGGAGGGAACAGGT
Organism: Zootoca vivipara; assembly: GCF_963506605.1. Classification (NCBI taxonomy): domain Eukaryota; kingdom Metazoa; phylum Chordata; class Lepidosauria; order Squamata; family Lacertidae; genus Zootoca; species Zootoca vivipara. The sequence goes on along the minus strand of NC_083279.1, from coordinate 73,737,344 downwards.
CTTTTCCTCGTGAAAGCACAGCTGGTGACTTCCCGATTAAACCTCTTCTTCACCATTCTGTGGCTGGGTCCTTCTCAAGGATAGGGATTAATTTTACATTTCATAATCCATTTCATATCTAAAGGTGAATTGACCTAAGTCCATATTTTCTGAAACAACCTGAGAACTGGAACATAAGCATTCTTCAAAATAAGCAAATTTCTGAATTTTGCCATGCAGTTATCCAGCCAAGTAATGTATGGCAAATTGCATATACGGGGGAGTGGCGGGAATATGTGCGTAAAGATGTATATACAGCAACAGTAAAAACACAATAGAAAAATGCATTATATTTGGTTATATAACTTTGCAAAAATGTTTAGTTTAAAGGAAAATGGCATATATTAAGAAAAGTTTGCACTAAAAGGCTGATAACTTTTCATGAAGACATTTAAAAACAAAACAAAAACTGCAAAGCAATGTTAAGAACTGAATTTAAGATGGGGAAAATTAGAAAGTGAAACAAACCAAAATTGGCAGAATTGCCCATTCCTAATCCACAGGGCACGGGTGGCGCTGTGGTCTAAACCACTGAGCCTCATAAGGTTGGTGCTTCGAATCCCTGTGACGGGGTGAGCTTCCGTTGCTCGGTCCCAGCTCCTGCCAACCTAGCAGTTCGAAAGCCCGTCAAAGTGCAAGTGGATAAATAGGTAGTGCTCTGGTGGGAAGGTAAATTGTGTTTCTGTACGCTGCTCTGGTTTCACCGGAAGTGGCTTAGTCATGCTGGCCACATGACCAGCATATGTCAAGAATGCTTTGATGGTGTTTCCTGCTCGGCAGGGGGTTGTACTGGATGGCCCTTGTGGTCTCTTCCAACTCTATGATTCTATGACCCGGAAAAACTGTCTGTGGAGTGGACAAACACTGGCTCCCTCAGCCTGTAAAGCGATATGAGCGCCGCAACCCCAGAGTCGTCCACGACTGGACTTAACTGTCAGGGGTCCTTTACCTTTACCTTTAATCCACAGGAACCAATCAGCTGCAGAAGTTCTCAGGACAAACAGAGAGAGGAGTATATCTGAGGAACAGCCTTCTCTCCCTGAGGGGGCTCTAAATAGAACTGTGTACCATTTTACCACTGCTACCTAAATTAATTGACTTAAAGGCACCCCATTCGATAAAGACATTAAAAACAACAACCCTGTTAATTGCTTTTAATATGCACACTTGTAAAGTCTACAGGAACAAGGGGAAACCACCTCCCTTTGTTCACCCACATTTGTTCACCCACATTCTTCCATGATGACCGATGCACCATCTAAAAATGCTTAAAAAATGTTGTTTTATTCAAAGCTATTGTTTTGGTCATATGCAAATGTTTGTACATTTAATTGAATGATCAATCAATTAAAAATCATTTGGTGAGTCAACTACACTTTTTAAATTGTGCATCACCTCTAATATCTAGCATTTGGGCTGAATTAGTCAGATGAATCTGGTTCAATGTTATTACTTAAAAAGAAAAAAAACCAACACCCAAAAAACCGTTTCCTCTGCCCTTTGGTCCATTCTTCCTGCTTTCCAGTTTAACATTGAGAAATTCTAGAATTAATTTTGAGATTGGTGTATGCTCAGTTTGCCACAATTTTCAGTTTCTACCTGTTCCTCTCTTACAGGTTACCAATGAGCACCAGCGCATGTGCACATTGATTAAATCCCAGCACAAAAAAGGCACTGTGCTGGGATTTAATCGCTGCACCTATGCGCTGGTGCTCATTGTGTCTTTTTACGCTGACAGGTTAACCATCTGAAAACTGCAGTAAACTGCTTGTGCACTGGGCCGGAAATCAAAAACAGAAGAATGGCAGTTTGCTAACGTATCAGGTATTCTCGGCAGTCTTAGAACAGGCAAATTTCAGAACCCCACAAATATAGGGTAAAATGTAGCTGGAGAGACTCTTGTCTAAAAACCCAGAGAATTATTACCAGTCCATATTGAGGCGAATGATCTGATTCAGTATAAGGCAATATTTTATGTCACTATGGTCGAGTAGGTATGTTAGTCACCAAGTATTTTAGTCAGCACATTTTAAAAAGGAATGCCAGATCCCTCACCCCAATCTTTGTGGCTTGTGCTCTTTTTTATAATCAATGGATTCTTTAGAGGCCATTTTCCCCACTTAAGTTTGGATGTTGAGTGGAATTAGGTGTTTGCGTGACAAGGTTACCAGACATCCCCCCCCCCAAAAAAAATAACTCACAACACACACATAATTTTACTTTGGGTTTTGGCATTAATTTGGCCACAACTTTATTTAAATACAATTAAATGTGATTGTTGGCTTAGGCATTGGTTAATCCATCTGTCCCCCGCCTGGGACAGATCAGCTCCGACTTCCCTAGCCATATAGGGAAGTCAAGTAAACACCCATCGGAGAGGAGGTAGCTGTGTCCAGGCACTCTCCCCTCGACCAGAAATGCTCCCCAAGGCTCGTGCTCCGTAATGGCCCCAGCCCCGCCCATTGCGGGGGTGTATGGACTAGAGCCCCAGAGCCCCAACTGAATACTTCTATGTGGAGCAGCATTTTAATGAGGGGTAGGCACCTTCATGCCATACCCCTCCACCAGCCAGAATTATTAACCAATGCCTAACCGCCAACCTAACAAGTTGTGACGATTTGCTAAGCGGTAGGCAAAAACCAATGACCAGAGCCAATCAGCCAAATGGCAAAATTCCTACTGGTCCCTTGCAAAGCAAGTGACCCCATGACAGGCAAAGCAATGTCAGGCTAAACCATTAAAGAAAGGCAGTAGGCGGGAGAGAGATCCGAAGCACTTTGCAAAGTGAAACTAACAATTGGACGCTGAGGTTTTAAGGAGCCCTTCCTGTCAATCAAAAGTTGTTACATGCTAATTTCCCCAGCAGCCCAAAGTGATCCTATCACACACACTCCCTTCTCAACCAACACCACCCCCAACCCAGGGATATGTCTTTTTAACCCTTCCACAACCCACGCTCTCCCGGATTGGAGAACGCTCTTTGCTTTCTAAGTACCAAATATTTGAGAATTATTGCAGAAATAGCAACCAAGCTTACTAAGAGCTAGGAAGCTTGCAGTGTTTGAAATGTCTGCCTTCTGCTAAAAAAATCAGCTTTCCTCAACTTGGTGCCCTTTAGATGTTGTTGGACTGCATAATCCCTGACCATTGGCCATGCTGAAGGCTGATGTGTAGTCCAAAACAATCAAGAGAGTACCACGTTAGAGGAAGGTGGATTTTTAGCGGAAGGCTGCTATTTTGAACATTGCACATTTCCTACCTTGGTTCTAGCGTCAAAAAAACTGAAGGGCCTGAAGCTTTTTGAAGTCTTTCTGAAGCAATTCTTCCCCACAAGCCTTGCAAAGGGCAAAATAAAAGAAACAAACAAAAACTGTCATTCAGTGGCACAACTGGAAACATGACACAGAAGCTGCTTGATATAAGTTCTGTAAATTAAGTATAATAGAGAGGAAGCTCAACACAATTTATCCTTGCTGAAATCAACAAGGCTTGATTCCACTTCATTTTCTCTAGATTGCAACCATTTAGAACCTACTCCATTCTAAGATTTATGCACATATAACTTGGGGGAGTGGTTCCCATTGAACTCAATGGGACTTACTTGTGAGGAGGAGGAGTTTGAACTTGATATCCTGCCTTTCACTCTCCTTAAGGAGTCTCAAAGCGGCTAACAATCTCCTTTCCCTTCCTCCCCCACAACAAACACTCTGTGAGGTGAGTGAGGCTGAGAGACTTCAGAGAAGTGCGACTACCCCAAGGTCACCCAGCAGCTGCATGTGGAGGAGCGGGGAAGCGAACCTGGTTCACCAGATTACAAGTCCACCGCTCTTTAACCACTACACCAAGCATAGGACTCTGCAAGATGGAATGGGGGAGAGTGGTGGAGCCCATCCTTTGTATGCAGAGTGTCCTAGGTTGAAGAAGAAGGAGAAGAACTGGTATCAGTTAATGTGAAAGATCTTAGCCTAACATTCTGCAGAGCTACTGCCAATCAGAGTTCTAAACTGGATGAACCAATGGGAACATCATATGCCCAAGTCACCCTGCAGCATTGGATGGGAAAGAGCTGCATTCTGCTTTCTACAAGAGACTGGCTGGAGGATTCATCTTACTTCCCCTTTTGTTATTTCTGTAACGTTTTTAAGCAGGCCTTCAATCTTGTAATTAGAGGCAGGGTTGTTTTGCAGCATTCTCGCCTCCCTAATCCCCACCCCCTCCTCCCCACTGCGTTGTTCCTACCCTGAGCGTCTTTAACTAAATTACAGTCAAATACTTCATTACAGAGACTTTCAGCCAGGAGGGAAGCCCCCGGGGATTTGATTCACAGACAAATGTATTATGCACAAGGTTGATCTGATCATACACAATTTGTGCTACCCATGCACCCTCCAGGAAATTCCTTTCATAAATGTAAATGATGTGACACTCAAAAGAACTGAGAGCTGAAAGAAAGAGAAAAGGAACAGGGGGGGGAGAGAAGTAAAACTGTGTGCCTAAGAAAGTCACGGAATAGTGGGCTGTCACGGGACTGCTGGGTTGTAGAGCAGAGGGTAGGCTGTCAGGGTCATTATGCGTATCTGCTTCTTCTCTGAGGAGAGCAACCTAGCATTCTCCTCTAATAGCAGACTGTTACACGGGGCTGGAGGGAGGGGGCAATGTATTAAGTACCATTTGGTAAGATTGTAATAACTGTTCCTATGGCAACAAGGAAAAAATGCCCTCCATGGATTTTATTTGTGTTTTGTGTTACCGGTAGCAGGCATTAAGCAATGGGTTCTGTAGAACAAAAGAGATGGCCTGAGGCCTCCTTTACCAATAATGTCCACCAGGAGCCTTTTTTTAGGACACCCCCTCACCAGTTCACAAACCAAACACTTGAGGATTACAGAACTTCCTTTTAGGAGCAAGCCCAGTTATTTGAACTATTTAAGGGCAGGGCCATTCTCCAACAAAGCATCCCGGCGGTCTGTCACATTTATGACCAACCTTCCTTCATTGTAGGAAACATGAGAGTCTTGCCTCTAGGTGATTCTTCAAGTCTCACCTCAACTTTTAGCTCCAGGCCCTGTCTGGGGCCACTGTCAACCACATTCTGAAAGTAAGAGAGTTGCCCATGTTCCCCTTTGGTACTCCCTCCAGTCCGTTTCATGAGCTCAACCTCCCCATCTTCATCTACAGGGATCTCCCTTGTAAGAATAATAGGCTTAGAGGGCAGGTTAGTCCCCACGTTCGTGAAATATTAATTATTTCATTGAGCATTGGCAAGAAGATGCACTGCAACTGAGACTACTTGCCTCTCTTCTGAGAGAGAGAGAGAGAGAGAGAGAGAGAGAGAGAGAGAGAGAGAAATCTATTATTAAATATCCTATTAGTCTTGGCAATTGCACCATCCTTTTGCACTGTAGTCGCTGAGTGTTATCTAATTGGTCCCCCCCCCCAATCTACTTATTCTGAGAAGCCTGAGACCACGTGGAACAGAAAGGCACTTTTCCTAACCCATTTGGTTCCCTGTTACAGTTCTCATCAGATATGCTTTTAGATCGTGCAGTATTTTGTCAGCAAAAAACCAAGATTTTAGGAGAGGGAGGGCGAGGGAGAGAAAAAAAAACAGGGAGGAGTTCACATGGGACAAAAGAAAAGGCAGAAGAGGTAAATGCAAGGTTTTCGGATGGTCTGGATGGAAAATGATAAGGGCTTTGTGGGAAAAAGAAAAATCTGAACTTGTTGAGCCTAGATCATAACTAGCAAAATTGCCTACAGGCAGCCACCCAATCTTAAATAACTCCTCACCCACAATAATACAACCACCAGACTTAACATGGACACTGGTACCAGAGCCTGCAATAAACCCAGATGCCAACTTTGCTGACACATACACCCGGACAACAGCATTACTGGCCCCAACAACATCCAACATACCATCTCAGGACTATTTAATTGCTCATCTTCTAACATTGTGTATGCCATCAAATGCCAACGGTACCCTTCAGCTCTCTATATTGGACAAACAGGCTGAAGGAGCGTCTCCACCCCCATCGTTCTTGTTAAAAAGTGAGACACTTACTGTAGCAACTTCATGGTGAGCACCTATTTTTCTAGAAACAACCAACCAGATCCATCTGGTACGCAGGCTGAGACCCTACCTGCTCATGGACTGTCTCTCCAGAGTGGTGCATGCTCTAGTTATCTCTCACTTGGACTACTGCAATGCGCTCTATGTGGGGCTACCTTTGAAAGTGACCCGGAAACTGCAACTAATCCAGAATGCGGCACCTAGAATGGTGACTGGGAGCGGCCGCCAAGACCACATGACACCAGTTTTGAAAGATCTACATTGGCTCTCAGTACGTTTCCGAGCACAGTTCAAAGTGTTGGTGCTGACCTTTAAAGCCCTAGATGGCCTTGGTCCAGTATACCTGAAGGAGCGTCTCCACCCCCATCGTTCTGCCCGGACACAGAGGTCCAGTACCGAGGGGGTTTCTGGTGGTTCCTTCGTTGCGAGTAGCCAAGTTGCAGGGAACCAGGCAGAGGGACTTCTTGGTAGTGGCTCCCGCCCTGTGGAACGCCCTCCCATCAGATGTCGAATAGAAAAACAGCTACCAGATTTTTAGAAGACATCTGAAGGCAACCCTGTTTAGGGAGGCTTTTAATGTTTAATAGATTATTTTATTTCCTTTTTCTGTTGGAAGCCGCCCAGAGTGGCTGGGGAAACCCAGCCAGATTTGGGGTGGTGGTGGTTATAAACAATAAGTTGTTGTTGTTGTTGTTGTTGTTACCTTCTGGTTAACAGCCTGACACACTGACCCAGACACAGAGCCTCAAAGTGCAGACCTGTGCCTGAAAGAGTGGGGCAAAAGGTAGGTGTGGATAAGCCATGAGACTAAGGGAAGAGGAAACCTTCTATTTCTTCTATCCCCTGGGCTACATGTAAGTAAGAAGGCAATCAGGTGGTGGCTGAGGTTGGTGGGGCAGCGCCCCCTTTGCCCAAATGGACCCTCCTTCACCAGCTCTTACGCCCATACCCTGCTTTTAAGCTTCCTATAGGTATCTGACATGCTGTTGTAGGGTCCTGGGTCCTGGGTCTGTTCACGTGGGACTCATCTTACGTTCTGATTTCCTATTTTTTCAACTGCACTAGATGACTAATTAGGATTTAATAAACTTCTTGTATGTGTTCATGACCTACAAGAAAGCTGTAAAGCTGCTTAGCCACTTACAGGATTAAGAGGATGCACTATGTGGCCACTGATCAAACCAAACTATTTGCTATGGCTAGGTAGGTTAATATATGTCCTGATTTTGTTTCTGTTTTTGTTCCATGAAGAGGAATTAGACATTTTGTGCTAAAGTGTGATGGCTGGGGTGGAGGAGGCAGTTCTATTTCTTTCAGTATCTTGTTTTAAAGCACATCCTTAATATGCAAATCATACCATCTGCCCTCTAATTGTAGTAAAGTACAGAGATTTGTTTTCTATAGGTGTGTGGAACGGATTGGATTTGTAACAGCTGGCCAGCCCCAGCACAACTGACACCCACATTCTGGATGTTATTTTGAAACTTTGCATGGCGGGGACGTAAACACAGAGTCCAATGTGCAGTTTGGGTCAAATGTTGTGGTTTCTTTATCTCCAAATCTAGATCTGTGCTTGTTGTAAAATTCATTGAGGTCTGGATTTGACCTTCTCTGGCAAAGGCGGGTTTAGGTAGTGTGACTGATTCAGTCCCAGAGGGTGCCACAACTATGATGTAGGATGGAAGGCAAGAGATGAGAGACACAGAATTTTGGACACTTTCCCCTAATATATAGATTTATGTTTGATTGGATAACTGCACTGAAACATTTGAAAAACTGAACTTTGAAGGAAAATTGTGCTTCAGTTCATGTGTCCTTCTGAGAAGAGTGAATAAGGTAGTTTCAGACTGAAATGCAACCAAAATCAAATGTATCCCTACCCTCTACTCAAATCAGAATCTGCAAGGTAGGATGGAACTCTAGCATCCCTGACAGATGGACAGCCATCTTCTGCTTAAATACTTTTTAGTGACGAAGAGCTCACCACCTCTCAAGGCAGCATGTTTCCCTGTCAGACAGCTTGTGCTGGTTCTCCTAATATTTTACTGAAATCTGATTGTCTGCAGTTTCCACCCATTTGTTCTATTCCTGCCCCCTGGAGCAATGGAGAACAAGCCTGCTTTATCTACTGTGTGATACTCCTTCAGATATTTGAAGACTGCTCTCACATTTGTCCTTGAGCTTCTCTTTCACAGGCTAAACAGGGCCACCTTTCCCAAATATTCCTCATAAGGCTTGGTTACCTGCCTACTGAAGCTATGATACCTAAATATATTTTCCTGAATATCAAATTCTGGGGACAAACAACAAAGGGTGGTCATCACATCCATGGTTTTTTAATGTTCCCAAAGGCATCTGGATTACATCATTGGAAACAGAGTGCTGTACTGGATAGATTAGTCTCCCCCAACCTGGGCCACATTCACATCATGCATCTAAAGCGCTATGACACCACTTTAAACAGTCATGGTTTCCCCCAAAGCATTCTGGGAGCTGAAGCATTTATGGGCACTGACAGTTGTTAGGAGGCCCTTAATCCCCATCAGAGAGCTGCAGTCCTAAGTATGGTTCAACAATCCATCTCCCTCTACAGAGAACTCTGCCAATTGTAGCTCTGGGAAGGGAATGGGGGTCAACTAACAATCCTCCATTCAGATGTTAGAATCATAGAATCATAGAGTTGGAAGAGACCACAAGGGCCATCCAGTCCAACCCCCTGCCAAGCAGGAAACACCATCAAAGCATTCTTGTTGAACTCCAACTCCCTCTATCCTTGCCGTTGTCCATGCTTTCTAGGGGTGATGGGAGATGGAGTTTGGAGGGCATTGAGTTGGAGAAGGGTGGGGTATACCTTGAGCAGATAGAGCAAGTTTTTCACTATATCCTCTCAAGATGCCCTTTTTTATAATAATTTTATTCAATTTTTCCAATTTAACAAACAAAACAAACAAAACAACATTTTTAATACAATTCATCTTAGCTTCACCCTTCTCCACCTGCTCTGCCGGGCTTTGACTTCCCTCCCTCCCTTCTCGCGGTTTTCTTATTTACTCCTGTCTCGCAGTTTATTATTGTCCTCACTTTAGTCAATTTGTAGGATTTATTTCAATCCTGCAAGTGTTTTTAAACTTCTACAGTTCTTCTCCATATAGTCCACAAACTTACTCCAGTCTTTTCGGAACTTTGTCTCTCCCTAGTTTCGGATCCTGCATGTCAGTTTTGCTGATTCGGCATAGTCTATCAATTTTGTCTGCCGCTCGTCGATTTTTCCATTTTGGGGCCAATAAAGTCCTGGCTGCGGTTGTCGCATACATAAACAATATTTGGTCCTCTTTTACAATCTCCCCTCCCATAATTCCTAACAAGAATGCCTCTGGCTTTTTGGGAAAGGTGTATTTAAACATCTTTTTCAATTCATTATATATCATTTCCCAAAATCTTTTAACTCTATCACATGTCCACCACATATGATAAAATTCACCATCCTTTTCTTTACATTTCCAGCAAGTTTTACATGCCCTTAACTCAGTATTTCCTCTCTTCCTGTGGTCTGTAACATGCTACAATTCTAAACACACTTGCTGGGAAGTGAGCAGCATTGGACCCAGTGGGACTAACCTGTGAGTAAATATGCAAAGGATTGCACTGTATAATCACAGCCTGTCAGGGACTGGCAAGTGTTCACCAGGGGAAGCCAGGAAACATGAGTCAGAGGCAGGGGGAATCTTCAGGGCTGGAGGGTGGAGTAGAGGAGGAAGAGAAAGAAAAGGCAAGTCAGGCAATGAAGGACTGAGTGCTCCTCCACCGTCTCCTAAACTACTGTCTCACACAACCAGGAGAGAATTGATGGAGGAAGCTACTAGGCAAACATAATCTCTGGCTATTTGTGCACAGGCTGTTGGGGGAAGATGCATAATTTGGTGAAGGAGGCGTGACCCCCTGTTGCTGCCACTGCTCCATAGAGCACAGACCTAGGAATAGCTGCCTAGACCCTAGACTGGTGTGTGTGTGTGTGTGTGTGTGTGTGTGTGTGTGTGTGTGTGTGTGTATTTGGAGCCATAGAAACTACTGTAAGTGTCAGCTTTGACAGTAAAGAGTTAACTGTCTGCAATGTGCATTCCTTTGGCAGGGGAGTGCCCTTGACAGAAAGAGAGAAAGGGGGAAAGGAACATCTTCGATGACAGATGGTTAACTTTCCTTACTGTGTATAAGGTTTGGGATATATTGTGGGATTTGCTCTTGCCAGGAAAGCTAGAAGGGGTGTCATAAAAATAATACGTCTTTCATTTCTGTACATAGCATTACTGTGTCGGCTGCTTGGGAGATGTGATTTTCATTAATACAGAAATACCAGTGAATGAAATGTTTTGATAATCAAATCCTTCTAAATTTTGACAGGTTCAGAGTCTCAATTTGAATTTCTAACGCTCTTGTAATTAGCTAAAATTGCTTCCATCCTGTACTTCTTTCTCTCTCCCACATATGTGGTTGAGGTTCTCGCTGCAAATTCTGTACTATTATAGCCTTCCTCTCTGCTTAACTGGCTTGTCCTAGGCAGCAAGTCCCACGGAGGTCAAGATCAATTCAGCGCTAGAGAAGGCCTTTTTTGTTTACTATCCTCCAGACATTGCAATCTGCCCTTCCTTTCCCCTCTCCAAAGCCTTTTACAGTGTGAAGCAAGGACAAGTGTGCCTGTGTGTAAAGAGCTTGTACATGTCACCTGATGCATACAGATGGCTTATTAACCAATTAATTCGTAGGACTAAATTGACTAAATCATAGCAAATGACACCCGATTGCCATGCAAGCGTAGAAATGGATTGGAATAAGCGTTTCTTAAATGCTAGCCTTGCTCGATCCAGACAAGGAAAGGAAAAGTGGGGAGTAATCACAGGAAGGAGTGGGATAGACAGACAATGTTGGCAGCAACTCAGGGAAGGGGAGGGAAGACCACTTGAGATACTATCATTGGAGTGATTTCACTGGATGTGAGAGGATCAAGGCTATTATTATTTTTAATTTAAATGTGTGGCACTGCCCATGACATTTCAGAGATTCTAATTAAAAATTTCAATTTATAAAGTCCAGTCAGGCTTGCTGGGTTGTTTGCATTGGGATAATGCTAGTTTCTGGAATGAAAATCCTTGCACCTTTTGGCTGAGCTGTTGTAGGTTTGCTTTGTAGACATGCTGAGTACCCACTATTTGAGCTGAAATAAGTGTGCACAATAAATACTTGTGCACTGCAGAAAAGCAGGTGCCCCAAACTGACCTTTATGGCTGGGAAGGGATGGCATTGATATGTATATAATGGACTTGGTTTTATCGGAGGGCCCTTCTGCAACCCCATTTCACAGTGAACTTGTAGTATAGAGCCAATATGGTGCAGTGGTTAGAATGCCAGAGTAGGACCAAGTAGGAAATATGGGATCAAATCCAAACTCACTCACTCTAAACTACCTTAGAAGATGGTTGAGAAGATAAAATCAGAGGGGGGCAGAGTGCCCAACCTCCAAAACACTCATTTTTGGGGTCTCATGCTCTCGCATGAATTAGCTGGTTCACACCAGAGCACCGGATTGAAATATGCTTATTCTTTGGTCTCATGCACTTCTGAGAGACAGCTGGCTCCTGCAAGTGCTCAGGACCAAAAACCGAGTGTCCCAGTGTTGATCATTAGGATGTTGGGGGCTATTTTAAAAAGCTCCATATATAAGGTTCCGTATAATGACTCCTATGTTCCTCAATGCCACAGAAAATAGGCAGAAGCCACCCCACCCAACTCAAACTACAAAGTGTGCTTGTCAAGTTTGCATACTCAAGGTTCTCATAGCAAGGAGGAAGAATTCCTTCCAATCCTCTCCTACGGGGCCAGAAGATGAGCTGGCAAACATGACCAGGAATGGGGAGGGAATTGCTCCATCCTGCCTCAGAGAACTTCCCAGCCCAGAACTATATTTGGATTTGGTTAATAAGATTGATTTATTGTTTGCAGAGCCTCCAATTTGTTATATTTTGAATAAATATAGCCTCCTTCCAAGCTTTGGTTGCCCAAGTCTTCTGTATGGGCGTGCTTGCAATGTCCATGGTTGGCAACTAGATTGAGTGATGAGTTGATCCTGACCCACACCTTGGAATATCCTCCCCAGTGAATGCTGTCAAATATCCCCACTCCATGAATCCCAGTCATACACGATCACTTCCAAATGAAGATTCGTAGGTTTGGTGAAACATTAGATGGGTTACTGCTGCAGTAGGCTCATAGCCAGCTTCCTGAGGTCAGTAGGCTAGCTGGCAGCCTTTCTCTTGTTTGATCTGGCACTAGGCCTTCAGTTGGTGACTCAGTGCATACATTGTGCTTTTTATGGGTATTTAGTGATACATCTGTGTGTATATTTGCCCACACTGATTATTCATGATGGAGTAGCTGACAGATAACTGAAGATATCTGATAGAAACTGCTGGATAAGATAACTCTGCTGAATCCTTATGAAATGTCAAGGATGTATTTTTTGTTATTATAAAAAAGCTGTATCACTGAGTTTAAGCCTTCTGTATAATATTGAGGAGCACTTGTTGGTATCGCCTTGACCATTGAATCCATTACACTGGAAATTTATCATGGTCGATGGATGGATGGATGAGTCAATTTCCAGTCTGTACTAATTGTGCATGTGTTTGTTCATAAGTCTGTTCCATCCTGTTTCCTCATTAATCTGCCTCTTTAAAACAATTGTATGTCTGAAAATTTGTATTTCAGTGGTACTTAAATATTCATTTTAGCTCAAAAGGTGCATTTTTTTAAAAAAATTAAGGGTTTTCTTGGTATACAAAGATATGTACAATGTCTCTCTTAGCATTTTTTACAAATCAGTTACATTCATAGTTTGTTTTAGTGTATGAATTTCTGAATGCACTTTGTCCTAAATTATGCATTTTAAAATGCAGTTTGGTACTTTTTTTGAGCTGTAAACTGTATACTAAAAATACGAGGAAGTGTGAAATCTGAAGGATGATTGCATTCTGATCCATGTTTTCATTCAGGAGGTGTGAGCTAGGTCAGTTTGCTTTAAAATGCAGACCAAAAGAACTTCTCCCCCATCTCTTTTTGGTCATGGGATGGTATATCGAGAATTGTGGGGAAAGGAGTCATTAGCTTTTTCATAGGATAGGCATCTGTGTGACACTTCATTTCAGGTCTTTGTCACATGTTTAGGAGAGTCAGATAGTATAATCCTTCAGTATTCTCATGGAATCTATCACTTGGTAGGAATATACCATTTTCAACTGCTCCTCCACTTTTTCCTCTTTCTTTTAATAAAAAGCTCCCTGAAAGAAAAAGAAAAAAAACAAGAACACAAAACTAGAACCTCAGAAAGCAAGTTCCCTCCCAGCCCACACTCTGCTGTGCTATGTTTTTATTTTCAAGAGGGAGTTGTTTTGATTTGACACAGGAAAGCCTTAAATAGGTATATATCCCCATTTGCATCCTGAAGCAGTGCAGTCCATGCAGAGGTGTATTTAGGGCAATGTAACTGGTTCCTCTGCACAGGGTGCTGAGCCAAAGGGGGCTGTGCAGGGTGTCACAACTCTGGTGTAGAGAGGCAGGGGGTTGCCAAAAGTTGGTCTCACACAGGGCACCACTGGAATTTGAAAGTTCAAAGTGTACCCCTGGTCAGCCTTTTCCCATGTCATCCAGCTGTTGCAGTACACCTGCTCTTAATCCATTTGATTCTCAGGCCCACAATAATTTATTTGCAGAACCTCAATGTTCCAAGCAAATCTCACTTTGCAATATGAGGAATGCTTCCATGGGCTGGGATTAGGGCTCTCCTGCACTGTTGTGCTGTTCTGTCTTACATCAGCATTAGGAAACCAAGTAAAAGAAGGCCAGGAAGGATCTAGAAAGTCACTTTACAATGTGGAAAGAGATTTCACACAGATTTATGCTTAAAAGTGTGTCCCTTGCTGCACTGTAGCTCCTTGTTCAGCATTAGTCGAAACTGTCATTGCTTATAAATCTTTCTTTATAGTCACTTGGTAGTTGCTATCTAACCTTGGCAGCTGCATTTCAAAACGGCCTCCTTTATAAGTGCTTCCTCCTTCCAGCTCCTAGGGCTACTGCAGCCTCAGCCGCCTGTCCTCACACTCACCGCCAGATATCGGGGACTGAAAAGCCAACGCAAGCTCCTACTGTAAAACTTGTGCTTGCGCTTGAAAAGCACTTTGACTTTATGAGAGCCATACACATGTCACCTGCACAGCCGCAAAGGTTGGCACACGCTGACAGTTAGGCTCCTTGAGGACTCTGAGGAGAATATTTGACGCAAAATGTAATCAGAGGCTGGAGAGAATGACAGTGTTCATCTTGCTTCTGAAGGTTAGGCCAAGAGAGAAAACCTGAAGCAACAAACCAGGTATTCAGGTTTGTTGATAAGGTAGTGTGTCAGGGTGCAAAATTTTGGCCACTAGCTCAATCCCCTTTTTGGGGTGCTTTTGTTTACTGCTGTGGGGCGAGGTCTTTCAGAGGCTCTATCACAGCAGAGTCTGTGTGAGACTTGCAAACAACTCCCTCCATTGCATGAGGAAAATGATAGTTGACAGGTACATTCACTGTCTCACTCGTTCACAGATGGGTCATTAGTCCTAATTGCTAGCCTGCTCGGCTGACCAATAATTCAAGGACTTGAAATGATGTTTCTGAGTGTGGTGGCATGCATGTGACTGAACCCTTTCCCCATTGGTTATCAGCAACTTACTTTGGTGGGTTTTGGGAGGGGGTTGCTTGTAAAGCAGGAAGAACAGACAGGGAGATGAGCAGGAGACTGGGGAAACTGAGTCCTCTCTTCAGGCCTATCCAGATTTACCTAGTCTGGACCTTCCTCAAAATGCTGCAGTGTAGAGTGCAAGGCAGTACAAGGCAGTCTTAGGCAGTATGTGGACCGAGAACTCCCAGAAGTGCAAGCTGGATTTCGAAGGGGCAGAGGAACCAGAGACCAAATAGCAAACATGCGCTGGATTATGGAGAAAGCTAGAGAGTTCCAGAAAAACGTCTACTTCTGCTTCATTGGCTATGCAAAAGCCTTTGACTGTGTCGACCACAGCAAACTATGGCAAGTTCTTAAAGAAATGGGAGTGCCTGATCACCTCATCTGTCTCCTGAGAAATCTCTATGTGGGACAAGAAGCTACAGTTAGAACTGGATATGGAACAACTGATTGGTTCAAAATTGGGAAAGGAGTACGACAAGGTTCTATATTGTCTCCCTGCTTATTTAACTTATATGCAGAATTCATCATGCGAAAGGCTGGACTAGATGAATCCCAAGCCGGAATTAAGATTGCTGGAAGAAATATCAACAACCTCAGATATGCAGAGGACACAACCTTGATGGCAGAAAGTGAGGAGGAATTAAAGAACCTTTTAATGAGGGTGAAAGAGGAGAGCGCAAAATATGGTCTGAAGCTCAACATCAAAAAAACCAAGATCATGGCCACTGGTCCCATCACCTCCTGGCAAGTAGAAGGGGAAGAAATGGAGGCAGTGAGAGATTTTACTTTCTTGGGCTCCTTGATCACTGCAGATGGTAACAGCAGTCATGAAATTAAAAGACGCCTGCTTCTTGGGAGAAAAGCAATGACAAACCTAGACAGCATCTTAAAAAGCAGAGACATCACCTTGCCTACAAAGGTCCGTATAGTTAAAGCTATGGTTTTCCCAGTAGTGATGTATGGAAGTGAGAGCTGGACCATAAAGAAGGCTGATCGCAGAAGAATTGATGCTTTTGAATTATGGTGCTGGAGGAGACTCTTGAGAGTCCCATGGACTGCAAGAAGATCAAACCTATCCATTCTTAAGGAAATCAGCCCTGAATGCTCACTGGAAGGACAGATCGTGAAGCTGAGGCTCCAATACTTTGGCCACCTCATGAGAAGAGAATAATCCTTGGAAAAGACCTTGATGTTGGGAAAGATTGAGGGCACTAGGAGAAGGGGACGACAGAGGACGAGATGGTTGGACAGTGTTCTCGAAGCTATGAACATGAGTTTGACCAAACTGCGGGAGGCAGTGGAAGACAGGAGTGCTTGGCGTGCTATGGTCCATGGGGTCACGAAGAGTCGGACATGACTAAACGACTAAACAACAACAACAGAGTGCTCCTGTTCAGGTTTCCAACCACCCAGACACACTTTCTTTCAGAATACTCCATTCCATTTCCCCTCGCCCGCATTTCTGGTTGGGGTTTCTTTTCTCCCACATTCCTGAGCATGTCTGCCATCCTTCCTAGGTTCCCTTATGGTTCCATAGGTAAGGCTTCCCACCCTTCTTAGGGCTTTCTCCTCCTTTTGCAAATCTTTTCTTCTTCCCGACACTCAAAGCCATTGGCGGATTTGGGGCTCGCAAATTTCAACAGTACCCTGTGCAACACAAATATTTGTCACACACCACACACCCCAGATCTCATGCTCCATTCTACAGCATTGTTGTGGCACTCCCTGCAGCCTGGTATGATAAGGTTTTGATAATTCCACCATCTTCCTTGTTTGTGGACATGGAGCGACATCAGGAACCACAATCGGATAAATTAGTTCACTTTTATCATACAGGATTAACCTAATGGTATCCAGGGCTGCAGGATCCCACTTAGCAGTGCAGTTTGGCCAATGCTAAATCTAGCCTAGGGCAACCTTCTTCCCCTTTGTGTCATTTCTATAACAGAAATCATTAAAGGGACCTACTTCACCGTTTGAGTCATAAGACTCAGATCATAGATTCTTGCAAAATGGTTTGAAGTATTCAGAGAGATGAGTTAAGCCATTATTCTAGCGGACGTTGAAGCCAGCAGTCATCTTCTTTTCTTTCTTTAACTGAATCTTGAAATCTAAGGAAGAATCTGGGTGTTTCCCCCCCCCACCTTTCCCCCACCTTTCTCCCCTCTTTTATTTCCATTCTTTCATTTTTTTCTCTTTAGGAGATCTTCAATTGGTTAGAGTTCCTGCATGAGCATAGAAAACATTGTTCTCTATTATTTGTACCAGGCTTGCAATAGCACCACTTCAGACTAATGGGAAGTGTACAAGGCGATAAGCCAAGAGAAACATTTCATTTCAAAATGGAAGGTCTTTTGCTGATGGGGTTGAAGGGCTGAAGAGACTGGCTGTGACTTTTGAGGCAGTATGAAAGTCTGTGATTACCAGTGGTGGGTGAACAACAAAGAGGCTTGGAAGTTCAAACTGGCCGCCAAAAGTTTCCTTTCCTCTTTTGAACTACTCAATTACCCTCATCTCTTTGGTCTCTTGTTATCAGATCAAATTATGGAATGTTGAAGAAGAACGAGGTAACCTGAACAGCATGTGAAAAAACCTGTAAGAGTGTGTTTTTCTCATACCAGATAGCATTACCAAGGCAGGCTCCTGGGTTGGCTGGGCCCTGGACAAAGTCACTTGGGTGGGTCCTGAGGAAGTTACCTGAACAGTATAGTCGTACCTCGGAAGTCGAACACCTTGCGACTCGAATATTTTGGCTCCCGAACTCTGCAAACCCAGAAGTGAGTGTTCTGGTCTGCAAACGTTCTTTGGAACCTGAACATCTGACACAGGTTCCACAGCTTCCGATTGGCTGCAAGAGCTTCCTGTAGCCATTTGCAACCTGCACCTTGGTTCCTGAATATTTTGGAAGTCAAACAGACTTCCGGAACAGATCCCATTTGACTTCTGAGGTCATCTTCTTTCTTCTTCTTCTTTGGCGATCACTCATAGCCGAATAAGATTGTCTTCCATAAACACTGTTTTAACAATGGGTCTGTAAGTGACTGTGGAGGCCAATTCTGGATCCACAAGTCCTTTCACAATGGGGGCATTGGTTTCCAGGCGGGAGTTGGATTACGGTGTGGATTTGCCAAGCATGCTTTCCTCTTAGCATGTTTCTCCCTTGCGTCTTGAGATCGAGTTTCTTCAAAGCCCATGACTGTATTGGGTAGGTAATGGTCAGCACAATATCCCAGAATGGTACTCCTTCAGGGGCATTGTGATACATCAGACCCATCTGTCAGGTGCTGCTTAGAGCACTGAGCTCCCCCCCCCTTTTTTAAGGAATCCAGAGCAGGCATAAGAAGTAGGCCCTGAAAGGATACTAGGCCCTCAGTAGCTGCTCAGAAATACCAGGCGCTGACAGCATCCCTAAGCAATTACCGTGCATTCATCTTGTCAAAAGAGACTGGGGGGGGGGGATGGAATGGACTATGGGTCATTTACCACTGTTCCTTTTTAAATGTATATTTAGAACTGCATATAGCTGGCAGGATTTTTTGAGAAACTTTTTTTTCCATATCTGTTTGTCTAGCTATGTCCTGCGTAGGTAACAAACTACTCAATGGTTATGGCACTAGAGAGGGGATGTATGAAAAGCTGCCTGTTCAGTGGTTACAGGTCCCTCAAGAGTTATGTTAACAATTGGTCATTCTGTAGGTGTGTAGTGCATCTGTGATATACTCCTTGGTAATTTCACCTTGGAGGTTATGTGAAATGGCCACATCTTTTCTATGGAGGTAGGAGGGAGGCCTATATGAGAATTGCCGCTGTACGGATCAAATGCCAGTGGGATTAATGTGAGGGAAATTATCACTTAATTTTTTGTGTATTGTTTTCAGAAAGGACCAATAAAACCTAGCCGACCCTGCCAACCCTGTTTTGAGCTGTCATAATGCTTATCTATGAGTACTTGGAGTTAGTTATATTACAGCTTTGACTGGTTTCCTTGTCTATTTGTCTGATCTCTGGCCCCAACCCAAGTAAAGTTAGCCATTGACTAAATTCTATTGAAATCAATGTAACATGCTTCATAATCCAGTTATTTCTTTATTATTGTTTTAATATTCAATTGGGAGCCGCCAGATAGGTGGGGTATAAATAAATTATTATTATTATTATTATTGTTATTATTATTATTATTATTATTATTCAGAAGCAAGCTCCACTGTTCCGTGGGTTTCATTTACCAGTGAATACATAGGGCTCATTCACACTTTTACTTGTTCTACCACTTTATCCTGAGAAAACCCACTCTTTGCCACTGAATCAGAACAAACATCAGTCAGGTTTCTTTCTTTTTTTGTTTCTTTTTTTGAAGATGGATGTTTGTTCTGATTCAGTAGTAAACAGCAGGTTTTCCCAGAGAAAGTGGTGGAACAAACAAAAAAGTCTTGGGCAAGCAGAAAACCTCTCTGACCTGTGCTTTCTAGACATGGGGCAAGAAGAAGTGTGAATGAGCCCAAAGTCTTTATCATCATTAGCTGTCTTTGGGTCTTTACATCCATTGGTTCTCTCCATATGCTAAGAATCCTTCCCTCTAATGACAGACTCAAGTGGTGAGGGCCAATGGACATGGAGCCGAAGTGGACTCGCTGAGAAAAAAAGAGGTAGGCATTAGCATGCTTTTTTGGGGAGGAGGGACATAAGGCTTGCAGAAGTAATAAATAAATAATACTTTAAAACCAAAAGTTATCTCCCCCCCAAAAAAAAACCTCCACACCCGAATGAACAGGGAGCATGCTCAGTAATCGTGGAATGTGGAGTGTCAGTTTTAAACAAAAACATGGGAGGTAGAATTGGAATGTCCTGATGGGGAACTCTGAACAGGTGCACTCACTTACTTGTGAGGAGCTGAGGATGTAACATTTTGTTGCCGATCGCACTTACACACTGTCATAACCTACAAATACAGCTATTCTTGACAACTTCCTGAGACACTGCATCAATATAATAAATAATAAAATAAAAAAGCAAACAATCGCCACACAGTTCCACACCTGAATGTGCCCACCTGATTGTCAAAATAATCCTCCATCCTGTGCTCAAAGCAGGAGGTTTGGCAATAGCCTCCGTAGAGTTTGCTACCTACATTCTTTTGATCATGCCCATTATAGTTCCACTTGAGCATTGAAGTCAAGATAACAATGCCTTTCATTTTTTCCTTGGTTGACATAAGTAAAGCGCTTGAAAAGAATTAAGGATTTTGTGCTTTTGTAAGAGAGAGTGAGAGTGAGGGAGAGAGAGAGGTACTTATTAAAGAAAAAAAGTCCACATAAGATTGGCAAAGATAAAGGAAGACTGGGGAGATAATACATTAATTCTAAACGACTGAAAATGTATACAGCCAAATTCATGCCTGTCATATAACTGTTGACGTGAGCTGAGCTTCATCTGTGCACATCGGGGTGATGCCTGAACCACAGTCTCCACATTACAGCTAGTTGATTGGATAAGCAGCCCCCTGCTTTGCTCTGCTCCTCATGGTTAAAGAACTTCTGTGCCATTTCATTTATGGGGAGTGCAGTGTTCTGAAACATGTTGTAATGAGGCATCCGGCTCTTAAGACTTAGAAATAATCAAAACCAGAGCTCAGTTGGGTTTCCAAATGACCTCAGACCCAATTATTTGGCAAGCTCTGGGTATCAGGCCTGCAGGACATCTTGAACCCATGAACTGAAGGACAGTGTTAGAATTCAGCTTGTGCCTTACCACACAGCTGTGCCCAGTGGAAAGAACTGGAGGGATGCTGGTGCACTTGTAAGGAAGCTTCATTACACTATTTGGCTGCAGTGAGTCAAGTGATACTTTCTTGACTTTGCTAGGGACGTAGGATGCTGCCTTATACCAAGTCATACCCTTGGTCCATCTGGCTCACAATTGCATCCTTCAAGGTTTCTGACTACACTCACTCCCAGGCCTATCTGGAGACATCAGGAACTAAACCTGGAACCTTCAGAAAGCAGATGCTCTACCACTGAACCATGGCCAATCAGCCATTCTCCAGCCAGGCTTCCTTGCTGCTCAAAGAAACTCAATGTATTTTCTTCCTAGCTACAGACCACCTCCACCTTTCTCTTCCTCCTCCTTTGTCCTCACTCCTAATTGTTGCCTCCCTTGGTACAACAAACCAGTTTCAAGTACAGTACAGTGGTACTTTGGTTCTAAAATTTAACCCATTCCAGGAGTCCATTTGACTCCCAAAACGGTTCAAAAACCAAGAAGCAGCTTCCGATTGGCTTTCTGCACTCAGTTGGAAGCCGCAGCAGCCGTGTCGGATGTTCGGCTTCCAAAAAAACATTTGCAAATCAGAACACTCACTTCCGGGTTTGCAGCGTTTGGGAGCCGATTTGTTCGGGAGCCAAGGCATTTGACTACCAAGAGACCACTGTATCCAGTCTGTCTTTTGAGTGCCTTGGCCTCAGTGTCTTACGTTTTGGGCCTGTCTCTTCTTTGTAATGCCCAATACATAAAAAATATCTACGCAAATATTGCCTACATTTTATGCTGTTGCCATGGGAGATCTACCTATAAAATGCCCTTGAATAGCATTATTTTTAAAGTGTATTGACTTTATTTAAATTTGCTTGAGTTAAAAGGGAAGAGAAATCAAAATCCACAATTCACAGTAGGATTAATGAAGTCAAAAGGCTTCAGTCCATTCTGCAAAAAATTATATGGTGTTGATTTTATCTAGCTATTGCCAGTCAGGGTATGTGGGCAGCAAGAGTAGATGCTCTAGTTGTTTATTTTATGTGCATGTGTTTATAAAAGAAGCCCTTATATATCCAGAAATACTAGTACAACAATCCCAAAGACTTAAAGCATATAGGGAGTAGCCAGGTTTGAGCATCCCCACTGGCAAAGGGCCCATGTCCCCTTCTTGGTTATCTACAATGTAAACATGCTAATTAACTACCCGGGCAGAAAAGAAAAGAGGAGGAGAAGGTGGGGGGGGAACCCTCAAAAGGGGGGGAATGGATCAATTGACAAATTGAAATGTCATTTCCCAGCCTGCAGCTGGATCCTGCTTCGTCTTCTCACTGTCTCTCTTTTTTAGCCTTTTGTATTTTGATTTGGTTATAAAAGCTGCAGCGTAATTGAAACTGACATCGGAATCAAACAGTGTGACCTTGTCGGGTTTGTTCCAGGACTGCGACGCAATCCACTTGGGGTGAGGGGAAATAAAAGGGAGAGGGAGGGGGGAAATGAGCCAGCCAGCATCACAGCTCCCCAGACAACTCGGCTGTGTGTGTGTGTGTGTGTGTGTGTGTGTGTGTGTGTTTAAAGGGTTTCTCTGTGTCTATACTTTTGTGAAGCAGCCTGGCACATGCAGCCAAGGCGCTGTGTGTATGTGTGTGTGCGTGTGAAGCAGGATACATAAGAAAGAAGCCTAGGAGAAGCTGGGGATGGGCTGCAGACCATACCAAAGTTGTGTTGTGTTGTGTTGTGTTGTGTGTGTGTGTGTGTGTGTGTGTGTGTGTGTGTGTTTTGCACAGAAGCCAATGCATAGAGATACTGTGGGAATGTGTCTGCCTGAAACTGCCAGTTTGGATGATTGGTGCCAGCTTGGAGGAGATAAATGAACATGATGGAAAATAAGAAAAACAAGGGGGCTGAAAGCCATTATCTCCATGATCTAATAGCGGCTGATACCAGCACCATCTGTTTCCCCAGTCCCCTACCTTTCACTTTTGCCAGTTCCTCTGACTCGCACCCCTCCTTGCTATTCCAGTCCAGAGCACCCCCAAATCCAATCCTGCCAATGCTCCTCAGTTCTGGCATGAAAACACGCTGTTGTCCATGTACCTGCCAAAATGCTTGTATTATAGAAGTGTGCGGCCGCAATGTGCCTGAGCCCAGCCTACGGAATTCACTTTGGTGAGCCAAGTGCTGCTTTGTGTCGGGATCCTTTGGAAGGAGGAACCTTGTAGCAGGTGTTCGGTCCATCCTGCCTGCCCCTAGGGTAGGCCTGAGCCGAGACTTTTCACACACTCGCTGTCGACTTTTAGAGTACTCCAAGGGATCCTGCTAGGAAAAGCTGCTGAGTGCAGAATCCTGGACTAACGAAATGGCATGAAATAAAGCCGGATTCCTTTTCAGTCAGCCACGCTGGTGCATAGGCATTTAGAAACTGTGTTGTTGGAAGCAAAATAGAGGGAGGGCAGGGAGGGGTAAGAACATGGGTAGAGGAAGAAGAGAGGGATGTAGATGGGGGATGAAGGTTCAAATAAAGCTGTATCCTCTGCCATGTCAGGAAGTGGTCCCCTCTTCATTTCAGAAAGGAGCAATGAAGCACAAGAGAATTTAGGAATTGATGGTTGAGTCCTTTTCAGGTCTGTGTCATACGTTTTTCCTATTTCTTCATTAATCTGTGTTTAGATAAGAATTTAAATACATATTTTATCTCAATGTATGCATTTCAATGCAGTGCTCCAGCCACTGCATTAGCACAGCAACAAACTCCCTGCCACTTTGCCCCTCCCGGTCTCCCTTCCAGTAAGCAGCAGCACTCCTAGGAAGTCAGGTAAGTGCTGCTGGCCCACCTGGCCATCTGCTGCTGCCGAGCAGCACAGTCTGTGGCCTAGATGCCCTGGCCTGGTTCTACTAATCATGTTTGGCTGCAAATTGCAAAAGTTAATTGACAGCTGACTAAAGCAGGCATTGAGACAGGTGAGGGACAGGTGATGATTCTGTTTGATTTGGTTTGTACCAAAGGTTGTTAGAAAAGGGGAAACATAGCATTAATAATGGAAGACATTTGAATTTTCATTTATCTACGGCACACTGGGTTATATAAATTTAACTTTGTTTTTACAGTATTGGGGGGGGGGATCTTCATCTGCTGCATATTTGGTATTTTGAGTGTTCAAGGCACACACGTCGTCCTTCAAATAACTTTACTAGATAGGCCAGTAGTACTGATTCTTGTTTTTTAGATGGGGGAAAATAATTGCAGCGTGATCTGGGTAATAATCATAATTATCATACGGAGAATATAGCAACAAAGCAAAGAGTCTGTGGAAACCAGAAGCAGAAAATGTAAGAGTAGGAACAGGCTTGCTAAAAGTCAAATTGGATCTTGTCCAAGAAACTAAATGAATGGCAAAGTGTTTTAGAATTACACAAACAAGAAGAGAACAAGGGAACTACACTATAATGATGGGAAATAAATTAATGATGTCTTTGGCATGGCACATACACTTCCTGAATACTTGTAGCTTTAAAATGAATGATATATTATCAAACAGTGTCATACCAAAAGGTGAATGAAGGCTTCAGAAAAAATATATAGAGAGGAATTACTGCATCAGTGGCTGATCCAAATATCTTCATGGCTTCGATCTTGCATTCATTTCTACACTTACAAGTCCCATTGGTTTCATTGGAGTATGTGTTCAGGATCCATCTGTCTCAAGAGGCAATGGAGTATGTCTCGGGGGTGATGTCAAACTGCTACGTTAGCAGCACCCGAGTGACTTCCCCAGGACACAAGCCTGGGCTGTGTGTATGGAGGTCCTGAGCTGCCCAGGTGATAAGATTTCTCTCTCGGTCTTGCTGATGTGGTCCAAAGAAAATCAGAGCAATACGTCTGGCACCAGCTTCACTGCAGGAGTTGCCAGAAGGAACCATACACGGTGCTATCCAGCTGTATTAGGGATTCCACTCCAGATTTGTGTGGGGTTTACTCTTAGCCTTTTCTTCTCTTGAAGATATACAACAAGGCAGTGGAGATTTAGGATCAGAGATTTCATTCTCCTAGATGGTCTACCTTCCCAAGTTGATGAGCCCTATCTGCCCCTCACTCCCCCCTACCTACAGCACATGCAGAAACATATAAAGGTAAAGGGACCCCTGACCATTAGGTCCAGTGCGGACGACTCTGGGCTTGCGGTGCTCATCTCACTTTACTGGCTGAGGGAGGCGGTGTACAGCTTTCGGGTCATGTGGCCAGCATGACTAAGCCGCTTCTGGTGAACCACAGCAGCACATGGAAATGCCATTTACCTTCCCACCGGAGCGGTACCTATTTATCTACTTGCACTTTGATGTGCTTTCAAACTGCTAGGTTGGTAGGAGCAGAGACCGAGCAATGGGAGCTCACCCCGTCATGGGGATTCAAACCACCAACCTTCTGATTAGCAAGCCCTAGGCTCTGTGGTTTAACCCACAGCGCCACCCGCATCCCCCTGCAGAAACATAGAGTACCATTAAATAAAGTTACACGATCTGTGACATGTTGAGGCCCAGTAGCAAAGAATTTTAAAATGGACTGTAAAGTGCTACCATAAAGACTTTGGTATATTATAAACCATTTGATGAAAGGAAACCAGGTTCAACTTTAAGCCAATTGAACCAAAATGAGATGTAAGAAATGACAAATGAAATGTGCATTCATTGATTGTAAACTGTACAGACTAATGTGCTTTCCTTCAAATGATGTTACCTGGATTTCTGGAAAAGGGAAATGTTGGTGATGCAACCACACTTGGATTTTACCAGATCACCTGGTCTAGCACCACAGAGGTGCTTTTCGCTTAAATTGTGGTGTGGGGAATTGGTATTCTTTCTAATTTGTAAGAAGGAGAAAGACAAAGTAAGGCAAGTTTCAGACTGAAGAGAAGTGAAGGATGGAGGATGGCTTCTGATGTTCTAAAGAAGCACTGCATGTTACACTTCTTCTCCACATGCATCCAACATTATACTCAAAATGAAATTGGCATGGGGTGGAATGCAGAAGCTCCAGATGGAGAAACAGCTTGAGCTTTCTCCCCACGCAAATTACTTTTGAAACAAAATTTCAGAAGCACAGTAAGAGGAAGTGCAACTCATTTGTGCTTCCCTTCCTGCAACTCCTCTCTGGAATATCAGAAACCATTCCCTTTTCCTCAAAGATCTGGCTTTGAACCCATTCTGGCATATGTCTCTTGCATGTGATCAGTCTTTCTGCCTTTTTAAAAATAAATAAATAAATCAGATCAGTAAAATGGCCTCCCCATGAATATCTTGCACATCTGTCTATCCCATTTTAATAGTGTTTAATATTATCTTGATACTGTTGAAAGAAACAATGGTATTAGTTTCTATTCAGTGCATTCCTTCTTTCATAACTCATTGCTTCAGTCAATACAAATTAACAATACTGTTTTGTCCTACATGTAATGAGCTGAAATTTCTGAGAAAATATTCTCAGGAATTTTTTTTGAAAATTCCATTTCTTTCCCTTCAAGCATATTTGGGAGGCAGACACCCCAGTTTTATTGTCCACAAATAGAAGTTACACAGAGGCCATTTTTGCTCAAAATACATATGTGTATTTTAAATAAAATGACTCCAAAACCGCTCTACCAATCTAATCCATCTGGTCATTTGAAAGCCCATTATATATAATTGCCATAGATTTATGCTTGTTAATTCAGAGGTTTCCACCATCCCCTCCAGGCAATTGACTTTCTCTTGAGCCAAATTTTTCTACACAAAAGTAGTGAACCACTTAATTGGTTCACTAGTGAAACATATATACAAATTTCAGCATTGATTTCACATGGGCTTCCTTTAGAAACAAACAAACAAAAACCCTCCTCACATTTCTATACATATATGCATTCAGTTTCTAGTCTAAGCTGACCTGATTTTCATGCATAATGAATGTGATCTGTTCAACAGAGTTCAAACTTCAAGTTGCATTTCATCTTACCAGGACACCAATATAATGCAGAAAAATGAAATTTGCATGAGGAAAGCCCTGCTGAAGATGCTACCACCCTTCAGAACATAGCTGCCAAGTTTTCCCTTTTCTCACGAGGAAGCCTATTCAGCATAAGGGAATTTCCCTTTAAAAAAGGGAGAACTTGGCAGATATGCTTCAGAATCCAAGGAGCAGTGGAATATTCTCCTTGGGTCTTCACCCCAGCTATGGAAGTTCCTCCCTTTGGAGGTGCATCTAGTACCTCATTGTGCTCTTTTTGTCAGGTAGTCAAGACACACCTCTTTGCTCAGAATTTGGGGGACAGATTAGTCATTTTGAGATTCCTTTTTTAAATAAATAAATATTGATTTTACAAAATGAAACATACAACACAAAGAACCCACAAGGTATACACAAAAACAAATTACAAAACAAAACAAAAATATCAGAAACATTCTTATATCAATAAATTCTATCTTTGTCAACTTCCTCCAATCCCTCCCCACTGCGTTTCATTATATTACTTCCTTAGTACTTCCGTATCTTCATTTTGAGATTCCAATGTAGTTATTTCTATCTGACCTTATATAGGGTAAACTTCTTTCAGAGGCAGATTTAGGGGAGCATATTGGGAGAGCACCTCAGGGGGCATCATAACAATGGCAAACAACAGAAAGTGAGAGGTGGGGGCATTCAATGTTGGCACCTCACAGGCCGCCACTGAATTCTGAAAGCCCAAGGTCTTCCACTGCTTCTTCGTTCCAATGTGAAATATTACTACTACTGCAAAATCTTTGGATGCTACTTGCTGATGTCAAAGTTCCAACATTCATCTAAATTCAGCAAACATTTGAACAAGCAGAGAGTATTTGCCATGAAAACTATCAGAGGACAATAGTGAGGATGACTGAAATTCATTTCAATTCTGTATTCTGTGACATCAGTGCAGCTAAGCCAATGGAAGCCAGAGATAATGCTTTGACTCCACTGCGAAATTCCATTGTGATGTCAGAGTAGATAGACGGATGGAATGGAAATAGTAGGAGCAAGTCGTGTACAGGAAGAACGGTTAATTATTGACATATTCAGGAAGTGGTCCCTTCCTGAATATGAAAAAGTTTGTCTCAGAAAAGACATTGGTGAGTCTTTGTAATCTAACAGAAGAAAAGTAGATGAGGAAGGCAGCAGACCTTCAGAGTTGTTCATTTGTAAAGCAGCTTCACTAACAAATATAGATTAATGCAGCTTCTTCCTCAGAAATCTCAGCCCAAGCACTTATGGTTTGTGAGCTTTTCACAGCTCCTTTACTTCACAGATTTTTCATCTTGTGGGCGGTATTAGAGCTTGGCATCCAGTGAAGTCAAAGGAAAATTCTCATTAACTTTGATTGGGGGTAGTTGAGGCTGTTCATTAAAACCTAAAGGATTTTTAAAATCTGATTAACTTTTTATTGCTACACTGTTTGGTTACTGTTCATGTTTTGTAGCAGCCTTTGGCATCTATTCCAAGTTGTTGCCCCTCCCCCCTTTCCTCCCTGCACACCCATTTCTGCAGCTAGCAAAGGGAAAATGACATTCTGCATTGCATGAACATGATCATACAGGAAGGGGCTGTGCAGTTTAGCAATGCTCTATTCTGGGTCACAATGAGAATAGTGTATCCCATTTTAATTGCTGTACGTACTCTATGAAGGACATAGACAACAAGCCAGATTGCCTTCAAGGTAGAGCATCAAAGATAAACAAATGGATCAATGTGATCCATAGATATGAGAAGGAGGGGTTGAAGAGTAACTGGATATGTTCGGCTTAGAGGAAAGATGACTAAAGGGCTATTTTCATATGTACCTAAACAGAGGTCATAAAGATAAGCATCTGCTTGCCAAGACCACTGAGCTAAACTCATGAAACTTACATGAAGGAGAAAACCTTCTGCAAAAGAAGAAAGTAGTATCATATGAGTACAGCTCATCTGGGAGTAAGTCCCATTGGAGTAAATGGGAAGGACTTCTGAGTATATATGTATAGGATTGTGTCATCAACCGAATATTGGGGGATGGTCTGATCCAACGTCCTGCCCACAAAAGCTACCTGACATAGAAACTCAGGGTTTGTGCTGTTTAATGTTTCTGCAGTGATTGTGGCTTGTATTGCATGGCTTAGGACCTCCCAACTCCTGACAGCATTTCATGGATGCTTGAAAGTAGTCATTCTACACTGTGCTGCACATGAGGCCTGAATGTGTGTGTGCACATCTGCAGTGCATGTGGGAAGAGGAGGAGGATTTGACAATACACAAACACCAGTATGGATTTATAGGTTAAGTCAGGCATAGGCAAACTCGGCCCCCCATATGTTTTGAGACTACAATTCCCATCATCCCTGACCACTGGTCCTGTTAGCCAGGGATGATGGGAGTTGTAGTCCCAAAACATATGGAGGGCCGAGTTTACCTATGCCTGGGTTAAGAGAACCTATAAATCTGCCTGTCCTAAGCTTTGAAATCCACAAATAGAATCCCTCACCTTCTCTTCATTTAGGTGGCATTCCTATGTAAAGGCAAGAATAAAAATATATAATAGATTCTGCTTGTAACACAGAAGATTTTATATAGATATTGGGAAACAACCCTTGAGTGTGGGCAATGGAATAACTTGCAGAGGAAAAATCTTATATGTAATATGTGTGTTTGTATCTGTCCTGAAAAAGACCAAGATGAGCATCTTTGAGAGGTTTTTTTTTTTAAAAAAAGTAATAAATAAGAAAAACGATTCAGTATTTCAGTGTAGGGTTCCTACTTCTACATCACCAAAAGTAGGACAAAAGAGGACACCAATCTGCATTGAATGCTAATTTAGCTGTATAAATGGACATAGGCTCTTAGATCCTATCAACTTAGGTAGCTCAGAGGTCATAATCAGAGGAGAAGGGAGACTGACTTTTTAGAGAAAGAGAAGAGCAGAGACTCAAGGGACCTCCACCTCTTTTCTCCACTGTAGTTTCTTCCCCAGCCAACAGAGAGGTACACAACTCTCTGAAAACAGGCCTCCCGTATCACCCCATCCTCTTGGGAGAGAATATCTGAGGAGCTGGACATTGGATGTTACCCATAGGGTATTTTAAGGAGGGACCAGAAACAGGACCACAGGATCTATCACTTCCCAAGCCTCATAGTTTTGGGAAAGGGATGTTTGAGGTGCCTTAGGCCCCAAAAGCTAAGGGGACCCGATTGCTGAATGACCAATCTTCTTGAGACTGGCCTGAGCTCCTGGTGTCCTCAGCTGATGTCATTGGAGAGGACCCAGGAAGTGGAGGATGGTGAAAGAGCCCTTGCTGAGAAGGAGTTGATACTGTTCTGATAGTTTGTGGGAATTTGGACTGTATTACCTGGGGCAGGGATCATGAGACCGGGGGCTTGAGCTTACAGCAAAGGCCAAATCATTGGCACACTTTACCCTGCCTTGTCCTTAATTGGGTCTAACTTTCGAATGCCCTCCTCTATTGAACCCATGGGCCATGGGCCATTCAGTGTGCCACTTCCTCAGGACAGCCCCACAGTCCCCTTGTTCCTCATTTATTACTTTTCTCTGCAAATATCTAATGCAACAAATGCCTATCTAAAACTACAGAAGTGCTTTCAAAGATGGGGATTCAAAGTTAAACTTGTGACCATTCAGTTGCAACATTTTCAGCAGCCACCCAATCATGAAACACAAAGAAAATCCACATTCACTATATGGAAAATGGATGTGCAATTCAAATACACCTTTTGAATTTCACCACCAACCCTTAGAGTAGAAAATTAGGGAGGGGGTGGAATCCATCATACAAATTTGAAAAACAAATACATTCAATGCAGTCTCCATCTGCTCATGGATATTACACAAGCCGAAAAACTGGCTATACTCAACAAATCAATTATTCATTGTGAATTATTCACTAGGCTCTGCTGCAAATAGTGCCAAGGACTGTTTATTTGTTTAAAAGTGAAGTGTTAAAAAAAAGAAAAATCCAGAGCAACATTCCAATTTATCTTTAATGTTATATATTCCATGCAAGAAATATAAGCCTATGCTTATGAATGCATTTTTATTTTAGCTGGAGAAAGAAAGAAATGTATGCACGGAGGAAATGAAGAAAGAAAAGCAATCTGGTTAAAACAGGGATGGGGAAACTGTCCATGCCAACAGTGGACTGTTCAGCTCTGTTCACTGGCCATGCAGGCTGGGGCTGATGGGAGTTGTAGTCCAACATCTAGAGAGCCTATCCCTGGCTCATAAATGATAAAAGGGGAACGAGAGTCATCTATGGTACGTCTTGAGCTTCTCAGATGATGATATTTGTTTGCCTCTGTCTGTCTCGAGAGACAATGGGGTGTACTCTATGCTCTCCTACTTTTAAGGCTCACCAGGTTCTGGGAGATGGAGGGTCTGGGATGCTTTCTAATGACACTGTGTCAGCCAGCTGCCACTCTGGTTCTGCCTCCTCTTCTTCCTCTCCCATTATTTGCCAACTTTTCCCCTCATCTGCCTCTGAGCTGTTACCTCCCGCAAACCACTGTTGTAAATCTATACTGTATTCCTCTTCCTCCTCCCTGGAAGGGTCAGGATGGGGAGGCAGTCTCCACCACTCCTCCTCTGCCCAGTCCCTGACACATTATAGAACTGTAGCATTGGAAGGGACCCCAAGGGACATCTGATCCAACCCCCTACAATGCAAGAATCGCAATTAAAGCATTATTGACAGAAGACCATCCAACCTCTGCTTTAAAACCTTCAATGACTGAGTCTGTTCCACTATTCAACAGCTCCTACTGTCTGAAAGTTCTTCCTGATCACTGCAGTCCTGTTTATGGCTAGCAAGCTGCTTAACTGACCAATCTGCCAGCCCCTCCACAAACCCCACATTAATAAAATAAATCATCATCATCATCATCATCATCATCATCATCATCATCATCATCATCTCAGTCAAGTTACAGGTAGGTAGCTGTGTAGGTCTGCCATAGTCGAAAAATAATAATAATAAAAATCCTTCCAGTGGCACCTTAGAGACCAACTAAGTTTGTCATTGGTATGAGCTTTTTGGTATGAGCTTTTGTGTGCATGCACACTTCTTCAGATACACTTCTCAGACAAGAGTGCCTGGCAACTCTCCTCTAAATGAAAGGTTGTTGAAAACACGAATGAAATCTTAACAATTACCTATAGCTAAATAGTTCCATGGAGCATGGAAATCCTAACACAATCTGACTTTGTTCCATGATGTCTGTTGTCTTTACAGTTTTATGTTGGGTGGAAAATACATTTATTTTGTCTGGGTGCATCCAAGATGAAAATCAAAGCTCAAATAGATGAACAAATCTCCAACAATGGGGCTCCTCCTGAGGAGGGGGCAAGCTGCTGGGCTGAAACATTTTGGATGGAGCAGCATTTGTCCAATACCAATGATGCAGTGCCCAGTGAGGCCAATGTAAATGTTTGTATCGAGTCTAATAGGTGTTGGAATCAGGCCTGTTATACTTAGCTCCAGCTGCTGTATTTGTTAATTCTGCCAGAGAGACCAATCTCTCCGAGGCGATGGGAAAATGTGGCCTATCATCCAAAATATAGAATTTGACGATGAGATTCTATGCATTGCAGAGAACTGGGAAGCCACTAGCTTGCTAGTATGCAGAATCGAATTTCCAAAGCAAAGGCACAAGGACTGGGCAGATGAAAATAGATTAGGGTTGGAAACTGATTAGGTATGATTGTTGTGGAGCAGGGAGCAGGGAATAGTGGCTAAGGCAAATGTTATCAATGCCTGCATTTAATTTAATTAGAAAAGTTGGAGTTTCTGAAGCTAGAAATTTAGTAAAGCTGAAACATGGTACTGAGAAAAATCAGACTCTGTGAAGAATGGGGTGGGTCATAGCTCTGTGGTAGAACATCTGCTTTGCATGCAGAAGGTCCCAGGCTCAATTTTAGCATTTGTCCGTCATCCTGCTGAATCGCTGCCAAACTCAACAGTACTGAGATTTACAATGCTCTAAATATTATTCAGGCAACTTCCAATGGAGGAATTAATCTTTATGTTAATATTCAAAATCTGACTTTGAAATTTGACCATAACTGAATTCTTGACACCAAGAGTCCTATGGCAGCAATCTTGTAAACACGTACATGGATGTGAGCCCCAGATAACATGGTGGAACTTACTTCTGAGTAAACATGCCTAGAATTGCTCTATTAGACGTATATTTTTAATTTGATGATTTTGGTTTATCTTGTATACTGAGGTATTTCCTTAATCATTTTGAAATGAAATTTCAAAAATCTGGCATCTGAATGCATGGGCTAAACTCACCCCTGAAAGTCAAATATCAGTCATCAAATATCAACTTATGTATTCAATAGTGTCAGCTATCGCATGGCAGGTGTCAAATCAATTACCATTGGCTATCAACTATCAAATACTGTCAAAGATCCAAAATCATTGTCAGAAGCTATTATCATTACATTGTAAGTACCAAACGCTGTAAGAAATCAAAGACTGGAATTAAATACCAAGTAAGGTACATGTCAAGTACTGGTGATGTTGAATGTTCTCTCTGTGATCATTTAGCAAAATTCACAATGAAGATTCTGATAATTTTGGAAGGTGACTTCCTTTCAGCTATACAATTCAAAACAGACATCAAAGGCAACTTTAGACTTAATCTTGCAATAAAAGTGCTTGTGGGACCTGGAACATGAAAGCTTGCAGGTCTGGATGTCCTGTATAACATGCACTAGATGTCAAGCTATGGAGCCCAGTTGCACATCCCTGCACTATTGTTAACATTATTATCATTAATATTTCTTATTAGTCACTTTTTTGTATACTGAGGTAAGTGAAAGCAACTTAGAACAATAAATAAATTGCACATACATTAAAACTAGCACTCAAACAAAACACAAAAAATATTAAACTCCATATATATATATATATATATATATATATATATATATAATCAGATTAAAACATCCCACCCACTGAATTAGGCCATAGTTAATCAAAAGCCAAAGGCTTGAAAGAAAATAAACTTATTTCCCTGAGCCTAAATATAAGTAATGGTGGCACCAGGCAAGCATCTGTGGGGAGAGAATTCCACAAATGGGAAGCCACCCGTTGAAAAGACCCGCTCCTGGGTTGCTACCCTCCAGGCTTCCTGTGGAAGGGGTACACAGAGAAGGGCCTCAGACAACAATTGCATGGTCCAGATTGGTTCATATGGGGAGAGGCAGTCCTTGAGGTATTGGGGCTTATTGGGTGGTTTATTGCAATGCCATAAGAAGGGTTGGCATTTCTTTATCTGCTGAGCCTCTTGTGCATATTTCATATGTGGCTATTATCTATAACAACTGTGTTATTTATTTCATACCCACACAACAATTTCATTTAGAGTATCCTGTATAGAGTCTCTATATTCCAACGCATTATGCTTGTAAATACCAATAGCGGGAAGCAGCCATTGGAGGGGTTATTGCCTTTAAGAAATGCTTTTGAGTGTCCAGGATACTTTTGGATGGCCACAATAGGAAGCAGGATGCTAGACCGGGCATCCCCAAACTTCGGCCCTCCAGATGTTTTGGCCTACAATTCCCATGATCCCTAGCTAACAGGACCAGTGGTCGGGGATGATGGGAATTGCAGTCCCCAAACAGCTGGAGGGCCGAAGTTTGGGGATGCCCATGTGTGCTTTTAATAGATGTGTGAGAAATGAAGCTTTCACCACTTCATCTCCATGAAGGAAAACTGCCCTGGTTGAATTTCTGCCTCTCTTCCTGTCATGAAAGCTACATGAGAGCGATCAAAAAAAGACAGTGCACATTTTACATCAAATCACTTTGTTTGTTTGTTTTAAACTTTATATCCTGACAACAACACAGCTCCATGGAGCTCACAGAGCAGCTGTTGTATTGCTTATCACCAAGGAAGAGTTTGTTACTTGAAACACAACAGTTTCATGATCTTTTATTTAAAAACTGATTGTCGGCATCACACACTGAGCCCAACAAAGTAGATCCTGGGAGTGTTCTTGCTATAGAAATAGATCAAACCAATATGCTGCAGACTGAACCAGAAAGTTTAGTTCGTTTAAAGAATTCAGAATTTTGCTTAGCTTAATCTTTGTTAATCTACTATTATTTCCCCCCAGAAGCTCTGCCACAAACAGTTCTTCCTCACTCTCCCTTCCCTTCCTCTCTCCATTTTTATTCAGTTCATTTCATTTTTAAACAATTTATAAACCACTTAGCTCCAATAATCTCTAAGCAGACCAGCCTTTACCAACCTGTCATCCTCCAGATATTTGAGGCTGCAATTCTCATCAGCCCCAGCCAGCACAGCCACGGTGAAGGCTGGTGTTGGTATAGCAAGCACATCTATGTACTCCCTCTGAGTCTAAATGATCTGATTTGTAGATTGGGAGGAGGTATCTAAGATGCTCTACGTATCTTCTGTAGGTATCTAATTTATACACAGAAACATTGGAAGCTGCCTTATTCCAAGTCAAACCAATGGCCCATCCATCTCCGTATTGTCTACACTTATTGGCCACAGCTCTCCAGGACTCCAGACCCAGAGCACATTCACAGTCCTGCTTAGAGATGCTGGGGATTGAAACTGGGACCTTCTGCATGCAAAGCAGATGCTCTGTCTCTAAGCTATGGCCCTTGTCCAGAGGACGGAATGCCCCAACATCCCAAGCAGGAATGGACTCACTCAGGTTCTTTCCATTGTGTATTGATATCCTGGCAGTGAGGCATGTGTGATTCTCTAGTCAAGGTGTTAAATTCAGACACTCTGCTGATGACTGTATATATAAGTTTAATCAGAAGAGGGGGGGAAAGATCGCTGTGCGGTTTAAAAAAGCAGCTTTCTTGTTTCAGCTACTCCTTGACATCACTCTGTCATGATCACCTTCACAATCAAAGTGCTTCAAAAGTAGTAAATACTAGGACACTCAGACTGTTATTATCTGCTAAAGCATAATGGGTGATACAATAGGCTAATAACATGTACTCATTGCTGTTTTAACAGCAGCATAATGGATACAAATTCAGTTTCTGCCCTCATTGTTCTTTCAAGGAGGCCACTATCACTACCACCCCAAAGAAAACCCTCAAACACAAGACCATTGAGCGGAAAGGGCAAAGGAGTTGGAAAGTTTAACACGACTTAAGGAACATGAAAATACCATTCTGGTAAAACAAAGCAGAAAGGAGTACAGAAAAATACAAAACAGCATGAAATCTTCTTTCTGCTAATTCAGAAATCAAGCTAACTAGCTGAAGATCTCAGCAGGTGTGACCTGGCCCTGGAGTGTTCAAACAACTTTTCACCACAAGAGTCATGAATGAGATTAGGAAAATGCACTAATTTTGCATGTGTGCATACTGGAGAATAAATGGATCCAGCAGTTATGGAGTCATTGCTGTATGTGTAGCTGAGCTGAACTCTCCCAAGGCCATCCACAGTTCTCAATCACACAGCACAGTTCATTCTGAGATTGGTAATGTTTTCCACTACAGAAGACACTCAGGGTTAAAGACATAGTGGGAATGGCCGCAATCCAGAATGCACATTTAGATTAATGTAATATTGGACATGCAAAACATGCTTTATCCGTAGAGGATTCCAATAGGATATTAGTGGAGCAAGGGGGAGGCAAACAATTTTCATTGGGATCACAGCTGTAAGGGAAGTGTTAAACCATCATTCATGTTGCAGTCCTGCTGAAAATTGGCCTCCTCTGAACTGTCTCTTAAAATTTTATTTTTAATTCTAAGGTTTTCCCTGCCCAGTCTGGCCGCTCATTTAATCTGTTTTAAGACAGGGAACATCTTTAAACAGATTTTCCTCAGTTCCATTCCTAACCACCTGAAAGGGAACACAATTCTAGCTGGCCTTTTCCCTTTACTAGTATTTTCTTGCCATTTAAAGGCCCAACCTGCACAATACATTTAAAACTGTATCCTGCTGCTTTAAACAGTCATGGCTTCTTCCAAAGAATTCTGGGAACTGTGATTTGTTAAAGGGTGTTGAGAGTTGTTCAGAGACTGCTATTCTCCTCACAGAGCAACAATTCTCAGGATGGCTTAACAATCAATCCCTCTTTCTTGAGAACTCTTGGAACTGTAGCTCTGTGAGTGAAATAGGCTTCTCACAACAACTCTCAGCACCCTTAACAACCCACGATTCCCAAAATTCTTTGGGGAAGCTGAAGACACACCTCGGCATTCCAAACTGCTGTGGTACCACATTTTGGGGGTGGAAAGAGTTGTTTTAGTGATAAAGAAAACATGGCATGTTTGAAACTGAAGCTGATCCCCAAAGAAAGGGACCATCAACACAGCATACCCAGAAAATGAGCAGCAACTGTTTTATTTGCCATGCCATAAATTGTCTGGAAAGGCCCTCTGTGCATTTATCAACATGACCCCCTTTTGGCCCGCAGTATTCATTACAGGCCCAAATTTACAGATGGAGAAATAGAAGCGAACAGAGATGAAAGGACGTGCCTGAAATAAGCCTATGGTAGAGTTATGAATCCAAGTCTCCCGAGAGCCCCCCAGGCCACCTGTAGCCATTCATCCAGTGCTTTGTGTTTCCACAGTAAGCAACAAAATAGACGAGCTATATTCCTGGGGATAAAGCACCTGCAATAGCTTGGAAAGTGGAAACTAAATGAGTGGAAGAAACAAGCACATCAAGGCAGCGCCCTGTAAAAATGATCCATTGAAGCATGGCACTGCTACACAGGCTGTTTCCCCATCAGAAATGGATTAGAGCAGCCCCAACCTGGAAGCCACAGCAGTCACCTGTTCTAATTCCTGCTGTGGGTGCACTTGTGAAGATGTGAGTCAGAGAGTTTGGGTTGATAGAGGCACGACTGAGTGAGGAGGAAAGAGGTGTTTGTTTGTTTGTGTGCGTGCGTGTGCGTTTCTTGACTCAGATTGAAACAAATAGGTGAAGTTGTGTGTCCTTTTTTAAAAAAGCAAAGGGGGGGGGAATGCCCTGATACAACCTGAGAATAATTCACTGTTCATGCTATTTCTGTTGTTAATCTTTCTTGTTACCATCTTTTCTGTTTATTTATGCAGAATGGCACCCATTTTCTCCAACAGAGTGCAAGTTGCACTTTTTTCCAGTGAAACTTGCAATTTGATGAAGTTTTTTGTTGTTGTTTTGTTTTGTTTTTGTCAGGCAGAAGAAACTCCTGAAAGGAGGGATTTCAGGGGTGGGGAGAGGCAGAGCCAGTTTGAGACAGGTCAGGATCTGTTGGAGCCTGAGCTGCCCTGCTGCCATCACATAGAATCATAGAATGATGGAGTTGAAAGGCACCCTGAGAGTCATCTAGTCCAGGCTCCTGCAATGCATGACACAACAACACTGGGCCAATCTATGCCCATTTATCAGCATGCCACTGTAGGAAAGGCCTTTTCTCTGGTGCTAGCTTCAACAGAGAGCCTCAGCTGAAAACTTCAAAAACATAGGCATGTTCATACATGTGTATGTGGTCTGGGGAAAGACCTCAGTTATCAAACACCATTCCCATAATGTTTGCTTGGTGAACCACTTTCCTTTGTCTCAGCACAATGTGGTAAAGGCTCTTTTCTTTGATCAAGCTTTTTAATCCACAATAATTGTGTTGTTTCTGATGGGGCTGTTCTGCTGTTGATTGCACTTATCTGAATTGCTCTGTATCATATTCTTGTATTGTCTTTAAGCCTCCTTAGAAATCAAGTGAGCAAATGGCATGTATAAATATTTAAAAGATATTAAATACTGCTACTGGTATTTTTCAAGGGGGGAAATGCAACAGGTACCCTAATGGGATTATGATCTCCATCAAAATACATTGTGTATGTGCAGACTGAGATGAAAGAACGCAACCTGCTCAAGCACTAGGAATTTCCTTGTGGTTGAGGAGCTGCGGAGGAACTCCTTTCTAAGTAGTGTATATCCCTTACCTCTGCTTAGCTTGTCAGATTTTGCCGCAGGCTATGTGACTGTTGAGGTGCATTTACCGAAAGCAGAGAGAGAGAGCAGAGAGAGAGAGAGAGAAGAACCCTCTTTAATTTATATCATCTTTCATTCCGATGACATTTATCAAATTTCTTTCCTCTGACAAGTTCAACTCTTATGCGCTTCTCTGTCTTCCTGTAAGTGCCTCAGCGACGAGAGAGAGGACTAGCCAATAAGCCAAGTCATCTCTCAGGAAGAGTGGGGTAGAAAAAAAGAAAAGAAAAGAAAGAACAATGCACATTAGAATCTAAACGCTAACTGTATTTTAGAGTGACAGTTACCAGTATTTGCAAAATGGGGAGAACAGTGTGTGGGGGTGTAGTTAGGTGTGTTTTGTCTGGTTCTTCTATCCTTCAGCGGCTTTATATAAAGGCAGCTATTTATATTAGATTTCAGCAGCAGATCTAGGGTTTCACCAGCAAAACTACCAGAAAGAACCTAAGAAGAAACTGATGAATCAGGGCAGTGGACCATCTCTTTATTATTATTATTATTATTATTATTATTATTATTATTATTATTATTATTATTATGTCCATCTGACTGGGTTGCCCCAGCCACACTGGACAGCTTCCAGAATATATAAAAACATATTAAAACATTAAACATTATACAGTGGCCAACTAGATACCTTTGAGATTGCAAGCAGGACCTGCGCACAAAAACAGTCTCCTTTCCTGTGGCTTCCAGCAACTGGTATTCAGAAGCATTGTTGTCTCCATCAACGGAGGTGGAACGTAGCCATCAGGGTGGGCAGCCATTGGTGGCCCTATCCTCCTTGAATTGGTCTAATCTGCTTTTAAAGCCATTCAAGTTTATGGCCATCACTGCCTCATATGGGAGCAATTTTCATAGTTTAACTATATGGTGTGTGGAGAAATACTGTCTTCCCTCGTTGAGTTGGAAGAGACCACAAGGGCCATCCAGTCCAACCCCCTGCCGAGCAGGAAACACCACCAAAGCATTCTTGACATATGCCTGTCAAGCCTCCGCTTAAAGACCTCCAAAGAAGGAGACTCCACCACACACCTTGGTAGCAAATTCCACTGCCGAACAGCTCTTACTGTCAGGAAGTTCTTCCTAATGTTTAGGTGGAATCTTCTTTCTTGTAGTTTGAATCCATTGCTCCGTGTCCGCTTCTCTGGAGCAACAGAAAACAACCTTTCTCCCTCCTCTATATGACATCCTTTTATATATTTGAACATGGCTATCATATCACCCCTTAACCTTCTCTTCTCCAGGCTAAACATACCCAGCTCCCTAAGCCGTTCCTCATAAGGCATCGCTGAGGTTTCAGCTTCATGGTATGTCCCTTTGTCAACGTGTTATGAGAGAGAAAGAAAACTTTTTCTCTATCTGCTTTTTCCCATGCCATGCATAACTTTATACACATCTACCATGTTGTTTCTTACTCAACTTTTCTTTAAACTGAAAGGCCATAAGCCATGTTGTAAACTTTCCATCATAGATGAAGTATCTAAACATATTATTGAAAGTTCAGCTGCATCTCACACACCTTATGAGAGCCTGGAGCTTTCTCCTCTGGTTTGCATATGTGCAACTCATCATAACTAGAAGAATAACTGCTTCCAACAAATACACACCATCTGAAATAGTGGAAGAGGAAGACTGCCCCCCCCCATCCTTCCTGAATGGCACCCCTGAGCGTTTCCTCTCATATGGAACACGTGGGTGAGCCACGATCCAATAGGTGTTAACAAAAAGCAAAACAAAAAACTATTCAAACAATACCCTGTTTCTCATATTTTAAGACATACCCATAAAATAAGCCATAGCAGGATTTTAAGCATTCAGGGAATATAAGCCATACCCCGAAAATAAGACATAGTGATAGGCGCAGCAGCAATGCCGGCCGCAGCAGGAGGAGGAGCGAAAAAATAAGACATCCCTTGAAAATAAGCCATAGTGTGTTTTTTTGAGGAAAAAATAAATATAAGACATGTCTTATAATATGAGAAACACGGTACCTCTTTGTGAGTTAAGTCTGACCTTTGCATTATGACTAGGTGGACTTATAACACTTAAGGTGAATAGTCTCTGGAAATTTAACTCATTGATTTTGCAATGCTTATACACGTAACAAGCTATAAAAGCTACAGAGAGTTCTTTTTAAACCTTCCAACAAGAAAGAAAAGAATTTGAGTTCATGCAAAGCTAGTTTTAATGCAACAATTATTAAGATTATGAGAAACAACATCCACATTAGGGTTATTCCAAAGGTTAAGTTTTGTCTTGCGACATTAAACCGGATACCCACAATGCCAGATTGCCTCCACTTTGATTTGCTGTGTGAAATACATGTTCATATTTAATTGCTTTATAAATAGGGCTTGTCACATTGCAAGGGAAAACTTAGCTTTCAGAATATGTTTTTTTTTAATTCCTGGAACTTGGTTTCAACGAATAATTGTGGTGTTATTTGACTATGCATTTCCTCAGCATTTGTACATAAGCAAAATTAAATTATTCTGTGGCACATCCAGAAACCAGCTTTCCACATCACTTTCTGGTTTGTATAATGTCCCAGTAAAAAGCCAGCTATGTACATATGTGTCTGCAGAAATCTTTCCAGGAATGGGGAAAGTTTAAAACTGAAAGAAGGTGGCATATTACATTCCTTCAAAAAATAATAATAATATTAGTGCTTGTACATTTTGCGTCATGTCTCAGGTTCTACAAATGATAGAAATATTGAAATCTGGGGTTTTTGGTTAATTGCAGATGGATGACCTCCCTCTTGTCTCCCCTTGTGGACTCCCATTGCAGGACATCTTTAGCTTGTGGCCCCTGAAAGAAGCCACCTGTATACTTCACACAATCCACATGCTGGTGTAAGGCCAGGAGCCTATGCAATTTAGGCTCCAGAACAAAAACCCCAAATCTTCAGGTTGTTCAAACCAATGAGCATCCCTGACTCATACACTTATACTGGGTTCAGGAAGCATCAGCGAAACCTCTGTGGCCTACTGGAAAAGGCTTAGGGTTAGATTAGGAAACCTTTTATCTCATATGTTTTGCTGGGATCTCTGTATGGTTTGTTTCTTTATGGTACACCAAGTAGGAATGCTAATGATTAAGCAGTATCTAAAGACCTTAAATAAATAAATAT
Source organism: Zootoca vivipara (assembly GCF_963506605.1). NCBI lineage: Eukaryota > Metazoa > Chordata > Lepidosauria > Squamata > Lacertidae > Zootoca > Zootoca vivipara. The sequence goes on along the minus strand of NC_083279.1, from coordinate 73,695,554 downwards.
TAAATAATAAACTGGTGAATATGCACCCTTTCAATTAGTCCTTTGCCAAGGTGAGGAGGGAATTATTCTGAATACTGTCTGTTGAATTTATGCTTTTTAATATGCTCTCTCTCCTCCTCCTCCCCCCAAACACCCCGTATTATATATGCTGAGTCCAGGGGAATTTGCAATCACATAAATATGTAAAGTAAAGAACAGTTTATAATCACATAATATTACTCTGTGAATTGCTTTAAATATCAGCGCCTTTAAAGTGCTTGTAAAGTACCACATTAAAGGAGGCCATCCACTATGTGACTTCCTCGCTCCCCATTTATTTTCAATTTGTCACCTCTTTGCTGCATTGAAGTGCTACACACCTGATTGGTTAGGATCACACATTTGTGTGGTCTAGGAAGCATTACCTTCACTCAGACTTGGCTACATGTGCACTTGTGATGTCATTGAACTTACTACATTGTCCCTGACTGGCTGGGATGACTCCAAGGAGAAGGAGAAGAAGAGGAACTGAAGTAAAGTAGCAGCAGCTCAGGAAACAATGGTTATGAACATCATCAAACATCACTCAGGAAAGGTAAAAATAGAGAGAGGATATTTTCAGAACTGATTTCATCCCCCTCTAAAGAACAATGGTCGCTGATATTTGGGCAAGCAAACATCTGGTACAACGCTTACAAGGAAGTTTACTTGCATGATGTAGCTGATCTTTCTACAATTCATTGTTTTGACCAAAGCTGGATAGCAGACACTGATTCCATTCCCTCCTTGGCTTCGCTCTTCTTACTTTTCATGAGTTACCATCAACTGAAATTCTGACACTTTGTATTGTGTTGGCCCATATTAGGTTGGTGGGTCAGCGCAAGCACAGATAGCTTCCAGACAGGAGCAACTAGAAGCACTGATCTTTCTGGCTACAGAAGTTCTCATTTAGAGATAAGCAGCAAACAAGCAGGCCCAATCTCTTACCATGCTTAGAAAGAAGGAGGTATTGTTTGAGGGGGAGGGGGGAATCTATTTATTTGGCTGACAATTGTGTGCCCCAAGACTGGTGGTTTTGTTTGATGTCTAATGCTAGGTTAGCTTGTCTGTAATAATTACTGTATATCAGAAAACAACAGAATATAAAGCAAGTTGCTTTCATTTATATAATTGACTGCAAAATCCTACCACACTGAATCATGCACTTTCCAAAATTTGTTGTTTAAAAATATGTTTGCCTTGTCGTATTTGCATGTGATACATTCATTTGTTCAATTCCATTTCCATTCCCTTCTTTTGGAACCAGCTCCTGTATTCTGGCTTTATTTGTACCCTTCCATATCTATCCCTGTACAAGTTTAAAACTTTTGGATTTGATTTATTTTTAAATGGAATCAGATGTACGTATTATATCCTAAATAAGATACTTTATTTCATTGGTGAAAGCTTGCACATCATTAAGGTGTGACCAAATAGCAGGTTCTCTAAATTGCTTAGCTAAAATGGCAGGGATTTTGGTTGGGCCTTTGGAATTTGTTTCACTTGATACGGACGTTTATCTAGACAAAGTGAAAAATCATGAAGTTGATAAATGATACATGTTCTCACATTTCCCAGCAGAAAAGCAAGTACCTCTGAAGGCCCATTCCCCAAATTTGATCTGAAAGACACTTCTTCATGTTTATCTCTTTCCCTTGGTGTTTTGATGCCATCATAAGGACCTTAGCATCTGATCAAAACAGATTAACATTTTTTTCTTTTGCCAAGTTGACCTGAAAGCAGCTTATTTCCCCAAGCTCATCGCGGCAATCGTCAGCAGAAACTGACTCACACCCCACACACAAATATATCAAGCCTCACGGTTTTCTTGAAAGTATGAGCTTGAGGAATGAGGGAGTCTATAATGTGGCAATAGAAATGGAGAGGGCTGTGATGGAGAGCATGACAGTACAAGCAGAGTCAAAGTGAAAAATAATTTCTGCTCCCCACACCTATGAACAGCGCATTGCCCACAAGTCAGTCTAGATGCTTCTTTCCAGAGGAAGGAAATATATAGCGACAGGGAGGCACTGGGAAAAGATAACAGATGATGCATGGAAGTGTTATGTATGAACATAAACATAAATATGATAGAAAACATCCCATAGACTCATTCAGTTCTTTTCTTCCTTCCTCGTTTACACACACACACACACACACACACACACACACACACACACCCTTCAGTTCTGTTTTCTTGCAACTACAGAAATATGGAACTTTCAGAGATGTGGAAGGAATCAAAGGGCCAGTAGTTCTGTGTGCAGTAGTTCTGTGTGCACAAAAGCATTCATGCACAGACGGATTAACTAATTAGTACAGACCACCTGGCAATAGAAAATAAGGACTTAAGAAAAGAGCTGCTGGATCAGATCTTCAAATCCAGCATGCTCTTTCCCACAGAAGCCAGCCAGTTGCTGCTTCAAGGAAACATGACATGGAGCTTCTCCCGAAGTGACCTTCCAGCATCCAGTATTCAGTGGCATTGAAATTCCCTGGATAATTCACAATTTTATCAAGAGGTGCAGTGCTTTGCCTCCAAATCTATTATGCAAGCCAGTCAGGCCACAAGAAGAGAAGGAACTAAGGTTTATCCAAATTGTTCACCCTCAATCACTCACCCAATTTGGTTGTTAGGCAGCAAAACAGATGGGGAAATTTAAGTGGGAATGAAAAGGAGACAAAAAATATATGCCCAAAGAGGTGTGGGAGAATCATTGGGAGAATGGGAGATTCTGAACCACACTAAGATGGGTCAAGGATGCTCTGAGACACCCTTCATGTTATTGAACATGCACAGCCCATAGACCCCTTAGCAAGCCTCATATGGACAAAATAAACTGGTCTATCTAGCTCAGAATTGTCTACACTGACTGGCAGCTCCTCGTCAAGATTTTAGACACAGGAGACATTCCCTGTTGTACCTGGAGACATTGGGGATTGAACCTCCTACATGCAAAGCAGATGCTTTACAACTGAGCTGTGCACTTTTCCCCAATTAATCCTATCCACAATTAAAACAGCTGAAAATGGATGTCTTTTTGGACATCCAGAGGAAATCCAGAGTGTGATATTTTTGGATCAATTATAGCCCATCACTAACTAATAACCTTTGGCAGAGTGGTGTATGGAAAACCTCTCTCCACATGCACAGCACCACTTTTTGCCATATTCTGTGTCCCCAGTTTATACGTCTAAGACTCTTCTCCTGCTTGGTTCCAAAGCATAAGCAGAAAGCAAAATTCAATTAAGAAGTGTTTAGCTATTGTGGCTGAGTTGTAAGAGGAGTGCTTCCTGCAGTGTGAAATGGACTCTTGCACTCTGGAACTCAACAAATACTACCTGGCCTGTGCCTCCCACTTTGCCCAGGATCTCGGAGCATCCTTAAAGACCTCTGAGCTCATTCCTGCTCCCAGATGTGCAGTCTTGGTGATGTCAGCCAGATTTATTCCTACCTCTCTGTGCTGGAATCATCGTTGGGGAGCAGCTGCAGCCAGACACTGTTGCTGTATTCTCCCTCTTTTCCTCGGCAAGTGGTAGTTTGAATCTTAAGCAGTGTCTTGGATTACTCATTGTAAACATTTCCCAGGCCCAGAGGGAAAAATAATTACACAACTGTCTGAGATTTCTTTCTCTCCCCCCCTCCCCTCTCTTCTCTGTGATTCTACATGGGTGAATCTCCTTTAATTATTGAAGCCATAGCATGAGAAGCACCATTAAATATGATAACACTTCCTCCTTCTCCTCTACCCCTGGTGTTCATAAACTGGGGAGAGCCAATCTTGGCAAACACATCACTTAGCTCTGATGGAGGGGAGGGGGAGAATCAGATGTTGTCTTCCTTCTGTCTCAGGGGACAAAGCGACTGTATTCTACACGGCTGCTTTATTTCCTGCTCTTCATTTAACTGATCGGTAACATACAGCACTAATCAGATCATTAGTAACTAGACTTTGAGGGTGGAAATGTAATGAGTTCGACTGCCTCTTTGGAGGGAGGGAGGATGTTGGATTGTAATAAATTCTGCCCTTTTCATCATCCACCAAATTCACCATAAGTCTCAAAATTAACTAGGTAAACGACATACACAGTAAAAATATATAGGTTTTGTTTGAAAATCATAGTGTGTGTGTGTGTGTGTGTGTGTGTGTGTGTTTCATATAGGGATAGTCACCATCAATACCATGACCAGTGACAGCAATCTTAAAAAGCAAAGAAAACCGTTGATATCAAGTTCATATCTCACCCATGGAAAGGTGTTGCACTCATGGTGGATACTGACATTTTGTCAATGGTGTAGGAACTGCTTTTCCATGGTTTCACCTCACAGCACAACTGGAATGTTTAAAGGTCTGGCTTTGCAAGGAGCACAATCACATAGGTTCTTAAGAATCCTTAATCCTTGTGGTTAGCAGAAAGCAACGTAGTGAGGTTCTGCTGCTTAACTGACTTCCAGTTGGTTATGTCACTGCTGTTTACTGGGATGCAGACAAGGAGAGAAGGTGGCAATGCTGACATTGTGCAGATGCACTGGCGGAACCAATGCAGTGCTTTTGCACCTTCCCAACCTCACTGCTGGCTTGTTCCTCCCCCTTCAACCTCCAACATTAGAGCATAACTGTGGTTGTTCATTAAATAAGGCTGTGATGCTAACTCTACTTACCTGGGCTGAGTAGGCCAGCTAAGTGCAGCCTTAGCCACCAATGTATACGTTCATTATAGGTTATAAGAAACTAACGTCGAAAGCACTGGGCAAACCTTTCTCTTCTCCTGGAACATTCTATATAAGATGCCCCATGCTTGAAGGAAGGGAATTATGTTATCTAAACTAGGTGCTTATTCTTCTTATCAATGCATACTCCAATTATACAATCCTCCATAAAGGGATGGTTTAATCATAGAAGAGGGAACAGATGTGGAAAGAAACTCACAGCTTTATAAGTTCTGCAGGTGGCACTTAACTGCTGCAGGCTTGCTCTGCTGTTTTGCCATCTTCACTCACTTACCCAGGGGCTTCTTCCCATTTCAAATCCTTGGGAGCTCGAGAGCATCCTAGGCTGCAGACTCTGAAATGGATCCAAGGCTTTCATTCATACATGTGCCTCATCTCATCTGATTAAATGCAGCTATGAGTAAATCTCCTGGTGATTTTCTTCTGCTGGGGTCTGGCAGTGAAGCATCAGGTGCCAGGTTGGGTAATCAATCTGGAGGGCTTTTAGCAGCATGTCCTGCCTGCCATTTGACAGCGTGCCTCTGTCAAGGAGACCGTGTCTTCCTCTAATCAATAAATCAATGCATTCTTTTGAGGCTCAGTCTGTGTTTGTATGCACCATGTCACTCACTTGTAGGCAGTGGGCAAGTGTAGCAAAGAGCTCTCTTGGGCATGTTTCCAACAGGGAGGCAGTGGCCAGGGATGTTCATCTTTGTAATGCCAGAATTTTTAGATGTGATTCTAACAGACAAGTGGCAAAAAAATAGCAACAAAACGTTTGGCCAGCTCTGATTGCATGCAAGTATGGCAGAAGAAGCTGGCAGAGTTCTTTCCTTTCAAGGTGCCCTTATTAGTGTCTGGACCTGGCATACCTATCATAGAATCTTAGAACTGTAGAGTTGGCAATGACCCCAAGGTCATCTAGTCCAATTCCCTGCAATGCAGGAATCTCAACTAAAGCATCAATGGCAGATGACCGTCCAACCTCTGCTTAGAAACCTCCCATGAAAGAGAGTCTACCACCTTCCGAGGGAGTCCTTCCACTGTAAGAGAATGGCTCCTACAGACTATCCCCCCCCCCCTGATGTTTAGTCAGAATTTCCTTTCTTGTAACTTGAAGCCCCTTACATGTTCAGAAGAAAAACTGAAAGCTGCATGTAGATATGTGGTGACTGCACACTGTGAGCTAGCAGTGCGCCCAGCCACTATGTTTGGGCCAAACATAGGTATCAAACTTAATTTTTACATGATGTGCATTTCATCTTATTAAAAAGGTGATGTCTGAAGCAGCCCCCTCCCCCAAAGGAGGATATGGTCAGGTACCATAGCCAGAGCACACTTGGGGACAGAAAGGGTCTTTTTCATACACTGTTGGGTGTTTCCCTCTTGGTATCTGGGGCTGCCACAAATGCGGACAGAATATTGCATACCAATAAGTTGTGCTTTCTTTGAATGAAACTTTTGTTCTCACTTTGTTTCTGTCTGATAAGCACAACATGGAATCAGAGGGAAAATTTATTTGAGGAGTTTGATCCACTCAGTCACCTTTTGCTTTCTTTTTATTTGTTTGCCTGTACCAGGCCACTTGAGGGGCCTGCATGAGCCTCCCAGAGATATTGACCTGGAGGCAGACAGTTTGGTATACCGGTAGTTCTCTACTAGCAACACATTGTTGTCTAGATTTCTTGGATGATCCCTACTTACCTTATAATAGGCTGTGAGAATTAGGCATGTTAATGTTGATTTAGGCATCAAGAAAACAAACCTTGTAGTGGCAATAATGAGAGAACCTCAATTCTCCCTTCTTTCTGAGGCTCAAAAATTTGTCCAAAATGCCCCTTCTGGTTTTTGCTGCTCACAATAATGTGCTTCAAGTCATCTGACTTTTTTCAAAGCAGCTTGGGACAGCTCCTTTGGCAGCACACTGTTTAGAATAAGCTAATTGTTGTAAAAATCCTGCCTCCTTGAGCTAGGATTGGTCATGGATCCTCACACAGTGAAATTGTTCATTACAAAGTATAGACAAATTCCATCATGTTACTTGCTATAAGGTCCCCCCCCCCCCAATGAATATGTGCAAGGCTGTAGTGGAAAACCACTCAATCTGTGTGATGAAAGCCACTACAAAGTACAATACTACCTAAGAGCAGGTACGGTACTTTGTGGAAGAAATTAAAGAGGTTATCCCAAGTGGCTGGGATCTCTTGGGACTCCTATAGGGCTGTGCACGCTGATTTGACCCTATACAGGTGGCTGTTCCCCATGAGCATCAAAGGGATCTTCAGAGAAACGGGTGATATTTCTGCAAAATATTCCCTTCATGCTTCCCCCAAGTGATGATAGCTATGATTCGATATGCAGTTAGAACAATGATGATAATTTCAGAAGGTGCCATTTCCTGTCAAATTAAGCTCAATTGAGCAGAAGGATAGTGAATGCTTAATGATGGCAGCTTGTTACACGGGTGGCTGGTGCTAACCCAGAGCAGGGCAGCACCAAATCTCCCATTATTGCACAAAGAGTGACAGCTGCCAAATTGGAAAACAGAATGCCCCTGAATTCACTTGGCTCCTCGGTGACACAGGGATTGGTTGTGGCTATGATTGAATACCCAGAGCCTCCCTCTCCCCTCCTTCTTTGTCATCTGCCCTTAACTGAAAAGAGCACTTGAGGGCTGGTCCCCATATTGCTTTATCCTCCTCCCTTGAGGGCTTTCTTTTCTTTTCTTTGAGAATACTTGAGTCTGGTGCTTGGAGTTGAATGACCAACTTCATAAGCTTTGTCCATTGTCAGATACTGTTTTGGAGATTTTGCTATAACAAAGACTTGTGACTTTGGTCATTCTCTCCACCCCACCCCCGCCACTTCCACTATGTGCATCTTAAAGGCACACGTAGGGGTAAGCAGCATCTGAATTAGCGTGTGAATTGTGCTACTTTCTCACATCAAACACCTTCCCCTTGCTGCTTCACTCAGGTCCTACTTGCCGGCTGTTGAGTTCAGCTTTTGGTTGTGGGCTTCCTATAGACAACTGGTTGCCCAGTGTGAGAACAGGGTCTGATCCAGCAGGGCTGTTCTTATCATAGCTGTCAAGTTTTCCCTTTTCTCGCGAGGAAGCCTATTCAGCATAAGGGAAAATCCCTTAAAAAGGGGGATAACTTGGCAGCTATGGTTCTTATATGAGGAGGCAGTCAAGCCTTTTCTACTGTGGGAGGTCCTTCATGTTCATCCCTCCTTCTCTATTACCAAGAGACCCGTAATATTGTTCATCTTTATGATATTATACAGAAAAGGCTTTCCTACTCATCTAATACAAAATAATGTAAATCATGGACTAAGTGACTAATTCAGTCACAGGTAAAAGGAACTGAAGCACCTCAACTTGGAAAATGCAATAGTTTGCTGTGAACTGTGTGTGTGTGTGAAATGAGAATGGATGAAGATAAAAATTGGGGGTTGAAGAGATCTTTATCAGAGAGAGGCTGTAGAAACCAGGTTTCAGGGTGTTTCTTTTGCCTGCCATTTCCATACACGCTGAAGCCAACATGCACCCCTCTTTCTCTGATGTGTAGTTAAATTGCTGACCTTTCAAATGGGGAGAAAAAGCTGACATCCCTTAGTCAGGAGAATTATCTAAAACATTTCAACCATCTGTAATATGGTAGAGCTTTAAAAGATGCAAAAATGTCAGGAGGTGAAATATAACGGAAGTGCTTGGTGCTAGAGGGCTATAAAATAATAAAGATAGGCCCATGACATGTTTATTATTATTATTATTATTATTATTATTATTATATTTATTTTATTATTTATACCCCACCCATCTGTCTGGGTTTTCCCCGCCACTATAGGTGGCTTCCAACAATTACCAAAATACATTAAAATATTCACATGTTGTGAAACTCTATCGTTGATTAGCCCCAGTCAGCATGGTCAAAGACAATAAGTGTTGTAGTTCACTCTGCAACATTTGAAAGATCACAAGTTCTCCATCCTTGGTGTTGTTGTTGTTTAGTCGTTTAGTCGTGTCCGACTCTTCGTGACCCCATGGACCATAGCACTATATGGACCATATAATCCTTGGTGTAGATTAACTGAATAGACAAATGTCTCTCCTCTTACCTCATAATAGTAGAACTTGAGGTCACCCAATGAAAATGACTGGCATTAGATTTGCTGAGAGCAGACCAAAGAAAGTAGTTATTCAGATATTGCAGAAGTAATGTATATGATTTGCTTCCCTAAAATGTACTGCTGGCTACAGTCTTTGTTGTTCATTGTTGTTGTTTAGTCGTGTCCGACTCTTCATGACGCCATGGACCAGAGCACGCTAGGCACCCCTGTCTTCCACTGCCTCCCGCAGTTTGGTCAAACTCATGTTGGTGGCTTAACCATCTTGTCCTCTGTCGTTCCCTTCTCCTTGTGCCCTCCATCTTTCCCAACATCAGGGTCTCTTCCAGGGAGTCTTCTCTTCTCATGAGGTGGCCAAAGTATTGGAGCCTCAGCTTCACGATCTGTCCTTCCAGTGAGCACTCGGGGCTGATTTCCTTCAGAATGGATAGGTTTGATCTTCTTGCAGTCCATGGGACTCTCAAGAGTCTCCTCCAGCACCATAATTCAAAAGCATTAATTCTTCAGTGATCAGCCTTCTTTATGGTCCAGCTCTCACTTCCATACATCACTACTGGGAAAACCATAGCTTTAACTATACGGACCTTTAAGGCAAGGTGATGTCTCTGCTTTTTAAGATGCTGTCTAGGTTTGTCATTGCTTTTCTCCCAAGAAGCAGGCATCTTTTAATTTCGTGACTGCTGTCACCATCTGCAGTGATCAAGGAGCCCAAGAAAGTAAAATCTCTCACTGCCTCCATTTCTTCCCCTTCTATTTGCCAGGAGGTGATGGGACCAGTGGCCATGATCTTGGTTTTTTTGATGTTGAGCTTCAGACCATATTTTGCGCTCTCCTCTTTCACCCTCATTAAAAGGTTCTTTAATTCCCCCTCACTACAATATTAGATGGCTCTTCACCAGCATGACCAATAGTCCTGCATGACATGAACAGTAGGTAGGCCAACATTATCTGGTGACCAAAGGTGGGAGAAGGCTGGATTAGAGTACTGGGACTTGATTGAGGAGACATATGGGTTCAAATACCTGCTCACTGATGAAGTTAACCAGATGACAGTCCATCTTTCCAAACATAAGCCATCTCACTGGGTAATGTGAGAAGTAAAGTTGCAGAGGGCCTTCTCGGTAGTGGCACCCACCCTGTGGAAGGAGATGAGTAATTATTTATCTTTTAAGAGACATCTGAAGGCAGCCCTGTATAGGAAAGCTTTTTAAGGTTTAATGTTTAAGTATGTTTTTATATATGCTGGAAGCCGCCCAGAGTGGCTGGGGCAACCCAGTCAGATAGATGGGGCATTATTATTATTATTATTATTGGAAAACCATGTGTCTGACCCCCAAAGCCTTAATTTAAAGGGATGAATAGCATAAAAATAATGTTTGTGAATTAAATATTATATGCACATTATTTAAAATCAGAAAATTTGGATAGAATCCATTCCTTTCCCACGAGTACCCAGTTTGCTTCACGGATTATCTGTGTCCCAGCAGTGAACTTTAGTAGCATAGTAGCTTGTAAATATGTACTCATAAATATGAACAGGCTGCATGCTTATAAGAATCACCAGCATGTTCCTATGTAAGCCTTCCCTGTACTCACCATTCCTTAGCCTAAGTGTGTTCCTCTTTAGGAGGCAAGGAACTGAGCTTTCTTTGGCTTTTACTGAATATCTGGAAAAGCAGAACTCTCTGTTAAAACACCATGCTGCTGAGATCTGCTCAACCTTCCAGAGCAGGAATGTTATGCAGCAGAGAGGGTAAATAAGAACTAAATGAGAGATGGCCTCTTCTCTCGTTTGACAGCCCGTATGGGTTTTGATTGTATTTAAACTGAGTCAGTCAAATACCTCCCCATCCTCCTGCACAATCAGCAGACAGCCCAGAGGGTTGAATCCCATGAAGTGTGAAGTAACAGGGGGAGAGGAGGGGAGGGGGAGTTGGAAGCCCAGCATGGAACAAGCTCTGACGGTAGATGGATTTTGCCCCCTTCTGTCAGCATCTTGCAATAGCTCTGGAATGCCTGAGGCTCAGGCCACATCGACTTTCCTTCGGTACAGTTGGCTGAGCAAATTCTCTGTGCAATCAGACACGCCCCCCCTCTCCCCTCAATTTTGCTCCAGTTATGAATGGGTAGGCTGCAGATGATGGCTCTTGCCCTTTGGGAAGGCAGCTTTAAAGCCAGACACTTGCACTTGCAGACAATGGCATTTGTTCTGGTCAAAAGATATCAGGAGGAGGAGGAGGAGGAGGAGGAGATAGTGAGGGATTATTCCACATGCACAGAAGTAAAGAGGCAGGCAGAACATTGACAACAGATTAGAATGATATTTCTGCATGTCTTGGAAGACTGCGGGAGGGAGGGGTTTCCTGAGTACTATTTTAACCGAAGTGGAAATGCAGGGAGAGGAGTATTCTTACATGTAAGCCTGGAAGCTTGCTTGAGAGCTAATATGGCACAAGGCCAAGAGAAAGGACTGCAAAACCTCTGGTTCAAATTACAGATAACAGTGAACCTGGCTGCATCAGGGCATTAAATCAAAGGACTACATTAAAGCAAAGGACCACAGCTGTTTTTGGACTACAATTCCCACCATCCCTGACCACTGCACCTGTTAGCCAGGGATGATGGGAGTTGTAGTCTGGAAACAGTTGGAGACCCATGTTTGGAGAAAGAGGCTCCCAGTTACTAAAAAATAGTACCTATTCTTCATATTCTGGTCAGGCTGTCCCCAGTCAATACTAGGCTCTAATGCTGCAGGGATTTGAGTCAATGCTACAATGAATCACACATGGTCTGGACCTCATGCAAGACAACTTGAGGAGCAGGCACTCTCTGTGATAAATCAGGCCACAGGGCTAATGGGAGGCTAGCTCCCCCCACCCACTCTCCGCTTACTGGAAGCGAGCACTGCCCTTGTTTTCCTTGTGGCTTGAGGCAGAAGCCTCCTCACATTGTGTTTCCTTGTGTGTGCAGCTGACAGAGACACCTGTGATTCTGGCAGAGAAAAAGAGGACAGGTTTTGAAGTGCTAATGATGATTAGTTCATTTAAGCCCGAAGATGCCAACAATGGGTTTGAAATGTTAATCAGACGAAGGGTCTAGCACAAAAGAGCAGCCGAGTGGGGAATGAACCAGAAAAGGCAGCACATGGACCAGATATAGCAAGGGAGAAAGCGCATGAGGCGAGAAAGTGAGAAGGAATTGGGGAAGAGTATTTTCAGCTGTTTGAGCGCTTTGATCTGCAAGTGTCACAGAAGATGCCTTTGCTTTCATGCTTAGGATGCCTCATTTTACTCGCATTCACTGATTAGTGTCATTTTGCTCTCCCACAAGTGTGTGGGAGGAATATTCTCTGGAATATTCAAGGCCTGTTGCAGTCCTTGAACCATTTTCTTCGAAGTTAGATCAACAGACTTCGGAGGAATGATTCCCAGAATCAGAGCTGTGAATTTTTTTTGCATATTCCCCACCACGTGGCTGCCCTTTTCCCCTCATCGCCTTGGTGTTTCCCAGTTCTATTTCCAATTCTTTTGGGAAATGTCTTGTGGTTAACCCTGAAGGCATCTCTCAATACTAAATGGACATTCTAAAAGCTTTCAGGATCAGCATTTCATTTGCTGAGGCATGACCCACATTGTCATATGTGCCCCACATGTTTGTTTTGCCTTGTTTGTACTGGATAATTTCAGACATTATGTCTTCTGTTGGCTCAAGAGAGGAATTGGAGAGCCAGGGTCCTTATTAAGGGACATGTATTGTTGAAACAGAGGTTAGAGTGTTGGACCTGAGTTTGGTAGAGCCCAGCTTTAAATTCTCCACTTGAAGTCTTGAGATTTAATTTGTAAAGGTAAAGGTAAAGGGACCCCTGACCGTTAGATCCAGTCACAGACGACTCTGGGGTTGCGGTACTCATCTCACTTTACTGGCTGAGGGAGCCGGCATACAGCTTCCGGGTCAGGTGGCCAGCATGACCAAGCCGCTTCTGGCAAACCAGAGCAGTGCACAGAAACAGCATTTACTTTCCCACTGGAGCAGTACCTATTTATCTACTTGTCAGGGCCATCTCAAGCCAGTCAGGCGCCCGGGCGCCGTGGCGCAGAGATCGCTCTGGTGCCCCCGCCCTGGTGGCCGCAGTGCCCTCCTGCCCGCCCTGCGCCACCGAGACTACCCCTAGAGCCGGGCCTGCTACTTGCACTTTGTGCTTTCAAACTGCTAGGTTGGCAGGAGCAGGGACCATGAAACAGGGGCTCACCCCATTGTGGGGATTTGAACCGCCGACCTTCTGATCAGCAAGCCCTAGGCTCTGTGGTTTAACCCACAGTGCCACCCACGTCCCTTTGTAGCATAGACCAAATCTATTTCTCTGAATGAGTGGGGTACCCCTGGCCCACTCCAGCTGAGATCTTAGGGATTACTGACTGTTTGCAGACTATATATAAGCTCATTCTGAAATTTGTCCCCCATCCTTATTACCCCAAATAATTGGCACACCTATACAAGATTTTATTATTCTGACTGGACCCCTTGTCCCAATACGTCTTCATTTGTACTTCAACTTTTTTCCAAAACATGATCAGCCAGAATATTAACTCTTGCCCCAATTTCTATATGATTTGCTGCTGATCAGGAGCTGTTTATATAGTCAGGATTAGGCCACACTCAGGTACTAGTAGAAAAACAATTGTGGCCCATTTCCAGCAACTGGCATTCAGAAGCATAGTGCCTCAACCATGGAGACAAAGTGTGGGAATGTTCAGGGATGCAGGATAATATATATTGTTTGATTATATCCTTTCCAACTTGTCTTAACAAGTTCTACAATTTAGCAGAGTAACATTCCCCTTTTAAAACTTGCACAGTGGATGCGTTTGCTCAGGCTTGCTAAAGCCTCTATAATAGGTTTTGGTGGTAATCTCCCCTTTAGGTAAAGGTAAAGGGACCCCTGACCATTAGGTCCAGTCGTGACCGACTCTGGGGTTGCGCGCTCATCTCGCATTATTGGCCAAGGGATCCGGCGTACAGCTTCCAGGTCATGTGGCCAGCATGACAAAGCCGCTTCTGGCAAACCAGAGCAGCACATGGAAACGCCGTTTACCTTCCCGCTGTAGCGGTTCCTATTTATCTACTTGCATTTTGATGTGCTTTCGAACTGCTAGGTTGGCAGGAGCTGGGACCAAGCAATGGGAGCTCACCCCGTCGCAGGGATTCGAACCGCCGACCTTCTGATCAGCAAGCCCTAGGCTCTGTGGTTTAACCACAGCGCCACCTGGGTCCCAATCTCCCCTTTAGTCCCTCATAAAAAGATAGACACGACACAGTCTATAAAAGTATAAAAAAGAGTTTACTCACACATTCTGTTCACAATTGGATCCCAGAAGGCAGACTTAAGTTAGAAAAGTAATATACAGTACCTGGAAACTATCCCATAAGGAGACAGCCCCTTTGTCCTCTCTTGGCTGGAAGTCAAGAGAGCATCTTAGGCTAAGTAGATGTTACTTCTTTGATGAATGTGGTCAGAGAGAGAGATGGCTGACCAGTCCTGCTCTTTTGTTACCTGGGCAGGTGAGGTCATGCCCAACTCTAGTCACATGCAGAGGAAGTCTGTCCCAGCCTAGGAGAAACAGGAAGTTTATGTCCTTTTATGTCCACTCTAGGGATTTTGTACTTGACTGCTCTTGTGTTTCACATCCCACAGCTTAATGTGGTTTGAAGTGATTGTTTGATGTTGCTCCTTTTAAGGATTCTGAGTGTTTTAAAAGTCTAAATTTGAGTGGAATTTGTAATGTTAGTTGGTTGTTGTTTAGTTTCTGGATCTTATTTCCCATTTTCTGTACATTTGTTCCCACAAGGTTAGATATAAACCTATTCAATACTCCTCCTCCTCCTCCTCCTCCTCCTCCACCACCACCACCACCTTATTTGTTTATATGCCACCCATCTGATTGGGTTGCCCCAGTCACTCTGGGAGGCTTTTAACAAATTAAAAAAATCAAACAATAAATAAAGTAGGATGCAGCCCCAAGGGTGGATGAATGTAATTTACAACACAATCTTATATTTCTTCTTAAAAGTAAGCCCATTTGATTTAAAGGGGATTGACTGAGGATAGGGTGTCTTTCAACAAGAATGGAACAATAATACTAGCAGATATGAATTGTTAGGGATTAATTACAGCACAGAAATTATTCAACCTGCATGATGCCTTATGACAAAACTTGACGCAGAGCCTCCTCAAGTAAATGGAAAGGCTTCTGCTGACTTCAGCAAGCTTTGAATAATTGGCAAATGATTTATGCACAGATTGTGGACACTGGTTATGTGATGGGCCCCATGTTTCATTCTCTCTGTGTCGGCACATGATTTATTTTCTGTCCCAAATGGGTGGGCCTTCCACTAGCCCACCCATCAGGCACAGCCGGATTGGCCACCCCATAATTACATGAAGCTGTTTCTTCTCTCTCACTGGATGTTCTCAAAGTTGCCAACAGCATCCAGGATGGCTGTGCCAGCACTTCTACTGCAATGATTTCTGCTAGCCTATACTCATCACGCCAGGAGCGAGGGCAGGAGAGAGGAGAGAGATTCCTGACATTTTCCCTCTTGAGGACCATTTATTGCAAACAAAAGCCATTTCTCAAGAATGTTTGCAACCAGTAAAGAAAGGGGGAAATGAATGCTGTCAAAGCAAACTTGCTGTTTGCGGCTGAATAAATGAATGAATGTTCACAAATAGTCTTTTGCAGTGCTGGTCAAGCTCTAATAATAATAATAATAATAATAATAATAATAATAATAATAATGTTTCACCATCAAGGAAAATTGAAAGTCAGCAGGTATAACCCGTCTATTGCATTTCCATTTCCAGTGAATAATTCTAAAAGTTTATGATGTTGCTGTAATACTTATGCCATGCTTTTTGTCCCATTAGGTGGGCAGCAATAAAGCATACAAGTTGTAGCCGTTGGCATGACCCTCTGTTAAAAAATAAATCTGTATCGGTTTAAAATTGTAATGTAGGAATGGGGATAAGAGTTGCTTTGATTGCTAACATTTTGTAGGAAGCCTGTGTTTTAAACAAAGGGGTTATCTCCCTGCTGCAAAACCCCAAGGAGGTCTAAGAAGCAGGTTTCTATTGAAACCTTCTACTCAAACCTGTGGGTGCAAACTGCTCTGGTTTAGAAGAAATTTCTCACTTTCAAATTTGAGATTAAATGTTTCTGAATCTGGAAGCATAATATTCTTCATGGCTAAGATTATCAGCATACTACGCTATATGAAGGGATCCTATGGTTAGTTTGTTCATTCATTTGTTTATTGAACTGATTTTGTATCTGCATTTTGCTGTAACTTCCCAGGACAGGTTCCAGCAATGAAACCTGCATTTATAAAAGAAAAAGAGAAAGAAAATTGCAAGCACAAATCAAGAAAAGTATGAAAACAATCAAAAACAGTTTCATATGTAAAACAATGTTGCTGTTGTTTTTAAAATGGGTTAAAACAGTGCATATATATCAATACATATAAGACTGGGATGAAGTTCTCCACTTAAAAAGACTTGTTGGAGAGGAAGGTTTTCAGTAAGTGCCAAAAAGACAGTAGAAATGGCATTTGCATTATGGAGGAAATTCCACAGGGTGGTGCCACCATATTAAAGGCCTGTTTCCTATATCATATGGAACAGATCTCCTGGTTAGATTATTTGTTGGAAATATATCACGAGGGGGAAATGATATTTTAGGTACCCCGGTGATGAGCTGAAAAGGGCTTTGAATACCTTGATGGTATATTGAGTGACTTGATTGAAAGGAAGGCAGGGTTCCTGTATCATCTGCTTCTGACATCTCTATGTAGAGTGGAGAAATTAAAATGGAGTTTGGATTTCTCTACTATTAAGGATTTGATGCAAGGATGAGTGTTTGTCATGAACCCTTTCAGTATCCATGATAAGTGTTATTCCTTCTGGTGACTTGAGGAGACAGAATCTGGGTGAAAGTATTTTGAGTCAGAAGAGCCTTGCCTATTTTATGTCATAAACCAGTTGAGAGGTAAGTGCAAGGATGTTTACTGCCACTCAAGCATGAGATTTGCAAGGTGATCCTTGGTTGGTGAGTGGCTCTCCTGGTGAGTGCCTGAGGGCCCCGTTCCTGCCTCTCTTCACCTGGCCTAGGGCAGGTCCTCACAGGCCTCATAAGGACTGCTGCTGTGGCTGCTGCCCAGCAAGGACTGGGGTATTTGGGGGAAGTTTTGTTGAGAGTTTTTGCTGTTGTTGCTGATATTAACTTTTTGTATCTTTATTTTTATGTGGAAATTGCTCCGTTTGGTTATGTAGTTTTTAATGTGTTTTATTTATTTTTTTATGACTACTTTCCTATATTTGTAACTATGTGAATCTTTTCATATTGTAAGCCGCCTTGAGCATTGTTTTAACCATGGAAAGTTGGCATTCAAATAAAATGGTGGTGGTGGTGGTGGAGAACATACTGAGAAGAGCTCATACTTCCTTTAAAAAATAAAACGAAACGAAACAGCTGATCAAGGAAAGAAGCAGCCAATTCAAGTGGCATAGAAAGTAACTGTGGGGTGAGGCACAATCATCTGTTACAAGCCTAGTTACAGTTGGCGGCCCAATGACCTGCTTCAGCACAGAAGACACCGTTCCAAACCACATGTCACTGCAATAGATGGTGTCTGCATATCAGAAGCCAGGGGCGTAGGAAGGGAGGGGAGATAGGGGCACTCCGCCCTGGGCAGCGCGATCCCGAGGGCGCCATGGCGGCTGCCTGCCACCCCCCCGGGCCCCGGAACATGCACCATGCCCCTCCGGGAGGCGCACCCCACCCCTGGAACGCATGCTCAACCCCTCCAGGAGGCGCGTCCCACCCCCAGAACAGGCGTCAGCCCCGCCCCCGGGGTTGGAACATGGAGCTCCACCAGTGTCAGAAGCTATAATCTCAGATAGACCATAATTACCGATTCAATGTTCTAGCAGATTTAGAATGCTGATGCCTAGCTTCTGAAGGGGCACAGACATATACAATCAATTTTTTTTCTGCAGTTGCCTGGCACTGTTTGTTATGTCTTTAAAAATAAAAAACCAAAACTTTATGGATTGGAACAATCTCTCCCCCCCCCAAAAAAAATGTTCCATCTCTGGTAAATCAGCACTCAGTGTCTGGTTCCATCACTGCTAGAGATTAAGGATAACCTCAGTAAGTAACTGGGCTTTCTCAATAATAAAATGGTCTCCTGGAGAAGGTCCTGATGGCCTTTAGAAGAGGATGCAAGTCCCACCTGTTCAAATGGCTGGTTGATATCAGAGGCCAAACGAGCTGGCTACTAAATGCTCCTGTTAGTGAATGTCTCCATCATTTGGAGTTTGTCATTTTGTTGCTTTCATTAGTTGTAGTGTTGTGACTTCAAGTATTGTAGTGAATTGCCTCAAGCAAAGAATGATGAAGGGCATAAATATTTTAAATAATTAAATTAAATTAAATTAAAGCCTACCCGAGAAGGGAAGAAAGGCACCTATGTATTGAATATAACTGTTGCAACAAAGCTTTGTGATTAAACATTGTGCCTCCCCTTTAGTGCATTCTGGGGAGTTTTGTGCCTGAAGACTATTCAGGCAGTGTCAGCCTCAGGCACTTGCCATAGTGCCTGCTGATGTCTACCTTGGGCCCTCCTTAATCGTTCCTTCAACTATTTATATACTGCTCAATCACCAAAGTTTCTTCCTAGTCTATTATTCCTCCCAGCCCATTAAGCGGCAATTATATATTTATATACCACTTAACCACCCATGTTTCATCCTGGCCCATTACTCTGAGTAGTCTCACATGGAAGTGTCACAGTGAGGACACAGGCTTCCCAATTCCTTCCCCATTAATTATTGGGTCTTCTTTCTAGAGGAGGAAGTTCATAGGTGAATGGGAGAAATTCTCCCTCACCCTAGCTTGAGGGAGGGAGGGAGGGAGGGGGTTACTAGAATATTGGATACTCACTAGTGATGTCTCTGTGGACCCATAAAACACCTTGGCCTTTTCTTGCCAGCCTTCACCTTTGTGCCTTCGCTTGGATAGGCATATCATTTGCTGTCACCCCTCTGTGACCTCTTTGAGAGCCTTCAGCCTACACTCACAGCAGGACTTAAACGAAATAGAATGAGGCTCCGATTACAGATTTAACAAGGATGAAAGCCCTGATTCCCACCTCTTGCTGAGTTCCCAGCTGTAGAAATTTATCCGACTGTTACTACTAGGCTGATATTTCAATCTGTATCTACATATGCCAGTGGCTCTGCTCCCTCCTCCAAGCAATGAACACATCTGGTCAGATTCCTTGTGTCTCTTTTCCGCAACAAAACATCCATGGTTTACTTTTGGCTTTTTGCAGGATGTGGACACCTTTGTCAAAGCACCAAACTATTTCTTTACCCCAGGTACCCCAAACTAAGGCCCGGGGGCCAGATGCGGCCCAATCGCCTTCTAAATCCGGCTCGCAGACGTTCTGGAAATCAGCATGTTTTTACATGAGTAGAATGTGTCCTTTTATTTAAAATGCATCTCTGGGTTATTTGTGAGGCCTGCTTGGTGTTTTTACATGAGTAGAATGTGTCCTTTTATTTAAAATGCATCTCTGGATTATTTGTGGGGCATAGGAATTCGTTCATATATTTTTTCCAAAATATAGTCCGGCCCCCCACAAGGTCTCAGGGACAGTGGACCGGCCACCTGCTGAAAAAGTTTGCTGACGCCTGCTTACACCTCTGTGGCTTCAGCTAAATCTTGGGAATGGAAAAGCAAGCAGCAACTCCATTTCGAGGGGCAGCAGAAGTGGATAAATTATTGTTTTTTGCTGGTAAATTCTCCTGTCCCGTCCCACCAGACATTCTACATCAGTTTATCAGACAAGAAATTGCATTCAAACATTATGAAAGGAGAGAGAAAAATTCAATGAAATTCTCTCAGGTGAGGTACAGGGATTTTGTTGTGTTTACCTTGAAGATGTTTGTGAGAGATCCGTTTCTTTCATTCTACAGAATCATCTCTCCATTGGGCTGCACTCTGCAATCTTCCTGTTGCCTCCAGTCCAAAAAACCTCATGAGGTCCTCAACTGGGCATTCCTGTAAGCACAGGAAAGTGAGGAGGCTGCCGACTCTGTTACCCGATAGCTGTTTTGTTTTTGTTGTTGCTGTTTTTTAAAAAAAGGGTGGGTGGGTGAAGTCCAGTGACTTTTCAAGAAGTCAATGTGGGAAATGGTTGTTTTCTAATGTTAGAAGAAGTACTTCCCCCTTTTTTTAAAAAAAGGAAAATAAGTAAATAACAGTAAATAAAATACAGTACAGCTGTACTGCTCTCAAGTGCTCAGTAGCCAACCTCCCTGGTTTTGGATGCTTCAATTAAAGCTGAAGGGAAGACATCATGAGTTAACTTCTCCCATAAGACTTTTTCAGATCAGGAAGCACATACAGCTGGAGAAGCCACAGAGTGCTGGAGAGCATAATAACTCAAGAACAGCCTGCTGGATCAGGCCAATGGCCCATGATGACTATACTCTGTCTCCACAGTCAGAGGCAGTAATGTTTCTGAGTAACATTTGTTGAGACCACAGGAGAGGCAAGTCCTACCTGTGTGTTCCCCACAGGCTTCTAGTTGGCCACTGTGAGAACAGGATGCTACATTAGATGGGTCATTGGTCTGAACCAGCAGACTCTTCTTTATCTTCTTACATTCTTGGTTCAGCATTCTGTCCTCACGGTGGCCAACCAGACACCCACAAACAGAACCTGAGTGCAACAGCACACTCCCCACTTGTGATTCCCAGCAACTGGCATTCAGAGATAGAACCTAGCCACCATGTCTAGCAGCTATTGGTAGTAGCCTCATCCTCCATGATAAATATATAATGGAAAGAAGAACACACACACAACCCACAGCCATCTCAATCCCACTCTGCACACTAAAATGGGAAAGAAATTCTAACTAAACTCTAAAGTGCCGGGGGGAAAGAGCATGGGAGTGGGTGGGGGACCTCGAAGCCTCTTTTGCAGCATAAACATGTTAAGGAAATAGGTGTTGGCACAACACTAATATTATGTGCATGTTGCGTCTTTTCGCCTCTTTTCTTTCTGGGTCTGGTTGAAATAACACCAGAATCCTAAAATCAGAAGTGTCAGTGTGAAATTTTGCCTAGAGGAAAATGTGAAAAGAATTTCCTCCTCAGGCAAAACATCAGATGAATTTCAAGGGAAGCCAGTAGAGTTTTGATAAGATTCATGGAATTTCTTAGGGCTGGGTGAGGTCTCCGTGCTTCAGGGTTGCCACTATGTTACATAATGGGAAATGTCTGGGCACTGTTGGCTGTTCCTCCTAAAGTACCAGTAAAATGATTTTGAGACAAGCCAAGAGAATGTTGACAAGGCTTCACAAATTTCAGATAATGAAATCCCTTGCATTACAATTCTATGCATTATTACTTGGAAGTAAGTCCGACTGTGCTTAGAGGAGGCTTATTCTTCCATTGAGCTGTGGCCTTTCCCCAAAAGGTCATCCCAATGGGGACAATGGAGAAGAGCAGGATGGCTCCAAGTTTAGGTCTTCTGGTGGGCCTCCTCTTCCATCAGTGGGCCCTGGTGTCCTGGCTCCCACCTTCAGACACAGTACTCCTGCTATCAGCTTGAGGAAGAAACCAATCAATCAACACCCAAACTCAGCATCCTCTCAAAGTACAGGAATGCATGGTTCAAAAGTCTATAGACACAACTCTAGGATACATGGCTAGGCATCACAAAGACATCGCTCTAGCACTTGGCACACCCATCTCGCTCTACTTTAAAGAGTGGGGGATGAAGGGATGATTCACATGGTTCTTTGTCCCAAGCTAGAAGGCTGTGCTTGTAAGCACATGTTCCTGTGTGCGTGAAGTGTCTCTTTGTGTGGGTGATGGGACCTGAGTTCAGTCCTCTGACTCTCTCTCTGCTCCCAGGTTGTCTGGTCCTGTCGATTTAGCCAGGTACCCTTTGATTTCCGACAATGCCTCAGAAAGATGTGAGGTTGAGGGCACTGTGGGAAATTAAAAGAGTGGCTAGGTCCTCGTGCTGGGCCAGAAATAAGCAAACAAAAATATTAAAATTAAAAAATGAAGTGTAATCAAGAGCAGGTATCAATAGCAGGTCTGGTCAGCTGCCCAAGCTGCTGCTGTCTGCCCCAAAATGGACTTAATGGAAGAAGAAGAAGAAGAAGAAGAAGAAGAAGAAGAAGAAGAAGAAGAAGAAGAAGAAGAAGAAGAAGAAGAAGAAGAAGAGGAGGAGGAGGAGGAGAGGAGGAGGAGGAGTTTTGATTTGATATCCCGCTTTATCACTACCCAAAGGAGTCTCAAAGCGGCTAACAATCTCCTTTCCCCTCCTCCCCCACAACAGACACCCTGTGAGGTGGGTGGGAATGTGAGACTTCAGAGAAGTGTGACTAGCCCAAGGTCACCCAGCAGCTGCATGTGGAGGAGCGGAGATGCGAACCCGGTCCCCCAGATAATGGGTCTATCGCTCTTAACCACTACACCACACTGGCTCTCTGTTTGCTTGGTTGTGTTGTCACCATGTGATCAAGTTCCATTGTTTGCTCTGGGAGATAAACAAAACTGCTGAGGAAAGAAGGGACTACTACTGGGAAGTGGCACAGGTGCTTCATTTGGAGCCATTTCAGATGAAAACAGCACGTGGCAGACATCATTTTGCATATGAAAATCTAGTTAAGCTAACGAGATCCTTAATTAGGGCTTTTATTATCTTTTAATCTTTGCTTAAAGGAAGTGATTACAATGCTCATCTTTATGATATGGCATACGAATCTTTCATTTTTAAGTGTTTTCTTTGCCTTCTTTCCTTCCTCCTGACAATAATTAGGGGAAAGAATATAGAAAGCAGAAAGAAGCAGGGTGTTAGCAGTTTAGATCATGGTCAGACAACTCAGACAAACACACAACACTAAAACAGTGATCTAGTGAGAAATTATATGTATTAGAAACCCAGTGTAAGTAAAGGTCCTAGATTCCATAGTTTCATCCTCATGAGTAGGAATGTATGAATCTGTTAATTTTGGTACTCCCATTTTCTCATTTTTTCAGCCTTAATTTCAATTTTCCATATTTCAATAGCAGTTTGTTTGTTTGTTTTGAAATCCTCAGTGTTCTAGTGCAAATTTCTCCGAATGTACACATTTGTGTATGCAATTTTGTCTAATATACATATATTTGAAAGCAAATATAATGCATTTTGAACATTATTTTCACCAATATATGCATTTTTAAGCACCCTTTCTCATAATATCCAGATTTTTGTACACATTATCTGGTTGGAGAACTGCATTGCAAAATTCAGAGGTGCGAATTTTGATGGATACTTGCAGCGGCGCCGCAAGCCCCCCTGCTACTGGTGGCTGCACCCCACCCCTTGGTGTGCAGAGTCCCTCCGTAGTGACGTGCTACATAGTGACGTAGTGACGCAGCACATCCCTCCATCACTACAGAGGGACGCTACGTGCACGTGCGCTACAAAGCGGGTTTGGCTCTAGCGGTGCTTGAGCTCTGCTGCTGTCCAACTGTGAGCAAGCCACGGCGCGGAGCGAGTTTTACAGGGCTCGCTCCGCGCCGCAGCTTGCTCGGCTCATGCTTTGATTCTTTCTGCGTGGGCGAGGCGAGGGGTGGGCCAGAGAGGGTGTCAGCGGCCCGCCCCTCACCTCGTCCAAGCAGAAAGAATCAAAGCACGAGCCGAGCAAACCACCCTATGAAACTCGCTCAATGCCACGGCTTGCTCGGCTTGCACTTTGATTCTTTCTGCTCAGGTGATGCATGGGGCGGGCCAGAGAGGACACCCCTCGCCTCACCCGAGCAGAAAGAATCAAAGCCCGAGCCGAGCAAGCCGTCCTCTCTGCTTCGGCGAGGCGAGGGGCGGGCGCATGCAGCAGCCGTCGGTGGAGGTGGCGAGGGGGCACTGCGCTGCCGCCCGTTGAGTGGAGCCCGGGGTGCCCCGCCCCTCTATTGCGATGCCCCTGGATACTTGTGTTTAAGTTTGCATATTGGTTCAAGCCATGAACATTATAGAATTCCTTATGAAAATGCAAATCAAATTCTCCCCTTCCCCTACTCAAGGGTACCTTTTGTTACAGTTATTCTCCTCTGCCTCCTCATTAATCATTTTCACATGTGCCCAGTGATTTAAAGTTCATGCACTCATGTGACAGATTGCTGGAGGGAGACTGTATTCTGCAGTGGTCTCCATCAGTGTGCTTTTGTGTTAAGGTTTCCAGACTCAAAAGAGAGCAGGGCAATTAAAGGCAAAGAAGTCCTGTCCTCTATTGAATCTGGCAAACCTAGTGGGGGGTTAGGTTCTGAGGCACTGCACATTTAAGTGAAATTGTGTGTATTTGAAACACCTTTGAAAATTGTGTATATTTGGAACACCATTGGAAAAGCCTGCAAACATCTTTCTGATATGATCCAACCAATTAATACCTGTTTTATACTTTGTGGTGAAATGTGTTAGAATAAAATGTGCTGTTCTGGGGCATCTTTTTCCCATCCATATCATCCCATCCTGAAAATGGATCAAGAACATTCAAGGAGCATTATTGCAGCTCAAACACCCCAAAGTAGGTGACCAGCTGAACTCAGTAGTGTTGGATATTTCAGAAAGTTATATTTAGTAGGATTCTGTGAATATTGAAAACAAGCCCTGAGCACTGAGTGTAGTAATCAAACTCTTACACTCCATGCATTGCAAATGGGGATTCGTGAAGGTAATCAACAGTCTATTTTTCATAATGTAACTTTTTATTTAGGCTTTTAGTTGCATTTTATACAAATCAGGATAAAAATACACTCACTTATCATGCATTAACATTGGACTGCCAGCTTTTGTTTTTGTGATAATGCCTTTTTCTGTGTTTGTGAGTATTTAAAGGCAATCAGTCCTCTTCTACATTACCAGTAACCATGAGATAAAGTTTGCATTTTATGGCTTCAGTTTAGCTATGTGCACAAGCCACAATGTTCAAAAGTGAAGCCACAATGTATTCACTTTTTCTCAGTTACAAAGGGGAACTTAATTCAAGCTTTGTGTACTTTTGCTTATCAATAACTACCAGCTTTTCCACACAAGGAAGGTTTATTTTAGCTCCATTTTATTTTCTCCAAGTACAGTTTGGATAAATATTTCAAAAGTGTTAACTTCAGGAACTTTTCAATTAGTTATTTCTTTTAAGAAGAGATGTACATCCTGATCATAAGCATGCTTAATTAGAAGTAATTCTAAATTATTCCAATGAGACGTTTCGTGGTAAGTATACTTAATGTTGCAGGCAATTTAGAATTTTGGAATATAATGCTCTGTAAGGGGAACACAGTTCTCTTCTCGGTAGATGACTTATTGAAATGACTGGCTTGTCCTGCCCTTGTTGCCATTTGTAGGGAAACCCAGCCAGATGGGTGGGATATAATAATAAAAAAATATTATTATACATCCTCTTTTTCCATTTGCCTTATGGAATGCGAGTTCTTTCCTCTGAGAATTCTATTGCCATAAATCTTATTTTGCTGCTGCTGCGCACACACGCGCGCACACACAAACCCATATTCTTGTCTCAATGTTTTTCTCCTAGTGGGGAAAAAGTATTTGTAAAAAAATTGCAGCATGGTATTGATGCAGAGATAGGGAACCTGTGGACTGCAGCTCTCATCATCCAGTTGAGCCATGCTTCCTAGGGCTGGTGGAGGTTATAGCCATACAATCATAGAACTGTAGAGTTAGAAGGGGAACTGAGGGTCATCTAGTCCAACCCTCTGCAATGGAGGAATCTTCACTATAGCATCCATTACAAATGACCATGTAACCTCTACTTAAAAACCTCCAAGGAAGGAGAGTCCATCACTTTCTGAAAGGGTCCGTTCCACTACCAAACACCTCTTATCATTAGAAAGTTATTCCTGATGTTTAATCAGAATCTTCTTTCTGGTAACTTGAATCCAATAGCATCATACTGGAATCCAATAGAATCATAGTTCAACAATATCTGAAGAACCCTCAAATACCTTTTCACATTTCCAAATGTCAGTCCTGACTCTCACATTGGCTAGTGGATGAAGTGGCAACAAGGTCAGGGGAGTGCAGGTTGGTGAGGGTTAAGTCCCATCAGTGTGTGCCCACCTGCAGGCTACCACAACCTGGTACTCCTCTGACCTTGCAAAACCTCACCCTGCCTCACCATGTTGGATTCACCACTGCTGGTCTTCACACCTACCCTACCCCATGCACTGCTGATGGATCTCAGGTAGCAATGCTGGGAAAGGATTCTTCTTGAGTTTTGGAGAGCTGAAGGCAGGTGGAGTAGTCACTCCTGCACTTGCTCTGTCTTTATAGCACCTCACATCCCTCTTTGGATATATTTAGTTTTTAGTTTTCACCATCACTTTCTGCTGCTTCCTTCCTATATCCACGTAAGCCCTGCTTTTAGTTTTAGATCACCCACCCGTCACATAGGTGGTCATTCCCCTGGTCTTTTAAAATCATAGGGGCTCCACGCTTAACACTGATTTATTCCACCAACCTGAGTCATTTCATGCCACATGTTTATGCCCATTTCAACTTTGCACACTTTTTCAGCACCTCCATGATTTTTGATCTTTGTCGTATCCAATTATTAGGTTTCCTATCTTTTAACGAAATGCCTAACATTGCTCGTTCCATGTTCTTCGGCTGTTCATGGTTCTTTGTGTCACACAAAGAAACACAAAGTAGTTCACTAGCTGCATTAATTCATGATCTGACTCTGAGTAGGAACCTTTTAATGAAGGTGAAAGAGGAGAGCGCAAAATATGGTCTGAAGCTCAACATCAAAAAAACCAAGATCATGGTCACTGGTCCCATCACCTCCTGGCAAATAGAAGAGGAAGAAATGGAGGCAGTGAGAGATTTTACTTTCTTGGGCTCCTTGATCACTGCAGATGGTGACAGCAGTCACAAAATTAAAAGACCCCTGCTTCTTGGGAGAAAAGCAATGACAAACCTAGACAGCATCTTAAAAAGCAGATGCATCACCTTGCCGACAAACGTCCATATAGTTAAAGCTATGGTTTTCCCAGTAGTAATGTATGGAAGTGAGAGCTGGACCATAAAGAAGGCTGATCACCAAAGAATTGATGCTTTTGAATTATGGTGCTGGAGGAGACTCTTGAGAGTCCCATGGACTGCAAGAAGATCAAACCTATCCATTCTTAAGGAAATCAGCCCTGAGTGCTCACTGGAAGGACAGATCGTGAAGCTGAGGCTCCAATACTTTGGCCACCTCATGAGAAGAGAAGAATCCTTGTAAAAGACTGTGATGTTGGGAAAGATTGAGGGCAATAGGAGAAGGGGACGACAGAGGACGAGATGGTTGGACAGTGTTCTCGAAGCTACGAACATGAGTTTGATCAAACTGTGGGAGGCAGTGCAAGACAGGAGTGTCTGGCGTGCTATGGTCCATGGGGTCACGAAGAGTCGGACATGACTAAACAACTAAACAACAACAAGGATTACTATGTTCCCATGTACTTTTGCACTCTGAAGTGTATGTGGGATCAGTTGCCAAATGTAGACTCACTGCCCATTCATGTGTACTGCATTTCCAGTTTTTCAACTTTTATGAACCAGCCCAGTGCCTTCCACTTATTATGTCATATATCCAGTTGTTTCTTCATGAAGTAACAATATTTCTATAAAACTTCTTTGATGAAGCAGGAGCCCTTTGGTCACAATTTCCCCAGCCCCTACCACAACAAGCAGCTAATGCATGGATGCAGTTAATAATAATGATGGTGATAATAATAATAGTGGCCACATATTATCTCCTAAGTTGTTTAGGGCCCAAGCATGTATTTATTTCAGTGGCTTTTCAAAGAACTGTTTAAAATTAAGCAGCCTCCTGCAGCTGCCTGCATCAGGGCTGAGGTCACTGTGTACTCCACATACATTAACTTCCCTCTCATTAAAGTCACAGAGTTCCTCAAATTAACATGATTGAGTTTAAGCTTTTTGTCAGTCACTAATGCGGCAGCTGGTTCACATTGACCTTGATTATGAAAAATAAAAGCGGGCAACTATCTTTCAAAGAAATATTATCACCAGAGTCACACTTCTTGACTGGGGGCTGTTCTCACCCTTATAGGAACACCTGCCTCCTATGAATTAAAGTCTCACGCTCTCTGGGCCTCTTTCCATTTAATTCACAATATGTTTTAATGTTATTTTTAACCATCGGACCTTCCTAATGAACTTCACAAAATAAGAGCACTATTTATTTATTTTAAAAAAAGAAATTTCTATGCCTAGGATGAATTTTGGCAAATTCAGATCTACTGGTCTAGCAATAGTTCCTAGGCTTAATAAGGAAACAGTCCTTCATGTACAATGGCAGTGTATCTCTGGGTTCCAAAGTACCAGATGCTGGGAACACACAAAGGGATGGATGACCATCACTTTCATGCTCAGTTTGTGGGCTTCGTGAGCAACCTGTCTACCTACTGATAGAGACTATGGACTGGATTCAATTATCTGGTCCAGATAGCAAAAGTTGGTGCAAAAACTCCCACTAGAACAACAGGGATTTTTCCCATCCTTTCTTCCCACCACATGCCTCCTCCAGATCTGCTATGGATGGTTGGGCTAAAAAAAAGCTTGTTTACTCTTGGTGTAGGGGATGTTCTTCACTCTACAGCAGTGGTGGCCAAACTTGGCCCTCCAGTTGTTTTGGGACTACAGTTCCCACCATCCCTGACCACTGGTCCTGTTAGCTAGGGATGATGGGAGTTGTAGCCCAAAAACAGCTGGCGGGCCAAGTTTGTCCACCACTGCTCTACAGTGATGACTTGCAGCAGTCAATGTGGCAAGCTGATCTGTTGGTAAAACTTTAGGCTTCTAATTGTGGCTCACTGCAGCACAGCTGCTCTAAAACATGGGGGAAGCCAGAGTTGCATAACAGCATTGGCTTACATGTAGATGCTTCACAAGTGTGAGGTTCTGGCTGCTGACCTCCTCAGCCAAGCCTGGAGGATGCTTCCAGGAATGGATTCCAGTGGGGTTTGAACCCTCTGCCCCCAAGCAGAAATTATAAATCTTCATGGTAGGGAGCCATGGTCTTCTGCCAATTAACCTGTCAAAATGTGACCTGTCAGGCCGACCCTCACAAATGGGTTAGTCAGAGGTCTTCCCTGGGTCTTCCCAGGCTGAGATAAATTTATAGTTAATATTGTGCAATAATGTTAGACATTAATGTGGAAGTTGCTAGCTCAAATTCCCTCCACCCTTCTCTTTCTCTCGGTCTGGCCTACCTCTCAAGGGTCGGGGGGGGGGGGTGCTACAATATTTTTGTGACATCTTTGTGAGGAGAAGAGGGCTCTGTCAAACATTCCCTAGCTTTGATTATTTTAAATAAAAGCACAAAACTACCCATTTCAGTGGGTCAGAAATTTATCTTGGAAACTTATTAGAATATGCAAATAAAAAATAAAAAAAATCCCCAGTCCCTGGTCAATGCCACTATTTTTGCTTGTATTAGTACCCCCTTTTTCTTTTTACTTCTGCTGCTTCCCCTTTCCTAGATTGGCTATATAAATGAGTTGCTACATAGAAAAACAGATTAGCCTACATTATGATATCACTGAGGGGAATTGAAAGTGAGAGCAGTTCAAGTGAATGAGCAAAAGTTGTTCAAGGACTGAGAAAAACAAACGGGGGACATAGTTTTTAGTACTGTGGGTATTACTGTGGAAAACAAGAAATGTTTTTTGCCCGTCCCTTAAATAAATCATTGACCATTTTCATATTTCAATGCACAAGATATGAGAAAAGAAATGCTGCAAGGGAAATTGCCCGAAGTCCACCTATCTTAGCAATGGGCTTGCTGTTTATATAAAAAGCTAGAGGAGTGTCTGCTAGGGTGAAATGTAAAACTGGAGGTTGCGCCAAGTATAATTATTTACTCATTTTGCTAAGCCATTGTACAGCAGTTGCACTGCAACACTATAAGTCCTGTGCACGAGTTACTCATTTGTAGGGCACTCACATGCTTAAACAACATGCTTATTGGTTAAACAACACCTATATTGCACTCCCAGGCTAGCACTGCCCCAGGCATTGAACATGGATACCTGAAAAGGAACCCTAAGGAGTTGCTTGCATGTAGAGGCTTCATGTGATCAGGACATCTGCACAACTGGATATATTGTGTGGCATCCTTACACACAAGCAACTGTCCGTGCATAGGGTGTCCTTTCCATATGTCCATGCTCATTGCATCCTACTTCAACATGTGAGTGCTTAACAAGTGAACAGTTCTTGTCTGACAATATCTTCTACAGGTTAACTATGGGTTATGCAAATAACAACTTTCTGTTAATCTTAAATTACTTGCAGCTGTACATACACATGTTTACTTAGAAGTCCCACTGTGTTCAATTGGACTTAATCCACAGTGAGTCACACTAATTAGCAACTGTACTGTATTAAGCCATACCTGGTTTGTTCAGAGTTTATTCTTGCAGTATCTGGGAGTTGAATCGATGTTTTGTTGCAACCAATGTGGTCATTATGATTAAAGATTCCGATGGCTCTTACACCCTTTTTCTCATTGATGATGCCTGTTTTCACTTTTGATTTCTTCCTGTTGTCAAACATCTTGCAGACTTCTTTTTTCTTGAATTAAATTGTCGGTACCTCTCATGAAATCTGTGTAACTGTTGGATGGGTTTGTGCATAAAGTGAACCCACACTTTGACCTCATTTGTGCATCATGCTAAACCATGGTTTGGCACAAGAAGCAGTGAGCCTCGGGCTTCTTGTAGGATGCACCCCCATCCCTTCTCTCATGTGGCTTAAGGCAGAATTTGAAAGTTATTGCTTGCACTTTAGTTAGCCACAGTTTGTTATCTTGTCCAGTCCCGGAATTGTGGTTAACACTATGGTAAGTTTCAACAAGCCAGTTTCAGAAAATGCGATCACTGTGCCAAAATCTGTCCTCCAATTTCTCAAAAGTTGTCTTCCCCTGAGAAACAGGCTTTCATTTTCCTGTCTCATTCCCAGACCATTTATTTAGAATTCTGATGGATATGGGGTTTGGGGCTTACTTTATCATTGCAAGACGCTATATTGCTTCCCATCCTATTTCATATCTATAAGTAGCCATTGGGAGATTTGGAGTCCAGCATCATAACTATGATTGGCTATTCTTATATGAGGAAGCATTAAAGAGAATCTTTCGAGTGTTTTTGCGGTCTTTATCCAGCTTCTAAGATTTTGACCTGTTATCATTTCAATCCCATATGTGTAATGTTTATTTGGCCAAGCAGTATGCTTTGCTTATGTGTTTTATTCCTTGTGCTCATCTCCTCCAGTCCTGGTCTTTAGAAACTTCAAGATATCTTCAAGGCATTCAGATATCAAATACATCTCAAAAATGGATCTGGAGTAACAGGTTAAACTTTCAAACCTGCCGATCCCACTGTCAAGAAACATAGGAAGAAATGAAAAGCAGGGGGGTAGAATTAACTCAGAGGCATCCATCAAAGTCCTTCTCGAGGTGAATAATTACACTCTCTGTTAATTGCATGTAGTACCATAGCTTGGCTTTCATGAAATATGTCAGTTTTTATTGCTCTTGTTGTCAGTTTCTGGATGTCATAACTCTGCTCCCCAGCAGTCTGTCATCAATAAGAGCTATGGTAGCTGCACATCATAAAAAAAAAAGGAATAGGGGAGCCATTTCCTAACAGTTGTTCAAATGAAAGCTGTACTGATGCTAAGCAGCCTCTTTCGAGACATGCCACATTTTAGCATTTCACTCCTACATTGCTGGATGTGTGATTGCTATATCACATGTCTGTGTTTACTTCCAGGCTTGGAAAGTCTGAGAACGGAAGTCGGTCTTATCTCTTCCGGTCTTATCTCTTCTCTCACTCTCTTGGAGAAGAACAGAGAGGTTGCCATGATTGCTTTGTCCTGTATATATTGCTTAATAAATACTCAGAATGCACACACCAAAGGTCCACTTCGTTTCTGCTATACTCTGCTGAGTAACTGTGCACATAGTCTTCTGATATGTGTCGCTGGTGCATGCTGGGACTGAAGATTTATGGACGTCCCGGGCTGCGCTTCATCAGGAAGATGCCCGGAGAGGTCTGTCTCATTCCGGGGGCTACGTGTACCCCCCAGGCGTGTTCTGACACCACAAACATGTTGTTTCTAGTGAGGGAAAGGTATATTTAAGACTGCTCCTTTTCAGAATAGTCTCCCTTTCCAATTTCTCTGGGTATACAAGATATATGAAGCATAATAAAAAGCCTTCTCATTGGCTTCTGTTATCATGAACTGATATGCCCTACTGTGACGATGCTTTACAGCAGTCTCCGTCGACTTAGTGCCTTCCAGGTATGGTTAGACTCTAACTGTCATCAGCCCTAGACAGTATGGCCAATGGCCAGGGAAGATGGTAGTTGTAGTCCAAAACAATGGGAGGGCACCAGGATGGTGAAAGATGTTTTACAGACTTAGGTTGCAATCCAAATTCCCTTTGCATGGGTTTCTTTTTGCATTGGTACTGGGTGGATGTGTCATACCACACAGCTCTGCAGGTCTCCATTTGCAGAGTGATGGCAGCTGCACAAATGTGTGGGCAGAAGGGCTGTTGGTGGGATACCCATGAAAGCCCTAAAATGGAGCTATTTGCTTGGGTGAGGGACAGGAAGGACCATCTCAATATGTGGAGCATTGGGACAGCTGAACAGTGTTTGACATATGACTTGAAGGTCAAGCCACCACAAAGATTGGGATATTTTTATGCCATACAAAATTCCAAAGATTTGCCATTCGAAGGATTATCAAGTCAAAGGGACCGTGGTGCATAATGTTGGCCAGCCATTTAAATAAGGACTTGTGGTGAACAGTTTCCATATTAATCATGATGTCCAAACATAATCACTTGAACTAACCATGTTCTTGAATGGTTTCATACAATAAGCAGTTTTCAGAAGAATATTTACAAGTCACTCACAGGTAGCTAAATTAATACATT
Source organism: Zootoca vivipara (assembly GCF_963506605.1). Lineage (NCBI taxonomy): Eukaryota > Metazoa > Chordata > Lepidosauria > Squamata > Lacertidae > Zootoca > Zootoca vivipara. Next base: position 73,662,601 of record NC_083279.1, on the reverse strand, counting down.
GCAAATAACACTCCACTGTGAACAAGACTGGGGAAATGGAGTGAGATAAAGAGCCAAGAATTGAGAGCTCTACCATTTTCTTTCTTCTCCATCACTTTATCTGCTCAAGGATAGAGGCTCAGCTTGGGATGAAGAGACTTACAACATGATACTAGCACAGATGGTGGTAAGATGAAAATGCATGTGCATATTACAGGCATCCCCCAAAATGCAGCCCTCCAGATGTTTTAACCTACAACTCCCATGATCCCTAGCTAACAGGACCAGTGGTCGGGGAAGATGGGAATTGTAGTCCAAAACATCTGGAGGGCCGAAGTTTGGGGATGCATGGCATATTAAGTTTGAATTGGGGGACAGACTGACACAGGGTAAGGAGAAGAGGCACAGAGGTCAACAGAGGAGTAGTAACAGCAGCAACAGCAGCAGCAACTCAAAAGGCAAAGTCACATAGCTGATGAACCACCAACCCACCCACCCCCCTCGAGCTACCTACCAGAAGCCACTCAAGCACATCTTTGATATTCATGTATATTCAGTCTTTTGGCCTGATAGTTGCATGTTTAACCATTACCATCTCGGCAGAAACATCTCCCCTGGTTGGTTTTGAAGCTCCTGCAGTTGCAGTCATTGCAATTGCCAGGACTTCTTGCTACTATCAACAACCCTTCCAACCAAGCACTGTGTGCAATTTTAAAGAAGGATTTAAGAATCTGTGGTGACATTCTAAACCTGACATAGATGATGTGATCACTATACTCCACTATACTCCATGAAACTTGCTGTCTGCCATCACAGAATACGACCAAATAATGAATGTACATGACTATCATCCAAGTGGAAACCAGTTGATGGTTAGATTTTAAATCTCTGAAATAAATACAGTTTAGATGGTGATTTCTAATCAGGTACAAACGTGTGGTAAAACTCTATCCACTGCTTGGCATTATGATGATTGCTGCTTTTGTTTATATACCACTTTTGTTCCAAAGGATTCCTAAGCAGTGAACAGAATAGTACACAAACAAACAAAATACATATAACCAGCTCAAGGAGTTACATAATACTCTGACACATTGCCAGTTACATGTCAGTTGCGGGAACTGGGAGGTCATCTTTTTGGCCAGGCCTGCTAAGATGCTGCTTGGTTTGGATTTAACTACATGGAACAACTAAACATTTCTAGGTGCTTTTCTCTTGGAATTGAATTATTAAAAATGGAATTGGATTGAAAACAGGTCTGGCACCTTTTTTCTTAGGCTTATTGTATCTGCACCTGTGCCTCAGAGAGCTGTGCTATGAATTCAGATTATTTCCCCCCCTGGGGATAGAGCAAAAATCTACATGCACCCCCCCCCAAAGATTGGTTTGATCCAACTCCTTGGATTCAGACTCAGTCATTTTATAGGGAGGGAGGGGTCTTACCTAAATGTAATGATTTAACACAGTGATTTGGCTGCAGGCTCTGGTCATGTCCCTGGGTGGGGCAGACTGTCCCTGAGAACAATTTCCCAGGGCCATTCCAGAGAGGGGTGGGGAGATGGCTGCCTCCAAGGATTGATGGAACACTTTCTGCATGGCTTAAACGCCAGCTTCACATACCACAATTAAACCACAGTTAGTGGTAGAGAAACATCACCTTTTAACGTATTGCAAAAGGCTGGCATTACAGGGACATGAGCAGAGCCAGGATAAATGATAGCAACCTCAAAGCAAGTCCTCATAGGGATGTTATTTCAGGGCGGCATACAAATTTAATTAATTAATTATAATTTCTTGGCAACTGAAATTTCAGACACTGAAATCAGGGGGTAATATCCAACTGAGCTATTACACAGAGTACACTGACCAAAATACACAGAGATAAGCTATTCATGTCCATTAATTTCAATGTCTACTCTGAGTAGCACTGGTATTCAATGCAACCCAAACTGTTTATTTACTTAGTTCATTGTAAGCAGGATTCAGACATTTCTCCAGTTTATTATAGATTCAGAGGGAGTGGTATTTTTTCTTCTTTTAAAGAACAATCATATTTTTCCTGTTATAACATAAAGAGCTCTTAAAACATCGTACTATATTACTTTTTAAGTATTTCTCTCTGACTCACTCCACTTTCCCCCCCTTAAATTCAACTACCATAATGTATGAATGCATTTGAACAGAGGGTTTTTTCCCCCCAGAAGAGTACAATAAGCACACAGAAGAGCCTACAACAAAGCTTTTGTATATATATTTTTGAAAAAGGAGAGAGAAGAGATAACAGTGTGAAAGTTCATTCTATTAAAATGTAATTGTTTAAAAGCCTGTCTGCTTGGAAAAACAATTCTGTAGGGTTTTTTGTGGGATAGGAGAAGAGTTGAGGACAAAATCATGTTTAATTGATAAATCTAATAGAAAAAAAGGAAACACCCCCCCCCCAAATATAGTGTTAAATAGTGTTTCACTTTTATGTGTATTGTGATGTATTTATTTTGTTTGTTTGTTTAGTTTGTCATATTCCTTTATGATTTTGTATGTTATATTGGCTGAACATCAGATCAATTGCTACTGTGATTTTGTTTGTTTGTTTGATTGATTTTTTTTATTTTTTTGTATTGGAAATACAAATGTACAAAACACAGACCATGTCAGTAAATTAAAATAACAAAAAAGCAACAATTTAGGAAGCACAGAATAAATTCTTTAAAAACAACCAACAACCAATCTAGGCTTAAATACATAACTGCAAAGCAAAATGGAGAAGTTGACCTGCAATAATGTTTCTGGTACTGGTCTTGCTGCACTCCAAGGAGCTTGAGTTAAATACATTTCAGAGGGGATAGAGAGATAAAATACAGCTGTCATATAGACTAGATGGCATACAGCTTCCCTTCACATCTCTCCTCCAGAGGAGGCTAACATCCACACTTGGCAAATGTCAAAGAGACCAATGATGGCAAGTTTCTCCCCAAACCTCCTGGAAGTACCAACTGCCGGTCCACATCTTACTGTATTTCAAAAACACCTCAGCAGCTTGGCTCAAATACAGTTCATAGGGGAAGGGGTCCTCTCACTAGGCTAGATGGCCTACAGTTGACGCCCAAATCCTTACTCCATAGGCTCAAGGCCGTGCTAACAAAAACCCATTTTAGCATTTTACAGCTCCTATTAAATATGTCATTGGTTTATTGTTTAAAATAAAATAAAATAAAATAAATACAGTTAGACTTGTTATGAGGTAAATTTGCCAAGCACCGGTTCAAAAACTGAGAGTGTCCTGAATTCTCAAAAGGAAAACAAAGAATGGAAGTGGGAGGTGGGGGCAGTACTATTGTGGATTTTCAAATTTCTCAACTTAACTTGATGCAAGGTAACATTTTGGCTGTGCCAAGGATTCAGGGGTATTTAGCACTGGGTATTGAGATTGCTTAATACAGCAATGAGCTATAGTAACCCTCCCTTACGATTTGGGAGGGAGCTGTAGAGTCAAGGTCACCCTATATCCTGCCTAAAGTGTGGTAAACAAGATATGTTTAAAAATTAAACTGTAGTATCCTCAGGATGAAGCCACCCAACCACCCAACAGGATTCTCTTTATTACTTGTTTTTAAGGAAGAAAGGGGAGAGAGATATCCCAGTTTATTTAACTCATCTAGGCAAATCTACTGCACAGCAGTTCTAAAGATTAGCTGATTAAACTCTAATTTAAAGTCACCGAGATTAAAAATAGGAATGTCAAAAGGGCATATCAGCAGTGACACACTTAAAATAGCATGTCACATGGCTGCTAGAGAGCTAGAATTTCCTTTAAAAAGAAAAGAAAATGAAATTCAGCATCAAGCTCTAGAGACGGAAGTCCAAGAAGCACTGACTCAGAAAGATCATCAGTTATGATAGGTGCCCTCAGGGTTGTACAAAATGGCCGCTTACCTGCTCCCTGGGTGGGCAGCTGTTACAGCCTGTCATGGCCACCCTTCTTGCATCATCATAGTGGCTGACCCTTGAAGATCAGGGGTGAGGTGGTGGTGGTGGTGGGAACCAAAACCCTGTACTTGGCAGGAGATGCTAACAAGTATCTCTCCTTGGGTTGCATGGGTAGGCTTCCTCCTCCTCCTCCTCCTCCTCCTCCTCCTCCTCCTCCTCCTCCTCCTCCTCCTCCTCCTCCTCCTCCTCCTCCTCTTCTTCTTCTTCTTCTTCTTCTTCTTCTTCTTCTTCTTCTTCTTCTTCTTCTTCTTCTTCTTCTTCTTCTTCTTCTTCCATCATGTACACCTGTCCTGAGGCTTTGAAGGGAGGGCAAACTTGCATCCAATTGGCATGTGAATTCTCTTTATTAGCACAAAATGAGCCCTTACCCCCAAATTGTTCATCTTTGTTGCAATTTGCTGTGCAATTTGTATAACCAATGTATACTATCAGCACTGTGGGTTTGAGACCCACGTTGGGTAGAAGAACCCTGCATTGCAGGGGGTTGGACTAGATGACCCTCACGGCCCCTTCCAACTCTGAATGTATAATCAACGATCTACAGCAGGCTTCCTCAAACTCGGCCTTCCAGCTGTTTTGAGACTACAATTCCCATCTTCCCCGACCACTGGTCCTGTTAGCTAGGGATCATGGGAGTTGTAGGCCAAAACATCTGGAGGGCCGCAGTTTGGGGATGCCTGCCCTAGCCACAGTTCTGCCCCTTTGAGTAGTGACAAATTCAAGCAAATATGTGCATTTCTTATTTATTTCTTATTTAGCAATTTATTATACTATATATTTTTTAAAAAATTATATACCCCAAGGACCTCAATATGGATACATACTGGATTGTTTTTAATGTCATTTTGTTGTTGACATATACAGTGGATTGATGTTGAAACCCACTCTGGGACCTTAAAGTGAAGGGTGGTTTACTAACAACAACAACAACAACAACAACAACAACAACAACAACAACAACAACTCTTCCCCTTTTTTCATTTTATCCTCACAACAACTCTGAGAGGTAGATTAAAGCTAAGAGACAGTGACTGGTGAGATTCACTACTGAATGGAGATTTGAACATTGGTCTCCCAGGTCTTAGTTCAACACTGTAACCCAGTGGTATTCAACCAGTGTGCCATGGCACCCTGGGGTGCCTTAAATGATGGTCAGGGGTGATGCAGGCAACACTCCACTGCCCCCTCTGATGCCCTCTCGCGTCTCTGCCTCTCAAAGGCTTGCATGGCTGTTTGTTGCAGCAGCAGCCCTGGCTACAATCTCCCCAGGTGAATGGTGCCTCTGGGGCTTTCTAGGGGGTGCTTCCCAGGCCCCTGTGGGCAGTGGGTGGAAGCACCTCTCTTTGGGGTGGGGGTGGGGCAGCACAGAGACCAGGGGCAGCAGCTTCAGTGGCCCAATGAGAGGGGATTGGAGAGGAGGCTGAGGGAAACTCCACAAAAGAGAGTGTTCAAAAAAGGGCAAGGGGTGACTTAACTGGGCTCCGGAGCCCCACAGGGGTGCCACAGAAAGAATGTAGATGGTCAAGGGAGCTGTGGACCCAAAAGGGTTGAAAACCTCTGCTCTAACCAATACACCAAACTGGATTTCTTAGGGATTGGTGGTTTGCTTGCCTTTTAAGGGCAACCATGCATTTCACCGAGATAAAATGTGATTCTCCTATAGGATGAGTAGAGGTGGTGCTTGACAACTTTGAATGGTTACCTTGGTTGGGCTTTTTTTTTAAAAAAAAAGATGGTGTGTGTGTGTGAATATAAAACACATGCAATTAAAAAAACTCAGCTCTCGATGAAGAGGTTGGATGTAAAATGTGGTAATATTATTTAGAAAGGGGTCATTTTTTGTCTCCATTTTGCTTTCTGGATTTACATATAAATGTAAATGTAGAGCATTTCCCCCTTCACCTTATTTTGAGTAAAAGTCAAAATTTTAATGTAATTACATGGCTATGCTTCATGAAAATACCAACCTTTCACAGGAGTCAATTATCTGAAAAGCAAAAACTTTAGGCTTGCCACCTCTGTGAAATGGGGATGTGACACTGGCCTTTCACTATCTAATATGTACATACATACACAATTTCATTTGTATGCTGCCTTTCCACAGTTCAAACCATGCTCAAGGCAAGCATGAAAAACAAAATACACAACTACAATGTGAGCAAAGTAGTCATAAATGGTCAAAGGCCTGGAAATGATGCCTTATATGCAATGGCTTAGGGAGCTGGGTATGTTTAGCCTGGAGAAGAGAAGGTTAAGGGGTGATATGATAGCCATGTTCAAATATATTAAAGGATGTCATATAGAGGAGGGAGAAAGGTTGTTTTCTGCTGCTCCAGAGAAGCGGACACGGAGCAATGGATTCAAACTACAAGAAAGAAGATTCCACCTCAACATTAGGAAGAACTTCCTGACAGTAAGAGCTGTTCGGCAGTGGAATTTGCTACCAAGGAGTGTGGTGGAGTCTCCTTCTTTGGAGGTATTTAAGCAGAGGCTTGACAGGCATATGTCAAGAATGCTTTGATGGTGTTTCCTGCTTGGCAGGGGGTTGGACTGGATGGCCCTTGTGGTCTCTTCCAACTCTATGATTCTATAAATGATAAAGAAAACATCAAACAATACACAACTAAACTGAGCAGCGAATGACCACAGAAGTGACAACACGATCCAAAATAAAGACACAACAACAACAACAACAACAACAACAACAACAACAACAACAACACACCCCAGCCCAATAGAGAGCTATAGATAAAGCACCATGGAATAGACTCAGGTTTTGCTCCATAGAAGTTATAGATGGTACAAGTGATAACATTAGTACACTGCCTCAGATAATGTCTTGAAAGCAGCAAAGATGGACAGTCTACTTCCAATCTGGATCATATTTGCATGTGTTCACTCATAACAGGGCCGGCCCACCCATTAGCCTTTTGAGGCAGTTGCCTCAGGCAGCAGACTGGGGACAGCTGGGAGGGGTGGCATATCCAGGCTCACCGCTTCCTGTGCTTGTGGCTTACAGACACTGCCTGGGAAGAGCAGGCCCACTGCAGCCTGCTCCTCTTTGGCCTTCTTTGTTCTCTTCTGCTGCCTTCAGTGTGCTGGGACTTCCCCAGGCTGCCCCCAGTTGAGTCAAGCAGCAGTGGGCAGCAGCGGCAGGGGGGACAGCGGCATGCCCCATTTTCTCATTTGCCTGAAACAGAAAAATGGGCTGGCTCTGACCTGTAAGTGAATTCTGTTCATATCTGCCTTAATCTGTGGTTTTCTAATTATACACATAAAAATGTGTTTTAAGACATGTATATGTCCATTTTAGACTTTATTATTTCTATTTGAAAGCAATAGATCAAATATAGATCATATATGATCTATAAGCACAGGAAGCACAGGAAGCGGTGAGCCTGGATATGCCACCCCTCCCAGCTGTCCCCAGCCTGCTGCCTGAGGCAACTGCCTCAAAAGGCTAATGGGTGGGCCGGCCCTGTTATATATATGATATTCAAACGCACATGCACAAACACAGATTTGTACAATTTAATATGTGCAGTTAATACTAGGTGGTATTTAAATAGTCTAGATTGACAATAGATTTGTCAAAAATCCAGAGACTCTTAAGACAATATGGTATAACTAATTCATACAATGTAAATGCATAATTCATAATTGACTATATCCCATATCTTCTGCTACAGTCAATAAAGTTCTGCCAGCTTATTAAACAATTATCTTGTCTTTACCTGCCTTCTTGGAATCAAAGAAATTGTGTCAGTTTAGCCCTAGCTGCAAACTCCCACACTTTGTCAATCCAATCTCAAATGTTCAGAGTCCTTAATGATCTCCATTTCTTTGCAAAAAGTATTCCAGCAGTAGCTAGCAAGTATGGAACTAATTCTTTATGCTCAGATCTAAGTAATCCATTCACATAATTTAATAAGAAGACTACTGGGTGAAATGGAATATCATAACCCAATATCATTTTTTTATTTGATCTCTTATTTTCCTCCTGTATTGCTTCGACACCTCACATTTCTACAGTAATCTTTCTTTAAAAATACATTTTCCTGAGAGATGCCAGGCCAGGTAACAAAAATAAACAAAACAGACTAACAATAAGTACAAATCACAGTAAAACACCAGCACTCTGCCAATTTCCTAATACCCAGGTCAGCTTTAAACAGCCTGGAGGAGAAGGTAGATGCTTAAAACTAAACAACACTGATGTACCTCCAAATGGAGTGTGTTCTACAAATGGGGTGCTATGGCTGAGAAGGGCCTCCAGTTATTTCACAGACATTTTTGAGAAATCTGCATGTATACACATATATTGAGCCAAAGTGCTGGAAGTGCAAAGTTGGTGCAATCAAACTCAAAGCACAATCCTAACCACATGTACTGAGACTTAGCTCTTATTGCATTCAGTTGTGTTTACTCCCAGGTGCATGAGCTTAAAACTGCAACCCCACTGGAGTGAGTGCCATTGAATTTGATAGAACGGAGCAGACTAGGATTGCTAGGATTTCAGGATCTATCTTCCATTCCCCTCCCCTAATTTTACACACAACATCTGTCAGCATTCCATGACCACTGAGCATGCTCCATCCTCAGTAAGATCTATTCTGTCCTGTCCCCACCTCCCTTAGTACTCTGATTTCCTGCCCCTTTTCTTCTGCTACTTCTTCAGGGATTCCCAAAGTTGTCCCACACCTCTCTGTTTGGTTTGGTTGATGGCTTTTCAGCTACATAACCAGCAACACTCAAAACCTGAACAATGGAAATAGAAGGAATGATAAAAGGGGGGGGGGAATTGATTTGGAGATTGAGACAATGGTATGTTTGCAGGTGTGAATAAGCTTCCTAAATGTGTAGCAACAGGACCCAGTAGTTATTGTGAATCTGAAAACATTAGAGTTGGATTTGCTGCACATTTTCCCCACAATTAATGAATTTTACATTGAATTGGGAAATACATGGGGGGGGGGGCAGGTTGGTCAATACTTGCTGAGGGAATGATGCTTTCCCTAACCCAGTCATCCCTGGGGACAATTGCACTATTCTCTCATCACCATCACCTCTTCTCAATGATTCCAATTGTATCCACTTCAAAATGGTATGTCTGTCCGGGTGGAAGATTCACTGCAACTACAGCCATATCTCATGCTGTGTCTGCTTCAGGATGCATCTTTTCGGGATATGGACGTGCCGAATCCGGAAGTCCCGGAATGGGTTACTTCCGGGTTCAGCGCACACGCATGCACGGAAGCGCCGAATTGCGCCACGCGCCTGCGCAGACACGGCGCTTCAGGATGCAGCCTTTTCAGGTTGTGAATGAGCCTCCGGAACGGATCCCGTTCACAACCAGAGGTACCGCTGCATCTGAAAGTTTGCAGGTTTAATCCTTTCAGAAGGGGTGACCAAACTTCGAAATTACATCCAATTCTGGCAGAAAAGGAAAACGTCATAGATGTTTCTTTAGGAGTTTTTTTTTTTTAAAAAAAAAACCCTCTAAGCTTTAAAAGGTGCCTTGCACAAAACCACTTAGATTTATCTGCCTACAATTTGGCCTAGCAATTGACAGACTCAATGCCCCATGGAGAGGGCTGCAAACGTCACCCACTTCTGTCAATGCATATCCATTGTAGCTTCCTCATTACAGGAGATGGGTGGAGTAGATGGTTTTTAAAAGATCTAATTTGGTTCAGGAAAACAAGCCCAATTGGAAAGAAACAGAGTGTTTCTGTTTCCCGAGTTGAGTTATGCGAATGCATATAAGTTGAGTTATGTAAACACTGCACACCCGTGGCATTGAAGTGCCACTCTGTGCCCTATGTGTGCAACTGTATGCACAAGGCTCTCCAAATTCATTCCACCCAATGAATATTAATAGTTTTCAGTCATATACACAGACATCTTTTCCAACAGTTCTCCTAAATATTTGACTAAGAGGCAAAGGTTCTAAAAGTTAGCTGGATGCCCCATAGTTAAATTAAACTTGGTAATGTAATATTTAAACTTTTTCCCCCTAAAATACTTAGATTATTTTTTTAAGAAACCCACACATGTCTTACATTGAGTGGAAACTGGCTCCAGCCTCAGCTATGAAAAAAGCCCATAATGATTGGTAATTGAATCACTTTGAGGGCTTCACCCTGCCATGTGGCACTTTAATCAACTGTGACCAATGAACGGCACAATGTGGCAGACAGCGGATGTTCAGATGGCAAAGATTCCAATGCACAGTTGACTTTGAGGCTTGAGTGTTAAAAAATTTCCTAGCTAGTTCCCTCGTAAATCCTCCAGACTTCTCAAAAAGGAAATCAAATTTCCCAGTACAGCACTTGACAGAGGTTATGAGCAAATCTTTAAAGAAAAGGGAAATCAGAACCTTCCAGTCTCTTTTCCTCATAATGCTATAGGGCTGGCTCCTTGTTCCTCTGCCAGATGGATGGTTAATAGAATTCATTCTAGAACTGTTTCTCTGTGAGGCTTTTGTTGGAGCTGAACTGAATATTCCCAATATTACTCACAGGCAGTAGATTTCTCTCCCCCCCCCCACAAAATATTGTTTTGGTTAATAATATTCCCTTTGGAATTTGCCAAATAAAACAGTCAATAACTGAAAGATATGAACGAATGAAATGTACCAAAATGTAATATTTGAAAAGCCAGTGATATTGTGTATCCAATGGCCAAGATTATGTGATGCAAAAGCAATCAGGTGAGCAGCAAAATCATGCATATGTTTACCCGGAAGCAAGTCTGTGTGTTCAATGGGACTTACAGTAGGATAAAGTTCTGCCAAGTAGACATTCATAGTGTTGAACTGCATATGGAGGAGTTGCTTTTTAGCAGTCTTGACTGGGTTTGCAAAGCAGATTTTACATGCAAGCAACTATATCCACTTCCTTTATTGTGACCTAATTGCTTCTTACTATCCTGGCACCAGATGGCCAGATACAGAAACCGAGAGGCTATTAATGCAGGTTGAGTGTTGATTTAAACAGCATTGTTCTAACAGAGAGACCATAGCCCGGGGAACTCCTTGAGAAGTACATTCTTTCAGGGCATCTCTGTAGGACCCCAGCAGGGTATTCTGGGGTCATGGGCTGTATACAAGCTACAGTATTGATCAATGCTGTACTGAAATGTCCTCCAGCTTTTTTTAAAAGTTTTCTTCCCCTGCGAAAAAGGTTTCAATTTTTTTCTGCATCATTCTCAAGGCATCCAATACTTTATTTTTATTTATTTACTAGCTGACCCGGCCACGCGTTGCTGTGGGTCTTTCCTGTGATCCCCCCCCCTGTCCCGATCTATGACGTATCTTGCCCCTCCTCCCTCCACCCCGGCTCATCCCTGTGTTTTGGTAGGATATCCTTTCATCTGTTGTCTTTGGGGAGTGTTTGCCCCTCCCCCATGTATCTCCATACCTTGGCCCCCACCCTTGGAGAAGGAACTGTTAGGTTCTGGGTTTTATTTCCCAGTATGCACTTATGTCTGAGGCCTCTGTTGTCCCTGGGGAGTCTTGGCCCCTACCCCCGGTATCTTCCTACATTGGTCCCCAGCCTTGGAGAAGGAGCTGTCAGTTTCTGGGTTCCATTTCCTAGTATTTACTTTTGTTTGAGCCCTCTGTTGTCCCCTCCCCCCTGTATCTTCATACATTGGCCCCTGCACATGCATCGTGAACATTTCTATATATTTAGAGTAAGGATCGGGGGTGATGATGCGCCCTGGGACTCAGAGAACTACTTAAAGAATTCCGAGGGGGGAGGGTGAAATAGCGAAGGCGTATAGCCCCATAGGAAGAGATAGGCCCAGACAGAAGGAGGGGGGGTCATATGGGCCACTTGGCGCGGGTCTCCGAATCTAAAGGGGGTCTCGGTCTGCATATTGACAATCAGTAAAATGAAAAAAGTAAGAAAAGGGTTAAAAGCAGGGGTACATTATCTTATCTACGGTTTTAGATTCCTTTTTGGATTGGTGTAGTTGTAGTTTTGGTGAAGGTAGTTTATCCTGGGGTTGTCCTGGGTAGAAATGGATGTTGGAGTGATGTGTAAGTAAAAGGTGGGAGGTGGGTATGAGATCCAAAAAGAATTTTAAATATTCTGAAGGTAAAAACTCATGTTGTTGGGGGTAGAGATGTGGCATCCTACCTTTATAGTCCTTTTTGGATTGCTGGAGTTGCAGTTTTGTTGAAGGTAGTTTATCCTGGGGTTGTTGTGGAACTGTTGAAGGTGTGAATGGATACTGGAGTTGTAAGTAATTAAGTTTAATTTTCTTTTTTGATTGTTGAATTGTTAGTTTTGTTGTTGGAAGTGTATTTCTATGTGGTTTGGATAGTGGATTTGGAGCCTTAGAGTACCCCTGTTGTTGTTTTTTGGAGTGGTGTGGTTCCCTTGGGGAGTTTTGAAATGAGTGTGTGTGGGGGGGGGTGTTATTGTGAGAGGGGATGGATCAGAGGGCGGTGTTGGAGACGTTAGGAGGAACTTGTAATGGAGCGGATAAATAAGAAATAAATTGTTTTTGAGGGGTTTGAGGGATGATTGTGAGAGGATAAAGGATTGGAGGACGGTGGTTTTTAGGGTCAGAAAATGGAGGATAAGTTTGGCGGTTGTGGGGGGGGGAGTATGAGTGTGAGAGGGGAGAGATCGGAGGAAGGATAAGAGGCAGCGGATCGTGGAGCGGATAAAGAAGAAAGAAATTGTTTTTGAGGGGTTTGAGGGGTGATTGTGAGAGGATAAAGGATTGGAGGACGGTGGTTATTAGGGTCAGAAAATGGAGGATAAGTTCGGCGGTCGTGGGGGGGGAGTATGAGTGTGAGAGGGGAGAGATCGGAGGAAGGATAAGAGGCAGCGGCTCGGAGTGCAATGTTTGAGATGTTAGGATATTTACGAGGGGAAAGTTTTTTTGAGGGCCTGTGGGGGTGCGTGATTTTGAGAGGGGAAAGGATCGCAGGACGGTCAGTGGGAAGGTTTCGGAGGACGCTGGTTATTAGGAGCGGAAGATGGCGGATATGTTCGGAGGCCGTGGGGGGTGGAGTGTGAGAGGGGAAAGATCGGTAGAAGGATAAGAGGCAACGGATCGGTGCACATGTTCGAGATGTTAGGATAATTACGAAGGGAAGTGTTTTTGAGGGCCTGTGGGGGTGCGTGATTTTGAGAGGGTGAAGGATTGCAGGACGGTGAGTGGTTGTTAAGAGGGCTGTAAGATGGCGGATAGGGTCGGAGTGTGTGTGTGTGTGGGGGGGGTTTGAGTGTGATAGGGGAAAGATCGGAGGAAGAATAAGAGGGAATGGATAGGTGAGAGGATAAGGGAGTGTGAAAGGGAAAGGTATACTCCTAGTAGATTTTTGGTCGTTGGTAGGATGTTAAGATGGCGGCGTTGTGTGTCTGCGTTGAGGTCTTTGTGGGTGTGGCTTAGATTTCACAGGAAGGGAGGGGTGTACTGTGGGAGGAATTCCACTTGAGGGCGCTGTTTGTGGGGGTGGAAAAGCGGGTCAAATCCTGTCAAGGTGTTTGAATTGAGGTTTAGCATGGCCCCTACAACCTTCTGGGAGTGACCTGGATCGCTGTGTCAAAATTTCAGGACGATCGGTCAAGCGGTTACGGAGAACATAGCGGCCGTAAATTTCAGGATTTTTACATTTATATGCCACCATGGCTGGCCATGCTTGCTGAAAAATCCCAGTGGGAGGAGCTACCCCTGGGCTTGGATGGAAGCACAGGCATCCAGAAGGGATGTGCAGAGTGCAGGGTAGAAGATTTGTAGAATGTAAGAATACACTCACAAGCACCCCTTAGCCATCTCAAAAGTCAGGTAAGCACATTAAAAACTCTCCACAGCACTCATTCAAAATTTCTCTTCCCTTTGATAATTTTTGAATCCATTTTCTTTCCCCCCAGTTCATGTGCTCTATGGGCCAGAGTCCCTAGAATTTTTTTTCTAGTAGGAGAGGGCTGTTCTTAATTGGTCAGTGAAGTACTGTTGACACAAAAGCCTCTGGTACAATGAGCAGAAGTGTGGCTGCTAAACGATCTCTGGGGATTAGTGTTAGTGCAGAAGTGTTGTTGGCTCCTTAAACAAGCTTAACTGAACACCGAGTTAATGTGAAACCACTACACACTGTGCTGCAGGCAAATCTTCCTTTTTGCAGTGTGTGAATTATGTATAAAAGAACGACTCTTATTAATTCAGGGAGATATTTTTAAAACATCCTGACAGATTTCAACATTTGGTTTTGCCATTGCAGTGCAGGGCAGTTTGAAATGTTAGAGCATTCACACGTTGAAACAAACCTCAGTTTCCCAAGCCCCGGTATTACAGTTAGTATTTATCTTGTAACATGAGATAAAAGCACAACAAAGAATATATTTGCATGTGCTTGTGTATTGCATTGCATATAAAACTAGAGCTATGGAGGAACAGGTGGGTAGAAAGAGGGGGTGGAACGGGGGCAGAATGGGTTTGAGCTGGACATAACAGGGCAGGCTTATGCAGGCTCCGCTGTTGCATGTGATTACCTGTTAGACAACTCCTCTGCAAATCGGGGTTTGCCTGTAATTAATATCCCAGCTCCCCATTGCTCATTGGGGAAAGGGGTGTGACCAGGATTGTGTCAGCAGTGGTGGCCGCTCAGTGGGTTTGTAAGGATGCTGCTTACTAATGAAGCCTTGCACCTGAAGCCTCTACAGATGGTGTATGCAGAGTACTCTGTAAGCCAGGCATCCCCAAACTTCGGCCCTCCAGGTGTTTCAGACTACAATTCCCATCTTCCCCGACCACTGGTCCTGTTAGCTAGGGATCATGGGAGTTGTAGGCCAAAACATCTGGAGGGCCGCAGTTTAGGGATGCCTGCTGTAAGCCTGTTGGGAAATGAAAACTGGAACAACCAATAATTTCTATTGCACCATACCCATTTTGGAAAGAGGGCTAAGTAATTCAGAACTCTAAAACCTGCTGAGAAATTCAAATGGGAATTTCAGAAACATCCCTAGTCAAAGGTAGACTGCAAATGTGCTCAGAGCTACAAAAGCTGAGTATGATTTTATAGCCCTTCCATCTTTTCCAAAGTTCAGAAGGTTTTAGAGTGACAGGTTGCCTCTACCCCAAGCTTGTTTTTACAAGGAGTACATGGATGTTTCAAGGGAATGATAAACAAATTAATGTTTGCTTGTGCCTGTCACCCGAATATCACCAACATTCCATAAATCATACTTTGTCTATAAATACAACACAGGAAAGGGCTGAATGAGTGAAATATTAAAATTTGCCAGTGATCGTAGATACACACAAAGCTCAAGTCATCAGAAGCCTGGCAAATAATTTTCAGCTAATTAACACATGTGAATGAGATTCTTATCCAGGTGCTTAAATGTCATGCCGATAACAGCAAAGCTGAACTCTCATATCATCTGGATATTATAGTCAGCTAATCTAGCTACATGCTGTAATTTCCTCACCTGCCATTAAAGTGCAGCCAAAGCAGAGCCTTGCATGCTACATGAGGGCAGTTAAGTAAAAGGATGTAGCCTTATGCCTTTTCATTTAAGGGTGTTATTCAGAAAATGCTGCAGGAGTAGTAGGTAACAAGACTGTAATCATCCATGGATATTTGGCCAGCAACAATGGATATGCTTCATTGTTGGAAGCCAGAAAGTGAACGACATTAAATTCTCTCAAGAAGTCAGTGTTTCCAGTTTTCTTACCTTAATATGTAACTTCCTACCTTTAAAATTGGAGGTAATTAAAGTGGACACTCCGGTGCTGAAATGTCACACTTACCACCTATCGCTTTCCTATCTTTAGCTATAAAGAGAACCTTTCTTCCCGTAGTCTTTTTTTTTGTGTGTGTGTGGTGGCTGCGCTTCACTCTTATTAACCTTGTGGTCAAAAAGAACAGGCTCTCCTGTGTCTTCTTTAGATCTACAATCCAAAGAGATGTGATCAGGGACAGAGAGAGAGAGAGAGAGAGAGAGAGAGAGAGAGAGAGAGAGAGAGAGAGAGAGAGAGAGAGAGAGAGAATGTCCTTAATTCACAAATGGGCTACAGCAAAGAGAGGGGCTAAACATCTTTTCTGCCCAAATTCAGCATTATGTCCGGTTTACTGTGCTTAGAGATGGGTGACTTCCCTCAGGCTCACCTCAGAGCAGCTTTCGGAGTAAGCTGGGCTGTTGTTCTTTTTCTAAAATAAGGGGAAATGAAAGAAAAGGGAAATAAATAGTTTAATTCATTTTGCCAGATGTGAACCTAAGCAGTGGCGGAGGAAGAGGAGTGCGGGGGGAGAGTGTTCTCGAAAGTCCAGGTTCATTCGCACATGAATAAGCAGTTCCTACTCGAAACAGCTCCTAAGATGGAAAAAATGGCAACACCCCTATTGCAGGAATGCAGAGGGGGTCTATTCCCATCCCTTTAGTGATATCTCCTCCTCCATTAGTTTTTAGAATGCTATGGAGGGGCATGAATCAGTAAAAAGAAGATTTGATGTTGGGCTTGAAGATTTCATTGGAGAATAAGGCTACACTGTACCTCTATTGCTGGAGGCAGTAGGGCTGTGAACACTGCATGCTGTGACTCATAAGAAGGAAGAGTATCATTTTGCTTGTGTCCTGCTTGCATAGGCTTCTGGTTGGACACTGTAAGGACAGGATGCTAGATTAGATGGGGCTTCTGGTCTGATTCTTCAGGGTTCTCACTCTCCCCCCCCCTAATGTGAGTGCCGGAAAACATACTAAGGCTATAATCCTATACACATTTACCCGGGAACAAGCCCTCTTGGGGCTTATTTCTGGGTAGACATGCCTAGGATCCCACTGTATATCACTCCAATAGGCATAGCAAAATTCTGGTAGTAGAGGTCCTTTGAATCCTTCCCACTAAAGGAGTTGCATTTGATCCATCCAGTTCCTGTCTACAGCAGCACAAACCAGCAATGCCATGATAATGAAACAGAGGTGGGAGTGGCATGGTGGATTTCTGTCCCAGCACTTTCGCTGCATCCCTGCAATGGTGCATTTGTGGTGCTGAAAAGTAGCTCTAGTCTAGGAGAAAGCTGAACTGGTCCCTGGTGCCCATAAACTGCCACTGCCAGCTGCTTCCCTTTTGCTTCTTTGCACATGTTGGCACCATGGCTGAGATGGATCAGCCTTGAAGGAGATAAATTGCTCTTCTTTTGTATTAAAAAAAGGAGAGTGTATTACCTCTCTGACTGTCAGAAAATATTTCATCTGTGTGGGATTCCTTCTCTGATATGAAAGAGTACCTGGCTCCTCTCACTCATTGATCTCTGCTTTGTTATGACACCCACCTAGTCATCAGTGATCAGATCTGCCCAATAAAAGCATATAGAAACAACACATGCATCAGATAGACATAAGCAGGAAGCTGAGTTTAGCAGCTGCAGATTGGCCAAAATAACTTCAGGTTATCTGAGAGTCAGCAGGGCAGCAACAAGTAAGACATTTGAATATCAGAAATTCTTCCAACTGTTTCTGCTTTTGACATTGGTGGTCATGACTTTGCCCTTCAGTCCAATGTAATTTCTGTATCCCTCCCCAATTCTTTAATCTGAATCTCGAGTGAAGTAAGATGGGGAATTGCTTTAGGAACTCTATAAAGAAAACAGACTATTGTATGAGTTCGCATAAAATGGTTTCTCTCTCACTCCTGGGATTGTTAAGAAAAGTATGAAGCAGTAAGAATTGTATGAAGCTGATTTGAATATTATGTAGGCCATGGTGGTGTCTTCAATTAATCCATAATGAATTGTATTCTTCTCCCTTCCAATCAAGTTATGGGACATGACATCTAAATGATGCATTTGTGGTGAGGGTGCATTACTAAAATGATGCACAGATTTGAATCGTCAGTATTTTACAATAGGTGAACATTGCATCTTACAGAAGACATGTTGATAACTGAACCTGAAATATAACTGCTCCTGGGATGGGTGCCATGATATTGCAAGGTAAAGAAATACGAAAGGCAGGCAAAGATTGGTCCAATGTATCAGTTCAAACAATTGCATGGATATGATGGCCAGACTGTGCCAAATGAAGTCAATTGCAGTATTCCCAATGGCTTGTATAGTGTATAGTCATGAACAGGGAAGTTAGAGAAGAATAAAATCGGCAATATATTTTTGGAAATTGTTTGTCTTTCTATTTGTTCTCTAGCCATCTGACTGCCTCTTAAGATAACTTTCACACATTGGTTCCTGAGCTGGGGGCAGTGATCTGGTTCAATGTTTGGATGTCAGTTGTGATTCTGAATCAAGATGGTGGACCAAAATGTCACTTTGGTGTGACTTTGCCCTTTTGGGGCATAGGTACGGCCATCTTTCAAGATATCATCACCAAACATGGCATGAGGTTTCATGAGGTGGGGGCATACATAAACATTTGGGTGCTATTTTGAATCAATAAGGCAGACCAAAATGTGACTTTGGGGTGATTGCCACCATTTTTTGGCTTAGGTTTGGCTGCCTCTCAAGATGCCATTGCCAAAAGAGTAAAGGGGTTAACATGGGAGCTTATTTATACAAAGGGGTATTTCCTTAGACTGGATTCCTAACCCTACTTACCTGGGGAAAAGCCTGATGGCTTATCCAACAGTTGCTAGGCCACAATGGAAGAATCAGATGTCCATTGTGCCACTGAGTCACTGTGAATCCCATAATAAACTTTTTGACATGCTGAAAAGGTTCATCACCATCATTCAATGTGGAAACCTGCTTTGATTCCCATGGAAAGATTGTCCACATGGGCACATGATATGGATTAAATGTATTGACATTGATTAACTCCTCCACATTAATTAAAGATAGGTCAATTAACCCATCACTCAACCCCTGAGAGAGTCTTTGCTTGAGGGTTAATGGGAATTCCAGTGTGGCAGGTCAGTACCTGTTCAATGGACTGACTGCTACTCAACAGCTCTATCTCGGGGGCTGTAATTCACCTAGAGAAGGGACGGAGAGAGGGAAGAGGAGGATGAAATAAGTCTGCTTTATTTTATGCTTGCTAATCTCCAGTACTGCCTGTCTTTGTGCTTCCTGAGCTAGCCTTAGAGACAGAGGAGTGCTGCATGCACATGCTTTCTCCATTAAGGACTAGCTAATCAATGGTAACAGGAAAAAAACATTGGCTTTGTCTCTCTGCAGCCAGCTATACCGATGAAACTGTACCTTTCATTTCCATTATGCTCTTCTTCTCAGTTACAATGTCTCCTGTGGCATGGTCTTAAGTGTCAATCAAATCATTTGAAGCTTATTTAGATGTGTTAACGGATCTGTAATCTTATTTTATTTTTGAATGCAGCTTTGCTTTTCTGGTTCCTTCTTGCCTGCATTCCCAGGAATGAAGTCATGAGACGAGTGCTCTCTCCAGCCAAATAATGTGTACAGAGATGCGTCCACTAGGGTAAAGTGTGTGCAGAAATGTATATATTAGTGAAAGTAACATACAAAATGCTTTTCATTATGGAAAGCTGTTTTGCAAGAAAGTGCATACTAGGCAAAATTGGGTACAAAAATCAGGAGAGTTTTGTACTGAAATGCTGATGAAACTGCTATGGAAATATAAAGAATTTAAGATCGGAAAAACGAAGAACTGAGAGAAACTGAAACTGATAGATTCTCCCATCCCTAGTTAGCATGATTGGTCAACAAGCATATTCAGCTCCCACCTAACCCAAAACTGGGGTGACTGGCTAATCCCAAACTATTCCCATGCTGGTTCAAAGAGGAAGCTGTGTGGGCAGCAGCATTCTTAGAAGGGGTGATTCCTAACTCTTCCCCATTGACCAGAAATGGCCACTCTCCCCACTAGAGGAAAGTGTCATGAGGGATGGGGGATATATGATATATAAAGAGAAAACGAACTGATCCTGTGAATTTTTTGTCCAAAAATTAATCCAGTTGATAGGGCTTCCTGCCAAATAATTTAATTATTTTTATCCTGCCCTTCCTCCAATTGTTCTAGAACTGCATGCATGTATTGTCCACCTTTATTTTCACAACAACCCTGTGAAGCGTATGAGATGCCGAAATAGGATAATTGACTAACTATCACCCGGTGAACAAGGATCTAAACTAGGGATATGAGAAGGAATTGTTTTATTTTCTGCTCTGAATTCATTCCATTAGTGCTGTTTCTGTTCTGCTGCACTTTGACTTCCACCAAAATTGCATTATTTATTTTGCTGTGTGCTGTGGAAAAAATACATTGTCACTGTATTATTCCACCACATGAATTTCAGTGCAAAACAAACACCATGCAGGTGGAGAGGGAAGTAATAAATAACATATCATTTGTGGAATGAAAACAACAACAGCAAATACTGAGTGTATTTGCTGGGTTGATATCTGTTCCAGGGATTGGATGAATAAGTCAACATCAGCAATTTCTGCTCCTATTTCTGTTTTCATCTGAATTCTCTGACATCTCTAATCCTAACCCAGATCTCCCAGTCTAAGTCCATCACTTCAACCACCATATCACACTGACCTTAGGCAAGGAAGTGTACATAGCACTGCATCCTTAACCACTAAAATGTGTTGTACATGTTAGTTGGAGTTGTTTAGATAATGAATGTGCAAAGAGATACTTCCCTGGTCACCTATAATGGTCACTTAAAAAAAAAAAATTCCCCAGACAACACTGCCAGAAAGCAGCTATAAAACAAAAAATCTTGCAAATCACTAATGTGCCAAAACTCCCTCACAGAGGTAAATAAGGGAAGAATGACTAGTAAAAATGCATGTAGGCTAATAACTTTTGTGAACTAATTAATAGTCTAAGGGTCAAAATGTCCCCAACATATCTTTCTTTAAAAAAAATAAAAATGGAACAGCATTAGTGAAATGAGAATAGTAATGCTTGTCCGACTCTTCATGACCCCATGGAATTGTGTTGTTGTTGTTGTTCAGTCGTGTCCGACTCTTCATGACCCCATGCACCAGAGCACGCCAGGCACTCCTGTCTTCCCGCAGTTTGGTCAAACTCATGTTGGTAGCTTCGAGAACACTGTCCAACCATCTCGTCCTCTGTCGTCCTCTTCTCCTTGTGCCCTCTATCTTTCCCAGCATCAGGGTCTTTTCCAGGGAATCTTCTCATGAGGTGGCCAAAGTATTGGAGTCTCAGCTTCAGGATCTGTCCTTCCAGTGAGCACTCAGGGCTGATTTCCTTCAGAATGGATAGGTTTGATCTTCTTGCAGTCCATGGGGCTCTCAAGAGTCTCCTCCAGAACCATAATTCAAAAGCATCAATTCTTCGGCGATCAATCTTCTTTATGGTCCAGCTCTCACTTCCATACATCACTACTGGGAAAACTATAGCTTTAACTATACGGATCTTTGTCGGCAAGGTGATGTCTCTGCTGTTTTGTATTGTATTTGGAATTGTATTACTTTATACTAAAAATAATAGAATCATACTATTTATTAGAAAGTTGGGGACAAGCCACTAGTCCCTGTTTTGAACCTCACACTTCTGCTGAAACCTGATACAGCCAGCCTTAGGAAAATGCTGTTTTCTCAGCCTGAGTCCCTTGCATCTGGATTGTGAGGAGAGACAATCTGGCCCAAGTAAGTGTTTAGTGAAATAGGTTTTGGACACCTGAAATGATCATGCTTAGCAGTTACATTCATGGCTGTTCTCTACCCCTTCTATCTAGGCTTTATGACAAAAGCCCTAATGTGTGTGCAACAAAGCACATCCACCTGCCTGGGTAGCATCAGTTCCGAAGGGTTTCTTATTTATTAATGTGGTGTAAATCCCCATTTAAATGAAAAAGAGAAGCTCTCCTACTGTGCATGACGTAATACTACCGTGGATACTGACCCATTCCATAATTCAAAAGCAAAAAAAATAAACATGATGGGAGCAAGCTATCTTATTCTTTTAAAGGCAGCAGCACCCCCCACCCAGCACCACACCTCCGGTCCAGTACCTGAAAGATTCAGAGCCAAACATTTGGTCCAAGTCCATAGGAGCAGCTGCAATGCTCAGTTTGATATGCAGCCCAGCTCTCTTTCAAAGCTCGGGACCATGTGATTCTTGGATTTCCATTTGAACTATTTACAAGTTGAAAGCAAATCCACTTCTGTAGTGGTGAGTTGTCCGGGGAGCTATATTTACCAGGAAGAAAGCACAAGGCATTTCAAAGGCCAATATAGTGCCTGGCAGGCTGCTCTCGCGGTGTGGAATAATGGGCGCTTTACTATCAACTTCAAAATACCAACCCTTTTCCAGACTCTGGAGCCAATGTGTGTGCGCGCGTGGCTGCAGCTCATCTTTAATAATGCTACTTTTTAAAAATAAATCATGTTTTATGGATCTAAACTTAGCCTCTCCAGATAAGCAAGTCCCGGGGCTACCGATGATTAATATGCAGCGTCGGAGCACAGCACAGCAGGGCTTGATTAATAGAGATGACATCATGACGTTTAAACATTCTATTAATGCCGGGGGCCTGTGACAAATGGAGATGCTAGGCATGGCTTCCAGTGACATTTGCATAGGAAAAGTGAAGGCTCTTGAAGCAGTGGTCTCCTTCCTTGCCAAAGACAGGCCAGCGTTTGGATGGCTGTCTCCAAGTGCCACCTTGTTGATTTAGAAAGCCCTTTGATGGCTCAGCCATAGCAGGATTTCAAGAAATTGAGTGGCCATTTGTCATGAAAGGGGTTGGAAGTGGTCATTTCAAGGAAGCTCCTCTTTCTCCTGATATGGAGCACTTCAGTGCATACTAGATGAGCAAAAAACAGTGCAAAATAAAATAAGGTGTGCTGTAGAGGTTCTCACATAGATATTGTATTATTATTATTATTATTATTATTATTATTCATTTCATTTCTATACTGTTTTATAGAAGCAGTTTACAATACATTAGAACATCAAATAAAACAACCCAGAATAAAACATTACTGAAGAGAGTCAAATATAAAGAATACATTCAAAGCAACATCAATAGGAGATGATAATATTATGTTTGGCATCTGTGTGTCTCAAGAGACAATGGAAAAGTGAGCCTTTGGGGTGAAGTGAAACAATTGGAGAGTTACAGCACCTGCTGTCGCTGTAGAGCAGAGTTTTCCAAACTGCATCATGACATGTTAGTGTGCCGGCTGCAATGGGTAGGTGTGTCGCACAAACGCTCCCCATGCTCCACCTGGGGATGGAAATGGTTAGTTAGTTTAACCTACGGTTTGCTAGTAAAACTGAATTACTGTGTCACGAAATGATGCATGTCTAAAAAGTGTGTCACCAACATGAAAAGTTTGGAAAGCTCTGCTGTAGAGAGACCAATATGGGAAAGACATGTTTTGTTGCAGCTGGGGCAGATGAAGGGGTCTGGTTGGGCTGATCCAGATGCATCTGGGAACAGAACCCCTGTGTAAGCGGGGATTTCCCCATACAAAAATGCATCATGTTAGGGAATATATCCCGCAAAAAAATGTGTACACTAGGCAAAATTGCATTAAGAACCTGTTAGGGAAAATGTATCCTAGTGGAAGAGCACATATTTTGCAGGTCCTGTGTAGAAAGCCCTAAGTTCAAACCCTGATACTCCTAGCTAGAGTTGGGGAAACTTCTGCTTGAAACCCTTAGAGAGTTTCTGCCACTTAGTTTTGATAACAATGAGCTAAATGGACAAATAGCCCGACCTGGTATTAAGCAACTTTCATTGTTCCTAAAATGCTGACCAACTTTCTTCAGGTCTATTGCAGAAATGGTGCGAACTAAATTTAAAAGTGAAAAAAGGAGAAACCGAGATAAACTTTATTTATCCCTGGATTTGAGAAGCATTACTTGCTAATGTAGGGGAAACTGGGGAGCAGCAAATGATTCCTTTGTAAGAGGAACTGTGTGTTCTCATACAGCTTTCATGGTCACATAGTTGCACAGTAGCTGTAGAACAGGCCTTGCTCAGATGGAAACTAAAACTGCTTCAGCCCATGGCAGAACAAAATCACTCTAGCTTCAGCACCGCATGGACATTCTCCAGACAGATGGGCCACATCAAATCCCGTGAGCGATGGCTGAGATGCCAGTTGCTCTACTTTCTTTTCTGCCTCCCATTCTTGGGCCATTTAATTCATAGAGAAGATATTTTGTGTTATAATGTGGCATTCATCGTGGTGATTGTTTTTTTTCTCAGCCTGCCACCCAGTTCTGATAAATGTGACTCGTCAATTACAACTTGGATGATGAAAACTCCAAATGAAGCAGAATCAATACCTTGGATTCTTCTTTTTAATAAAGGAGGACAAAATAGGAAATGGTGGGCAAGTGATGATTTAGAAGTGCCCATCACCAGTATTAGTGCTGAAATTTCATCCAATGCATTTTTCAAGTTTGATTAGTTCTCATAAGCCCTAGAAACAATCAGTTTAGCTATTCTGAAACTCCAGCTCTTTGTTTTTCTCCCCAGCTTTCCTGTTGGATTATGGCCCCAAATATGCTGTTGATAAGCTAAATAATACATCTAGAGATGAAGAGAGCTGAATAATGCAGTTCTACTGCTTATAGCTTTTCCTGTGTTAAGCCAGAGAGAATTCTGTGAATAAAAAATTGTGTCTGGGAGGAAAATTTCGATAGAAGTGCTTTGGAAATTCATTTTGTGGGTTTCTTTTCATAGCTGAGGAATGAAAAATGCAGTTCTAGCCAGATACGTGCAGAACCAGCATTGCACAAAAAGATAGACCTAAAATATATACAACACACACACAAGAGTGGGAGTCCTGTTTCAGTTACTACAGAGTATAATCATATGCATTTGAACAGTTAATTCATTAATAATATTTTGTGCCAGGATCTTCAGCTTTGCTCTTAAAACAATCCCAGTTGCTTTTAAAAAAAAAACTTCCATCAATTGCTTTTGAGCACCTACCAGTACTGTATTTCTGTGTCATATATTTTGAGGTTGCATACAAAATCACCTCTTCCTTAGCTGTTCCCCCACACCCACACCCACACACCTTTAAGGGGAAAGATAAGTGTCATCATGTTGCCTCTATCCCTGAGGCAATTTTGAGCTGAAAAAGAAAGGACGTGAAAGAGAAACAGCCCTTTGCCCATCTGCCATTTCTCTGCTTCAGGCTGATTTGGGTTAAAACAGGATTGGGGTATCTGTGGCCCTCTAGATGTTACTGAACTCCAGCTTCCACCAGCCCCAGTCAGCATGGCCAGTAGTTAGGGGGTGGGTGAAGAGAGTTGTAGTCCCACAAAATATGGTATCACACAGCCCCGGGGTTATAAGCACACAGGATTTTCAGAATTCTGATTAAGAAGTCGACTTGCCTAATTTAGACAAAGCCACCCTTTTGCCACATGGATGTTGGATAAGTAGAATGTAGTCTGTGGTGGCCTCGACATGGATCTTAATGCTCTAGGACACCAGAATTGAGCTCCTTGCATAGTTTGCAATAAAGTCAAAGTCAGGCATACCACTCTGTCTCATCTGGACACTACATAGAATAAAGAGTCTCTGCAAACAAGAGGCAAACATGGAAGCAGCAGGTAGCTTGGGCCATGAGAAAAGAATGCAACCGTGCCCTTTAGCAAGGCAAGGAAGCTGCTATCTCAGATATGCATGCATGTCTGGGAATGGTTTTGTCATAATGAAAAGGGAAGGTGGAGAAGGGGAAAAATATTTGCAGGCTCTCTTAAACACAAATTTTAAATCCAGCATACCCATTTGCTGGAAAGATATATGAAAGATCTTAATGAAGACCTCTTCATTTCCTTTCAGAAAACTTTTAAAACAGGGATGCAGAGAAGGAGAGGGTTAGGGTATTTTATTTTATTGCAGGCATATATGTGTGCTAACTGCAGTTCTTGCTCTTTATGAATTGGGACTCTGTTAAGTTTCAATGCATTTAATTCACAGTAACTGTATTAATGACTCTAAGAACACACTCATGCTGGGGAGCATGTCACATGTCTTCTCTGCTATCTATGGTGTTTAGCACAGGATTGTTTTTTACACACACACACACACACACACACACACATGTGTGTTTTCTAGCCCCATTCTAAAAGTTACTGCCTCTAGAAAACAGGTTTCATCCTTGGCCAGATTACCTCTGAAGTGCCATACCTTGATCTCTCTTTTCCTCATTTTGAGACCCTATTCAGGTATCCACCCCCATGCCCAAGTGTCCTGAAGTTGCTTCAGTATGGCACAATCCCAAACATAAATGTTGTGACCATATGGATGAGGTTGTTCTGATTCACACAAGGACCTCAGTACAGAGGCGCAGCACCCTGGACAGCTCCATGCAGTGCACATTGCTTTTCTCCATAAGTGCAGAGCTCTAATGTTGTCCTGCAGCAGTGATCCTCAGTTGGAGCCTCAAATGGGAGCTGCAGCTCTATTTTTGTAGCCAGCACCACCTTCCACGAGAGAAGCCTCTTCATTTGGAGGGGTCCAGCCTGCTTTATCCATTGTTGCCCTCAATGGACTGTGAATGCAGTTCCACTCAGACAGAGATGGGAATCTGTGGCCTACCAGATGCTGTTGGATTATAACTCCCATCATCCCTGATGTTTGGCTATGCTGGCTGGGGCCATGAACAACATCTGAGAGACCAGAGTTACTGGCACAATGGCCTCCTCTTGTGCAAGTGTTTTTGATTTAGTGTGCACATTGTAGGCAATTCCTTCTCCGACATCTGAGAGTAATAATAATAATAATAATAATAATAATAATAATAATAATAATAATAATTTATTATTTATACCCCACCCATCTGGCTGGGTTTCCTCAGCCACTCTGGGCAGCTTCCAACAGAAAAATGAAATAAAATAACCTATTAAACATTAAAAGCCTCCCTAAACAGGGCTGCCTTCAATGCATCTCCCACTCCAAATCCCTGACCATGACCCCCCAAGAAGGGGAATCTCTGCCTCCAGGATCATGACAAGAGCTAACCCTCATCCATGCATGATTCTGTACAACAGATCCATATTATTATCCCTACCTAAGTTGTCAAGTTATTCACTCAGGCTTTCATGCAGTTTGGGATTACATCACGAGGAAGCAACTTTCATACTCCCAGAAGTGTGCATGTTAAAGGTATTATAATCAGAGTGAAGGCTCTTGTCTTGATATTCCTTTAGAAATATATACCCAGTAAAACTGTTTTCGTCATATGTTTCTGAGCATCCACAGTTGTTAAAGGCAATTGGGCTCAGTGTTTATGTTAAAGAAGACACACATTTACTCTAGAATCAATCTGAAAGCTCCAGAAGAAAAACACAATCTGGCCTTTCTCTGCACCTTCAAAGCACTATCAACACATTAAAATATTCCAAATGCTTTCCATGAAGGCCCAAGAAGGATTAGCATCACAGTTTGATAGAGAAACTGAGATCCAAAAAGGGATGTGGATTTCTTTGAGACAATTCCATGACTTGCTGCCAGGACCTATACCCCAGGAATTATTCTGTTCAGCCTACTGCCAAGTTGCCTCTTCTGAAGCACAGAGAACAGAAGCATTTTACCGAGAGCTTTTTGTCCCAACCCTGAAAAGAACTTTATAATAGCCCTATTCAGACAACATCCAGGACACACTGAATGCATAAAGGAGCAAAGGGCAGGATCACAGCAGCAGGACACCCTCACCCACCCAAACTCTGCACATCAGCAGAATGACTAGACAGAGCCTTTGCACACTGAACATTTACATGTGCAGGCTCTTTCCTTGTGATCAGGAATCGCATATAACACAGTAGCTCAGTTTAAATGTCTGTCTGTTTGGATACAAGGAGTTGAAAGGACGAACTTTGTGGGCAATAGTATTAAATACAATGTAGAACTAGGACTTGTCCACATTTGAACATTATTTAGCTGTTAATCCGCCTTTCCTCCAACTGATTTAGTTAATACCTGCATGAATTTGAATTTGTATATGAAGAGCAACTTGGGTCTTTCCTGTTCAAACTAGTAGAAGTTTGTCCTCACCTTCTAATATGTTGATTCTATTATGCCAATTAAGTACCAACAGCATGCAGACAGATTGCTGCACATGCAGCTTAAAACAAAACAAAACAAACAAGAAATGTGCAAAAGCACACCGCCGGGCAATTGTAAATTTGATTCTGCCATTTATGGCTTTTGTGCAAAACTGAAGGATCAAAAGAATGGGTCAACAGGTTTATAGATAGGCTAAGCTGATACCCTTCTAGCACACTGGAAAAGAAAGGAAAGCAATGGTAAATTCTCAGCACATACTTTGACTTGCTGCCTAGTGTAGAAATTTTTAATGTTGTTTACCTGTGCAGTTTTCTGGTTTTTCGGGGATCAAAAGAAGGGGACATTCTTCATTCAGGAGCACACTGGAAATATTTATGAAAAGATATGAAAGGAAGCAGCGGGGATGAAAAAGAGGGTAGTAGAAAGTAACAACTGATCCACCCCACCCCCCAAAACACTAACACAAAGCATTTGCAATCCTAAGTGGAGCTATCTGGAGCCTCCAATTTATCGGATTGTCCCTGTATTGAGTAAACTTGAATTTGGAGGAGAAGAAGCATCAAGACCACATGAATTAAATAAGAATGCAAACAGCTGCAAACACACAATAGACTCTTGGTGTGGGGAAGCCCCTAGAATAAACCACGACTCCACTCTGGCCACCATTGCACCAATAGAGATTCCTTCCCAATGCAAATAGCTGCTGGGGAATTTTTGTGTGAATTTAATTCTTCCTCCTCATTGCAGTCCTGGTGCTCTTTGCCCCTCTCTTCCTTGCAATTATGTATCCTGTCTTGTTTGGCCCTGAGGCATAAGATGAAGTGGCTGATGTGTGGATTCTGGTGGAGGGATGTATGCTGTACATTGATTAACACCTTCGGAAACTGCCTTTTGGAGTGCATCTCCCATATGCATGGGATGGAATCTCCCGGAACCTTTGAATTTCTACTTCAACATACTCATGATATCTGAGATACAACAGATAGCTAGCTAGATAGACACACACAGAGAGGGAGAGAGCATATGATGCCTTCTATTCTGGAATTCTGCCCTGCTTGGTCACTGATGTTTTGTAATGATTAACATGTGATCACTGCCAACATTTTCAGAGTGAGCCTTTGCAAATTCCAGCTGTAGTTTCTTTGCTTTTAGACTCAGTGTGGTTTCATAAGATCTCAGATAAAAAAGGAACCTCAAGGTATCACAAAAGAGACATCTTGCAATGCTGTTCCAATGGAATCAATGGGAGTTTTGTTTTTGACTTCTGTAGGAGCAGGCTGGCACTGAGAGATGGAAACTGAAGTCAACGGGAGGCTTGCTTTAATTTGTTCTCTTGAGCACACATTCTTCCTTTGATGGCATTATTACCTGACAGATGTCACTGGATGAGGAAGGCAGCTCTCAGCTTTGAGGACTGGTTAAAATAATATTTCTCTCCCCCACCCCCACCTCACCCACTAATTGGGATACATGTTAGCAGTCTGACACTCTAGTGCCCCGCAAATAGGGAATGTGGGCACGTACCTGGAGGCTTCAAAAGTGATTGACATGAAGCAACCATGTTTGTGAGGGGTCCTTGCATAGGCACAGATTTTCATGTTTCAGATGTATTCTTGAGATCAGGAGTTCCCTACTGTCGCCAACTCTCATGTTTTCTGTCACTCAGCAGAGACCTTTCTTTAAGAAGCATGTTGTTCAGCTAAAATTATAGGAGGTGTAGCTTACTTAGTTTATTATGAGCATAGGGACTGGGAACAATGGAAGACAAGAGTTGGCTGTCATACCGCAATTTACTCCTGTAAGTCATGTAACATTGGGAGGGGGAGGTCATGGGGAACTTGTCTGCCTCCAGGTGTTGCTAGACTACATCCCCCATTGCTCATAACCATTGGCCACAGTGGTTGGGGTTGATGGGAGTTGGAGTCCAATAGCATATATGGAGAGCCACAAATCCTCCACCCCTGTTAAAGCCAGAAATTCCTGCCCACTCATAGATTCCATGTGTGATCAGTTAAATGCATGAGGCAGCTAATGAAGATCACCCACAAAGTTCCTTGGAATCATAAATAACTTTTTAATTTTGAAAATGCATGCCTTGTTCAGTTTTACTAAAGCTCTCTGGGAAAGCATAATTTACACACACACACCCCTTGTGTTCCAATGGTCTATGAGTTGCCCAGCCATATTAGTTTCATATCAAACATTGTAGTCACAAAGCATTACAATCAAAACCAAACTTAGATGCCTGATGTGAAACTTCAGGGTCCCTGGGCTAATTTGCTTGAAGTGTGATACAGCCCTTCTGAGGGAAGCTGCTGAGATATGACTGGAAAGAAGGACTCAGGCTCTCCTCTGGTTTTGAGTCTGTAGCAAGGTTCATTGGATGATGAGATCAGTTAAAGGTGGCCTATATGTTAACTCCATTGGTCATCCCCATATGGTGTGCACCATTGTGATGTTCACAACTCTCTAATATTGTCAAGTTTCTTTTACAAGTTGTGCCTGAAGATGCTTCAGAATAAGTAGGTGCAGATAGGGGAGGAAATATCTCCAGATACCTGTTTCTCATATTTTAAGACATACCCATAAAATAAGCCATAGCAGGATTTTTAAGCATTCAAGGAATATAAGCCATACCCCGAAAATAAGACCTAGTGATAGGCGCAGCAGCAATGCTGGCCGTGGCAGGAGGAGGAGGAGGAAAAAAAATAAGACATCCCTTGAAAATAAGCCATAGTGTGTGTTTTTGAGGGAAAAATAAATATAAGACGTGTCTTATAATATGAGAAACACGGTAGATAGGCAGTGACATAAAGTGACTCTTTTGATATTTGGTTTTGGTGCTACCATTATTGTTCAACATTTGACCCTAAGATGTGCCTGGAAGAATCATTTTGAAATGTTCTCATTTGCAGAGGAATGATGTGGCCCACAATACCACTCTGCACACAGTACAGACTCTCATAGAATTACTAAATGAATGTCTGTGCATTGGTGGGCATGCGGGTCAGATGAATCACAGAAATGTTACAGATACCATAATTTAGTATGACCTAGAATGTTTCCACCCATGGGAATATTTCTGGCTTCTATGCAGGACATAAGATACAGAACGCATCAGATCTCTCTGCTACAACTCTATGGGTGGTATTCAGCCCAAAGGAAACCCACTGAACTGGATGAGCATGACTATATTAGAGCCATACATTTCAATAAGTCTGCTCTGAATGAAACTTAATGGAATAACATTTCAGCATCCTAGGCTGTGGCTCCAACAGGGCCAGAGCTGTTGCATGCAGGTCACAGTCTTTGCAAAGCAACAACACCAACTCAGCTCTTGGTCAGACAGAGCCTACAGTAGATACTGGAAGCTTGCCTCTCCCAAAAATGCTCCCATGGCAATTTCATATTTGGACTGAATGCAATGTCACCCCTAGTTAGATACATGCCAATTTTCCAACTTGCTTCTAGGGAGGAGACCTGGTAGTTTAAAGACCCAGCAAATACATTTGGCATAAAATGGGACTTCCGGTCTGTCGCGGCGGTGAGAAGGACGCAGGGACTTCGCGCGCCGAGGTCCCTGGCTTCTCGGAGGGGGGGGGGAAGTCCGCAGAGCGAGCGGACTCCCCGTAAAAGCATCGGATCGAGAGTTCCGATGACTTAGGCGCCCAGCGGCTGCTCCGTTTGGCGGATCCCCCGCCGCCCGAGAGCTCAATAGAGCGATCGTGAGCCGGCGGGGTTGAACCGCGGGAGCCATTTTGGGCCACATCTTACCTCCGGGAAGCGAAGCTCCGAGTCCTGACCCGGCAAGCGGCGGATTCTTCCGATTTGAAACTAAAGATCCCTAAAGAAGTAAGTGGAACTATGATCTGAATCCTAAATTTGCTGATTGGAAAATAGGAGAGACTTTAAAGAAACGGAAGCCGGTCTCTTCCTAATGGGAAACTGGGAGGCGTTTGGAAAAAAAAAATCCTAAGCCGAATAACGAAAGAATTTGAAACTGTGGACCCGAGAGGGAAAAAGACTTTTTGGAACCATCTCAGCCCCTGAGTCCGGCACCCCTTGAGGTACAGCGGCATTAAGGGGAAGAGTGTTTTGACAGCTGTCAAAAGCTGTCAAACTGTCAAAAGACTGGGTGGATTGATTGCACTGCTGTGAACAGGAAAAACTGTTTGAAAATGTGAAAGAACTATTTAAATTGGAAGTAAGAATGGATTTGGGACTGAGTTAAGAATTAAGAAAAAGAACAGCCAAAATGGAGTCGATCGTCTGAGAAAGGAATTTTCCAGTACCCATTGTTCCCTACCCCCTGTTTATCTGCGGTTACGAGAGGTATGAAAACAAAGCTGTCTCGAGCCTTCCAGGAGACTGTGCTGAGCTACTTGCTGTCATGGGAAGATTTCTACAAGGAACGGAAACATCCCAACCTACCACCAGTTGAGATTGAAGTCCAAGTCCAGGACTTAGAGGATAATTTAAATTTGGAGACTGCTGACTCTGAGACTGTGTGTGAGGAGAAACAACTGGAAGAGGACTTGGACTATGACAAATTTGTTTGGGATGAAGCAAAATATGACTTCCAAAAGGAAGAAAAACAAGCAGAACAAGAAGATGAGAGACAAAGGGACTTAAAGTCTAATGGAATTGAAGATCCTGGAGGGGTTAAAATGTGGAGTGGGGTTTTTGTGGGATGGGAAGGACAGGGGCAGGGGGTGGGGGGCAAAGGCCTGGAGATGGATTTGGGAAAGAATGGGTTGTGGGGTAAAAAACTTTAGTTAAAAGGTATTGTTTTGGTTTCTGAATGACGGTCTTCGAAATCTTGGCATGACAATGGAAATGCTGAACCAATTGGGGGAAAAAGACTTAGGGAGAGGAGATGGAATGTAAAAAAGAAAGGGAAAAAAAGTTATGTTTCCTTAAGGGAGTATAAGAATGGTTTGGAAAGCATTTTTAAGTTACTGTAAATTATTGTAGGGTTAAGTGAGGTGTTTAGGCAGAAAGCTGCCTACCCCCCTCTCCTTACTCTGAGGCACCTCAGTGGCAGGGGGTGCCCAGATGGGTGAGGAGGAAATGGAACCTTGGAAGTGCTGTGCTCTGCAGGCACCTCTTGTGGCAGGAGGGGACCTGTGGGAGGGCAGCATGAAAAAAGGAGGAGGATTGAGTTAATATTATAAGATTAAGATTTGAAACTGAGTTGGAAAATTCGCCACAAGTAATCAGAATTTGTTAGGAAAACCATGAGGAAGACTACCGAGGGAGTCACAATTAAGATGTTAAAATAATAAGAACTGGGAAGTTTGAATTCTTCCCAATTTTCCTTTTGTCTTTTCTTTTGTTTGTTTTTTCCTCTTTTCTTTCTTTCTTTCTTTTTTTTTCTAGGGTTTATTAATATGATTATGAAAGAGTTGGGGGATGCAGATCCCCATAACCCCTTCCTCCCTGTTCTCTCAGTGGCAGGGGGGGGATATGGAGGAGGAGGGAAGGGGGGAAGCAGAACTCAATTCACAATTGGACCCCTTTGTTTCCTAAAGGCACACGGGTCCTACTGGTGGCAGAAGTGGGACCGGTGTGTGGAGGGAAAATGAAGGGACAGTGTTATATTATATGTCTTGTTTGTGTATGTTTTATTTGAAAAATAATAAAAAATTCTTTAAAAAAAAAAATCAGTATACATAAAATGTTATGAAACAGGATCAAACTCTGCTACAATTTTGAAGAGAATGGACCACAGAAAACTCATTTTGGTGCAATTTGCAGGAGCAAATGAGAGCTTTCTGGCTTGTTCAATGGACAGCGCCTAGGTCCTCTAAACTCCTGGTCACGTATCTTCTTATTTGCCTTCCAATCGCTGCCTGCTACACACCCCTTCCCATTGTAGCCCACCCGTTCTAATAGCTTCCGCACCAACACACCACGGCTGCAATAACAAATGCCGCCTCATTTCAGCATGATGAATGAAGAGTTTTAATGAAACTGGGCCTAAGCCGCTCCTGGCAAGCTGCCTGCTTTTTGTTTGTTTTAAGCAAGGGTGATCCATCACCTACCTGACTCCTCTCCATCGCAGCATCCCCAATCAATGCACTGTGCTTGTCCTTTTCCTCCTTTTCCTCCTCCTTTTCCTCCTCCTTTTCTCCTCCTCCTCCTCCTCCTCCTCCTCCTCCTCCTCCTCCTCCTCCTCCTCCCTCTCTCCTCTCTCCTCTCTCCTCTCTCCTCTCTCCTCTCTGCCCCTCAGCTTCCCTTTCCTTTCCAGCTACCTCACCTTTCATCACCCCTTTAGACTTACACCATTGACATGACATTCACCTGATTCCTCTTGTTCCTTAGCATCAGTGGGCTGTCAAAAATCCAGCAATGTTTGCGGATGTCAGCTGTGCCCCTCCTTCCCCAATGAGCAGTACCCTCATACAAGCCCACACTTAATAGCCCTGCCAAATGTCTGGTGAGTATTAATTGCCCCTGGCTGCTTGTTCTTTCATTAGGGTTGCCTTTTCCTCTCCTGGGACATGTTATACATCAACCCGTGATTCATGGCTTAAAAATAAAAAATAAAAATAAAAATCACCTAAATACATAAATAAGTCGGCCCCCTTCAAACCCCAAATGGGCAAGCTAAACAATCACTGCATCCCACCTCTGCCTCTTGGAAGAAAAGAATAAATACAATTGCAGAGCAGGAATGACACCTTAATCAAGAAAGTCTGTACCAACCCCCAGCTCGGCACTCTGGAGGCGTTGTGTGAAGAGGAGGGCAATACTAGGAGATTCATTTCTTTTGCTTTCTTCTTTCTTTTTCCTTTTTTGCAAAGTAGCAAGGTGGACTGGGAACGTAATGTGTTTTTATTTATGGAGTGGGGAGGGGGGCAGGAGAGAGTGGGAGAAAACAGAGCTAGCTTCCATGTGCAGCCAGAGGGAGAGAGGAAATCTGAGATTTCACCAATGGTCACTTTTAAAAGTAGGGATGTGAGGAGGAACAGGAGCAGAGCACCTCTGTTGAGGGTGGTAATGGAATTTACATTTCACCCTGTGTTCATATCAATGGCTATGAGCCATGAGGCTTATGCTCTGCCTTCACTGCTGGTGGACAGTATGGCTCTGGATGCTGCTTGCTGGAAACCTGCTGTTGGGAGAGAGTGCTGTTGCCCCCCCAGGTCCTGGTTGCAAGTCCCCCAAAGGCATGTGCTGGACTAGATGTGGCTTTGGCCCGATCCAACAGTCTCTTCCTAGATTCTCCATCCCTACATGATGCCCAAATACTAGTTTCTGGGTAGCACAAATGAAGAGAATTCTCTTGCACTTCCGTCCTGCTTGTGGATTTGCTGTGAGAACAGGATGCTAGGCTAGACGGGCCTTTGGCTTGATCCTTGATTCAGCAGGCTCATGTACTGATGTTGTCCTTTCCCCACAGTAGCTTTCAACTGGTGAAGCAGCAGAGGCAAGGGGATAATGGTCCCAGTGCCACTGTCCCTAAATGTAGACACACACACACACACACACACACACACACACACACACACACACACCTGTGTTACATCTTTTACAAACAAAATAAAAAATTCCTTCCAGTAGCACCTTCCAGAAACCAACTAAGTTTGTCATTGGTATGAGCTTTCGTGTGCATCTTTTAAAAAGAGAGAGTGAGAGACATTTGATCAAGCACCTCCTCTATCCCATGAGGTTTGGTTCATACTCCAGTTGTAAAGCAAGGAAATATGTTAACCTTTCCTTTAGGAGGAAGGGAGGAAGGGAGGAAGGGAGGGAGGGAGGAAGAGAGGAAGGGAGGAAGGGAGGAAGGGAGGGAGGGAGGGAGGGAGGGAGGGAGGGAGGGAGGGAGGGAGGGAGGGAGAGAGAGAGAGAGAGAGAGAGAGAGAGAGAGAGAGAGAGAGAGATGTCAAGGGTGGCACTGTTTTTGTTAAAACTTTGTATTTTCTGGCTGGCCTTCACACACACACACACACACACACACACACACACACACACACACATATACATTTCACACTCAGAATCAGGATAGGGGTGGTCTAAAAGACCTGCATTTGAGACTGCTGTGACAGTATCAAAATAGGGAACAATAGCACATCCCACAAGTGGCTGCTAGACTTTAAAGTCAAGAGGGTAGACCAGGGGTCAGCAAACGTTTTCAGCAGGGGGCCGGTCCACTGTCCCTCAGACCTTGTGGGCTGGACTATATTTTGAAAAAAATATATGAATGAATTCCTATGCCCCACAAAAAACCCAGATGCATCTTAAATAAAAGGACACATTCTACTCATGTAAAAACACCAGGCAGGCCCCACAAATAACCTAGAGATGAATTTTAAATAAAAGGACACATTCTACTCATGTAAAAACATGCTGATTCCCGGACCGTCCACGGGCCGGATTTAGAAGGCGATTGGGCCGCATCCGGCCCCCGGGCCTTAGTTTGGGAACCCCTGGGGTGGACCATAGGCAACAGACCACGATGGCAATGCAATACCACTATGAGGTATCTCTGAATACCAGGTGCTGGGGAGGTACAGTGGGACAGGGCAATTGTCTTGATGACCTGCTTATGCCCTTCACAGAGACATCTGACTTGCTGCTGTATGGTTAGGCAGAGAGGCCTTGGGTCTGATCCTGCAGAACTCTTCTTATGCTTCAGAATCTCTGATGGGACAGTATGACTTGTTTTATGTTTTTCTTGGTTTACCTACCAGCATTCCTTTCTGATTAATTATTTTAATACTATTTTCAAGATTTATTTTTGGTTAGGTTGTAACGTGGGTTATAGATGGCTGCTTCAAAGAGCCTCGCAGGGCTAATAAAGTGAGATATAATATTTTGAATGAATGAATAAGTGTTCAGATCACTGAGGCTGATGGCTGCAGAGGGAGAGAGGACTGCTAGAGGCTAAACTGGGATTCTGTTTTATGTCTTGATCCCCCACAGTGTTTTGTGTGTGGCCCTGCTGCTCTCTCTCTCTCTGTGTCTCACCTTTTGTACTAACAACGGGCAAGTGGATAGAATTTGCCCACAAGGGAACTAGCATGGAACTAGAATTGATATTGAATCTCATCCCTAAATGAGAGATAAAGGAGCCAACCCAGACCCTTCAATCATCATCTGAGGCCTTCCTTTGTGTGCTTCCTCTGTGAGAGGTCTGGAGTGCAGCAACATGAAAATGGGCCTTTTCTGTGGTGGCTCCATGTTTGTGGAATGCTCTCCCCAGAGAGGCTCACTTGACGCCTTCATCATATATCTTTAGGCACCAGGCACAAACATAAGTCTTACCTTTGGCTATTTAATCCATCCATGGCCTTTTACACTGTGGATGGGGTATTCTTTTTGTTTGGAGCTCTTGGAGGAAACAAATTTTCTAGATCCATTTCAATCGGGGTTTAGGACCAGTTTTGGCACAGAAACTGTCTTGGGCACCCTACCTCTGTTGAGAGATAGACAGGAAAAATTTGTCCGTCGTTTTCCTTGACCTTTCAGCAGCATTCAACACCACTGACCACAGTATCCTTCTGGAGCAGCTGTCCAAGTTAGGGGTGGGTGGAACTGCTTTACAGTGGTTCCAGTCCACTTAGATGGTCCTTTCTAGAGGGTGATGCTTGGGAACTGCTCTTCAGCCCCATGTAGCTTTTCATGTGGGGTTCCTTGGGGTTCAATTTTATCCCCCATGTTATTTGACATCTGCATGAAACCGCCACAGCTCTGCTTCTCCTTTACACCTGCAGGTGTGGCAGTGGAGGTGCTGGACTTGTGGATGTCTTGCCTTGGTAATGGACTGGATGAGAGCCAACAAAATGAAGCTCAATCCACGTAATACTTAGGCACTGTTAGTAGGCGTTTCCCTAGGCTGGCTGGATGGGTGGGAGGTTAGCTGCTCTTCATGGGGCAGGTATGCAGTTTGGGGGTAATCCTTGATCCCTTGCTGTCGTTTGAGGCTCAGGTGGCCTTGGTGGTACAGAGTGCCTTCTGTCACCTTCAGTTGGTGGCCCAGCTGCGCCCCTGTCTGGACAGGGATAGCCTAACTACTGTTGCCTATGCTCTGGTAGCCTCTAGGTTGGAATGCTGCAATGTGTTATACGTGGAGCTGCCTCTGAAGCTGGTTTGGAAACTTCAGCTAGTGCAGAATCCTGGCGTTCAGGTTGTTCACCATGGCAAGACAGTTTGGGGATATTACACTGATCGTGGCCTGACTGCACTGGCTGCCAATTAGTTTCCAGATCCAATTCAAAGTGCTGTTTTTGAGCTATACAGCCTTACACAGCTCATGACTGCAATACCTCCAGGACTGCCTCTCCTCATATGAACCTACCCAGACCCTGCCGTCGTCATCACCAGAGGCCCTTCTTTATGTGCTTCCTCCATGAAAGGTCTGAAGGGTGGAAACACAAGAGCAGCCTTTTCTGCAGTGACTCCCTGTTTGTGGAATGCTCTCCCCCCAGGGAGGTTCACCTGGCGCCTTCATTATACATCTTTATGCATCAGACAAAAACATTCCTCTTCAACCAGGCCTTGGGCTGATTAACATCCAATATCAGGCATCCCAAAACTTCGTCCTTCCAGATGTTTTGGACTACAATTCCCATCTTCCCCGACCACTGGTCCTGTTAGCTAGGGATCATGGGAGTTGTAGGCCAAAACATCTGGAGCAGTGTTTCTCAACCAGTGTGCCTCCAGATGTTTTGGGACTACAACTCCCATCATCCCTAGCTAGCAAGACCAGTGGTCAGGAATGATGGGAGTTGTGGTCCCAAAACATCTGGAGGCACACTGGTTGAGAAACACTGATCTGGAGGGCCGCAGTTTGGGGATGCCTGTCCTATATAATTTAAAATCTGTTTGTGGGGGAGGGAAAATGGGGGTTATTGGTTTGTTTTGTTCCCATTTTTACTATGCATTTTGTGTTTTTGTCTTGTATTTTTATGCTGTGAATCACCCTGAGATCTTTGGGTGTAAGGTGGTATATAAATTTAATAAATAATAATAATAAATGAATAAAACATCCTCCCCAATAACCTCATATAACTTTAAAAACAGTACAAAGTGAGCATCTAAGGCAGCTTGAATAGCTTGTCAAAACAACAATGTCTTCAGTTGTTTCTTGAAAGTACTGTTAACAAGCACCTGTCATCACTCAACAGGAATGCTCTTCCACAAGCAGGAGCTGGTGAACTGAAAGCCCTGCTCTGAACAGGATCCAGCATAGGTTTTCATGTATGCAGCAAACCTACCTTATGCTTATTTTTAAAAAAACCAATATGTGAATCAAAACACAGGCATTCTTTGAAATGTGCACTTCTCCAAATGTTGCTTTGCTGTTCTCCAGTAAAATGATGCGTACAAAAATGCATATACTAGAGCAAAGTGTGCATTAAAATGTGCATATTGGAGTAAAATGGCATACACAAATGCATTATATTAGGGGAAACTGTTCTACATATATTTGAATATTAGGCAAGATTTACACTAAAATGAGTTTTTGTGTGGAACTTTTTTTAATCACAAGCTGATGTAGAACTGGGGAGAACTGCATTCAAGATTTGAAAAATGAGAAGCAGGGAAACCTAGATTGACAGATTTTCCCATTCCTCATCCTTATGCACAGAGATTTCTCAAGCGCGTGTGTCAGTGTCATGCTCTTTAACAAGCATTTTGTGGCAGTCTTCCAGGAATCTATAATCTTTTTTTTAAAAAAAAAACCTCAGCATTTGCCACCATTAAACTTCTTTCAAAAGTTTATATAATAATCCTGACAAGGATAGCCAATAAAGGCTCAAGTGCTTGACCTCAACCTCTTTTAATGTCAAAGTGGACAAGATGTGTGGTTTTTATTATTATTATTATTATTATTATTATTATTATTATTATTATTATTATCTGGACTGAAAGACATATCTGCTCTCTCTCAACCCCTTAATTCTCTTGATTAAGTGCAATATATATCATTTTCACATATATCACAAGTGCCAACATATGTTTCCTTATAGCCAGTGATTCCAGGGATTTGCTTTTGAAGCATGGAATTTGGTACTTCGTTACACAATAACTTTCACCCAGGAAAATGAACACATTCATTTCAAAATTGCCAAGTTTCTAGGACTCATTGCCT
This sequence comes from Zootoca vivipara, assembly GCF_963506605.1. Classification (NCBI taxonomy): domain Eukaryota; kingdom Metazoa; phylum Chordata; class Lepidosauria; order Squamata; family Lacertidae; genus Zootoca; species Zootoca vivipara. Next base: position 73,622,574 of record NC_083279.1, on the reverse strand, counting down.
GAAAAAAGACACTAAGTTGTGGTTTAATCTTTCTTCATGTTAACTTTATTTTGTGTTTCTGCATCTCTTGGTCTTTTCCACCTGCTTGTTCCTTTTCTGCATGGTTTTACAGTATGTTGAAAGCATTCGCACACACCCCTCCTTTTATACAAAAACAATAACAGCAATGTGCTTTAATTAATTCTATAAAGTTCTCTGTACTTTTTATAGGAAAATAACAGGAAATTCCCATATGTTTATTCATGATTTAGGCCTAGCATTTACTTGGGTGTTGGTAGACAGCATCAATAGTTTGATAGATGATAGATGATAGATAGATAGATGATAGATAGATAGATAGATAGATAGATAGATAGATAGATAGATAGATAGATAGATAGATATGCTATGATTCACTGCTTTTCCTCACCAATATTTTCAGTTAAATATCTGGAAACTCCTCAGGCTGGCTGTGTTAGCAGAAAGCAAGTTGTTTCCTGCAAAGTTTGATTGCTGTCTGAATCTGCAATCTTTATTCTATAGTGAGGAGGATATGAGTATTTTGCCATCTGGCGGTTGGTTGCAGCATGTCAAGTGTTAAGTGCCAATCTGCTCATTGTTAAATGTGGAAGTAAACCTTCAGTGCCAGTTTTCCATTCAGACTCAGTGTGGTGGCTTGCCCAGCTGTGTGTTTTGCTACATCAGCGTCAAGGCAGATCTAAAAGCACTAGGGGAATAATGAGAAATTGCCATGGAGTTTTTAGACTGAGGAACACAATCCCATCTCTGAGGTACCTCCCATGGGCCATATGTCAGTGGTTGGCAGAGCCAGCGGTAAAAGAGGGTGAAGCAACACACACACACACACACACACACACACACACACACACACACACACACCTCTTTATACAGTAGGCTACTTTCTACACACTCACATATCCATTTCTACACTCTATCCAGGCAAGCAAGAGACACCATCAGAGTTCAGGGCCTCATGTGAAATGATTTAGTTCATCAGTCAATTTTGGTTTCTCATCCCCCCCACCAGTGTGTGTGTGTGTGTGTGTGTGTGTGTGTGTGTGTGTGTGTGTGTTAAGGCCTCAGCACACATCTTTTATGCAGTTTTTGCTCAATATTCACATTTTGCAAGCAATTTTCTGTAATGTAAGGCATTTTATATTGTAAATACCATATGCCTTCCCCTAATATACCGCATTTCTGTATACTTTTTTTGTTGGATAACTGCAACACAAAATTTGGAGGTATGAATTTAGCTATGTTTTGGTTTGCATATTTTTTTCAGGAAGTGCAAATCATGCTAAAATGCAGACTGAATGTCTTCATTCCTATTTCTTGCCTCAAGGTTGACAACAGAGGATACATTTGTAGTATCCTGCAACTGATGGCCACATTTTAAGTCTTATCCTTAGTGGACCTAGGTAGATACTGAACCATGCTGGATTCCAATTAACCTTTTTTGTTCATTGGCTGGTTATAGAGTTAAGTCAGAAATATGATGCTACTTCTTACTGGGTATTGTTTTATTTATAGTTCTAGATCTCCATCTTCCTTTCTGTATTAAAAAGTAGGGAAGCAAATGGTTTTAGCCTATCTTCTGTATTCTTAAAAATCATTCAAAACCTATCAGGAAGATGAGTAACACACTAAAAAACCTTTTCATCTCTTTCCCCTGATGCTTATAGAACTTGAGGGTCACTTCTTGTAGATGTCAGATACAGCACTAGCAGGCATTTATGAATAGTTACCTCTCCACTTCTGTGTGCTGCCAATTCATTTCAACTCCTTGCCTTTCCTGTCTCATACTTCTTTCACACATCTCTGCCAAGGTTCCCAAATCTGGAGGAACAGAATTTTCTGCTAGTCTTATCCCACACCCTTCCAATATCTCTTGACATCCTTCATCCCTGAAGTACATTCAGGAAGACTGTGGGCCAGTTCAGACCTAGTGACCTTGATCTAAGAAACCATGGCTTATTAGTTCAACGGTTGTGTTCCAAATCACTTTCCATTCCATGTCCTCTGTACAAATATGTTAATATTTCCTTCAAGAGGATATCAATAAGGGCCTGTTGTAATGTCCAAAAGGTCATCGTATGTAGCTGATATATGTCCTTGATTTAGGACCATTTGTTGAAAATTGGTTAGAGGTCCAGGAGCACTTAGGTGCAAATTTTGATCTGTCAATAAATGTTTAAGTTGATGAACCTGTAGCAAATTGAACCCAAGGTTTCCCACTCAGAAGAGAGAAAGGAGGAAGAAGTATGTAGACACATCACTCATTCTCAGTCTAAAAATTTGTTATCCTACCCTTGGACTTTCTATAAAGCACATTTCAAGCACAGCTAGTTGTGTGTGGTGATGTTGTGGAGTAGAAGTGGGGTGGGTGGAGAATTGCTCTAGAACTTTTCTCAGAGCAGCAGTGGTGCTTTCTGCGAGACCAACTAAAGCAACTTTAGGCTTTAAGGTTATACGACTGTTTATAATAGATTAGCATAGAAGTCAGAGAATAAGGGAAATGATTATGCAGAGGCTTGGATACGTCTTTGCTTTGATGGGTTCCTACTTCATGCTAACAGTTTAAAAGGTTACACTTCCTTACAAGATGGCTTGCATTTCTAATTAAAAGCTAAAGGTTGCATTTCTGCTGACACAAACTCCATTGTTAAAGCTCAATATGTTTTGCCAGTCAAATCTATGTAGTCAGAACTAAGCACCACCATCATCAATGGAACTCAGTTCCAGGTAACTATGCACCCAAGGCAACAGTCTTGTGACACTGCTGATCAGGAATGTGAATCCAGGGGCAAAGGAAGGGGGTGTGGTGGGCACGGTCCGCCCTGGGTGTCACCACTGAGTGGGGTGACAAAATGCCGGGCGGCACTCACCACGGGGCCTACAGTGTGCCCAAGCCACGTGTCTCTCCTGGGAGAGACACAGTGGCTTGGGTGCACTCAGGCTATCCGCTGCCCAAACGGTCCGCCCGCTGCCTCTCCCCACCATTTGTAGGGCGACTGAGTGGGAGGAGACAGGCAGACTCCAGAGGCCCCGCGGGGCTCCCCACCCCATTGCCAGCTTGCCCTGCCCCTATGGGCACACCGCCCCAGGCTCCTGAGTCGCTTCCTTCGTCGCTGTGTCAATCCAAGTCTCCTCCTTTTGGGGGGGCTGTGTATACACACACACACACACACACACACACACACACACACACACACACACCTTGTGGGCATGGATGTGGATATTTCTCGAGGGTGTGATTTTGGGGGCTGTCAGGATGAGCTCATGCACTGAAAAAATTACTGTAACACCACATGTATGCTTTGTTCCCCCATGCCCTTTAGAAACTTTTGAAACTGAGCTGAAAGCAACAGTATATATGTATATGCAACATATCTCCTGGATTTCAGCTTCAGCAGTCTGGACCTTTATCCCCAAAACACACACATGCTGTCTTGTTTTCCAAACTCCCCTTCCTCCTTTCCTTCATCCATTGACGCTTCCACTCCCTATTCAGCATGCTTTCTGTCAAATATCTTGCTTTCATCCCAGAACTCTTAATGAGGAGGAGATATAACTTCTTCTTTATTAATAATTGTAAAACTGTTGTGTGCGGATTTGCTGCTGTTGTTGTTTTTGCTCTGTGCACAACTAGGAGAGCAAAAGAAAGACAGTAATTAGCCTGTTTTCTCCTGCTCTGCTCACTGAGGCATTCTGGATGCCACAAGAAGCTTCATGACATCCCCCCCTTTATTTCCTTATTTCTTGCCATTGCCTGCCTTTCTTTGAAGTATCAGGCAACAATCATGGTGAGCTGCTGAATGATAATCCCTGTCAGAATATTATTTCCCACCAGCACCTTCATTTGCTGGGGATTTCAGCTGACACCCATACCTTTGTTTTGCCAATTCCTTAGGCTCCCCCGTATCATCTTTCTTAGAAGGATAAAAACAATAAATAAAGTATCTAGACATTTATGCTTTCCTAAATGAATCCTCAACAAAAGAGCTAAAGAATTTATTAATGTTTATATGTATATGTGTCATGTGCACTAAAAAGGAACACGCAATACTTAAATCACATGTGTTTTCAAAACCCAGGGATATTAGAGATTCATCAAGCTAGAAATATCTGACTGGCGACAGCCATCTGTGTCCTTGCCCCTAGTAGAAGACACATTACTTTTCAAAACTGAACCAGCCCTTCATGAGCCTCTACAGCAATGGTTCCCAAACTGTTTTGGGCCACCACCACCCTTGGTTCCATAAACTCATCCTCAGTGCTCCTACCCTACCATATTCAAAGCATTATTCCAAATGCACAACCCACTAAGGAAGGCAACCACACAATGAAATTCAAAGCAGTAACAACTAATTGCACATTTATTCAAAATCCAATTAAGAGTATTTAGTATGATTAATCAATGTGGCAGTGGGCCCCACCAGCAGGGCCACAACCTGTGGTAGATAGCTGCAAGCTGGGCAACATTGTAATTACCCACAATGCCCTGATGGGACATTGCTGTGGGGCATTGTGGGCCATTTGATACAGTGGCTTCCTACCCATTCACCACTTCTGGTCATTAAACCCACATCCTGACCAGAAGTGAATTGTGGGTCAAGAGTCAGTACCACTGAATCCTGCTAGTTGCCTGATGATGCTGTGTGCTGGTACCAGATCTCTTTGCTGAGGACAATTTATTTATTTTAAAGCATTTATAAACTGCTTAATGGTGTTTTGTTTTTGTTTGGGTTTTCTTTATTAAAAAAAACTACCTAAGCAGTATACAATAAATATTCTTAAAACTAAAATTAATCATTAGGCAGAAATTCAGGGAATTCAAGCAAACAATAAAAAAGGAGCCCAATATTATGGATCAGGAAAAGTCTTGATAGAAAGATAAGACAGCCAAAGCAACTGATGGTTGCTACTTCACTTATGGCAAAGGGAAGGGCATTGCACAGTTCAGGGTCAATAGCAAAAAATGTTCTTTTGGGGGGTCACTTCCTGGTGTTATTCTATATTGACTTGTGAACAGTTATTATCCTAAGACGATCTAAGGGATTTTACAGGTCTATATAGGGGCAGGCTGACTCCTGCCAACTACCAGTATATTTCTGGATCCAGCTCTGTGGCAGCCTTGAATTCAAAGTCCATCCACCACCTCAAGCTTCGTGAACTGATCTCGGGTATGCTTGGATTGAAGTATACTCCAGTTCTGGTCAGTCTCGGACCTGGCCTGGCTTTGATGATAATCAAAAGATGTGATAAGTTAGTAATTTATGTATTTCATATATAAATTCATATACTGTTTAATGATGGACCACCACCTCTAAGCAGTTTTTCTGATCTTGTGTGGAAGTGTCAGGTGGATGGTAGATCATGTGGAACTGATTGCACCGCACCAAAAATAAGTCAAAAGCTGTTGTGCAAGTCAGCCCTTATTTTCAAGACTTGGAGATGAGAAATGTGTGTGTGTTAATTACTCTGGCTTCTTCATTACTTTAATACCAAATCTTCATGCATTAATTAAAAGGGCCTCTGAGACGAGGAGGATGGGTAGGATGCAATAAAGACGTGGAGAAAAAAAGAGCATTATTTCAATGAAAACGGATTAATGGGGCTTCACGCAGTGGTGCTAATGGAAGTTTTTGAAGTTAGAGAGGAAGCAGCAAGGCAGCTGAGTAAGGATTTTTGCCATCAAAAATCACAGCTGAGCCAACATCTCCATATTAAAAGGAAATTGATTTATTGATTATAATGGGAGTGACTCATGGATGAATTAGTAAGGACAGAGCACATACTCTCTGCCTATGCCCCCCCAGGAGGATCACTGAAAGGCAAGTCATTTAGATCTACCCCAAAGTGGACCCGACAGCTCCTCGTTTAATCATCTGCTTATAAATTTCTTGGACAACACAGAACAGGTGTAGAATTAGGAAAGTATGGATGCAACATTAGAGGTAGTCATTGGGCAAAGCACACAGAAGGAACACCAGGCCAGTTTCTTACATACATGTACTGGAAGCTATTGCCACTCATGATTATTTACATACCTAGAGCATTGAGCTATTTGTTCATCTAACTCAATATTGCCTTCTCTGACCAGCAGTGGTTCTCTAGGGTTTCTGACAGAAGTCTTCCCTACCACCTGCACCCTGATCTTTCTTAACTGGAGATGCCAAGGACTGAAACTCCAGCTTTATTATTAGAGTGTATTAACAGAGTATAGGAACATACTGAGTTGGACCATTGGTCCATTTAGCTCAGTATCATCTAAAATGGCAGCAGCTCTCCTATGTTTTCCCTTATCTTGACTTTAATAAGAGAAGTGAGCTTGACAAAGATTAAAATGACTTATAGTAGTGAAATACAGCAAGGTGGGGGTAGGGGAAGGGTTCTGGTTTCACTCCCCTTTCAAACAGCCCTTTTTTTTGTGAGAAGCAGACCTCCCACTCCACATTTATATAAAAATGAACAAACACAAGCTTCAGATATAGTTACACATCTAGCTGAGTTCTGTTTATATCAATGAAACCAAGAGACAAATTAGCTACTTTAAACAATGCTCCATTTAGTAAATAATAAATGACAAATCAAGGAAGGCAGAATTCTCAACCCAAAGTCCCAAAGAAGGTAGACAATTTGAAAAGCAGGCAGCTTTGAATTGAATGCTGCAGAAAATGGAACTAATTGCAAATAGAAGATTTTCTTCTTTCTTTTTTTAAACACCTCTCCCCCACTGAGGAACGAAGTACAACTTGGCTTTATAGTAGAAGAATGATATAGGGTAATTCCCAGCTGTTTTTTTCTCTAGAGCACCTATGCTTATGTCAGATGTAGGACTTTACAGGGTGTAGAATATCTAGTATGACAGGGCACATCTGGCCTGGAGCAATTCAGGGGACTTCTGCAGCTAATTATGGCAAGAGGGTGATGGATTGGAGTGAAAAATAGACCTCTGGAGTCAAAAGATGCAAAGAACCCGCTGATTTATCAAAGGCTGGAGAGAGAACACCATGGGAAATGGGATAGATTTCCCTTTCAGTGGTTCTCACCTGCCACAGCAAAGGCAAATGGGACCTGGAGACCACATTACATGGCAGACCTCAGTACTCAAGTGATTCAGGAATGACTTTCTGTGGGGGTGAAGATTGTGAACACAATTCCTTCTTTGATCAACCATTGTTTTTTTATAAAACCTAATCACCTCTACAAAGATCAGTTATGACTTCCTCACACGGTAATGCCTGTTTACCTCCTGCTGTTCAGAAGGCTGAAAGAAAGTGGAACCTGGTTGCATTGGGAAGGGGCCGTGTCCTGTTGCAGGCAATAATGAGAGAGACTAGGAATCAAATGAGAATGACAAATGGAGATGGCAGATACCATTGACAGCATGCTGGGAGAAGGCAGAGATGGATGGATCCACAGGGGTGGGGAACTGTAGTGGGGAAACAGGTGAAGGTTAGATGGTACAATCCATAGAGCTGACAGACTTTGAGGGTTTGGTAACAAAGCATTTGTTACACAGGGCTGCAAGGGCAACAGAAAGGCATTGTATTTGGAAAGTAAGATGTTTTCATTCATTCTTTTTACCATAGAAAATTAAAATGCCATAAACAAGCAGCTGTATCCCCCCCACACACAGTGGTATTGCCTGGCTTTAGGGTCCCCAGGCAAGGTGCCCCACCTCCCCAGCCCCTGCCCCTGCCCAAATACACCAACCTGACTTTACTACTGTACTCTGCTGTCTCTTTCCCACCACCCATGGTGGAACACCACCACCTCTGCCTCCCAGCCTACCTGGTAACTCCATTCTACTTGCATCTTTATGACATGGAGTCAGGAAAGAGCCACTGTGCTAGTTTCTTGCTATGTGACCCACATCCAAGAGGAGGAGCATTGAGGTGGTGGGGAGGTTGCCAAAGAGGCAATGCACCAATGGAACCAATCCAGCACACCTACCATTGTTTGCACCACACCAAACTCCCCACTGCAACAGTGACACACCTGCTGGGAGGCTAGTATTGCAGCTTCATCCCACTAGGAAAAGCACTCCTGGAAAGAAGAAAGGGTCCCTCATCATCATCATCATCTGTGCAGTGATATTCTCTCTTGCTTCTCTGATTTTTCCTCCCAGCTTTGTCACCTGGTTGCTAGTTTATGGCTATCTTCAGCACACATGTCACCAGCTGGTACAAATTATTCATTTCTGGCTAAATATGAGCTTAACAAAGACCACCCATCCATATCCTGCAAACACTCACCAGGGACTAAGTCTCATTAGACACAGTGGTACTTACTCCTGCATAAGCACACTGCCAAATGTATATATTTATACTCCAGAGCTAGGAAACTATGTTTCTCCTTGCCACATTCTAAAGGACAAGTGAGAAGTGATGAGGAATACTTAGAATATCAAGCTCTAGGAACAGTTTGGTAATGGGACAAGCTGCCAAGACAGGCTGAGGAGAGACGAAAGCTGACAATATACAAGGCACAGATGAGTCGTGCATCTGTCAGTGAGGTTTTTAGACCCACCACTGGCTGAATGATGCACCCGGGGCCTCCTTCTCACCAAATGAACCTATGATTTCTCATTGGTGCCTAATTTTGATTGTAGCTGCCTGTGAACGAACAATCATGATCATTTCCTAATGTCTACATGCACATCTGGAGTGCAAACATTTAATACTGTAGCTGGCTTTTATTGCCAATTCTCCTAACTCCCTTATCAATTCTCGCTCTTTCCCTTGAAATGTCTTTGTTTTATACTTCCTCCTCTTGGTTCACTTTTCCTTTTTCTTCTTCTATATACACAGTTAACTCTTTTGTTTCTGTCTCAAACACAACATGATGTGAACGAACTACTTTAAACTCGATACAGCTAACCTGCTAAGTGCTTGTATTATTAACTGTTATTGTTCTAGTTTGCTTCTCTCTAGTCTTTCTCTCTTTTAGTCATTCTTTTGAGGCTAATCAGGGTTTTCTGTTATCCCTTACCCAACCCAATGAGTATTAAATAACATTGCTTAAGCTTTGAAAGGCTCTCAGTGGCCTTTTGCTGGCCCCAGACAATCACTCCAAAGCAGCATGGTGCATCTGCCAGAGAAAGTAGCAAATTTAAAAAAGCTGGGGGGAGAGATTTGGTGCATTTATATCTTTTTTTCTCCATGCTCACTCTACCAAAACAAAAGCCATGCTAGTAAGAACTGGTTGATTTGCAAGAGCATGTAATGAAAAGTGGGCTCCATCCTTTTTGCTGCAGGTATATGGCTGCTCCAGTCACACTGCCATGACTTACTAGTACCAAAGAAACCAATAGGGGATGGTTTGTGGCTATGTACTGACTGGCCTCTTTGCCCCAGGTTTTGCACTCCCCACTTGCCCAAGGATGCAGAGCTCACTATGATAAAATGGCTATAGGATTGTCCTGTCATGCCTCAGGAATGCATGGCTGTTTTTTGTGTTGCTTTATTCTATGCTATGCATATATAATATACCTTGGTAGTTATTAAAAGCCATCAACAAGTTCACATGTTCCTGATAGGTCTTTTGCCAAATGCAGCTAGCTTCATTTTACTGTAATGGATGCTTAAATGTGCCTTCTAACAAAGAGTACCATTGCACCCCTTTCTTTATGATTTACTTGAAGGCCATATAATGGGTGTATATTGTCGCTTTAAAGTAAGAGGTGGGTGGTGAGGGGGTGGATAGTTTAATTTTCCAGCTCTTCTACAATACTATTAACATAAGTTTGAAGAGAAAGGATGAGAACTGAGATCTATGTATCTCACTAATTTTGGCTGTATTTCTGTTTGACCACCTTGATACTTGTCAGTGTATAATGTATACTACTCAGCATTACAGGTGAAACTCGAAAAATTAGAGTATCGTCAAAAAGTGCATTTATTTCAGTAATGCAACTTTTTATTATTTTTCTTTTAATTTTTACAAATGCTTTCTTTTGGAATTCCACAGTAATAAAACAAATAGTTACAATAATACAAAAATAAACATCACTATTACATTTCATTAATTACATTCCATTTATAATTGACCCGCCTAACGACAAATAATTACAATTACAACAAATAAAGGCTTGACATATCTTGCTTTGCATATCATGCATCTATCTCATATATTGGTTTCATCTTTTAAGTTGCATTACTGAAATAAATGCACTTTTCGATGATATTCTAATTTTCCGAGTTTCACCTGTATATCAGTACATAATGTGTACTGTGCATTGTTGCATCTAGATGGAAGACCAAATAGGTGGTGCATTTTGCAAACATTCCCTCCCCCCACAAAAGGTGTTGCCCTTTAAATAAATCTATTGGAATGCACGTTTCCACCATTCCTACCACATGGAGGGTGCTGAAAACAGAGGAAACACCACCCCTGGCACAAGCACAGTCTACAAGTTGGCATCCAAGCAGCTACACTAGTCATGAGCCTGTTCCCAGCCCTAATTGGCAGTAGTTTTGCTGCTATTAGAAAACAGTCCTCCTTATACTGAAGACAACCTCAAGCCATCAATCAGAATTTGCCATCTGATTATGCTGATATTGCCTTGAAATCTCACCATTTTCACTCTAGGGACCAGTGTGTGGTCAGTGGACTAGGGGGACTAGCCAATGCCTGCATGGGCAATTGTCAGGGGCCAAAAGGCCATTGTCAGGGGTCATGTAGATGGTCAAAGGTTCCCCACTCTTATTTATAGACAGACATTTGAATATATTTAATTTTACAGCCTCTTGTATCCTCAGTGACCAAGGGACAAAATCATTCAAATGTCAAAACCACATGTTGTGATATATGTAGACTACCACCACCCTTCTGAGTAATACCCCTCCCCACCCTGTGACTATACATAGGGTCTGGTGACTTCTGTTTCAGTGTATCTGAAGAAGTGTGCATGCACACGAAAGCTCATACCTATGACAAACTTAGTTGGTCTCTAAGGTGCTACTGGAATGAATTTATTATTTATTTGTTTGTTTCAGCTATGTAGACTACAGTTATAGAAGAGTAGGGTTTAGGTGAACATTAGGAGATTATTGATGGTGAGCTCAGTCTGAGGAAGGAACCATGGACACTAGTCTTCAAAACAGAGATTAGGCAGTCACCTGTTGGGGAGGATCTATCTCTGGATATTCATCATAAACCAGAGGGTCAAACTAGATGAACTACAAGACTTGTCTGACTCTATGATTCTTTGATTCATTGTCTGTACCAGTGTTTCCCAACCAGTGTGCCTCCAGATGTTTTGGGACTACAACACCCATCATTCCTGACCACTGGTCTTGCTAGCTAGGGATGATGGGAGTTGTAGTCCCAAAACATCTGGAGGCACACTGGTTGGGAAACATTGGTCTGTACAAAGGAGGAATAAACAAGCATATTTAACTTATATTACAATACTCTCCTAATATTTGTAGTATTCTTAGGTTATATAGCGTGTGGGATATAATGTGTGAATTAGCCTATGGATATTTAAGCATAAAACTAAAGCTGAGGTGATGCCAATTATGAAACCATTGAGCATGTAAAGCCATTAGCACAGAAGTAGCAACTGAAACCCAAGTAGTTTCAATTGAAACCTAATCCCAGGAGGATTTAGACCCAATTCCACAATCCAGTGGAGCCAAATACTCAGTGAATCTCGTGCCAGTGAATACTATGGCAAGCTCAAGGCATCAAATGGTTTGCTATCCTAAATCTAGGGCTTTGGAAATGTAGAGGAAATATATACTGAAAATATTGACAACAATGGTGATGATACCTTGTATAGTATCTAGGCAGTGCTTTAGGGCAGAAGGGACATTGTGGCCAATTGGTGAACCACCTAGTGCCTGCTGGTTAGTATCATAGAACTGTAGAGTTGGAAGGGACCCAGAGGGTCATCTAGTCCAACCCCCTTCAATGCAGGAATCTTGACTAAAACATCCAGGACAGATGACCATCCAACCTCTGCTTTAAAATTCCAAAGGAAGGAAAGTTCATAACATTATGAGGGAGACCATTCCACAGGTTGTTGGAATGGATTACTACAAAGAAGGATACACCAGTTGAACCTTGATCTGATTCATCAATGTGCTTCTTCCTTTATGAATCTAGAATGCATTCTCAGGTTCACATAGATTAGCTATGTTCCAACTATAACTGCTTTATTCCAGTTAAACAAAAATGATGGTGTAGGATTGAAGTCAACCCTTCATCAACCTTGTACATGTTTACTCAGAAGCAAGTCCCACTGAGTTTTTAAGAATGTGTGTGGAGGATTGCAGTCCAACAGTCGTCAAACTACTCCAAATACCCTTGTCTTGCAATCGGTGTATTGCAAGGGGGGGGCACGGGGGGAGAGACTGAAAGAAGGTAGCTTGCCAAATACTTTTTTTTTCAGTGGTGAGATCTGAGCTAAGGGCATCCTGCATTCTATCAGTCTCTTTAACACTATGCTACACTAGCTCCCCATGTGTTCAACTTTGCTCTGTGTTGCAGAGTTGCTCTGCTTGCAAAGAATAAGCCCAAAGTAGCCTTGTTTGCAGCTGCACTATTCTGTGCATGGCAGAGAAATGGAACACATGATTGGTATTTATTAAAAGAATACCCAATTAACTGCACTCAGGAACACCCAGCCAATCAAGTATAGCAGCAAAAATAATGGCCAGAATGTGTTGTCACATGGATGAGTTTAAAATTAGATTGCCACATTAGCTGCTGTGCTTCTTTAATACCTCTTACTGTAAATGCTGCCCCATTACTGCATAGAGTAATTAAATATACTTTTTGTGCTTACAAACACATATCCAATTTTATGTCAGTGTGTAGAAAAATTCAATTATGTTCAATTTACTTCCCCTTGTCCACTTAGAATTGTATTGATAGCCTTCAGATGGGCAGCCACAAAGTATAAATTCTACAACCAAATTCTTGCTCATTAAAAGAACAGCTTAAGAGCACTTTAGAGAAGAGCACATCTATTACCCAGCGAAAGTAATATCTGAACTTTATTAAGGCAGTTTAAGGATAAATCACATAGAAAATACCAAATAGTTAGGCTGATACATAAGAGATCTAGTCAAACAAATCATCAGTCACAGTCATAAAAGCTGTGCTCTCCTAATACAATTCTGCACATATATTTCTCAAAGAAACAGCTTCAGAGATACTAAAATAATAAATTACAGTTCAGGGGTGGATCTGTCTCCAAAGAAAAAAATATATCGCCTCTTACATGCACAGGGGTGCTGGGAAAATTATTAAAATACGGACCTTCCCCAGAAGAGGTATTACTATATCAAGACCTAACTGCTCAAATCTTGGGAGGTACAGAGCACCCAAAGTACATTCTGTATGTTATAGAGAGACTAGGGAAGGCACAGACATGATCAGGATTTGTCCTTCTATCTGTTAAGATGAACTGGACCATTAGGACAATTGAATCATTTTCAAGAACACTGCCAGCTGATAATGGCATAGGAATGATGAGTACCTTCATGAGTGCAGCTGCTTTATGAGAGGACGTGTTCACATAGCTACCTTCTCCCATCATTGACTCCTCTCCGCTCATTTTGTGAAATCTGTCTTAACAGAGAGAAGGAAAAAGCCTCTTGACTAAGTGTTAATGTAACATTTAGGATAATGGAAGCTACTGTTCTGATGGAAACCGTTGCATGCTACTGTACTGAAAACAACCAAACAAATAGTCAAGCATTAGATAAAACGATAACTCCTATTCGTTATGGCTCCCAAATTTGGTTATCACATTATGAAGAGAACTATGAGGGACAAGTTATTATGGAGCTGATTGGCCACTGTTACTTTTGGCCAAGGACTTACCTACAAAGGCTATAGATATGCAGCTGGAACTGTACACAAATGACCTCTCCAAATCCCACACTCTTTGTGGGCAGAGTTACGCTGTGGGAACCATGTCACTGTTATTCTTCGGGGAGGGGGGGAGAAATTTCACTTTATTGGGGTAGGCTTCATCATTAGCAGGATTTGAAGCCTCCACAATGGCTTGCATTAAAGGTGTGCAGCAGCTCTGTGTGTGGGCCAAATAATGAGGCAATTCAGGGAGATCTCCTGTCCCCATGAATCAAAGTGCAGTGTCAATAAGCCAAAGTCAGTTTGGGAGCTCAGAAAGTCACTGAGTGCTCTGTTTCTCTGTCCTAATACATCTCTACTTCTGTAAATAATATCCCTATGTTTCTCTAGGTCTGCGGGCTTTGCAAAAAGTGAGGCTGCAGGCACTGCTGCCTACAGAACACCGAAGAGCTGTGGATTATTTGTTAAAGTACAGGAGTGGGGGATTAAAAAAAAGAATAATCCTATATTGCTCTGCTTTACCAACCAAACAAGCAAAACCCAGAACTCCTCAGGACTCTACAGGGAGCATTCTAGACAGCTTCACATTGTAAAGCCTACCAGTGACATGAAATGGCCTATCGGGAGACGCATAAGGCACAATCACTAGAAAGAAAGATCAGAGTGAGGTGGCAGAGTACAAACAAAAAAACATTCCAACAACTCATACTTGTTTTATAGTAGGAAATAGTTAATCTCCCTCCCATTCAACGCACAAGGGATTTGGAGGGAAGTGAACCTCTTTTACTCTCCTGTAGAAGCCCCTGTACCTATTTGTCTCAATTTGGCAAGCTTAATCTACACTCGAAGAGCTCTGGTGCTTGTAAATTTCAATTACTTTGACCAAAAAAGGAAACAGTTACAGCCATTTCTTGGATTTTCCATTACAGTACAATGAACCAGGACCATCTTAAGCATATCCGGTGCCGTGGTGCAAAGATCCCTCCAGCCCCCCCCCCCGTTTCCCAGAGTTGTTGACCTTTTTAAGGGGGGGACCCCAAAGTTGTTGACCTTTTTCAGGAAAGGTTCCCCAGAGTTGTTGATGTTGACCCTTTTTTTTTTAGGCAGGGTACGCGATCCAATCGCCACCCTGCCGGGGGTGCAACCACCCCACAACATATTCATTAGCTACTTTCTGGGTTCAGATATGCCTCCTTTCACTCAGCCCAACAGCAACCACCTCAGAGATAGCTGCTATATGTGTCCATCAATAGGTGATGGAACGGATGGAAATGAAAAAACAAATCCTACGAAGTGCTGGAAGAGGCAGGTTTTAGTGCCGATTTAGGTTCTGACTTCAGTGACTCCTGGATAAAGGCCCATCACATATCTACTCGTAGACATCCAGGTTATAGTGCTCTGGTGCCTAGATTGCCCACACCAGCTAGTACTTTTCACCTGCTGTCTGTCCCCCAAGTGCTCTTTGGACAAGATGAACAGAGAACAGGCCTTTTCTGCAGTGGCTCCTCATTTGTGGAATGCTCTGTCCAGGGAGCTTCACCTGATACCTTCGTTACATATCTTTAGCTGTCAAGCAAAACTGTTTCTCTATAACTAGACCTTTAACTGATTAAACAATCTATGGCACTTTAAATGAGTTTGTGGGAGGGAGATTACTGGGGTTTTTTCTTTGCTTCTTTGCTGTGTATTTTATGTTCTCATTTAGTATTTTATGTTGTGAACCACCCTGTGATCTTAAAACAAAGGGCTGTATGCATATTTATTAAATAAACAATATCATTTATCTATATTGCCCGCCGTGTCGAAACAGCAAATTGTTTTGTCTCTGAAATGGTTCACTCCCATATGATCAATACTGAAATACATCTCTGGTCAACATTTTGTTCTGTTCTGCTAGAATGAGTGCAGGGCAGCTCAGCATGGACATTGTGATTTCCCATTTGATATGTCCATCTCATTCAGTTATTTCATCCATATGTTACTGATAGGATGTTGGATTCAGCCACAGGGAAACAAAATTAGAGTATGCTGATACTGTTGATTAGACCTGAGAGACTGCAGATGGCAGAAGCCAGGTTGCCTTGCACAATTTCATATGTACAGTACTGGTTTTTTCTCTGAGATCTTGGTATTTTGCAAAATATTATGTTCGGTATCCCCCAATTCCTATTTTCATTGTTGCTAAAACAGTGGCCTGGTTTTGGGGAGCAAAGCAAGAAAGGTCGACATTGCTATCTGTAAATTCACTATCTGCATGGGGATTGTTTTTTTTCCTGTAATGTGAACTCAAAGCTTCATGTGGTGTCCCTGCAATTTGTTGTTGCTCCTTGGTGATGCCTCCCTTCCCTGAGCTACTTGTGCTCCTTCATCCTGAGACTCTATAATCTTTTTTTCCTGCAGGATTGGCCTTGAAAATAATATTGTTTCTCTGCATGCTGGTTTTGTCCAAATTAAGTTGCTCCAATGCAAACTTGGCTGATTCACGCCACGAGAAAACCAAATACACACTCCCCGCCTCCCACCCCCCATGTTTTATATATTCCTCTCCCCTTGCTCACTTGCGGCAGAAATCCTTCTTCCTTGTTCGTTTGCTTGTGCTCTCTCTGCTAAGTGCCAGCTGTCATTGCCTGCTGGTTAATTACTATTCTGCAAACAGTGGTTAGGGAAATGCCATCACTTTCCTGACTGGCTCATGTGAAGGGGCTTTCCTTGTGTTAACCACTAAGTTCTCTTAGCTGGCAGAGAGAGAAGGAACAGATTTTTCTCATGCCATTTGAAAAAAAAGAGAGAGAAAAAGAATTGCATCTTCATTTTGTCACATTTAGTCCTGCTGTCTCTCCCTCTGGTGATGTGAGATGATCTTTCAAAGGCAAAAACCAGGGATGCCGAGAAGTTATGAAACAAAATGTGGAGGTACTGTTCTGTGAAATGAACCAGTGTGGCTGTTCCTGCCTTTCAGTGGTTTTGGCCAATGAATGAAGTCAAAGCTATTATTGACTAGTGAGTTGTTGGGACATCAGATGACAGGAATCCCTGGGATTTCGCACCAAGGTCTTGGTTCTTGGGTAAAAAGCGAGACAGCCAGGCATTCATCAACAACAAGCACTAATTGAAACACCTACTGCTTGCAGCCAGGATAAGGATGGCTCACCCAGAATATACCATTTAAAAGGAAGCAGCCAAACCAACCCTGTCTCAGTCTATCCCCACACAGCTACCAAGGCCTCACTACAGATTTATTGTTTAAATGTTAAATGAAGTTTTGGCACTTACTTAAGTGCCTTGCCTCTTTATTTCCTGTCTGTGTGTACAAACACACATTGCCTTTTCCTTTCATTCTGCTCCATATGCTTTCAAAGTCACAGCAAACCTTTCACTCTTTTTAGATTCTCTATTATATGCTCTCTTCCCACATTCAGTGCTGGCCAGCAAATAGCCATCCTTGACATGATTCCTCTTCCCTCTGTTAGTGTAATACTGCCTTTAGAAAAGCAAGCCGCTTTCCCCTTATACAGGAAAGTCTCTCTGCCTTGTCCCTCCAGCCATCCCAAAACTATGGGTCCCTCGCAATGCGGCCTTTCGATGCATGCAAAGTCCTCTTTCCATCCTTTCCCTTACTTCTTATTCTCCAAACTGGGCCTGCTCTTGTTGCCATGGTAACCCAGGGCCTGCAAGCCAACCATGTCTTACTTAATGCACCCTGCTTCTGGAGGCCGATAAAAACAATGTTTCTGTACAAGGTTTGGGCTTGATTCAGACTTTTGATTCAGAGGGAGAGGGAGAGAGAGAGAGAGAGAGATGTTCCACATAAGAGAAAAGAGAGAGAACAATATGTAGAAAATGAGTCTGTGGTTCCAGCAACTGGAACAGAAAGAATTGCTAGATTGGTATGATACCTGCAGAGCTGTCAATCGTAAGCACCCAGCTCAGGGAAACTCGCTCGGAGAAGAGAAAAATCTCTGAGAGATTTAAAGATCCCATTGAAATTCACACAGTGAATCACGCTTCCCCCACAAAGGCCACTTAAGTTGAGACAGTGAATGAACACAAGTCCCTCTAACAAGGCGGCGCTGACAGGTTTGGTATTTCCTTTGAGTTTTACTGCTATGCCTGTGGAAGATCTGTGGTTCTTTCTGTTGTTATCAAATGGCCACATATGATTTATTTATTTATTTATTAAAGAAGCTTTCCACAATTGTCTCCCTGTCTTCAAAGTCTTGGCAAGGCAGACACAGCTGTGCTCGGGGTTGGACTGATTCTTTCATTTCCTTCCCTTTCTTACGCTACTTTGTCTGCCATTGGCCAGGCTAGCAAACATCCCTAACTAAGAAATGCAAGAACTCCTGAGGTTACAGAACAGGCAGACTGCATAGTCTCTCTCAAAGATGGCAGGCCAACATTGTTACGTACAGAACTTCCTTTCCCTAACAGCCCATCCCATCTTCCCAATATATCACTCACCCAATGTGCAGAAAGAAGGATCAGGCTCTGCAGGCCAGGGCAGGCCTAGCTCCAATCCCAACCGTAAACCTCCTTATTGTCTTCTATGTAAAGCTAAAAATGTCATTTGTTTCTATAGAAAACAGCAATTCTTTCAATATATTAATCGCTTCACATAGGGAGTCCTGAAGGTATTTATAACAACATACAGTATTTATACACAATAGAAATCCATTAGAACAAATATACTGCAAGTGTTCGTTCGCAAACAAAGTCACCCAACAATATAAATATATGTTTTTACCCGTCCTACCCACATAAGGATGAATACCTAAATAAACAGCCCAAAGACAGCTATTAGTGCTTCCCAAATGCCTGGGAGAATAAAAACATCCTTATCTGGAGCCACCTACTAAATACTGAGAAAGGCTCATATCTCAGGGTCTGAGTAAATTCATGTGGGGAAAGGTGGTCCATTAAGTACTGGGTCCCAAGTGGTATAAGTCTTTATAGGTCAAAACCAGCACTTTGATTGGCTTGGAATCAACTGGGCAGCCAGTGCTCCTTCATTGTGAGCATGGCCTGATCTAGAAGAAGTTGCATCTCACCCATCTGGCTTGGGATGCCACCTGTTGTTGTTGTTGTTGTTGTTGTTGTTGTTTAGTCGTTTAGTCGTGCCCGACTCTTCGTGACCCCATGGACCATAGCACGCCAGGCACTCCTGTCTTGCACTGCCTCCCGCAGTTTGGTCAAACTCATGTTCGTAGCTTCGAGAACACTGTCCAACCATCTTGTCCTCTGTCGTCCCCTTCTCCTAGTGCCCTCAATCTTTCCCAACATCAGGGTCTTTTCCAAGGATTCTTCTCTTCTCATGAGGTGGCCAAAGTATTGGAGCCTCAGCTTCACGATCTGTCCTTCCAGTGAGCCACCTACTAATGGTATTTCTCTCTTGCCTGGATTGAGCATCAGTTTGTTGCCCAGCAACCAGTTCATTACCAACACGGGTGCCAAGCATGCTGCATTTAAGGAAATCTACAGGTATGTAGGAAGCTGCCTTA
Organism: Zootoca vivipara; assembly: GCF_963506605.1. NCBI lineage: Eukaryota > Metazoa > Chordata > Lepidosauria > Squamata > Lacertidae > Zootoca > Zootoca vivipara. The sequence continues at coordinate 73,603,243 of NC_083279.1, read as the reverse complement.
TACTGGTCCTTCAAGCTCAGTATTATCTACCACCTGGCAATGACTAGAAACTCTGGTGTAGTTCTTTCCCAGTCCTACCTGCCAATGCAAGAGGCTCAGGCTTGACGGCCATATGTCAGGAACGCTTTGATGGTGTTTCCTGCTTGGCAGGGGGTTGAACTGGATGGCCCTTGTGGTCTCTTCCAACTCTGTGATTCTAACTCAGGACAGCCTTCTCCAATATTTGGCAGCATGGCCAATGGTTAGGGATGATGGGAGCTGCAGTACAAAAAATAAATAAATGGAGGGTTAAGGAAGGCTAGTCTATAGCTTTATGCATGCAAACCATGTCACTTGGCTATGGTTGCTCCTTTTATGGTCACTTTTCCAACACTGCGTGGCCAAGCCCCCACTATGAATGCTCCTGAAAATTAATGTGATGCGTCCTAGCATGCAAATCAGAGATTCACATTTCTCACCTCCGCTCTCCAACTATCATTGCAACATAGAAGTCCTCAGTTCATATGCACACTCACCACCCAATTACAATAGGCTTTTTTTTTTTGCTAATGTTGAAAATAAAGGCCACCTTGATGTTGTGATGTCCGAAGAGTGTGTTCTTTGCAGTAGAATAAATAGTGACCTTTTGAAATAACAACTCTGACAACTAACGGGCATTTGTCAGCCCTTCCCAGCTAATATTCTTTCCTCGAATGAAGCTCCTAGTGTTCGGGCCACTGAACTTTGAGTGAACCTTTGACTTGCACCCTCATATGCCCCACACACCCTATTAACAAGGTCCATCTCTCTCTTTTTCTTCCTGTCCCTTATAAATAACCGTGGCTCATGTTATTGCTTCACAGTGCAGGACTCAAACCAATGGCTTAAAATCACAAGTCACCAATTCGATTAAAATTACAAATGGCAATTTCAAATTGTAAATTGCCAAATTACATTAGGAAGAAGCACCTGATGGTATGAACTGTTTGACAATGGAACGGGCTGTGTCAGAAAATGATGAGCTCTCCTTTGTTAAAGTTCTTTAAACTGAGGCTGGCTGGATGCTGTTCTGGGACACTTCTGCAGTGAATTCCCTATATCAGATAGAAGTTGGATTGGATGGTTTTTGAGCTCCTTTCCAACTCTATGATTCTACAGTTATAGATAGGAAGGGGAAGTTGCAGAGACAGAAAAACCAACCAACCAAACAAAAAGTGCTTAACTTGTGAAGATTCTCTGTGGTGGCCGGAGTTATCATATTTTTCCATGTATAAGACTTGGTTGTTTGGGGTTTTTTTAACCAAAAAATTAGGTTTAAAATTGGGGCTCCTCTTATACGTGGGTAGTGCTGAGGGATGTGCTCTTAATTTGGAGTCCCCCAGAATAGGTGGCGTTTTATACATGGGGCGTCTTATAGATGGAAAAATACGGTACATTTGTCATAATGTGTTGTGCTGTATCCACAGATACACTTGTCTATGCTACCTAGTGGTGATTGTTGTATGGAATCCACTGATTGCCCAGGAAAGCTCAGAGAGCAGCAACCTCCATTTTGTAGCCAGATGTGGCTAGTCTGACAGGAGGCAGCATCTCACTTGAGCCCTGCCTTTTTGTATAATATGTTTTATTAATTTTGACAAAAACAAAAGCATTACATTTAAGGGGGGAGCATAAAATAAAACATTTAAAACAACAACAACAACTTATTATTTATACCCCGCCCATCTGGCCGGGTTCCCCCAGCCACTCTGGGCAGCTTCCAACAAAACATTAAAATACAGAAATCAAACATTAAAAGCTTCCCTAAACAGGGCTGCCTTGAGATGCCTCCTAAAGGTCTGGTAATTGTTGTTCTCTTTGACCTCTGGTGGGAGGGCATTCCTCAGGGTGGAACTATATATACAGTCCATATTGAATCCACAGTATGGGATTACTTCAATCCCCTTACTTCTCTCCACCTCCTCCCTTGGTTCCTTTATAATATTTTCATTCATGCATGCCAATAAAGTATTTATCTCTGATTACTTCCAATTTTTGTACATTGTCTATAATATTACAAGTGTTTTTTAGTTTTTTAAAAAACCGTGCTAATGTATTAACTTGTGTACATTGCTTTTGGAGCTTTCAGGCAGCTTTGCTTTCTCACTATCACCAGACATCACCTTCCTCTCTTGTTCCCCCTCCCTCCTAGTTTTCTCCTGCCATGGTTGACAGTAAAAGTTTGATATTGTGACCAGATGGCATCCATCTCTTCCTGTGCATGAGTCTACCTAGTTTAGCTCTCTGGAACCACATTAATGGATGTGCAGTGGGCACAGAAAATGCGTAATCATGGCTTTGTATGGCATTGCACATTCTACAGTACAGTGGCATGGGAAATGCTGGTTGCCCCAACTCAGAAAGCATTTAGCGCTGGGAAAGGTACAGGAAACTGATCAGGGGAGTGTGTGCCTTTCCAACAAGGAAAAGCTAAAGCATCCATGGTTTTTTTCAGTTTGGGGAAAAATATGACAGAGATCTATAACATTATGAATGGTAGGGATAGAGTAGGGAGCCCTTTGTGCATGAAAAGGGCATAAGAAAAGCCTGACTGATCAGGTGAATGGTCAATCCAGTCCAGTATTCTGGCCTCACAGTAGGCAACAGGTGCCTGTGGGAAGCCTGCAAATGCACTTGAGTGCAATAACACTCTCCCCACTTGTGGTATTTGGAGACATACCGCCCGCGGTGAGCGGGCGGGCGCAGCGCGCAACGCAGCTGCCACAGGTGCTGCTGCGCGGCGGGCGGGCAGGCACTGCGCAGTTGCCATGGGCGCAGCTGTGCAGCGGACCGGCCGGCCAGAGGGCAGGCGCAGCTCGCGGTGCCCTCCTGGCGGGCCGGCACCGTGGTGCCCTGCACCACCCAGCCTGGCCGTAGGGCCGGCCCTGTTTGGCAGCAGAGGTAGTTATCATGTCTAGTAGCCACTGATAACCCTATCTTCAATGAATTTGTCTAATCTCTTTTAAAGCCATCCAAATTGGTGGCTATCATTGGCTCCTGTGGGATTTAATTCCATAGTTTTCACCATGATTCTAGATTCAGGTAGGTAGCCGTGTTGGTCTGACGCAGTCAAAATAAATTTAAAAAATTTAAAAATTGTCCAGTAGCACCTTAGAGACCAACTAAGTTTGTTTGTGAAGAAGTGTGCATGCACACGCTCTAAGGTGCTACTGCACATTTTTTTTATTTTTTTTAAAAAATAGTTTTAACCATGTACTGTGTGAGGAAGTGCTTCCATTTCTCTGTCTTCCAAATTCTGTACTATTTAGGGTTGCCAGATTTCAAAAAGTGAACATCCGGACACAAAAGTTGTTGAGCTTTCTCTGGCAAAGTTGTTGAACTTTCTTGCAAAATCTCTCCCCCTCCAAAAACAAAAAATAGAAGAAGTTTTTGAGCTATTTTTAGGACATGGCTCTATCAAAAGCTAGTAGCTGTGATAAATAAACAGGATATCTGTATTCTGAGCTGATATATCGGGAACATAGAGCAGGAGGCCTGCTTCCTTCTTCCCTTGTTTGTGAGTTTCCCTGGGGTTTTGGGCTGCCCAGGGTTGGAAGAGGATGCTGGACTAGAAGCAGCCTCAGTTTCATGGCAGAAGAGATCTTACATTTTTATGTGATTGCTCTGGGACCCTGTTAAGCACTCCACCAACATACAGAAGCTTCCTGCATAAATTCAAGTACATGGATGTAAGCACCTTTTAATTGTGACATGTGTGGCATATGTAAGTCAGTACTTTGATATGGCCAGTTTATCATTCAGTTCGAGCCAGGGAACAGCTGCAAGGGAGAAAATATATTTGGAATTGATATATTTCACCATCTCGCTCTCTTCTCTCTCCCCCAATTCTAACAAGACAAGAAATATACAGTTAAGGTTCAACTCTTGCCTAAAAGCAATCTCACTGTTCCTTGAAATATTCCTCCCAAGAGTATTGTTATATTTGTAGTGAGTGACCACCAACTAAGGTGTCATATCAGTAAGCGCTGCTGAGTAAGGCATGTTGTTAAATTTGTAGAGTGTCTCTGGCATCATCTGCCTCAGCTGATCAACAGTGTCCCCTGCTATGGGTGCCTTTCACAGACTTAGAAACACAGCATATGCTTGTGTGCATAATGCCTTTGAACTGGAGTAACCTTTTGTCTTGAATTGAGAAAAAAAACTGTGATGGGGGGAGGTATTTATACCAAAAATGACTTGGTTTCCCTCCACCAAATGTAATCCAGAATATTGAAGCACGTTCAACTTTTGTACTACGCTCCATGATAATGTTGCACAAATATTGTTTCACTGAATTTCCAGTAACACTCTCCCCCATTCTCATTATATAGTGCTCTTTCAGTTTCATAAATTATTACAACAATCCTATTGGAAGGTAAACGTAAAGGGACCCCTGACCATTAGGTCCAGTCACGGACGACTCTGGGGTTGTGGCACTCATCTTGCTTTATTAGCCTAGTGAGCCGACGTACAGCTTCCAGGCCATGTGGCCAGCATGACTAAGCCGCTTCTGGCGATGAAGCCCAGATAGACTAGCTTTTCAAAGTGTTGGTGTTGACCTTTATGCCCTGAATGGCTTTGGCCCTGTATACCTGAAGGAGCACCTCCACCCCCATCATTCAGCCTCAACACTGAGGTCCAGCTCTGAGGGTCTTCTGGTGGTTCCCTCATCACAAAAAGTGAGGTTACAGAGAGCCAGGCAAAGGACCTTCTTGGTAGTTGTGCCTGCGCTGTCAAGAAAATAACCAACTAAGTGTGCCTTTGAGGGCAAAGTCAAACCACTGGAGAATTACAGCTCCCGCTGTGGCTGCAGAGACCAGTAACTCATAACTGCTGCCTCTCACATTGTTTTTCCGCCAAGTGACTTCTCTGGGCTGCAAGCCTGGGCAGTGTGTATAGAGGTCCTGGGATGTCCAGATGACAAGACCCCCCCCCCTCTTGGTGTCACTTGGTTAGTCTCAAAATTGGATATAAGGTCTGTTCAAAATCCAAATTAGCTCTCGTGGATCTTTTTAGCACACCCCCAAACTGAATATTCTTTCTGTTTCTGATTCTCTCCATGATTTCCCCCTTTTGTAAGCCACAGCCTTTGCTTCTACCCACCTATCTCTTGCTACTTTCCATGTTCTTGTTTATCCTTTGTCTGTCTCATTCCCTTGCTTGCTGGTTTTCTCCCCCTTAAGTATTTTCTTGGGAGTGACTGTGCTCCTCCTTACTCGATGCAAAGCAGGGAAGAGTGTGGAGGGGGGGGGAGCTAACAGAAGAAGGAAGGGGGCGGGGAGAGAAACCTTGGTGAAAAGCTATTTGCAGAAATGCTGGAAGACCCCAAGGGTGCTTATCCACATAAAAGAGGATGAGGCGTCTGGGAGGGGACAGTTTTTGAAGGAGATTAGCATTTCACAATGCACTTCTTCAGCGTTGGGAAAGCTGATGGACCAATCAGAACCACCACGCCTGGCAGCTCCTAGGATCCATCCCCTTTAAAACATCCATATGGCTTTTCTAGGAGTCTTCAGTAAATTACCGGTACCTTGCATTCCATCTGGGCAAGGTGGTAGCAGCTGTCCAAACTAGGAGATCAATCACAGACTTATCAGTGGCCCACCTCCTAAGCCAGCCTTCTCCAAGCTGGTGCCCTTTAAATGCGTGTTGTTGTTTTCCTAAACAATTACAGCTCTCATCGACCCTAGCTAGTATGACTGAAATTTAAAAAAAAATTGGATTTGCTATGTCAACATTTCTGGTCAGATAAAATTAGAATAAAAGTTATTTTTCAGAGGGAGCTTTCTTCCCCTTCTAGCTAAACAACGGGCCATGCTAAGGCTAACACACACACACACACACACACACACACAGAGAGAGAGAGAGAGAGAGAGAGAGTCTGAGCAGCAGCCCAGTATGCAGAAAACATCCAGTGAAATCTTTCCTAGCCTGCGAAAAAAGCTTCATCTGGTGAATTTCTATTTCATGGTTTGCTGTACAGTAGTCCTATTTGCAGACAGGATGGTATATGCTATTACAAACCACAATTATTACTTTGTGGTAAAGCTTGTTGTGAGTTTGGGCTTACCAGCATGTGAAGGGTTACACTCTCATCTGACTTAACGTTGGTCTGTAGCTCCCCTCCCCCCTTCCAAATGGGAACTTCATGCTCAAATGTATCAGTATTTGAATCTTCTATTTCAAAAGAAGAAAAGCATCTCCATTAGTTGTACTGTCACCCGCTTTTTAGCTTTTCTGAGTGTGGGTGGGCTGTTGTTTATAGCTGCACAAATAAAGTGAAATGGCCACTTCTGGGATCAGGAGCAGGGCTGACAGCCTGGCCCAAACAAGAGGTAAAATGCAATTCATAGGACCGCTGGGGAAATACCGTTTGGGAATCACTGGACAGGACTTTAAGTTCAGCCTCCTAAATAATATATGGTGGAGCTACTAACATCCAGCGCCTTCTCTGTAGTGAGAGTTGGATCGTTTCTTCTGTGTTTCCGTAACAGACAGGCATTAACAGATCCCTCCTGCTCTCTCCTGTCAGTATTGTTTGTCATTATTGGCAACAATTGTTACAGGTGCAGCCTCTCTAATTGGTAGTATTGGGAGGTCTTGCACTTCACAGCACCAAGGAGTTAAACGCCTGGCATATCTGGAGCAACAGCTAAGGGGAAAGAAGCAACGCAGGAGAAGGCCAGAGTGTCTTGTCTCCAAGGTGCTTGAATTTAAATGCAGTTGGAAAACTATTCCTGGAGCCCCTGATGTACTGCAGATCCGACAATGGCTGCCAATACAGAATAGACAAGTTGCTTCCAAGTCAAAGGTCTAAGCCCTTCCAAGTTCCAAGGTAACCTTTCAACCACATATTTGAAAGAGGTTGTGTCTACAATGCCAATTTAATGCAACTTGGCTTGTGCAGTTATAATATTAAAAAAATCTTGCTAGGACCCTTTTCCAAAAGTTATGCAGAAGGCAGGAAAGCTGGCAGTTGCCCTTTTCATGTGTCACCTCTGGAGGAATGAGTGTGTAGAGGCAGGAGGGCAGGGGGAGCTCAAGATCATCTTCACCGGCCCTGATCAAGAACTCTGCACATTTATCTGAACTGGTACCCTAGAAAATCTAGGTAACAGCATGGAGAGAATGTATATGTGTGGCACTCTGTACATGTATTATGTCTGTATACAGATGCTAGTGGTGGCCAGCAGATGTAATACCAGGGGTCCCCAGACTTACCGCGCAGTGGGCTGGAGGGCAGGGGAGTGCGCGCCCGTGCGCACACGCACACGGGCGGGGGAAAAATCGCCGAAAATCGCTTGTGCGCATGCGTATGGGCCTCCCCCGACCCGAAAGTGCATCGGAAATGACCTCTTCTGGGTCGGGAGAGGCCCATACGCATGCGCAAAATGGATTTTCGGCAATTTTTTGCCGATTTTTCTGATCGTCGCCGCGCCGCGCACCGTAAGAGCGGGCGGCGGCAGCGGGCGGCGGGGGTCGTCGCGGGCCGGATTGGGAGGCCGATTGGGCCGCATCCGGCCCGGGGGCCATAGTTTGGGGACCCCTGTGTAATACTGACTCCCTCTACCCTTCCATGCATTGATTGACCCTAGGTTGTCATGAAAATGAATTCTGATCTTGGGCTATATGACTGTAGGGCAGTATGACTGTGGTTCTGAATAGTCTTGTTAAACAAAAACAAAACAAAACAAAAATCCCCCAAAAACCCTACATCAAAACAAATGTTTAGTATAGCCTCCCATGATGTGTTAATTTAATATATGCAAGTTTGTTTGGGTTTTTTTTTTTTATGGAAAAGCATTTTAAAGCTTTCCCATTAACTTCACCTGCAATCTGGACTGATACATTCCATTTCTTAATTTTGCTCCCAAGTGAGGAGTGAACTGGAATTCTCCCCGTTACCTGTGCTCTCCTGCACAAATTTTGTTTTACTTCACCCTTAAGCATAGCTGCCAAGTTTTCCCTTTTCTCGCGAGGAAGCCTATTCAGCATAAGGGAAAATCCCTTAAAAAAAGGGATAACTTGGCAGCTATGCCCTTAAGCAGCATGGTCAATGGTCAAGAAAGATGAGAGTAGCTAAATAGTTGAGCACATAACTTGCATACAGGAAGTCCCAGATTCAATCCCCGGTATTTTCATGTATGTTTGGGAGAGGAACCCTGTCTGAAACAATGGGAAGCCTCTGTCCAGAGATGGGGAACCTGCACCCTTCCAAATGTTGCTGGGCCTTCAACTGCCATCAGCTCCATCCAGAATGACCAATGGTCAGGGATGATAGGAGTTGGAATACAACAGTGTGGGGAGGGACAGATACCCTATCCCTGCATTAGGTAATAATGAGCTAGATGGACCAATGGTTGGATTGAGTGCAAGATTCCAGTTACATACTCATACCTGTGTTTACAATAAATTCTCTGAAACATTCAAGATTCTTTTTTTAAAAAAAATCATTTGCTCTTTACTGAATATGTGTGCTTCCTTTGAAAGAGTAAGATCCTGTGAGAGACAAGGAATGGTAATAATATACTGTATTGTATAGTTATGGAATTGAGGAGCAAAAGAATATGTCTTCCACTTGCCCCCATTGTCCTCCACTACAGAAATAAGTCATTGCATGAAAGTTCTGAGATGTATCTGATTAAAATGAGAAGGTTAAATGTGATAAAAGTGAATGGAATAAAAAAAATAAGGTTGAATCCTCTTCAAGACATAGACAAGTCTTAGTTTCACTGATTTGCCTAGCTATAAGAGACAGCTCGGTGTAGGATGGCATGGAAGCTATAATTGCCAGGATGCATGTAATGGACAGTTTCTGGAAAATGTACCTTTTCAGTAGTAATCAGTGGACTAGGTGCAATGAGTAGGATAATCTCTCCCCCATTCCCAAGCTGTTTAGTGCAACATATGGCCCCATTTATGAAGGGACGCTTCCACTTAACTACTCTGCTCTTATGCTTTCCCAAGATTTCTGATGGTTCAGTGCATATTCTCATTACTTTGCAATCCATGTAATCTTTTCGTCATTTCACTACACAGTTCCCACTTCCAGAGATATATACAAACTTGCTGAATAAGAACTGCAGCAACACCACACTGTGTGTCTCCTGTCCAGTTACTCCATCTTCCTGCTTCCCATATTGGCTAACCTGTCCTCTCTAGGATACATGAAAGCCACAACACCCTCCCACTCTTGCTCCTCCACCCAGCAATGTATTCAAATGTGCAGTCTCTCCTATGTCGCCAACATTGACCTAGAAACTAAGGTTTTGCCATGTTGAAATCAGTGTTGCACCAAAGCCCATGAAGGAGGACAGAGACTTGAAGCACTCTTTTGCTTAGGCCATCTTAGGAGGCACACTAAGTTAATGTAGGACCCACTTCTTGCAACACAGCTGCAATGCTAGACTGGTGACTTCCCTCAGTAATGGACTGGATGAGAGCAAATCAACTGAAGCTTAATCCAGACAAGACTGAGATACTGCTTGTGAGTGGTTCCCTAAACCAGATGGGTGGGATGTAGCCTGCTCTGGATGGGGTTATACTCCCTCTAAAGGAGCAGGTACGTGCCTTGGGGTACCTCTGGATCTATCACAGTCACCCAAGGCTTCTCCCCCCCCCCATCAACTTCAACTGGAAGCCCAGCTGTGCCCCTATCTGGACAGGGGTAGCCTACCTTCTGTTGTCTATGGTTAGATTAATGTAATGTGTTCTGCATGGGGCTACTCAACCCTGGAGCTCATATAACCTGGTTCATAGGGTTGCTGTAAGAATAACAGGGGGGGTAGGTAACCTCACGAATTCCCTGACCACCTTAGAGAAAGGATAAAATAAAAACATAATATAGAAAAAATAATCTCAAACATGTATTTGCATCACCATCTAGTATTACTGTGATTTCTTAGTATATAACTGCACTGGTAAGAAAGCAGAGGAGGAAACCTGTGGGATGGAAACATTCCAATAGCCCCCTTTGGGAGCTGCATTAAAGTGCTTGCTTAGATGGATATCATAGAACTCTTACAAGTCCAGAACTCCAACTCTGAGCCTAACTAATACAACTCTAACAAGACTCTGGAGAATGAATTCTTTTCCCACTTAAAAGTTGTGAGTCCAGTTCATTATTCAACAACCCTTCCCTGTGAAAATCTTCTCGAATTCTTTAATTATCACAAGGAGATACAGTAGGTAGTAGAGGTGTGCATTGGATTCATATTAATCCTGAACCCATGGTGAAGCAAGGTGCCTCAGAGGGATTTTTGGCTCATCAGAGGCGAAGTGGGATTTCTACAAGGCAGCATGAGTCACACCAGGGAACCTTGAAGTGTTTTGTGGTACCTCAGTGAACCTGATGTCAACATAATTATGCAGACAACCTTCTGCTATAAGGAATGTTTAAGGCTTATCAAAGCAAGTCAGGAGATGGCTTGAACGTGAGTGGAGAAAAACTCCAGTCAAATGCAGTTGGATACTAGTGAGGGCTCTTCATTGAGCCTTCCTAGTGGCATACTTTGTTGCGTCTATTGCATCTTCAATTGTGCTGTCCAGAAGTTTTTTGTCCAGGTTCTTATAGCCTGGCTCAAAGAAGGTGGCAGAACAAATGGTAGCTTGTTGTGACTTGTTTGCAAAGCATTTTAAGATTAATTGCCCGCATCTGCTTGGAGCTTGACTTCACTGTTACAGCAGATGAATCTCAAGGGGTGTCCAGAGCACTGGCTAGTCCTGTTGTGTTGGCTAAGTTCCAGTTGGTAGGGCTTGATGATGTGGACAAGATGCTTGCATCAGTCAGGGAATTAACTTGTGCTTTACACCCTTGCCCCGCTTGGCTGTTAAAAACTTAAAGAGAGGGGACAGGTGGCTGGGCCAGGGAGATGAATGATGTCGCCTTGTGAGAGGAGGTGGTCCTTGCCTGCTTGAAGGAGGCAGTGCTAAAACTATTCCTCAAGAAACTCTCACTGGATTAAGAAAAACTAAGTAATTACCAGTTGTCAATCTCCCATTCTTGAGCATGGTTCTTCAGTGGGTACCTCTGTTGGGAGAGAGGCAAGGGAAATGTATCCTGGTTAATTCTCAACAACCTCTCTGCAGCTTTCAGTACCATTGACTGTGGCATCTTTCTGGAGTGGATGTTCGAGTTAGTGGGTGGCACTACTTTATAGTAGTCCCAGTTTTTATACCAACACTGAAAGACAACAGCTCCATTATCCATGGCTAGTAATTGCAATGTGTCAAGACAGTAGAACTTTACTGTATTGCCAGAACACATAGTCCAGTTCTGTTCCCTCAAAATTTTAATACAAGGCAGAAATGCTGCAAAACCTCAAAGCAGATGGACAAAGTGACCCAAGGAAGGTGACTTTGTGAGCCACTAAGAAAATATACCTCACATGTTTCGTGATCAAAATCCAGCAGCAGCTTTTTGATCAGCTTGATTTTATTTCTCAGAAAGCTCTGAATGACCCCACCATCTGATAGAGCCAGTGTTTTGTTTCTTTTAAACATTTTATAGAATCAAATGGCCAATTTGAAATAAATAAATAAACCAATCCATCTCTATATTGTATTTTTCTGCTTTGACTTGCCTAGTGAAACTGCTTCAGTAAGCTCTTTTAAACATCTGTTCCTCCTTCACTCACTTTTTAAATGTTGCCACTTGGTTAGACAAATAAATCTGCAATTGTTTTCCAATTTATGCTCTCATGATTCAGAATTCACAGTGTTATTTGTGCCTTCCTATATAGCTTGGCTTATGGCAGCCTCCTTATGATGGAAGATCTCATTATAGTTAGCACTCTGCATTGAGGAGAGGCAATCAATTCTTTTCAGATATCTAATTTGAATCACTGGGATAGGACTAGCTTCCTCTGTCTCCTCACCTCCCATTACAAAACTTTCACTTGATATTAGCCTATTTCAATGCTGGGATTTGGAACTCGTCCTGGTAATCGGAAACTGTAGGTTACATTAGTCTCGGGTTCTGTTGAACACAGCAATTCTCTTTGCAGAATCAGTTTGCTGCACTCTTGATGGCAGCATTCAATGAACAGCGTGCAAGTCATTTCCAAGTGACATATCTACCCTTGGTCTGCAGCTATTTTAAACTTTGTTTGCCATACAGTGTGACACTGAAGGAAGCAATTCCCTTTCGGGTCTCTCTCCTTCTCATGCATCCCATTCATGCCGCTGCAATTTCTCCAGCAGCTGCATCTTGAATATCCAATTCATGAAGTAGGCAAGCAGCATGCCAAATATTATTTGCTGAGGTTAATTAGAGAATAGCTTAAATAATGAATAATTTGAAATAATAACAATCTGTTTGCACATAATCCACAGAGCAGGGACATTTGTTAGATGTGTTGTGGGGAATTACTGTGCCCAGCTCTAGGCCAAGTGAGCTACCCCACACCCTAGATTTAAAAAATAAATAAATACTGTGCTCTTGCAAAACGGGGGCTTATTTTCTGCTGCTTTCTGGGGGCTGAAATAAATTTCTTCAGAAAATTCAGGACAGAATTACTAAGTAACCATGCTAGATTTTGCCAGGAATTGAAGCTAGCAGGAAGGTCTGGAGCTTCTCCCCAGCCTAGACCCCCTCCCCCCAGTGTCTTTATTTTCCAAGGATAGTCCCAGCTTTACAGAAGCCATCCCAGTTTCTGATTTGATCCCAGAATGTCCCACTTTTCCTTAGGACATCCCTATTTTCATCAGCGAAATGTTGCTGGGTATGAAGTTATTGCTGGGTATGAAGTTATGTGACCCCTGAGCCAAGGAGATAAGTAACTATACAACCTTTAGAAGACACCTAAAAGCATCCCTGTATCATTTAATGTTTATTGTTTATTATGTTTTTATATATCTTGGAAGCCACCCAGAGTAGCTGGGGCAACCCAGGGCCGGCTCTTGGTATAGTCCTGGTGGCGTGGGGCACCAGGGCGCCGGGCCAGCAGGCGGGGCGCTGTGCGGCGAAGCCGAGCGGAAGCCATGCTGCACACTGCGAGGGCAGGGGCGCCGGAGTGATCTCCGTGCGTCAGCACCAGGGCGCCCGACCTGCTTGAGACTGCCCTGGGGCAACCCAATCAGATGGCTGTGTTATCATCATCATTGAATAGGAGGTCCCTCCTTTCATCAGAGAAATGTTGGAGGGTATGCCAGCTATGGTCCTGGAGCACTTAGTGATGCAATCTAATTATGCACTGTGAGAGTAATGCTTTAAAATGGGTTTAAAGGCAGTATTGGAGGAAAAAATCAAAAGCAAGAAAAATAGAAACCTCTTGACTACCTTATAAGGTTAAGTAAGTAAGTAATGGAAGCAGGAGAGTTTCATTTCAATCTATCCACTCAACAAGTTTGTCAAAATGTTTTGGGTTTTTCTTTTTCCCAGTGCAGCTCTAGCAGGGTTGGCTGCAGAAAGCAACTATACGTGTATCCTGAATAAGAGGGTGAATCGGTGATTTGGGTCATGATCTCATCTTCTTGAGTTGGATTGCACTGTTCACAAGGTGTGTTGAGGAAGATCAGGATATCCTCAAGTTTCCAGGTAGCCCTGTTGCCTTGTTTCTTTTTCATAATGTTAAACAAAGAACTTGCTGCATCCCAACTTTTCTTTTTCCAAGAAGTGAAACCAAGCTGACTGGGGAAATGTTCAGACCTCAAGAGGGGGTGGGTTGGGTATGTGTTTGTAGACGAGGTGAATAAGCAGCAGCAAAAAAAGAGTAAAAGTAGCTGTACTACTTGCACTGCTAAAGGCAAAAAAAAAAAAAACTGCTGGAAAATTTCTCCTCTCCTGAAGAAATTTGGTAAAATCGTTCCCTCGTTTTCTTTGCCCACAATAGGCTGAGGAATGTCAAAAAGCCATTTGTGCAGAGCTCTAAACCTACTAAGCTTCACGCACCCCACCAGCTTGCCATATAACTGACATCTTCTCCCCTTCTCTTCCCCACCCTCTCCTGCCTAGGTAGTAGAAGGAGAATAGGCCATTTTACATAGCTGCTGACTTGTGTTCAGTACAAGCCTTTGGCACGTTTCTGAGTTCATCTCCCCTACAGTAGGCCTACTTTGTGTACCATCCTCCTCCATTTGTATCAGTCAACAGCTGACTACTTAACTGCCACTAGCGATGCTAACTGTATTGATTATTTATGTGGCAATGAAGAACATCCCATGAGCTTTCAGGTCTACTTTCTGCAATATATTCTGCACTGGACACTGCCAAAGAGAATCCCAAACTTCATCCATTCACAACCACTCTGGTTTCAGGTATAAATAGACTTTTTTGTTTTTAAATACTTTCTTCATTTGTAATATTTGGAGCATTGTTGCAGCGGTTTGGGAATATGGGAGAGACAAAGCAGAAAGCATGAATTCAGTGAACAGATGTTTGGGAAATATGTAGATTACACTGGCCACGTTTCCCTGCTGAGTTGAGTTTTGCCTCTCTTTTGTAAAGAGAGTCTTATAAAAATCTTCTTAACACAATGCAGCCCCATTGCCACAAAAAATGGGGGGGGGGGAGAGAGAGAGAATGTATGAGCAGAAGTTTCTAGGCAAAAGACAAGTCATTGAGAGGCTTTGCACATATGACAAACATTCATTCCAGAAATTGTATGAGCAGGACCCCTCTAGTTCATATACGTCTTCACACTTGCATACACAGTCCCTACATGAGACAGTTTCTTGGCATTCATAGTAAAATATAATATGGATCTTTGCTGATTGTCAGAATACATGTGCTGGCACCTTCCATTCTCTTTACAAGACCAAGCCATATTGTCCAAAACATTTGTTCTTCCAATGTTTGTGGAGTGAGAAAACAAGGACCAAATTGTGGGATGCAAAGGGTTAAGTGCAGTCAAGTCACAACAATCCCTAGATAGTCCACTTGGAGGACTGAGGAGGAGGATATGACTAAGCGTAGTTTCCTCTTCCTTCACATGCAAATGAGTTGAGGAAGTGGCAGATAAATCCTGAAGGAAACAGCCATTTTCTCTCTCTTGGACCAGACCTCTTGGACTACACACATCTTAGTGAGTCTCTCCCTCAAGGCCTCCAGCCTAGAGAGAGAGATGAGATGGAGTCTCACTTCTTATAAGTGAACTTCACAATGTATATATTACCTTTTAACTAAGCAAGTCTACCTCTTGAGTGTGCTGTACCTCGAGATGCTTGTAAGTAAACATCTTTTATACTTTTAAGAGCATTGTGTTGTGTCTTTTCTTTTAAGAGGGAAAAAGGGGAAATACCAGGAAAATACACTTTATTTTAGTGGCTTAAATCAAGCCTGCGCAAACGTTCTTCTGCTGTGTATTTTGCAAAAGGGGAATGTTTTACTCTGCTAAAGTTTTGTGCTTGCTAGCGCAAGCGGGGATAGGATATATTAAACAATATCTCCTCATCCACATTCCTGAACATTCCCACAAAGGGTTATGGGCCCAGAGTTGCGTATTTTGTGTATTTTTGAAGGATTGATTTGGATTGTGATTTTGAACTCTGTAGGATTTTTCCAGTTAGGATTTCCTGGTTGAGCACATGGTCTCTTTGTTCTGCAGTGTGCTTGGGGGATTAACTACCCCTCCCCTCCCTCAGAGTTTACAGCACTGAGAAAGCTCAGAGGTAGTGAAGATATTTTTGAGATTTTGAATTTGATTTTTGAAAGATTTTTGAATTTTGGAAATTTTTGAAGTTTTAAGATGGCAAGCTCCAGTTTTGATAGTGAGGCAAGACCAAGTTTTATGCTGCTGGATGACAATAATTTTGTGCAGTGGAAGCAGCGCGTTTTAGTTTATCTTGCTGCTAGGCGTGTTCTGCAGGCCATTAAGGAAGAAAAGCCTACAGGAACCGATGCAGAAGCTTTAGCTAAGATAGAAGCTTGGAGTATTAAAAATGATGAAGCCAAGCACATAATTTTGAGCAGTTTGAGGAATGAGCATCTATCAATGATAAATTTTGAAGATGATGCATCTAAGATCCTAGAGGACATTGAACGCATTTATGCACAATCTACAGAGAGTTCCTATAGATACTTGTTGGATAAGTTACTCAAGTTGAAGATGAATTCTAGAGAAGAGTTTACAGAGCATTTTAAGAATTTTTCTGAGATTGTTCAAAGAATTGCCCTTACTCCCAGAGCCTTTGATGATGTGACTAAAGTAACGTTTATGCTTGCATCATTGGGACCTACGTTTGCTCCATTTAAAAGTATAATGGATCACACAAAGGATTTAACTTTTAATGAGCTTATCAACCATTTAAGAGAGGAATGCAGAGATAGCCTTGATTCTCAAGAAAGGAATCCAAGGAGGAAGGATAGCAGCTATGCATCCAAGCATTTTGGAAAGTCCAGACAGACATCTAGAGAAATAATTTGTTTTAAATGCAATGGGAAAAACCACATAGCAAGGAACTGCAAGAGTCAAAATGGGGATAAAGTTGAATCCCACCCCTCAAAACCACAAGGTGTTAAGAAGGGGAGTCATGAGCAAACCATGTTGATGCAGGAGAGGAGTTTAGCTGTCCAGGATTGTGAAAATAAGCGCAATAAGTGGATTCTTGACAGTGGAGCGAGTTCTCATTTCTGTTATGAAAAGGAGTATTTTAATGAGATTAATGGGGATGAAACCTCTGAAATTGAGATTGCTGATGGCAACATTGTAAAGGCAATTGGTTCAGGAACTGTGAATTTGAAATTCAACGTAGATCATGAAACAATTAATACTAAGATAACTGAAGTTAAGTTTGCACCAAAGCTTAATTGCAACTTACTCAGCGTGTCCAGTTTGGACAGGAAAGGTTTTAAAATTACATTTGAAAAAGGACAATGTATTGTGACTAAGCATGATGAAGTTTATGTTCAAGGCACACTAAAGGATGGTGTATATGAGCTTAATGTTTCAGAGAACCAGCAGAACCAGTCTGCAAAGGTGGCGCAACCAAGTCAAAAGGACGAAGGAAGTCTGGAACTCTGGCACAAGAGACTTGGACACAGAGACACCAACGTTATTCTGGAACTACAGAAAGGTGATCTTGTGAGAGGTCTGCAGGTAAAGCAAAGCAACACAAATACACCAACATCAAAATGTATAACTTGTGTTAGTGAGAAAGCAACTAAACCTTCTTTCCCACGTTGTGCAGAGAAGAGAAGCACTAAAGTATTGGACATTGTCCATACAGATCTATGTGGACCAATGAATGTGTCTTCTCTAGGAGGTAATAAATATATTTTGATATTTTTGGACGATTTCTCGAGATTCTGCGTAGCCTACTTTATCAAGGAGAAGAGTGAGACAGTGGAATTGTTCAGGGACTATCTTAACATGGTCAAGAACAAGTTCCAGCGAGCCCCTTCCATTTTAATGTCCGATAATGGTGGGGAATTTTGTTCACATGAGATGCAGGCCGTCATGGCTAGAGAAGGCATATCACACGTGACCACAGTTGCCTACACACCCCAACAAAACTCAATTGCAGAGAGGAAATTTAGATCCATTTTGGAAATGACAAGGTGCATGCTAAAGGAAGCTAACTTGTCACACAGGCTGTGGGGTGAAGCGGCTCGTTGCTCAGTCTATCTTCAGAACAGACTGCCCACAAAAGGCGCAGAGCGCACACCATTTGAACTTTGGCATGGAAAAGCCCCAAATTTGTCACATATACGTGTATTTGGAAGTTTGTGCTACTATCATGTGCCCAAGGAGCACAGACACAAACTTGATTCCAGAGCGAAGGCAGGGATCCTAGTTGGGTACGCTTCTGGAGGAAAAGGATATAGAGTCTTGGATCCGCAAACTGGCAAGACAAGTTCGCAGCATGTAATTTACTTCGATGAGCAAGGCAAAGTTGATACAAAGGACACTGCCATTGATTGTTCCAAGGAGCCACAGGATGAGGAATTTGTGATTTTTCCTTTTGAACCAATACAAAGTACTAATCCAACTTCTAGTGTCGTAGCACCCCCTATAGGTGACACCCGAGAAGACGTGGAGGTCCAGGCCCCTGGCAGCACCAGAGACGAAGATGATGACGAGCAGCTGTATGGGGATATGCCACTGCTGGAGGAGGATGAGGAAGCTGATGCGGTCGAAAGACCAGAGGTCAGACGCTCATCCAGAACCAACAGAGGTGTTCCACCATTACGGCTGTCCTACCTTACAAGGTCGGCGTCTCCACAGGAACCTTCCAAATGGGAAGAGATAGAGAGGATGCCACCAGATGAAGCCAGTCTCTGGAGGAAAGCTGCTCAGGAGGAGATAGATGCACTTCATCGGAACAGGACCTGGACACTCACAGAACTACCTCCTGGTAAGGAAGCAATTGGAAGTAAATGGGTGTTCAAGGTTAAAAAGGGTTCAGAAGGGGAGGTGCAACGCTACAAAGCTAGGCTTGTGGCACAAGGTTTTTCCCAGAAGTATGGAGAGGATTACGATCAAGTGTTTGCACCGACAGTTCGATACAGCAGTGTCAGACTACTTTTAAGTATTGCAGCATCTAAGCAAATGTCAGTTTACCATATTGACATTGCGACAGCCTTTCTTCACGGCGAAATTTCTGAGCAGATTTATATGAAGCAGCCCAAAGGTTTCATTAAACCAAATGAGGCACATCTAGTGTGCAAGCTGCAGAAAGGACTTTATGGTTTGAAGCAAGCAGCGAGGGCTTGGAACCAGAAACTCCATGAGATGCTGGTGCAGCTTGGGTACAAGCAAGGGACTGCTGATAAGTGCTTGTAC
This sequence comes from Zootoca vivipara, assembly GCF_963506605.1. Taxonomy (NCBI): domain Eukaryota; kingdom Metazoa; phylum Chordata; class Lepidosauria; order Squamata; family Lacertidae; genus Zootoca; species Zootoca vivipara. The sequence goes on along the minus strand of NC_083279.1, from coordinate 73,584,503 downwards.
ACCAAACAAAGGAATGGACAGTTTTCGTACATTTTAGCCTTTGTTGACGACCTTTTAATTTCTACGTCAAATGAGAAAGACTATAAAGACATAGTCAAACACCTCAACAGGGAAGTAGAGGTCAAGGAACTTGGAAAAGTGAAATACTACTTGGGAATTCAAGTTGAGAGAGAAGAGGATGGATCGTTCTTACTCAGCCAAAGGCAAAAGATAACTGAACTGATTGAAAGCATGCAGATGCAGGACGCACACCCAGTTGCGACACCGATGGCCACAGACTTCTTGAAGAATCAACAAGGTTCGAAGTTGCTGCCAAACAACACGCAATACAGGTCAGCGGTCGGCAAACTTTTGTATTTGGTTACCACATGCAGACCTGACCTGGCAAGTGCAGTGGGGATCCTAAGTAGGAAAGTAAGTTGTCCCACTGAGCATGATTGGGCTGGAGTTAAGAGGGTTGTTCGTTATCTAAAGGGAACCATGGACTGTAAATTAAAACTGCCAGCTGTCAGAGACCCTAAACTGCTTGGGTACACTGATGCGGATTGGGCTGGGGACAATAAGGATTATAAATCCACAAGTGGCTATGTTTTTATGTATGGGGACGGAGCTATTGCATGGGGCAGCTATAAACAGAAATGTGTAGCTTTATCGTCCACAGAATCTGAGTACATTGCGGCTTCGGAAGCTTGCAGAGAGATCCCCTGGCTGGATCAGCTCCTGAAGGACTTTGGCGTGCCAAGAACGGGACCTGTCAGCTTGATGGAGGACAATCAGAGCAGTATGAAGCTGACACAAAGTGAAAAGTTCCTTGCACGCACCAAACACATTGGGGTCAGGTACCACTACATACGCCAGGTGATCGAGGATGGACTTGTTGAAATGTGTTACTGCAACACTGACCAGATGACTGCAGATGTCCTAACAAAGCCCCTGCCAAGAGAGAAGTTCCAGGATCTTCGTGGCAAGCTGGGACTCTTGGGTGGTTGATTAAAGTTATTTATGTATGTTTTTGTGTATGTTGTGAATTGCCTGAGAAGGGGTTTGTGGGATGCAAAGGGTTAAGTGCAGTCAAGTCACAACAATCCCTAGATAGTCCACTTGGAGGACTGAGGAGGAGGATATGACTAAGCGTAGTTTCCTCTTCCTTCACATGCAAATGAGTTGAGGAAGTGGCAGATAAATCCTGAAGGAAACAGCCATTTTCTCTCTCTTGGACCAGACCTCTTGGACTACACACATCTTAGTGAGTCTCTCCCTCAAGGCCTCCAGCCTAGAGAGAGAGATGAGATGGAGTCTCACTTCTTATAAGTGAACTTCACAATGTATATATTACCTTTTAACTAAGCAAGTCTACCTCTTGAGTGTGCTGTACCTCGAGATGCTTGTAAGTAAACATCTTTTATACTTTTAAGAGCATTGTGTTGTGTCTTTTCTTTTAAGAGGGAAAAAGGGGAAATACCAGGAAAATACACTTTATTTTAGTGGCTTAAATCAAGCCTGCGCAAACGTTCTTCTGCTGTGTATTTTGCAAAAGGGGAATGTTTTACTCTGCTAAAGTTTTGTGCTTGCTAGCGCAAGCGGGGATAGGATATATTAAACAATATCTCCTCATCCACATTCCTGAACATTCCCACACAAATTTGGGTTTGCCATTAAAGAGGTGTAGCTTGTCGCCCATGGCAGTGCTAACCAAATGTCCCATCAGTACAAGGATTTCTGCTTGTGTAATGGGACTTCATATGAATGGGACTGCTGTATATGAATCATGTGTATTTTCCCTGTGCTATTATTTAAAAGAGAATAAATTCTTTGTGTGGGTATGTAAAGTGTTTTTGCACATACGTGTATGTGGAAAAGATTGGCTGTGTCATCAGACTTACAGGTAGGTAGCCGTGTTGGTCTGGATCTCCACCCTTGCTTTTTCATGCAAAACCATTTGCAGTCGTTTCATGCAAAACCATTTGCAGTCGTTTCCGGTCATCAACAGCTATCAGTCAGTCAATCACCCATTTCCACCACCCTTCTGAGTGATCCCCCCTCCCCATCCCCACCCCTCCCCACCCCTTCTCTACATAAGTGCCTGGAAACTTCCATTTCACTGTATCTGAAGAAGTGTGCATGCACACGAAAGCTCATACCAAAATAAAAACTTAGTTGGTCTTTAAGGTGCTACTGAAGGAATTTTTTTTTTTTCATCAGACTTAGTCGTCTGTTGAGAGCCCAAACTTTTAACCAACACATTATGCTAAGTTAATACCTTCACGGTTTCCAATTTGCCCTCATTTCTGTCGCTAGAGAAATTAGGAGAACCTATTTTCTTTGCTATTTTTCCCCTATTAGCTTTCACCTGAATGCAGACAAAAGGGTTATAATTACCATAGAAGGAAGTGAATCACTCTTCAATTGGGACCTGTATCTTTGGTGTAAGCCTAAGACGTGTTTTCTCAATGAAAACACTATTATTATTATTATTATTATTATTATTATTATTATTAATGTTAAGGCTGTTTTTTTTTAAAGGCAGCAATGTTAAGTAAACCAAATGGGAATGTGAAAGAGATATATGTGTGAAGACTGACAGGCTGGCCTGTCTTACGGTCCTGCTTTGCTGAACATCTGCTACACAGTCATAACCCTACTTTCTTCCTGTAGCGAAGTCAACAGCTCAATAATACAACCTGAGAAACAAGGCTAATGTAGCAGCACGGATAGTCATGCCTATCACTTCCCTTGCAGTTGATTGACAATATCAGTCAATCAGCTGAACCAGTCACTGACCCCACCCCAGCAGTTCCAGATAAATTTAGGTCCATCTAAAACAGCCATGGCCAAACTTGCCCCTCCAGCTATTTTGGGACTACAATTCCCATCATACCTGACCACTGGTCCTGTTACCTAGGGATGATGGGAGTCTTGGTCCCAAAACAGCTGGAGGGCCAAGTTTGGCCATGCCTGATCTAAAGAAATGAACCCCAGACCATTATCATGAGTTTGAGTTTGAGAAGACTTTGGCTGTAACTATGAATGGGCCTAAAAGTTCCACTTGGATGAACTTTGAATTTGCCTACCTCACTTCTGAAAATGGAAGAGCTTGAGTTGCTGTTCTGAGCCAATTCAGGGACTTGTTTTATTCAGCCCCCTTAGGAACTATCCCCACCCTTAGGGTTTTGTTTTTTTTTTTTAACCACTTTCCCAGCATCCATTCTTATTTCATGAGTACTAATAAAGCCACTGATTCCACAAGGAATATTAAAAGGGGGGGGTGGTGGTTAAAATTGGAAGTGGACCTCAGTAGGGATGGACCTCCTGCTCCCATATCCTAATGCTCCTGTATCATATCTGGTTTACCACCACCAAAGCTAATAGTGAAATGCAGTTCTATGAGTATCCATGGGTGCAGAAAAATAAAACACTGCAGGGATAAAATTGGAATGGGGTCTCCCAACTCCCACATGTCTAAATTAGGAGCATGTCTCCACTATCCTAAATTTTGTCATTTCAGGTCCAATCCACACACACACTCCCAATGCAGACTGAGTGTTTCACTATATAGGGGCAGGATAAAAAAGTGCACAATTTCTGGGTATTTGAGCACTCAGGGACGGAAATGTAAGGGTTCAAAGATGGATGCCTGGTTTTGACTTTTGAAGCACCTGCAATCAAGTCTGAGTCAGGTTCAAATTAATTCTTATACCATCTGCCTAAGGAGCTTCCTTGAGCTTGGTCACACAAATTCAGGAATTGCACAGCATCCTTGCTCCCAACACCTGGGAGCTACCCTGAACTGTACCTTCTGCTGGTAGCACAAGGAGCACACAGTTCCCTGGAGCCTTTGAAGGGGGTTGCAGAGCTTTGTCTGAGCTGAGATTAGTGTCCAGGACTTGAATGAAAAATAGATGAAACCAAAGAGCACTTGAAATCTCACTGATCTTGCATGTGCAGATCCTCATTTTACATTCCAAGCCAGTGAAGAACTACTCAGGAAATGATGGATGGTTTTTAATACATCTGAACATTACAAGTTGGACAAATTTGTATTCCATGTCACATGCCCTTGTTATATTATCCCAGTTCCCTTGTTGGGGCTTATATACTCCTGGTGGTGTGTTTGGGCAAGTTAAGAGTTGGGACAGGCAAACTCCCCTTAGTTCAATTTGGAAATCTGGTTTACCACCACCAAAGCTAATAGTGAAATGCAGTTCTATGAGTATCCATGGGTGCAGAAAAATAAAACACTGCAGGGATAAAATTGGAATGGGGTCTCCCAACTCCCACATGTCTAAATTAGGAGCATGTCTCCACTATCCTAAATTTTGTCATTTCAGGTCCAATCCACACACACACTCCCAATGCAGACTGAGTGTTTCACTATATAGGGGCAGGATAAAAAAGTGCACAATTTCTGGGTATTTGAGCACTCAGGGACGGAAATGTAAGGGTTCAAAGATGGATGCCTGGTTTTGACTTTTGAAGCACCTGCAATCAAGTCTGAGTCAGGTTCAAATTAATTCTTATACCATCTGCCTAAGGAGCTTCCTTGAGCTTGGTCACACAAATTCAGGAATTGCACAGCATCCTTGCTCCCAACACCTGGGAGCTACCCTGAACTGTACCTTCTGCTGGTAGCACAAGGAGCACACAGTTCCCTGGAGCCTTTGAAGGGGGTTGCAGAGCTTTGTCTGAGCTGAGATTAGTGTCCAGGACTTGAATGAAAAATAGATGAAACCAAAGAGCACTTGAAATCTCACTGATCTTGCATGTGCAGATCCTCATTTTATATTCCAAGCCAGTGAAGAACTACTCAGGAAATGATGGATGGTTTTTAATACATCTGAGCATTACAAGTTGGACAAATTTGTATTCCGTGTCACATGTCCTTGTTATATTATCCCGGTTCCCTTGTTGGGGCTTATATACTCCTGATGGTGTGTTTGGGCAAGTTAAGAGTTGGGACAGGCAAACTCCCCTTAGTTCAATTTGGAAATTGATTCAGTCCCCCCATCTGCTCTCACTTTCCTGGCTTAGAGACATCATCACATAGGAAGAATTTAGGTAGCTGCCTGGTGCTGAGTCAGACCATTGGTCCATCTAACCCAGAGTTTTCTAAACAGGTCTCCCAACTGTTTTTGGACTACAGTTCCCATCATTCCTGACCAGTAGTTGTGCCAGCTAAGGATGATGGGAGTTGTAGTCCAAAAACAGCTGGAGGCCCAATTTTGGCAAACCCTTATCTAGCCCAATATAGACTACAGTGGCTGGCAGTGGCTTCCCAGGGTTTACAACAAGGATATTTTCCAGCCGTACCTGGAGATGCCAGGGTATTTTCTACATGCACTCAACTACTAAGCTCTTGTCACACTGCCATAAGCAGTCATTACAGACAGGATGTTTCTCTTGGGGGCCAAGGCCTCCCACAGCTCCCTCCTCACCTCCAAGATGCCCACTAGAACACTATTACATTGCCATCTCCAGCACCAGGTGCCATGGAAAATGTTATGTTCTCAGAGCACTTCACACCAACCAGAAGTTATATGTTCCAGGACCCCCTGCTCACTCCATTTCCCAAGCTTCCAGGTGCCCAAGACATTGATTGACAACTACATTATTGCTATTATTCTCCCATCCTTCTACCAGCCTAGATTCAGAGTGTCCATTTCTGCGGTACTTCGATCCCTGCCTCGTCCATAGTACAGATAGATGCACATGTTGTAATGAAGCCTTTGACCTTGATTGCTTGAGCTGGTTTAGTGGCACGTAATGTTCAGTTTCTTGGGAAATGTATTACCGGTATTTTGCCATGTGAGAAGTGGAAACTCTCAGTTTCTGTAGAATTAAATAAAAAAAATGTCACACAGCAGCAGGATGGTGACTGGGAAAGGGGAGAGAGAGAGAAGGAAGGAAGGAAGGAAGGAAGGAAGGAAGGAAGGAAGGAAGGAAGGAAGGAAGGAAGGAAGGAAGGAAGGAAGGAAGAATTGTTGACAAAAAGAAAAACAGGGCAGGTAAGGAAGTTTTGGATAGGGGTATGCCAAAGATCTGGATGAATCTCAAATGAGGTTCTGAAGTGAGACTTCTTTCAACAGAGCTGTGGCTTGTCTGAGCCAAAATGGGATATTTCCAAAGTGCCCCAAGCCAAACTGGGACTTCCATGGCACCTTGGTGTGAGATTCAGATGTTTTTAAAAATGCTGCAGAGTGTCTTTAAAAATTGAAACATTTTCGCCTAAGCTTGCCATATAATGGCAACACCAAGATGAAGGGACAGCTGAACTGACAGGTCTAACTTCTAATCAGAGGGAATGCATTTACCAGGGTCTCCAATCACAGTGCTTTGAGGAAGAGGAGGAGAAGGAGGAGGAGGAGGAGAAGAAGAGGAGGAGGAGGAGGAAGAGGAGGAGGAGGAGTTTGGATTTGATATCCCGCTTTATCACTCCCCGAAGGAGTTTCAAACAGCTAACAATCTCCTTTCCCTTCCTCCCCCACAACAAACACTCTGTGAGGTGTGTGGAGCTGAGAGACTTCAGAGAAGTGTGACTAGCCCAAGGTCACCCAGCAGCTGCATGTGGAGGAGCGGGTCTTGTCCATTCTGTGTACTTTGCTCTTTTAGTGCTGTTTGCTCAGAAAATGCTGGATGTTCAAGTAATTTTGCCACTCTGACACAAGCCTCCACATCTACGTATCTCAGATCACCTTTCAACTGGTTTTGGTGACTTTTTGTGCCAACTGAGCAGAACGCAAGCCGGAAGCCTTTGCCATTCACAACTCCCTACTTCTGAAATTTGGCAGGTCCCTTTCTGAGGGGTACCTCTACAATATATGCCATTTTTCTGTTGCCCACAGAACTACTGAGAGGAAAGCAAATCAATTTTATCTCTATCCAAATGAACTTTGAAGGGGCCCAGCACAAAACCTCATGGACCATTCCCCCCCCCCTATAATTTGGCAGGTTTCAAATCAGACTGCCTCTGAAGAATTTCAGACCTAACCTCACTCCTTTATACTTGAAGCAGTGACTGAGTTGCACACCCTTAGTTTTTGTGGGACTGTTGCTTAGGAAGCAAAGGGTGGCTAGGCCTTGAGTTCAGATCCTGACCATGGAATTTTGCCAGTTGTGGCTTCTGGAATCCCTGCAATCTGGAATCTCATGGAAGGACAGGGATTTCACAGGCTGATTTGACAGCTATCCCGGCCACTGCTGCTCGTTCCCTCCTCCTCCTCCTCCTCCTCCTCCTCCTCCTCCTCCTCCTCCTCCTCTTTCTTTTCTTCTGTTTCATTCACCATCTCTACAGTTAAGCTGTTGCCTACCTTCAGTACTTTCTTGCTAACTATCTATATATGCTGATGAGATCATTAAATTTATCAGCTCTCCCAATTCATTTGAGGTTCATTAAGGATCCACAGTATTGCTCCTTTCATCTCAAAATGGAAAAAGAAACAGCCTTAACCCCTTTTGAGAAATTAAAGCGAAATGGCTACCACTTTATTTTAAGTGCCCATTAACTAAAGCATAACTGAAACCAAGTTACAATGAGCGCCTCCAGGGGATGTACATATGAAACACACACACACAAGCTGTAAATGGCGTCAGTCACAATAATCAGCCCTCGTAGAATAAACATCAAAGCAATTCATAACGCAAGGATACTTAAGAACCTATTTTACACAGTGGAATGGGGAGACAGACTGGCCTGAGAACTCCATCTCTACAGAAGACGCATTCAAGTCTTATTAAAACATTTTTGCCCTTTTTTTGGGGGGGGGAATTGGATTGCAGCTTTCAAACCATTATTAGGTAATTCTCTCCCCTCCCTTGCCGAAACATTGTAAGGGAATAGAAATTCAAAATTATTATGAAAAAGAATCTAATTGATTTACCCCTGTAATTTTAATGTTCCCCCACCTCCTCACTCCCCATATAGGTTGGGTCACCATAGCCTTTTTTTAATCTTTGGAGATTACTCTTGCATGATTTGAAGAGACGTCAATCGCCTTTTAAATCCTTTCATTTCAACTCGTTTAAATATTTTGGCCCATTGCTGGAGTTAATGATGATGAATAGGATTAAGATTAAACACTTAATGAGCATAAGAAGAAGAGGAAAAAAATATTTCATTTCCAATGCATAGCACAAAAGTCTCTCATTTTCCCCCTCTCTCCTTTTTAATATTGCTATGCTCCAACAGTCTGTTTTTGTACTTACCACAGTTCTTTTTTTACCTGCATTGCTTCTGATCAAAGGTCTATTAATAGGCATGTTGTCACAGATTTCAAGAGACAATCAGTCAACCTCTTCCAAATTTTGCATGACAACCACTATTGCCTTATATCTGCATGTGCCATAAAAACACAGTCTGTAAGGAACGAAACTGCCCATCCGAACACAGAAAGGTGCTTTATATTGAGTCACAAATGGACTCCATCCCACCATCCATTCATCCTCAATTCATATGAGCAACACAGAAAGCTGTCTTGTAGTGAGTAAGAACATAGGTCGTCCATCTACTTGCGATGGAAGACTGTCAATTCTGATTTCTATCAATTTTCCATGCTCGTTTTTGTATCCAATTTTGCCTAATATACACATTTTGTAGGCAATTTCCCCCGATTTAATGCCTATTTGAATGTAATCTCTGTGAATATATGCATTTTATGTATATCTTCCCCTGATATACATTTTGGTTGCATAAATGCATCACAGAATTGAGAGATGTCCAAATACCAAAGGGCAGTTGTATTTTGGTTGAGTGTTTTTACAGAAAGCGCAAATTAGCTATGTTCACATTAAAGTGCAAACCAAAGTGAATTTCTCCATTGCCCTTCTCTAGCTTAGCAGTCATCTGCCACCTTGCAAGATGAGAAGGGAGCCAAAGCATCCTCAACAGGTTAATATCCATCTTTGAACAAAATTAACAACCTCCAATGAAAAGTATTTGGGAACTTCTTTTGCTAACTGTAAACCTAGAGTGGTTAGCATACATTGTGGTATTTGACATCATATTCAGTGTAAAGAAGAGGTGCAACTCTGCTTTGCTGTGTGCAGACCCCAGTGTGTACAGCATGAGAAAATATTCTTCCTCCATGCCACATAGACAGCTGATAGCAGCCATCTGTGGTCAGCATCTGGGCTACTCTTGGTACTTATTAATTAGGATTGGGATATAATTTGCTGTTCTTTGAGGGCTGGTCCGAGGCATCTTGCCACCTGAGGCAGAGGCAGGGCCAGGGCCCTCAACCCTACCCTTAACTTCTACTTGCATAGTAGCGTCATAGATCAGACCTCTCCCCATGCTACGTAGTCTCAGTCTGTAGACAGCTTCCAGGAATAGAAGCTTGAGCAACATCACAGCATCTAGCAGGGCTGCAGTCATTCTAGCAGTGAGACAGGAGCTCAGTTGATACAGTGGTGGGTGGGTGGGTGGTGGTGGGAGGTGCACATTAATTTCACCACCCCTTCCAATTGCCAGCTGAGACAAGTGTCTCAACTTGACTCATAATGAGCACAGTCCTGCTTCTTTGAGTTCATTTCTTTGTTGTTAACAACTGGTGGTCAAGAATGCATTTCTGATTGCCTAGCTGATAGCAGTGACCCTTAGGCAGACCTTGGTAAGTGGAGGGTAGATGAAGACAGGACTTTGTGTCTAAATGATGCAGCAGGCCATAGTGGGCATGCCACAACCATTCTCCAAGAGAGGGGTCCACAGCTGAAAATGTTTCATATATTAATGTAAAATTTTGGCTTTAGGTTCTTCAAGGACAGCATTCTACAACCTTGCTAGGCAACTGATGGCATTGCACTACAGATTATTCTTCTATTCCTTCTAACACTGGACTGAAACTTACATCCCGAAACTGAGAACTCAAACCAGCATTTTGGCTGGAACAATTTGAACTATTGTTTTCAATTGATGTTAGGAAGGGGTGTTTAAGGGGTGTACATCTCAAGAGAGGAAACCCTTTCTTTCTGAATAGGAAGAAGAGGATATTTCAGAGAGATAGCTAAGTCTGTCATAGCTGCCAAATCTCCTGTTTTTCGCGGGAAACCCCCGTATTTTAAACTGTTTCCCTCTGGCAGCCCGGATTGGAAAAAAATCCCGTAAATCCCCCGGATTTCCTACCTGCAGGGTGGCTCCATTTTGGGTCCTGGCACTGCCCGATTTCCGGTGCCCAGACATGGGTAGCGCGGCACCGGAAGTTGCTTCTACGCATGTCCGGACATGTGTAGAAGCAACTTCCGGTGCCGCTCCGCCCATGCCTGGGCACCGAAAATCTGGCAGAGCGGCACCGGAAGTTGTTTCTAAGCATGTCCGGACATGCGTAGAAGCAACTTCCGGTGCCGTGCCGCTGCTGATCCCGCATTTTTCAGCGGGAGACTTGGCAGCTATGAAGTCTGTAGAAGTAAAAACAACAACAGAGAAGCTCAAGGCACCTTAAAGACTAACAGATTTATTATGGCACAAGGACTTTGTGGGCTAGATTGCACTTGCTGGCCTTCTTTGTTCACTTTCTTTTCCTGCATGCTGTGGGGCAGGAAGTGGTGGCAAGGTGCCAGAAGGCAAAACTATGCATACTACATCTCCTGCCCTTTCCCCCTAAGCTAGCCCTCAGATATTGCAGAGGATGTGATCAGGTAAGTTTCAGCTACCAGCCTTGTTAGACTTTGTACATGGAATGGGGAGTGCCATCTTGTCCTTTGCCTGAGGCAGCAAAATGTCCTGGACTGGTCCTAATGTGCCCCACTAATGTTCCTTTTTACTAGATTCAATTGTCTCAAGAAGAAGCAGTTACTCACAGTAGGGATGTAAAAGGTCGTTATTTCCCATTCCACCCTGTGTTCATCAAATGCAGCACCGTTTCCATTCCTCCTGTTCTGTTCTGTTCCAGATATGGGACAAATAAGCAAATGCTGCTATTTCCGCTCTTATTTCTGTTTTCTTTGGGATTCTCCAACTTCACTAGTTTCAGCGTGGGAGTGGGCGGTGGGGAGCAGCAGGCTACACAATGTAAAGAACTGTGAACATTTGGGACCAAGGGAAAGCAGCAGCCAGAGTTGTGTTTTATCCTTGTGATTCCTTACCTCCAGGAAAGCCTGGGGAAGAACATCTCATTCTCCTTAACATCAGTAGACCCAGAACTGGAACACAAGGCTTAGATATGCACTGAATACCCAATGCATTTGACCGATAAGCCTCAGATCTGCACATTCCTCATAAGCCTCTTTTAAACAAATCCCCTGCACTTCTACATAAGAGGGATTAGACATTCCTCTTGGCAAATTGCTGGCAGGTGATGTGTCTCCTCTCACAAGGGACTGCAGCATTTTCTTTTCCAGGCTGTCCTTGTCCCATGTTATCCCAATTGGGCCCATTAAATCAGAACTGGCAAACTGGATGCCAGAGAGGGGCTCGTCATCATCATGGCATGCCGCCACTAGGTAAAATATCACCTCTCTCAGCCCCGACATCCATCACCTTAATGAGCAGCAAAAATCAATCCATAATTGACAAAAACATTTTTAATCAAAGTATGAGGCATTTAAAGCTCTGATGCAGCCTTTCATTTTCTGCCTATGTGTATGCTACATGAAATCAGGGAGGTGCAACTGGGCAGAGTTTCAGAATTGTTTCTGAAAACAAAAACAAGGAAGGGAGATTGCTTGGTTACTAGAGCTGTGAGTAGGAGCTAGTATTTGAATCTGGCCTTTTTAGAATCTGTACTTTTTTAAAAAAATAATAATGTGGGAACCAATGTTGGAGCGCACTGTGGCTCTGCTGGTTGACTGCTGTGGGGAATATAAACAGCTGCTGCTAGAACAGACACAATGCCTACTAAAACTGAAACAGGTTAAAGAGAAAATTTTAAAGCACATATCTTGGCTGGATAAGCCTTTAAGAATTTCTTAAGTAAGATTTCCAATTGGCATGTTGCGCACATCTTCAGATTCCTGCACCTTTACCATCACATTACTGTTTCCCAAATTCCCACTACCTCAACTCAGTAAACATGGGTTTAATTATGCAATAGCATTTTTAATAATAATAATAATAATAATAATAATAATAATAATAATAATAATAATTTACTTATATTGCAATCCTGTGCATGCTTACTTAGGAGTAAGCAGCATTGAAATCAGTGGTGTTTACTTCTGAATAAACACAAATTAACTGTTCTACACAGTGCTCGCTTCCACATACAGGCCCAACTTCTTAACATGGTCTTGGTTTTATGCTAATATTTTGAGTTATGCTTTGCTTGATCTGTACATTGTGTTAGACCACAGGTGGATGGGGGTGTATCCTTATCTCCTCCATACTTATGGTGCCAGGTTTGACCAGACAGAATAACTGTATAGGCAAAAGCAGTGTTTTGCAGGTACTGATGATCTGATGGTCTTCAGCACTTGCCAAACGTCATGTATATGATCAGCAGTTCCCATATGCCCTTTTCCTGCCCAGCCACATCTTTGCCTGCCGCACACCTGGCATCATATATGACATCAGGTATAGGGCAGGTAGGCATGGCTTGGCTGAAATGGCCTCACAGGCCCAAAGGGGAGGTCTAATTAGGTCCTGCTGGCTCAAGGTTCCCAAGCAGTGTTCTATTACAATGTTCTATTACTATAAACATAAGAACATAAGAAGATGATGCTGGATCAAGTCAGTAGCCCATCTAGTTTAGCAACTTGTTCTCACAATGGCCAAACAACTACCTGTGGAAACCTGCAAGCAGGACCCAAGCACAATAACACTCTCCCCTCTTGCGGTTTCCAGCAACTGGTATTCAGAAAGATCTACATTGGCTCCCAGTATGTTTCCGAGCACAATTCAAAGTGTTGGTGCTGACCTTTAAAGCCCTAAATGGCCTCGGTCCAGTATACCTGAAGGAGTGTCTCCACCCCCATCGTTCTGCCCGGACACTGAGGTCCAGCACCGAGGGCCTTCTGGTGGTTCCCTCGTTGCGAGAAGCCAAGTTGCAGGGAACCAGGCAGAGGGCCTTCTCGGTGGTGCCCCCCCCCCTGTGGAACGCCCTCCCAACAGATGTCAAAGAGGAAAACAACTACCAGACTTTTAGAAGACATCTGAAGGCAGCCCTGTTCAGGGAGGCTTTTAATGTTTAATAGATTATTGTGTTTTGTTTTTCTGTTGGAAGCCGCCCAGAGTGGCTGGGGAGACCCGGCCAGATGGGCGGGGTATAAATAATAAATTATTATAATTATATTATTATATTATTCAGAAGCATTACCCCTTCTGACCATTGAGACAGAGCACAGCCAGTGGGGCTAATAGCAGTTGATAACTTTCCCGCTATCAGTTTGTATAAAACTCTTCTAAAGCCATCCAGGTTGGTGGCCATCACTTCCTCCTATGGGAGTGTTTTTCTATAGTTCGACTCTGCGCTGCATGAACTTTATTTTATCTGTCCCGAATCTTCCAATATTCAGCTTCATTGGATGTCCATGAGCTCCCTGTTTTGATCGACATTGTAGGCCTTCGTCACCCATCCAATCCTTTGGGAGAGAGTGGACTATAAGAAGACTCACTTGACAGCTTGAAAAAACTAACAAACATCCGATGTGAGACTTGAATCTGAGTATTGTTGACGTAATATGAAGTGATGCACAACTCTCTTAGTGGCCGGTTGCCTCACAAAAGCAAAGCCTTAATTTCAGTGCCAGTGTGAATTCTAACCCAGACAAGCTGATTCCAAAACTGAATTGAGTTACATCAATACATCTTACATATTCTGCAGTTCCTTTGTCTCTTCCCACCAGCTGTAGATTTAGAACTCTGAGCCCATTTGGGGAAAGAGCCAGAATTTTACTTTGATGAGGACTTGTTGCTACTTCTGTAGTGGTGAGTGGGATACCAGGCAAGTTTTAAATGAACTGTACTGTGGGGTTTAAATAGGGTACAATGTGCAACTGAGTGTATAATAAAGGAAGAAAATAAAGATGCAGCATATCACACAAAATGCATGAATTGACTTACAGCAGTGGAACTAGCATATCTAATGATGGGATGTAACAAACAATAGAGCAATGGTCAAAGGAAACAGGCATGGAATAGCTAGATTGCTGGTTGGTCAACTGAAATTGAAGCCATAGATGTGCACACATTTTTAAGTACCCCTGGGAAAACAGTAGAAAATAAAACCTGAACACAACAGATTTCCTAGCAAAATAGACCTCACTGATTTCATGAGATGATCAACCAGCCAAGTATTCTGATTCCCTGCACTACTTAGGGAATTTCTTCACCGTTTCTAATCCCCCTTCTCGATGACTTTGTGCCATTGATAGCATTTACTAGGGAAAGGGGCAGAGGTTGATGATGCTGGAATGCCATCTGGGCACCTTGGCATTTTTGCCATTATTTGTAGGGGATATAATGCAAGGGATTAAAAACAACAACAATTGCTGGCTTTAATTGGGCTCCTTGGCATCCCTGCATGTGTTTGCAAGGGAGGAAAGTCTGGGAAATGCATCAATGGCTAGCGTCATCTGCTCTGGGTACCTTTTGCACCTCTGCCAGTACCTGCGAGGGAAGTAATGTGGGAGGCTGCCGTCATAGCTTGGATTGCCTGATCCTCCTGGCACTCTTGCTTCCTATTGAAAATGAAGCAATATGGAGATGTAGCAATGTTTGTGCCTCTTGGCACCATCGCCTGGATTTGCAAGTGAAGCAGGGGAAAAGGGGATGCATCATTGCCATCCACAATTGCCAGTGTTTGCAAGGGAAGCAGTCCAGGGGTTGCAATGATACCCGACTGCCATCTGGGAATCCTGGCATTTTTGCAGGTGTTTGCAAAGTTGGCTTTGGAAAATGTCTCCCCCCTCCCTCCCCTCTGATCAAAGGCTAGAGTTTTGGATGCAAACTCTTGTGTGTGTGTGTGTGTGTGTGAGAGAGAGAGAGAGAGAGAGAGAGAGAGAGAGAGAGAGAGAGGGAGGGAGGGAGGGAGGGAGAGAAATAGCTTGTGTTTGCTTCCAAATGGCTTGAATGCTTCTGGAATTTTAACAGTACCAAAGGAACTTTAAATTGTAGCCTTTTCAGGAGAATTGATGCTTCTACAGTTATAAATTGAAAGATTATTAGGTCATCCTGTCCTCTCCATGCTGCATCTGGCTTGCTCCTGACAGCATATTCTCTTGTGTTTTGTCCAGTCTAATTTTCAATCTGAAGTTACAAAGCCAACTCTCTCTCTCTCTCTCTGATTTTGACATTCAAGGCAGCTGTTCATTGGAGTTTTCGGTTGTGTGTATTCAGCACAAAAGGAACCCCATTTTGTTGTTTGCTGTCTGATGACAGCTTTTCTGGGAGAGAAGTGATATCTGCGTCCCACGGTTCATTTGGCTCATACCAAAATTCTGTGCGTAGGTCAGCATATTCTGCCTCTCCCTTTCAGAGCTTGGGAATCCTTGATCCTTAAAAGTGTTCTACGGCCATTTTCAAAGCTGTTGAGCAGACACTTTTGCAGCAATGGGAAGAAGACACCGAGAATGTAGCAACAGAGAGGAGCATTAGAGTTTATAGGAAGAGCAAACCCTGAATGACTGCTGACGTTAGGTCACTCTTGAAAGCCTTTAAGGCAGGGAGCATGGAGACATATAGAGAGGCAAGAATAAAGCCTAGGAAAGGCATCAAGGCGGCAAAGCAACAATATAAGCTCAAGGTTCAGAACTGCTTAGCTGAGAACTATATGAAACAAGTGTGGCAAGGATTGCAGCACCTAACCAACTATAAAGGCAATATGACGAACATGGTCACGGCCAATGATATGTTGGCAGAGGAGCTGAACATCTACTTTGCCCGCTGTGAGGCAAAAAGAGCAGATATCTCGGCTCCTGTCTGCCAACCTACAAACTCACAGTCACTTGTTTTATATGACCATCAAGTAAAAGCTGCATTGCGGGCGGTCAATCCCAGCAAAGCTGCTGGCCCAGATGGGGTGCTGGGAATAGTGGTAAAAAATTGCACTGATCAACAATTAGCAGGGGTCTTGACGAGGAATTTTAACATCTCTCTGCAAACTGCTTGTGTTCCATCATGTTTGAAAGCGCCCACCATTATCCCAGTCCCAAAGAAAACAGCAATTAACTGCCTAAATGACTATAGACCCATTGCATTAACATCTGTCGTGATGAAATGCTATGAGAGATTGGTCCTTCAACATCTTAGAACATGTTTTCCACTGGACTTTGATAACCACCAGTTCGCCTATAGGAGAAATAGGTCAACAGGTCAACAGATGATGCCATTGCTACAGCTTTTCACCTTGCAGCGAGTCATTTGGTGAGACCAGGGAATTATGTCAGAATGCTGTTTATTGATTATAGCTCGGCTTTAAATACCATCCTTCTGGACATTCTCATCGGAATGTTAAGGGACCTGGACCTTTCTTCTAACATCTGTGATTGGATTAAAAACTTTCTGAGAGATTGGACACAAAGAGTGAGGATTGGACCTGTTACAACTACCTCCCTGAAGCTCAGCACTGGCACTCCACAGGGATGCATGCTAAGTCCATTCATTGTATTCATTGTATACATATGATTGCATTTCATCTGACCCATCTACTGCAATTATTAAATAATGAGTTTAATTACAGGCGGAGATGAATCTGCGAACTGGGGGGAAGTTCAAAAGGTATCCACATGGTGCTCAGAGAACAATCTGCACCTAAACATTGGCAAGATAAAGGAGATGGTGTTGGACTTTCAGAGGAAGAGAGGGGAGCTAGCCCCATTGTATATCGGGGGGAGGGGCTGTGTGGAGAGAGTCTCTTCCTTTAAATACCTTAAATACATTGCAGCCGATGTTTGGGGTTGGTGGTCATATGACAGCACACAGAGTGTAACAAGGACTGAGAGATTGTGTAGAGGGGGTCATTTAATCTCACTGTAAACAAGTGGTACAGTGACAATAAATTATTTCTATATCTATTTCTATTTCTAAGAGCTCCACCATACAGGCCAGTTTAGATGGTCCTAAATAATAGGTGGTGTGGACAGACATTTGGTTGAGGCTGATTTGACTTCTGAGTAAGATATGGGAAGATTATCAGCAAGGATAGGCAGATAAGTAGGAAAAAAATAAATTCTGAGGTTCAAGGAAGTGGTGCAATAATTATTAAAACCAGAACTGCATCTCAATAAGAGAGATGTTAGTGTATAATTCAGTGTGTTCATCCGATATTCAGTAATTAAATTTTAGTTTGGAACAAAGAATGATCTAGCCCTCATGGTTACACCAAACTCTGTATTGATGAAAGCTGTTGCCATTCCACAGCCTTTGGGATGCAAAATAACTCAGTGGCATTTGTCCAGTTTTCAGGGTATAGGTGTCCAGTTTGAGAAACACACTTTCATTTGTTGTTGGCAGTTGCCCTGAAATGGAAGTTTCCAGCCACAGGGAGGGATTGAGTGACATGTCAGCCTTCAGAAGAAAACCTATTGATATTGTGATTGCGCGGCAGATTGGGAAGAACTAGGATGGAACGTCTCCCGGGTGAGATTATCAGTCATCATGTCTGGCAAAGATTCAGGCCTTTGGATCCCAGCAGTTTCAGTGAAATGGGCCTTGTGGCTCAAAGTGCTGTTCAGCCAGCTGAAGAGAGCTGGAGTTTCCGGCACTCTGTGCCTAGGAAGCAGGCCTGCCTTTAAGATGTCTGATTTTCTTACCAATTTAATATCTGAAACAGATAAGAGTATCTAATCTGCCCTGCTGAATCGAATGAGTGCTCCATCTTTTCCAAATACATTGGCTATAATTGTGCCTCCTTTTGGATATTTTGGAAGCACTCTAATGTGGACTGCAGTGCAGTATCCTTTTCGTTAATGCTTCATTTGTAAATGAGTTGAACGCAGAGCTAGCTGCTCTGGCACCACTCTGGGGGGATTCCAGCAAAGATTAAAAATACATTAAAATCTTTGCTTCTGGTCACCCAGCCTAGTCTTATTATTCAACTAAAGCAGAGCTTTCCAAACTGTGTGTCATTGCATGTTAGCGTGTTGGCTGCATGGTGTAGGTATGTCATGCAAATGTTCCCCATGCTTTTCCCAAGGTTGGAAAGGGGTTAGTTTAACCTCCAGTTTGCTAGTAAAACTGCATTACTGTGTTGTGAAATGATGCATGTATAAAAAGTGTGTTACCAACATGAAAAGTTTGGAAAGCTCTGAACTAAAGAGTAAGAGCATCAGAACTCTGGCCATAAGGCATGAAACCCATTTGCTGTGCTCAAACTCTTCAATTCTTAAATTTAAGCTGGGAGTCTACAAAAGATTCCCATGATCTTCCCCCACTAGGAATCAGGAAGAAGTTCAATTCAGTTGACATTTTAAGATGAAGTGACTTAATTTGCACTTTCCGAAGCAATATGCGGACTGTCACACCATTGAAGTCTTCTTGTCTCTGAATTTTGTGATGGAATTTTCTAACCAACCAATGTTTTAAAAATGAAAATGCACCTATTGGGGGAAATGTGCATAAAAATGAATATATCAGTTTTTAAAAGCATATAAAAATGCATTATGTTGGGGAAAATTACAGTACTTGCAAAAAAGTGCACATTAGTCAAAACTGCATGCAAAAAAACACTGACCAATTTAAATGAGCATTTACTGCAAATTGCTGCTGAAATGTGGAGAGCTAAATTTAAGATTGGAAAAATGAGAAACTGAGAGACTGAAATGAACCTGCCTGTCCATCGCTACTCCCCATCATTGCTTTTGGCTGGCCTACAGCAATGTTTACTTAGCTGTGTGTTGTGCAGGCTTCCTTGCTCAATGTGGAATAGCCTGGTTGGGAACTTTGATGAAATGTTCCAACTTCTTCAAAAAGTTTTGCTTCTTTTCCCTAGAGCCTAAAGAGCATGGAAAACACCAGTGAGGGTTTCTCTTAGCCCTCCTGCCTGCCACAGTGGAATCACTCCTATGATTGTGTTTGTATAGTCCATAAATGCAATTTCCTGGGGCCCTGTCCACTGTAGTTTTAAATCTGCCAAGTGATAGAGGCTCATATTCCTTTCATGGGGAAATCATTGCATTTTTGGCTGATATTCAACTGAAATATGCTCCATCCCATCTCATTGCTTATTGTTAGATCCTCTTATGTGATGCCAAATGCTTATTTCTTCATCGTAATATCTGCAGACTCGTTCCATATCCCCACCTTCTTCTTTCTTTAGCCTAGTTAGTCATGTTTGATGATGTTGACTGTTATCTCCTAATTAATTTCCTAGCTTTGAGATATAATGCCTGCATATATGCATAGAAGCAAGGTGGCCATGCAGATCCCTAACTGCTTAGGATTGGTTGGGTATGGATTTAAAAGTCCATACCCAATGAATTTGCTGAAGGTGCTGTCATATCAAGGCTGAGTCGAGCTTTTGGTCCAGCCAACTCATGCATGGGGGCTAAAGGTAGAATGCAGCTGCATCCACTGAGCATTGACCAAAGGGGATGATGCTCCATCCTTTTTATATTCCTTGGTGGCAGCAGCAGAAAAAGGAGACAGGTTGTTGCTAGGATGACACCATGCAGGTCTACTGTTAAATAACCAGCAAGTCCCAGAGCAGAATTGTGCAGCAGCTTTAGCCTCATGAGCTGCCACCGCTTATGCTTTGGAAATGCAAAAGTAGGGAGAGAATCCCAAATGTTTCTTGTTTGTTTTGGAGATTTTTATTTTTTATATATACCTTGCGGCTGCCTTTATACATCATAAAAAGCAATCAATAGAACAAATACAACTTTGTGGAGTTATTTTTTTTTCCTTTTTTGCTTAGCAGTTCATGTTTAATGAAGTAATTACAATGGAATACTTTCAAAATCCAAGATCTAATTAAACTGAATAATAAAACCTCAATTGATCCATTATTTAGATTGGTGAGATGTGAGTAAAAAAAAAACACTGAGTAAGTTGGTACATTATAGGAGAACCGAAGCTCCCCTTTCTAAAATTCAAAAACTCTTCACTGAAGACTTAAAACTTACCCACTCCATTGCTGTTTGTGTGTGAGTGGACACATGCAATAAATGTCTAAACCTTTCCAAAGCAAAAAAAAAAAATTAATGCAGTAAATAGTTGTTATTCATCTGCTGCATGGACATTTTCCCTCAATATCTTGCTACTGGGAAAATATGATTGATTTATGTGGCCTGCTAACCAACATACCAATCGTAACAGTGAGTGCCATAGTTTTAGCTCCGATCTAAACTGCATTATTAAATGTTTTATTCTATGTTATTAGTAATGATAGCTTAAAATACACTAAAGCATGTGATTTAAAAGTGTGGGGAAATAATAATTTCAAAAATGTTTTACCTGGTAGCAAAAAGAGCAAAATATAGCCACCAGGTGAATCTCTTTGTGGAAAGCATTCAATAACAAGGCTCTGTCCTGTGATTGCCAGGTGAGTCAAGTAAAGGCACCAGGAGAAAGGTCTCTAATAACTATCATAATGATCAAGCAGGTATATATCATGCATGTATACGGAGCACAAAATTCAGTATGGGTGCCTTCAGCTTCCAGTCCACTTCAGAACCCAGTGTCTTTTGCTTTCCAGCTTGTTTTCCATCTTGCTTTCCACCTTCCCTTTTTTGTGGATATCACTGTGGATCAGGAGACCATCACCCTTACCTTTTGGTCAACTTTTCAGAGATTCCACCCCTTCCCACAGTATCTGTAACCCTGTGGCTACAATTCACAATTACGGCATAACCTTTCACTTTTGGTGGCTATATTACATCCAACACTCATGGAATTGTTGTCATGGATCTCACATATTAAAACATTAACTTTTAGTTATGACATTCTTTGCACGCACACAGACACACTTTTTCTACAGTTTGAAGTATTTTTTAAAAAACGCACCCATTTTGTTGTTGTCGTCATTATGCAGCAGCTTGCCCCTAAAAGATGAGCATGTTAAGTACACTTGAGTAAAACTGTGAGATCACTTCCAGCTAAGGCAGAGTATATTTTGCCAACTGTGCTGTTACAGTTGGCAGCACTGGTGTAAATCGTGCACACAACAGCAGCTTGTGAGAAAACAGTTACTGTATGTAATTGGAAGGTATATCCAGTGCTATTTCTTCTAGGGAAAGAGATGCTGGAACTCACCCTTGTTCTCTTATAATGACAATAGCACCTACCTGAGAGGTGCCAGAACTGAGTTCCGGCTGGAAGAAGAAAAAACCTGGCTATATCACTGCTTCCTTAAAGGGATAAGGAAACCATTTTCAGGAGGGTTTTGAAAGCCAGTATTATGGGCATTTAAATGCAGTTGATAGCATTCAATCATTTTAAAAAATTCTATGAAATGAAATATGGATGACCTTTTAAATTATCCTTTGGCTGTATGATCCTATGTGGCCACCTGATGTAGCTTTCCCTAGAGTTGCTTATAAGTACTTGGCTAGATTTTTAGGAAGTCTGGGGAGAGTTACTAAGGGATAGATCATACATTACATTACAATACAGTACATTACATTACATGATTTTCCGCCCATTTCATTCCTACTCCATTTTATATAATAGCCATTAACTGTAAAACAGCAGTTTTCAATACTAATTGTGAAACACAAAATCACATACAACTTAAAATCATGTACATTGTTTCTGAGATTGCCTGATATGGTTATCAGTGCCCTAGTAACTCTTGCTTGCTTGCCTGAGGATTTATTTTGACCATATTCTCAGTGCCAAACCCACAATAATTCAATCTCCAGGCTCCCCAGTGTGTGCGTGTGTGTATGTGTGATATGCACTTTTTTAAAAAAAAAGATGCACATAAAACATCTTACATATATGTCTAAAAAAGCAAAAACAGCCATATGGACAGAAGATCCATCAAAAATGATGCACATGCCCAATTTAGGTCTATTAACATCATTGGACCTACTCTGAATAGATGTTGGTTGGCTATAGCCTATGTGGCAAGAGGTCTAATGAAACGGATGAGTTAAAACATGGTCCACACTTTCTTTGCTGCACTTTCCCCATGTACCACATTACATATTTATGAATACTATAGTGGATTTTAATTCTCCTAGCTGATAAAGAAAAAAAAGTGTTCCACACTGTGCAAGAAATATATATGGCAACTGTGATGGTGGTTCCAACTAGATTTTTGGGAGCTGAGTTCAGTACTATTCTATCATCCATAGATTGTGCATATTTGTCCCGTGTGTTCTAATTTGCACAGAGAGCAAGTATTTGCAACAGAATTATAATAATCCTCCTCCTGATGAAGATCCGAGGTAAAATGATGTTTGGTCCTTGATTTTGTTGGAATTTTTTTTGCCATGTTTTTTTAATCTATTGGTACTACCTGGCTATGCTGCCTATAAGCCTCTGTACTAAGCTCCAAATTGGCTTTATCATCCGTTAGCTAGACAAGGTCTCAGACACTCCTGGGTGGCCCCATACAGTTGAGTCGGTGGAACAGACTTGAGAGCAGATCCAAGAATAAGACAGTTATCTCCTGCTGTGTTTTAGCCAGCCATGGCATCTTCTTTTGCTCTGATATCCTTGGGCGATAACAGCCAGTTCCCTTTCTTGTCATTGTCAGCCATGAAAAGAGCTGCCATTCCAGAAGACCTCTTAATAGCTCCTACTGATGTTATTAAGATGCCTTTGATGTGCTCCTCTAAACATGAAGTTGCTGAAAATAGCTGCTAAATCTTTAAATCTGGTTTCATGCTAAGTTGTTATTGTGATGCTAAGTTTGTTGTTGACATAACTAGCAGATTTGCTTACAACATGTCTGAGGACTAGGGTGCTAATTATAAAATCATTGCTGTTAACCTAAAAATGTGTCGTTAACAAGGGTGCACCCAAATTGTAGCATCCCTTGCTTTAGTATTTTATAAGGGCACAAAATGAGGCAAAATAACTCCTTTGAAGAAGAAGGAGAAAGTACCCAGGCGTGTTTTTCAACCCAAGCTCTTGCTGTACGTATTTTGTGCGGGTCTTCCAGTGGTTTCCACTGTGGACATGAGTGGTAAGAAGGGGATGGAGTCATGTGTGGAATGCAAGGCATTGAATGGTCAGTAGGATGATAACCCCTCACCACTATAAAACAATCCTGTAGATGCACCTCTGTATCTCTTCTGTGAATTGACAATCCTGCCCTGTGACTCTTCACTTTCTCTAAATGTTTGACTTTCCATTTAAATCACTGATGGGACAATTTTACCCCTGTGGAGAATTGTCGGGGGGGGGCACATTACACCACTGAGCAGAGTCACATATATACACACACTCACACAACTCTTTCACCAAGAAACAGAGGCATGTATTTAATTCTGATTAGGTCCAATCCAGTTTGCCCGATCATTTTAGCTGTAGCAGCAGTGGCTGGTGTGGAGGGGTAGAACTTTGGCATCACCCTCCTGACACTGGCATTGCTGCAGCTTACCTGGACAGCACTGGGTGGAAACTGTGCAGAAATGAGGTCAAGTCGGCATGGATGCACCAGTGAAGCCAGTCCCAGGCACCCAGCGTTGTACAGCCTCATCCTCAGTGCCACTGCTACATATACTTTCATTCTAGAAAGTTTTTATTTTTAAAGAGCTCTACAATACTCTTTGTCTGTCCTGACTGTGCATAAGGGGAAAATAGTAATTGCAGGAGAAACAAATACAAATAACTGCTGTTCAAAATCTCAAACTCCAAATGCCATTGCATCCTTTAATTACATGCATGCAATTGAAAAATTAATGCATACTTCTTTGCATATTTGCAAGGAATAAAGTAGCTCCTTGCTGTGACATTTCTCCCTCTTATTTGATATTCTTGCGGGAGGTGCTAAACTTGCACACTGTATACAACCTTTTCAGCGTCTCCACCTCCATCATTCTGCCCGGACACTGAGGTCCAGCACCGAGGGCCTTCTGGCGGTTCCCTCGTTGCGAGAAGCCAAGTTGCATGGAACTAGGCAGAGGGCCTTCTCGGTGGTGGTGCCTACCCTGTGGAACGCCCTCCCAACAGATGTCAAAAAGGAAAACAACTACCAGACTTTTAGAAGACATCTGAAGGCAGCCCTGTTCAGGGAGGCTTTTAATGTTTAATAGATTATTGTGTTTTATTCTTCTGTTGGAAGCCGCCCAGAGTGGCTGGGGAGACCTGGCCAGATGGGCGGGGTATAAATAAATTATTATTATTATTATTATTATTATTATTATTATTATTATTATTATTATTATTATCCCTCCTCAAAGCTTGAAATGCACATTAAAACAATGACTTTTCCTAAAAGCATCTGAAAGAGACAATGAGCCTGAGTTTCCCTTTTAGTATTATAGTATTTGTGTAACATTCTTGGGAAGACAATAATGGAACTACATTTCCAGAATACATGGCCTGCAACGTGGCTTCCCTTCCAGTGCCTCTGAATGTTCATGTATTCGTCTGTGTACACTTTCCCTCACTTCTCTACCACTTCCAGGCATCCAGCAGACTCATCACTTTCTCTTTTACTTCATTTCCATCTGTTGCTCCAGGTGGTAGCTCATCTGGATGAGACTAAACTGTCACTAACACTATTCTTGTCATTACCGATATCAACTTATGTCAGATTTGCTACAGATCAATTTTTGTGGGTTCCAGAAGACATCCAGTAGTGATTATGAGGTATGGGACATCTGGACTCAATAAAAAATTAGGAAATGTGAAATAGAGCTTTATTTTGTATAAAGTAATTGTAGTCATTTGTGCTGCCAGATAGTATTTAAAGCATGCAAATGTTATCGTTACTTCATGTAAGTTTAGGATAAATGGGTAATTGTTTCATTTCCATTGGCTGCAGCCGAAGCAATTTGACAAAGAAATATATATATTCACAATTTCCCCCCAGGGTGCATGTATAACAAAGTAAAATGCCAACAGGGGAAAATATTTTAGGGGTGAAATATCATTTACCATGTCTGTCTCAATATGAAACAATATGAATAAATACCTGGAAGCAAAGGTGTGTGGGGGGTGTAGGGGTCTATTTTTCCCCATTAGAGCTGAGCCAAGATCCTTCTGTATTTTCAGAAACATTTTGCCAAAACACTTTTTTTTCCCCTAATGCTTTTTATGAACTGCTTGGGAAACTGTTTGTTGCACTCTCTCTCACCCTCACTCTGAATTGACTTCATGTGCCCTCACTGATTTCATGCTCCCTAATTGGCTGAAATCACCCATGTGACTAACCTAGGATTCATTGCTCTTACTCCCAATTGTCTTCATTTGCAGCTAGTGATGTCATCATGTAGCCAAATCATATTAACTATATAGCATTATCCTATCTTAGTAAGCCTAACTGGATGAAATCACCCATATGACTAGCTAAAGCAAGGGTCAGCAAACTTTTTCAGCAGGGGGCCAGTCCGCTGTCCCTCAGACCTTGTGGGGGGCAGGACTATATTTTGGGAAAAAAATGAATGAATTCCTATGACCCACAAAGAACCCAGAGATGCATTTTAAATAAAAGGACACATTCTACTCATGTAAAAACATGCTGATTCCCGGACCGTCCGGGGGCCGGATTTAGAAGGCGATTGGGCTGCATCCGGCCCCGGGCCTTAGTTTGGAGACCCTGAGCTAAAGCATAAGCATGAATGGGGGTGGTGCTGAAACAATATCATAGAAGAGAAACAAGTCATAGAAGAGAATTGGGGAAAATATAAATATCCAGATTATGTGTTTTTGCACACCAACCATTTATAGCTAGTCCACCCCACCCCACTCACAACAATCCTAGCTCAGTGGGCCTTTGAAGAAACTAAGTGACAATCATCCATTCAGTTTTAACTGTTACTATTGTGAATACTCAATAGGAGCTACTGTTAAAACTCCTGTCAAATCCTCCCTTAAGGAAAAAATTCAAAGGCACTCAACAGTTCTTACAGCTCAAGTGGTAAAGGAATTGAAATGTTTTGGAAGAGGACAGTATAATAAGATGAAATTGGGTATATTTACCAGGTTTGCTGATATAAAAAAATAGATTTCCATACCAATCTGTCCTCAGAATTTAGAAATAGTTTGCCCTAATTCTGTACAGATTTACACAAAAACATGGAAAAATGCAGGTAATTTTGACTGTGTTCATGCTGAAATCGAAATATATACATATTCAGTATCACTCATTATAGTGGGAAAGAAGAGGGGTGAGATTGCAAGCTGGATTCTTGTGGCATGCTGAAATGTATACAGATGTCAGGGTCTCAAAGTGAGAGAGAGAGAGAGAGAGAGAGATGCTTTCTGGGAAATGCATATTTTGACATCTTTTTTTTTAAAAAAAAACACCCAAGAGTGGATGTAAGTGGGATGGCGAACATGCTGGCTTGCTGCCAAGTCTCTCTAGAACCAACTTGCTTGCTTTGTTCACTCTCTGATGCAGTATGAGCTATTTTATCTCTTAACAATGCTGAAGTGCAAGTTGAAGGGTATAAGCAAAGACACAGGCAACCATAGAATTGAACAAGGGTCACATTTAAGCTGGTCTCTCCACCAAAGAATGATAATCTGTATCAACATGCATGCACGTCTTCTTAGCCCATGCACAGTGGTGCTTCTCGTATGCATGGGCAAGGAAAGGCCAAGGTACCCCATGCTGGATGAGAAATATAAACTAGCAGCCTTCATGGGCAAAGAAATAAACAACATTTTGGTTGTGGTAATCCATGTCCTGCTTTAAAACTAAAACTAAGCTGCAGTGGCATGGGTTTTATGTCACGGTGGCATGAAATGCCATCTCTCCCCAAAGCTTAGTTTGATTCTTTTGGGGTTGTAGCTTGATTCTTTTGGGGTTGACTTGAAGACGTCAGTCAGCAGAAGCAATGGTCACTTCCTGTTCTCTGTCTCCACACATAAAATAAAATAAAATAGGCCAGGATTCTGCACAATAGGGTGGCACTCTGATTGAATGACCCAACATTGTATTGGAGGCTGTGCTGCCTCCACCTCCCCCTCCCCCTCCCCCTCCCCCTCCCCTCCCCCTCCCCCTCCCCCTCCCCCTCCCCCTCCCCCTCCCACCATACAGTGAGCAAGCTCCACTTATGTTTGTGCCTGTGTTACAGAGGGGAGCACTCTCACACTTTCCTTTTGAGGTTGATCAGGCCACCTGTGTCATTTACTTGCAGGTATGGCTGCCACCAGTCACATGATGTAGCCTTAGGCCATATTCACAACATACAATGAAAGCTCTCTTCCCACAGCAGTTTAACAATCAATTCCTCTTCATGGGAAATTCTAAGGAGACATCCATCCCCCTCAGAGTTGAATGCTAACAGCTCTCAGCACCTTTAGCAAACCACAGCTCCCAAAATTATTCAGGGGGAGCACAACGGTTGAAAGTGGTATCATTGCGCTTTTAATGTGTGGTGTGAATGTGGCCTAAGCCTGAGCTCGATTTGTGGTATCTTTAAGTGGGGCAGAAACAGACCTGACTCAGCTCTTTCTTGCAATTAAGTGGCATCGTCCAGGAACCAGAGGAGCAGGACCCATCACCAGAGCCAGAGGGGCCCCTGTCTGCACAAACATGGCAGGCTCTGAGGAGCAGGGAGCTTCAGGTAGAGCACTCCAGGAGGCTGAAGCAGTCAAAGGCTCGCAGGTGGGGCCCGCTAGTTCTGGGATGAGGGATGTGATTCCTCAGGTGGAGAAAGCTTGGGACAGGTGAGGGTCACCTGCCTCATCAAGCCCAGATGCTGCAATCAGCAGGCAGAGTATAAAAGGGCAGCAGAGCTGAGGAGTGCTGTGTTTGCTCAACCACCCACGTTGAAGGACCTCAGCATGGATGCTTCGGGATCTCTGTGGGACAGTGCTTTGGAAATGTGGATTGATCCTGGACTCGCCACCATGTAGGTCAGGGGTTCAGTGGACACTACCACCGTGCCCTTTCTGCTGTGTTGTGTAGGCAAGGGTGCAGTGGGAGTGGTGGGAGAAGCAGGGCATTTTGCTTACAGTAGCTAAACATATTGGGCTTCCCTGGTTCCTAGGGCATAGATAGTGGGGATCTCTTTGAAGAAGCAGGTACATAGCCTGGGTGTAGTTCTGGATCCTTTGCTATTGCTCGAGGCTCAGGTGTCCTCAGTGGTGTGGTGTGCCTTCTATCAGCTTTCCAGCTATGTCCCTATCAGGACAGGGATGGCCTGACTACTGCTGTCTGTGCTCTGCTAACCTCTGTTAGATTACTGCAAACTGTTACACTAGGGCTGTTTATCTCTGAAGATGGTTCAGAAACTTTTGCTGGTGTAGAATTTGGTGTCCAGATTGCTCACCAGGGCAAGGTGGTTTAAGCATAGGGCACTGGACTCTGCAATCATCCTGTGAGACCCTTCTTCATGTGCCGCCTCCACAGGAGTGGGGTGGCAACATGAGAACAGGCCTTTTCTGCAGTGTACTCCCTATTTGAGGCATGCTCTCCCCAGAGAGGGTTCATAGATTGCCTTCATTATGTACCTTTAGGCACCAGGCAAAAATGTTTATCTTCAACCTTTCTAACATCCCATATCTTTTCATATGTGTTTCTTATAAGGAGAGAGGCCAGCATTTGCTTTGGTGCAAACACTCTTCAGCTCCTGAACAGCTCTTGGCTGTGAGGTAGGATTAAAGCCAGTGTGTGAGTGCTCAGAGAATCAGTGTTTTGATTGTAGGCAACAGGAAAAGTGGCTTGGGTTATGAAGTTGGTTGCAATGCATGTGGCAGGAGTGAAAAAACTGTGGTCCTTCAGATGTTTTTGGGACTAACTTCCCATCACCCCGAAGCACCATGGCCAATGGGCAAGTATGATGTAGTCCAGTAACATCAAGAAGGTCTCATCCACCCCTACAGTATGGTGATCAAAGTGGGTTAATGTAGTACTGGTGTAGAGGGAGGCTCAGAAAATGGACCTGCCCCCACAAATAAAAGAAAATGGTGACCTCAACCACATTTGGTACAAGTTGCCAGTTGTCAATGCAAAAGCAAGTTTGTTGAGAAGGGTGTAGCTGCAGCAATGGGACGAATTGGCTGACTCCTTTGCATAACAGGGACTATTAATCCTACCTACTCCATAAAACTGACCAGAATTGCACATGCAATGCAATCTCCCATTTCTGCAGTGCAACCTCTCATTGAGTACAATGTCTTAGGCAGTCTGAGGTTTTACATGGTGTCTCTGAGTGCCTCTTCCTCACTTGCCGGTGCACTTTAGCTGCAGAGGCTGTTTTGTGACTTAGCTGGAAGTGTGGCAGGGAGCAGGATTAAATTCATTACAGTATTAAATAAATCAGGTGGAATTAGCTCTCAGCAGAAAACAGCAGCTGGCTTTTGCAATGTTGTGACAGGCTCCACCAATTATGCAATGCAAATAGAATCCATCTGACTTCCACAGGCTCCTGGGCCATGACAGGTCTTGAAAGCCTGTTTGGCAACTTCCTTTGATCTTGTCCCACATGTTTTCCCTCCCACCGAGTGGGTGAGAGTTGATCACCTCTGTCAAACCACCACTTTCCTTATACAGCTGTTCCCCTCTGCCAAAGTTTGCTACTTGGAATTTGCTGCCAATGAGTGTGGTGGAGTCTCCTTCTTTGGAGGTCTTTAAGCAGAGGCTTGACAGGCATTTGTCAAGAATGCTTTGATGGTGTTTCCTGCTTGGCAGGGGGTTGGACTGGATGGCCCTAGTGGTCTCTTCCAACTCTATGATTCAAAGTGGAAGTTATCTTAGGCCTCCCAGAACCTATATGAACATGCATGGCCTAGTGAGGGAAGGCAGGCCTGAACTTTGCTCTCATTAATGGAGCCAGCTGTTGCTTTAACGAATAACCATCTTGTATATATACATGCTTACAGAAGGAAATGAGGCCACAGTACCAGAACCATAGGCACCCACTCTAATTACCCAGTAAGGTTAATTTGAGTGTTTGCTAGGAAGATTGATTCTGTTGGATGCTATTAACTAAGGGAGGGAGAGAGAGGTGCCTTGTGCTGTGTGGGGAGAGGGGAAGAATATTAGGCAGGAACAGTCTTTTGCTATGGTACTGTAGGCAGGGCAAGGTTACTCTGAAATAAAATTCGAGCATGAAGGTTATTGCCTTGTAAACAAAGACAAAAGTAGCTCTGGAAGCATGAACTTCAGAAGGAGAGAGGTCTTCCCTGCTCAGATGGTAACAGCAGAATTGTTTGTTGAGCGCTGTACTTCAGAGAGCAGAAGAGCTATGTGATTAAAGGGGATTTGTTAGAGAAAAGCTCTTGTTTGTAGGTTAGAGAGCTCTTGTTTGCAGGTTAGGACTCTTGTCCAGGGCTGTGCATGAGGTGGAGTCTTTGCTACTGACTTTCTGGTATTTCTTGAAGTCCCCTGCCTGAAACCTTGGCGATCCACTGCCAGACATTGTGGTCAATGCTGTGTTTGATGGTCTGATTTCCTGTGTTCCACTTGCCACCCATTAGAGAAACAGGAATTGTACTCATGAACAAAAGGTGCTTCAGACTGTGCTCCATTTCCTTCTTCGTTGTAGAGAAAAATATGAATATGAAGTTTTACTTTAGTCCTTATGTGTGTTATCAACAATGTGTGGTTTAGGTTGTAAACATACAATGAGGACACCATGACAGTTCAGATCTAGCACATTAATTCTATTCCCAGGTCATTTAGACTTGGCTTGCCCAGCCATTTCCCTCACCTTCGCAAGTTGACATAAACCTTCCTTTTAGAAGAAAAAGCTACGGCTTTGAAGCATATTGAAGGGGGTTGGGATTTTTTTTCCAGGTGAGAAAGAATTAAATCCATTCCAAGCTTGCTAGGAATCAGTTATGCTTAGAGCAAAATCCAGATCCAATTTTCTGTTATCTTTATGATAGGAGCTTGGCACAATGTAAAAGGAATAAACGATAAATGCAGTATCTGAAGCTACACTAGATTGGTTCATACTTGGAACAGGATATTCAGTCAGATCTAACCCCAGGAGACCTGAAAATCCTACTTGGAAGTAACAATAATAATCTACTCAGCACAATAGTCCCATTTACATAACCATTAATCATGAAATAACTATTTGTACATTTACTTTAATCTATAGTTACCAGTTTCAGGACTGGAGTAGGGCCGCCTTCTCACGTCACTTGAGAAGTGAAGTCATAGGTTGGTACAGGGGTTCCCAAACTAAGGCCTGGGGGCCGGATGCGGCACAATCGCCTTCTCAATCTGGCCCGCGGATGGTCTGGGAATCAGCATGTTTTTCCATGAGTAGTATGTGTCCTTTTATTTTAAATGCATTTCTGGGTTATTTGTTGGGCATAGGAATTCGTTCATATTTTTTCCCCAAAATATAGTCTGGCCCCCCACAAGGTCTGAGGGACAGTGGACCGGCCCCCTGCTGAAAAAGTTTGTTGACCCCTGGGTTGGTACCTAGACATTTTAATGGGTATGTAGGTAGATATAGACAATTCTACCACCTTGACACATGAACCATGGGTTACATATAGTTGTGCATCTATGAATTGAAATGTTACACATAGAAGTGATCACAATAATTCAGAAGTATTGGACAGATACATGTTTGCTTGAAATTTATATTTCCAATACATGATAAATCAAGCCATAGTTCTAAAAACTTATCTCGCTGGCTATTGGTAGCTCCAGTAGTGGTGGGTGCATTGCCATTGCTCACCAGGAGAGGTTGAGGCACAGTGCTACAAATCCAGCCATCCTGCCATACACTATATCACCCTCCCCACTGCCTCCTCTCCCAGCAACAGCTCACCTGCCGGGAGATCAGGTAACTTGCTCCTCACTACCACCTGCTTGCTACTGGGTAGCTCTTCTATAGTGAATTAACATATACAGTATTGTTACCACATTACATATCCTATCGTAGCATTCTGGTGGGTTTTTTTTTTTTAACTATGCAAATTGTCACAGCAATTATCAGATGTCTTACTACTTCCAAATCAGCATTGGGATTTTTGAAGTATCCTGTTAATAATAGTTTTGGTTCTAATGCTAGTAAATGTCCAGTCATTTCCTCTGTTTTATCTCGAATTAATACCCCAAATGTTTAAATTATTGAACAACTCTTGAATATATATGCATAAATTCTGCACATAAAATTAATATGTGTAATTATTTCAAGATATAGAAATTCATTTGAAGCCCACAAATGTCCAATTTCATACTTCTAAATTAATTCAGATAATTTTGGAGATATAAAACCAACGGCTTTCATCTTTTACTTAATGTTCCTGTTAACAGCTTGGTAATATCTTTATTTCTTATATTTATGTATTTTTTATATGTCTTTAATATATGTAGCTTTTCTAATGTATGTTTGTCGCCTATTCAGATGAATTGTTTTGCCTTATGTCCTGGGTCTTAATTAGTTAAAGAGGAGAGTGATAAAGGTACAGGATGTATTTGGTCTGTGGACATGTTTGAATTTAAATGTTATATGTGGACCCGCTTCATCCCTTGTGAGAAATTATAATGACCAGAAGTGCTTCTGAATCATTAGAAATTCCCCACCCAAGCAGGAAACCTTTTAGTTCTGCATATACAAAGTTGAACTGGCGGGGTTCAAACAATATTCAGACCTCAATGATGTCAACATGACTCTCATTTTTGAGCCTGTCCTTAACTATTGTAAATTGTAAATTTTGGTTTTTGCCAATGTGAGGTGTTCCCTGGTGTTAACAGTTACCTGAATTGGTGTGTGTGAAAGTGAGATGGAACCAATTAGGTTTCATAGTGTGCACCGTCTTGATATATTTTACAACCAAGTGGTATAGGAGTTCTTCTTTGAACAAATAATGAAACTTCATCATATAAAGAGTCTCAGAGATGTTGACTTCCTCTGCTTGGGAATATCTGCAATAGAAGAGGGGGCATTTCAAAAGATGTTTTCATTCTATGAAACCAGGCAGTGAAATAAATTAATAGAAGCGGGGGAGAGGGAGAGTGAGCGAGCGAGCACAGAGAGCAAAACTAGCATTCCAAGGATGGCAGAAAAGAGGAACCAAAGAATACAATATGTGGAGTGCTCCTCTTCATAACTGGTTAGCTGGTATCATATCTTCTAGGATACGTAATTCCATTCTATATTTCCCAGGTCCCCAACAGTTAATCAGCATTCTTTTTCCATGGCCAATCCTCAGTTCACCTTCTGCTGGGTTCTGGGTGGTGGTAGGTGTACTTCTGCAAACCTAGGGGTGCCCCAAGTCTGCTGATAACCGTCTTGTGCCTGGATGATGCTGTTCTAGTGATATAAAGATCAGAATTCAGATGGTGGTTTTACTATATACCATAGGCTCAGTTGGTTAGACCCTGGTACAAATAAAGCCAAGGCTGTCGGTTCAGTCCTCATACAGGTCAGCTCAGCTGCATATTCCTGCATTGCTGGGCATTGGATGAGATCAGGCATCCCCAAACTGCGGCCCTCCAGATGTTTTGGCCTACAACTCCCATGATCCCTAGCTAACAGGACCAGTGGTCAGGGAAGATGGGAATTGTAGTCCAAAACATCTGGAGGGCCGAAGTTTGGGGATGCCTGGACTAGATGATCCTTGGGGTCCTTTCCAACTCTACATTTCTATGGTTCTATATATTAAGTTATAAAAAGTGGGTTGTTTGGGGTGTGTTGTGCCACTGGTGAATCTGTGATGGAGCACGACCTTGAGCTATGGTTTTATTATTATTACTTCCCATGACCCAGAAGAATGCACAAATAAAATCAATTAATGGGCCTTGAAGAAGAATCGCTTCAAACTGTTCAATTATGCAGAGAACGAAAAGTGAGGGGGATGAGGATGCAAGGGGCGGGGTGGGGGAGACAATAAATACATCTTAAATAATGGACTTGTCTGCGTTGCCTGGGCCCCGACATGCACCATTACTGACAGATCGAATCACACTTACATTAACACCATAATCTTAT
This sequence comes from Zootoca vivipara, assembly GCF_963506605.1. Classification (NCBI taxonomy): domain Eukaryota; kingdom Metazoa; phylum Chordata; class Lepidosauria; order Squamata; family Lacertidae; genus Zootoca; species Zootoca vivipara. The sequence continues at coordinate 73,550,615 of NC_083279.1, read as the reverse complement.
AGACTCCACAGGCTGTAAAAAAGGGATTTACTTTAATCAGGTTATGGCTGGATTTGAGCAGGACTACAAGTGAAATAAAACATGACCTCTTCCTTCCTTTTTGATTTTCCTTTCCTCAGTTTGCCACCTGCTAACAGTTCCTTTTTAGAGGGTTATGTCATGGCTGCTCTCCTTATTGTGTCCAAACAGATTAGAATGAACATTGGTCCCCAACTCTCGATCTTCCCCTCCTTCTTCCATGACAGCGTTCCACTGATGAGCAGATATGAAGGGTTCTTTCCTAATGTTCTCTGCCAGCAACAGCTTTACAGCCCTGACTACAGGCTGTCCTTCCTCTCCTTGTTCTTGGCTACCATGCTTGTAGCTTCCACTCAACCACAATGTAAATGGGAAAGGGGGGGGAGGCTACAGGAGCCCAAGCATGATTTATAGCCATTAAGGAAACCAGGAAGTCTATAAATCTACAAGGTGTCAGAATAATCTTTTCTCACTGGGTTCTCTCCCCCCCCACCCCATTCTTCTTCATACTTTGGCTTGTCCAATTTATCACATGGCACCAACTCAATATGGTGCCCCCCCCCCCCCGTCCCTTTTCCTGGCTGCTGCACATGCAGGGAGGGGGGAAAGCCAATGAGTGCTGTTTTGTTCTGCCATTCTTCTTTCTGGCATTCATTGTTGTTCATGTTGGTGCATCGTATACTAGCAATATCTATTCAGGGAAGCCTTTAACTTAAGGGCACAGACAATAAGCTGACTTTGGTGTGGGGTCTACTGCCCACAAGTGAGTTATAATAATCTTGTGTAGCATAGGTTGATTGAAACCAATAGAATCCCTGTGATCTGAATGTTACTATCAAATGCCTCTTGCCAGTCACATTTGCTGTAACTTCCTGTCATGGAATGCTTAGAGCAGGCACCCCCAGACTTTGGCCCTCCAGATGTTTTGGCCTACAACTCCCATGATCCCTAGTTAAGAGGACCAGTGTTCAGGGATGATGGGAATTGTAGTCCAAAACATCTGAAGTGCCGAAGTTTGGGGATGCCTGGTTTAGAGGATATACCAATCAAAAAATGAAACATTTTATCTGCCTCAACAATAGCAACAGTAGCAGGATTTTCCTGGATTCACTCAGATACAACTAAGTCCAGTGCCACCTAGTGAATAAACTATAAAACACTATCCACACAACTACCTTGTAGATCTCCGTGTTAGTATGGTTCTACATAAGCAACATTTCTGATTCTCCTTCAGTTGTGTTATTCCAACCAGTTATGTAGTATATTCAACTGTATTCTAGATCCTTCAGGGGACTTGCTTTGCGGTTTTAGAAATATCCCCCCAAAAATTGTGTGTGTGTTTTTTTTTTTTTACAAAATGGGGTTTCATTTGACTACTTTCTAGGTATGAAGTCTTGGCAACAACAGTCAAATGGCCCAGGGATGCTTCTCATGGTCCTTTTTTTTGGCCTACCGATTATAAAACCACCATGGAGTTGTTACTGAATTGGAAAGATTGCAATGTGAGTAGGGTCTTGAGGTTTCCTCTAGCATTCATATATCTCTCTCAATACTTCTGACATTACAAAGACATAGATCATGGGCTGCTCTTTAAGCCAAGAGTCAAAATGTAGAGTTGTCCCAAGATTATGATGTTGCAAATTATATTGTGCCTGGAAGTGACAGTGGACAAGAAGAATGACCGAGAAAACAGGTAGAAGAGGGAGCATAGATGGGTAGTGAGGTGTATGTAGAGGCAGTGTTCAAAACTTCACTAGTAATGGGAGTGTTCTGAGATAGAGAATTTTATTGGGAGCATTTTCTGAACTCTTGTCGCAGTACACTGCACCTAAGATTTCAATTTAAATTGCCACTGCTGGCGCCGAGGGAGTAGGGGGAGAAATTCCTTTTAGCCAGCCCTACATTAAAGAGCACGGGTGCTGAAGTGAGACTTCAAGGAGAGCCCCTTCTCTGCTGGTGACGCAGATCGGGCTGCTTCCTACCTGCCCAGTCCGTAAGGAGAGGGTGGGGGTGGGGAGGTGGGATCCTGCAGCCGCCGCCTGCTCCTCCTCCTATTCTCCCTCCCTTGGTCAGGCAAAGTTTTCCCCTCCCTCTCTCACCTGCGAAGCTTTCCCCCTCGCTCGGCAGCATTGGGTCAGGGGAAGAACACGAGACCTCGCCTGACAGAGGGAGGGAGAATCATAGAGTTGGAAGAGACCACAAGGGCCATCCAGTCCAACCCCCTGCCAAGCAGGAAACGCCATCAAAGCATTCTTGACCTATGGCTGTCAAGCCTCTGCTTAAAGACCTCCAAAGAAGGAGACTCCACCACACTCCTTGGCAGCAAATTCCACTGTCGAACAGCTCTTACTGTCAGGAAGTTCTTCCTAATGTTTAGGTGGAATCTTCTTTCTTGTAGAAGAGGAGAGAAGAGGATGAGGAGGAAGTGGTGGTCGCCACAGCAGGATCGCTCCTGCTCCTGCTCCTGCTTTGGAAAGTGAGAGGGTTGCGGGGTGGTTTGTCAGCCACACTGCAGCCGAGGTGCCGAAGCTGCAGGAGCTGTTCAAGAAGTTGGAGCAGCAGAACGAGCGGCTCCACCTTTGCACCTCTGAGCATCCTACTGCCCCCCACAATGCTAGATGTGCCTCTTTTGGTGCTGCAAGTTCCGGGGGATCTGCCATGGACGGCGGCACAGACACGACTAGTAATTGCGTTTCAGTGCCTCACAAGCCTGATGTAGAGCCTTGCTTTTCTTTTCTGGATTCAATCGCTGAGTAGAGGCCTGGAAGCCAGAGAGGGCTCCATCCCAGGTACTCTTGTATGGAGATGTCCCTGATGAACATTGAACTGGATCCAGAGTAGTCTGCAATGTGCGTACAATTTGCTTTCTGTTGCAACTTAAGCATCTCAAAGGGTGGGCTGGACTACAGACAGAGGAGGAGTGATGAAGCTGCTGAGGTGGAGAATAGTGGAGAGAAAAAGGAGGAAGAAAAATGCTGAATGGAATAGGAACTGAACAGCTAGATCTATATGCTCATAGCAAAGAAAGTTGGACAGAAGAGATGTAGCCAGATGCCTGTGATGGAACAGACAATAGTGAAAAGCACAGCAAAATGTGTGTTTGCGCACACACAAAGCCCTTGGCCATACAATTTACTTTAAAAACTTTCCAAGTTTTACAGCTCCCTAGGGGTTGTGTAATAGAAAAGGGCTTTTAACTGCTATTTCTGACTCCCCCGCCCCCATTTTTCCTTTGGGGATGTCTCAGAGGGATGATTTATTGTCTAATGTATTTAAAGTGACATGGCCAATTTTGAAAAGCTTGCCGCAGTGATGGCAGCAGCCAGTTCCAAGCACCCTGTGTCAGTGACACAGAGCACTCCAATTTATACGGAGTCATAGAATCATAGAATTGTAGAGTTGAAAAGGGACTCTGGAAGTTATCTAATCCAACCCCTGCAAAGCAGAACTCTCAACTAAAGCAGCCATGACAGATGACCACCCAGCCTCCAAGGAAGGAGACTCCACCACCTTCCAAGGGATTCCATTCCACTGTCAAACAACCCTGAATATAAAGAATATACACCTATCAGTTTGCACTACATCATGGAGATTTTGGTATTAATGATACAGAACCACTTTATTGTGCTGCATATGACTACATTTGTGAGAATTTGCAAATAAGGTTCAAGTATTGTAAAAAATACCACCTGGGACCCAGGTGGTGCTGTGGGTTAAACCACAGAGTCTAGGGCTTGCTGATCAGAAGGTTGGCGGTTCGAATCCCTGCAGTGGGGTGAGCTCCCATTGCTCAGTCGCAGCTCCTGCCCACCTAGCAGTTCGAAAGCACATCAAAGTGCAAGTAGATAAATAGGGACCACTCCGGCGGGAAGGTAATCAGAGTTTCCGTGCACTGCTCTGGTTCGCCAGAAGCAGCTTTGTCATGCTGGCCACATGACCCGGAAGCTGTCTGCGGACAAACGCTGGCTCCCTCGGCCTATAAAGTGAGATGAGCACCGCAACCCCAGAGTCGGACACGACTGGACCTGATGGTCAGGGGGCCCTTTACCTTTACCTATTGTAAAAATACAAAAAAAGAAAAAGCTATGGTCCATGGGGTCACGAAGAGTCGGACACGACTAAACAACAAATTGTAAAAACACACTAAAGTGGTAAAATGAACACAACTGCAGAAATATAAATGACAATTGTGATAGTATCCTAACCATGGGTGAACACATTGAGTTTAGCTGCAGTTCAGTTCAAATCCCCTTTCTTATTAATTTTCCATGTAGCAAATCTCTTTATTTGGCAATATTATCCTAAAGGGTGCCAGATCTCAGTAACCGGGGAATATTTCTTGGTCCTGAATCTGCATTTTTCCTCCATTTTCCAGTTATGCCCCATAGTCATCACACAGCTCATTTGGCTTCCATAAAACCCACACACATGCAGATGGGGAATCTTGACCTTTTTCATTGCCGTTCCGCCAAGCCACATACATTTAATTATTTTAATCTCCCTCATATGTCAACCCTTTGAAACCCTTAATCATTTTTGCTGCTCTCCACTGAATTCCCTCTGCTCTTCAACATCTTGTTGCATATGCACATTGCCCAGAAGGCAGTGTTCCAGTTGCCATCTTGCCAGATCTGCAGAGGAGGACATCACCTTTTCACTTCATAAATTTGCAATTGAATGATTCTGTCCATGAAGCCCCAGATTGCCTATCAGTCTTTCATGTCTTACACTGAAAAGGTGCCAGTGCTTGAACCTATGGTTGGTGTAGGCTTGATTATCAGAATAGGAGAATTGTGGCAAAGGGGATAATCAAAACTATGGCAAAATTCAGGGGAGAATATAACACCCCCTTAAGTATTTTTCACTATTAATTCAATATTCTAAGCTTGCTATTAATGTGCTATTTTAGAACTCCCACTAGCTTTATTCTCACCCCACCCCACCCCCACAAAAAAAACAACTATAACAGTTTCCGGTTATTTAATTTTTCTCCCCCAGATTGACATTACTTACCGTACATTATTTACAATAACTTTCCAGATTTACAATAATTTTACATTACTGTAAGGTGGATCTCATTTTCTTGCCAGCTCCTATACATATACCTTCTACTGGCATTCATAAAGGTAAAGGTAAAGGGGCCCCTGACCATCAGGTCCAGTCGTGTCCGACTCTGGGGTTGTGGCGCTCATCTCGCTCTATAGGCCGAGGGAGCCGGCGTTTGTCCGCAGACATATCAGACACTATATAATGGAAGGATTGTTTCAAATTACTATTACAGTGGAACCTTGGTTTTCGAACGTAATCTGTTCCGGATGTCCGAAACGTTTGAAAACCGAGGATCAAAGGGCTGTCAGCAAAGTGAATAGAGAAAATTGAGAAGCACACCTTGGAAGCCGTTTGACTTCTGAGGCGCGTTTGAAAATCAAAACATTTACTTGTGGGTTTTCGGCGTTCAGCGTCCAAAATTTTTGGCAGCTGAGACGTTCAAAAAACGAGGTTTCACTGTATTATTATTATTTATTAGTGGTAGTAGCAGTAGTCAGAGATCACCTCTCTCTTCTTAGCCATGTATTGCATCCAGCCATACAGACGGCTGGATACATCTAGTCTCTCCAGAAGTGGCATGGGGGATGTCTCCTCTGACCTGCCCAGCAGCAGTAGCCACTACTGGAATGCTCTGCTAAGCCATGTGTTAATGCTAAGCACGCTTGGCTGTTTTGCATGTTCTGAGCACTGCCGGATGCTTCCTCCCATAATCAGTCTGAGCATTGCTGCTTCCCCTAATCACCCCCTGCACTTAATTGACCAATAGAGCTAGACATATGGAGGATTGAATCACAAACCCAAATCAGCAGTTGTCAGAAGAAATTAACTCAAACAGGAAGCAGCAAAACACTTGGTTTCTCTCCTCCTCACTCACTGATGGAAGCAATGATTATTAATATCCCCAGCTGTGCAGGAAGGCAGATGCCAAGAGTACTGGGGGGGGGGTGAGGTCTTTTCCCATCTCCCTTTTTGCCTGATGTCTCGGAATCCAGCTAAAGCTTCTAGCTGACCAAACCGGTGGGTGGGAGTGTCTTCAGGGTGGGCTCTGAAAATAGACTTTGTGACGAAAGTAGGGTTTTTGCAATCTGGACAGTGGACACTGTAAATTGCTGGTTGAATGGGAGAAAGGGTGGGCCTATTCTCTAGCCTTTTCACTCCGGTTCCCAATATGATTGCTGTCTCTAGCCCCTTCCCTAACCTGCTGTGTGATGCACCAGAATACTTGCTTGCATGGTAGTTAAGAGATGGGTGGTAGATCAACAACAGAACTACAGAGACAATGGCAACAAGAAGCTCTGACTGAGCCAGGTATGTCTTTTCTTCTTTTAAGAAAGTTGAGAAAAATCAAACACTGGAGAAATAGAACTCCTGCCCTCCCCAGCTGGAAAAGGCTTGGAAGTGTCATTTTCATTAAGCAGAGTTTCCACAGTCCTTATCTAGCAAGCTCCCCCTGCAGGCATGAGTGGGTTCCCCACCTTCCTCGGGTAGGCTTTCCTTTTCTTCACAACCATGCTCCCCAAGGACTGCCATTAACACACAGTGCTCTGGTGTGACACTGCACAGGTGTCAGCAATGGGTCCTCCTGGACTACTGGGGCCCCAACAGCTTCTCAAGGACACTGGGCTCTGACAACAGCCCTGGAGTGAGGTTTTCTGAACTGCAGCATTTCCTCCCATCACTAGTTACAAAACTCGGTCTGTTTTCCCGTGTTAATGTATCTCAAGTTTGGTCATAAGATAGTGGCTCTTTGGTAATGTGCCATGAAATATGAACGTTTTATCAGAAAATAAGCAAATGCTTAACATTAAAAAAAATACAGCCCCAGGGAACTTACATATGCATATGATTGACTTCAGTCTTAAGGTTTATTTTCTTCCCCTGAAAATAGGCGTTTTCTTCTTGGCTCAGCTTAAAATGGCTATTTCAAAGGAGTCTGTGTTTGAGCCTCATAGATGGGCAATGCATATATGAAAATGCAAATTTCCTGATTTCAGTGGAGCTTGAACCCAGGTGACATGTGGAAACTCGTCCAGTTTAAACTGCCCAGTTAATTTTAGCGAACAACAACAAACAGCCAAAAGAAGAGTCAAATATCAAAAATCCATGTCAAGTAAAGTTGAATTGTGCAACTTGTATAAATTACGCAAATTAAGCAGTTTCCCATTCCTTCATTTGCTCCCTGCTTCTGCAAAGAGAGAAAAATTTGCTATGAAGATCAATGTTATCCCTCTTCTTGGATATCATGTACAATTACCAACAAATTTTTTACCATGGCTAACACTAGACAAAATGGTACCTCGGATGGAGAGTATATTTGAATCTCCAATCAATTTTGAATGTGTATTGTATTGTTTTTGTAGTCCATTTCATTAAATTGATGCATGGTTTGCATGCAGAATTTACCTTACCATGTAAGACAATGCCTTTGCATGCTTGGCTCTCATGAGAATCTTTCACAATTGCTTGCATACTCACCCTTTGCTGAATGTGCACTGATCCTGTAAATGTTCTCATGAATTAAAATATGATAATGAACAGTTGTGCAACAATGGCCATGCAGCTTGAGGTAGCCAGCTTTATTTGTTTCAGCTCCTGAGTGGACATTTGAGTAGATAGCATGTGACAGGCAGCCCCCAAGTCCCTCGTTCCTAGCATTTGTTCAGGTCACATGTGCCTTCATCAGGTTCCAAATATTACTACGCCTGACCTGTACACTTTGCAGTACATGCTACAAATCTGTGGTGTTTACATGAAAGAGAGAAGAGGTTCTCAGCCTGTTGGATTCTGATCCCCGCACCAGGTTTTGCATTTCCACAAAGTCATTAATACCAGCTGGCTGTATTAGGAAACACAAGACTGTGCCAGGGATCCATCATTTAGCTAAGAATTGTCTGTAGCAGAGGGCATAAATTGAGGCATTGAGGTAGGCTTTTGTTTTTGTACAAGAACTGAGGTCCACTAACTGGAGCCAGAAACAAAGTAGAGGTTCAGAAGGATGAACATATGCTAGGAAGAATTAAGTTAACAGGGTGCCTATGAGCCCATGCTCATCCCAGGAATCTGTGCTTAGTAGCAGTACCAGACTCGAGTCATTTCACACAAAAAGTCCACTCCTGAATTCTCCCCAAGTATTATTTTTCAGTAACATTGAGGGGTGGTTGTAGTTGTTAGGCAACTGGGAGTCAGAAGTCTCTGGTGATGTCCTTCAAATTCCCCAGAGATCTCTCCATAGACACCAGCCTACTTTCTGCCTACCCTTGGGCAGTGGCTGTGTAGACTTTGAGGCACAAACATTTCCCAGATCTATGTGGAGATGCCAGGAATTGAACACGAGACCCTTGCATATAAACAAATGTGCCCTGCTACTTGAGTGATGGACCTTCCGCATGAGTTACATCTAAAAGCAACTCTGGCAGCTTTGTGATGAACCCCACTCTTGACTTTATAGGATCATTGTTCACAGGTTTGCCGGATGGAGACGTAACAGTGCCTGCTGTCTTAGATAGGACAGCCATGGGCCCAAATCTTGTAGCTAGTCTATCGGACCCAAATTAGCAATCTGGCCCAATGACTTTACTCTCCATTTATCTGGGAGCAGAGGCTGGGGATGGGGGACTAGAAAACACGCATAACAGCCTACAGTTCACTGGTGCAACAATGTCATGTTAAGAATTATATAGAGTAGTATCTGGCTTAGTTGTTATACGGTGTATTATCTGGCTTAATTGGTTTCAGTGGGTCTTCTGTGAATATGAGGTAGCCAGTTGCATCCGTAGTAGTACACAGTTGCCTTTTCTATCAATAAGGGGCCAGTGTTTCAGGGGAAAGTTTGGTACTTGGGTCACAGGTCTTGAAACACAGTGCTGGAAACCTTCTCCTTTAGGAAAGGGCTGGGAAGCAAAGGTTCCCATGTTCAGTTCCTGGAATCTTGAGGAAGGGCTGGCTATGACCTTTGTCTGAATACCTGAAGAGCCACCACCAGACCAGGCTGAGCTAGATAGTGTGACTCAGTATAAATCAGATTCCTCTGTTTCTAGTATCTGACTATTGTGATAAGAGTGGAGTGATTGTGACTTTGTTCTTCCCCTAAAAGCTGCCACAACAAAAACTGAATAAAAGTGGCAAAATCCAGCCAATTTGCAATTCTAACCCCGGATTCTCAAGCTGGAAAAGGAGTCTTAAAAGACTCCCCTTTTTGCAAAACTATGCATGGAACAGGCTAGTAATGAAGTAGAAAAATTGGTGCCGCCTGTTTACCTTGTTTCTAGTGAAATGAGCAGGGACACATTAAACAAAAGGGGGAGAGTCCATTTAGAACTGATAAATATGATCAGTGGGAGGGAAAGTATTTAACCAATGGAATTCACTGTAACAAGCAAGAACTGACACTATGAATTTAGCAGAATTACATGCATGATTTTAAATTCCAGGAGCATCATCTGAAGGTATGTCAAATAAGATTCAAATTCAAATATATGTAATTTTGTGTTCAGAGAATAAACAATGGAAGCAGCAGGAAATACATTTGTGGGCCAGTTACATTTCCATCTTCCAGACTGGGTTCCTTGCCCTTTCATGTGGTGTATCTGGCTCTGGTAGTAGAGAGAACTCTATTTCATCAAGCACTGTAACTCTTGCAGGGCTTCTTCCTGTATACAGAGCTTTCTCCAAACAAGTTTCTGTGAGCTTCTGCTAAAAGCTAGATTTAAAAAGGGGTCTCTTTTTAAATTGCTGTTTGCAGATACTGGGCAATAATACTCTGAAGCTCTTCTATATATAAGCTCATATGACAGAGTTGTGAAAGGGAGCTTTAGCTGAGGGCCAAACTACTCATTAATATTAATATTGATCTGCAAGAAGATCAGACCTATCCATTCTGAAGGAAATCAGCCCTGAGTGCTCACTGGAAGGACAGATCCTGAAGCTGAGGCTCCAATACTTTGACCACCTCATGAGAAGAGAAGACTCCCTGAAAAAGACCCTGATGTTGGGAAAGATTGAGGGCACAAGGAGAAGGGGACGACAGAGGATGAGATGGTTGGACAGTGTTCTCGAAGCTACGGACATGATTTTGACCAAGCTGCGGGAGGCAGTGGAAGACAGGAGTGCCTGGCGTGCTCTGGTCCATGGGGTCATGAAGAGTCGGACACGACTAAACGACTAAACAACAACATTATTATTATTTATACCCCGCCCATCTGGCTGGGTTTCCTCAGCCACTCTGGGTGGCTTCCAACAGAACATTAAAATACAATAATCGATTAAACATTAAAAGCCTTCCTAAACAGGGCTGCCTTCAGATGTCTTCTAAAAATCTGGTAGCTGTTTTTCTCTTTGACCTCTGGTGCTAGGGCGTTCCACAGGGCGGGCGCCACTACCGAGAAGGCCCTCTGCCTGGTTCCCTGTAACTTGGCTTCTCGCAGCGAGGGAACTGCCAGAAGGCCCTTGGCACTGGACCTCAGTGTGAACGATGGGGGTGGAGATGCTCCTTCAGGTATACTGGACCAAGGCCATTTAGGGCTTTAAGATGCATCTAATGGTAGCCAGTTACACCTCTTGTACAGGAAAAAGCTAGTTGTGGAGATGGTTTAGAGAGCAGGGAAGCAGGACAGGGTTAAGCACACTCTCTCCACTACATCCCTGCTGTAGCTCATACACACCGGAACTGGATTTTTCCACAAACAAAAAATATTGCTGGACTGGACTAGCTTAGTGGTAGACCATCTGTTTGAAATACAGGAGGAGAGAGGTCCCAGATTCAATCCCCAGCATCTTCAGATATGGCTGGGGAAGATTTCCTTCCTCGAAGCCTGGAGAGCTGCTGCTAGTCAGTGTGGGCAATACTGAGCTAGATGGGCTAGCTCACTGTAAGGCAGCTTCCTTAAGTTCCTGTGCACAAGTTTTCCCCATAATGTGCATTCTACCTAAGAGAAGGGTGCTCTCTTCATTTTGTGCTGAGAATTAGCACACATGAAGACCCGAGAGCAGGAAAGCAACATGGCAACTACCTTCCTGAACTGTACAAGCTGGCTCATTACATTTCACAGGCTGCCACAAACACAGCGGCAAATGTTGGCACATTTGACTAGCATAGCCACAGGGGATGCAATAAACCAAGATTAATTGTCACAACAGCATTTCTCCACCCAGTGACAAGGTTTCTAACTTAGGCTTTCTGAGCATAACTGCCTGCAGATGGATTTGCCGGGGTCAGTTCAAGGGACTCTTGGCAAAGATAATTTTCAGAGGCAAACCTCAATGCAATTACATACAACAGAACTCAGAAATGCTGCATTATACAAGGAGATTTTGTTTTGTTTTTTTTAAAAAATAGCCAAAACAAAGAAGAAGAAATCGCCACATAACAAAACTGTCACAGATCAAATGTAACCCATCAAAATGAGCTGAACTGTTCTGGAGGTCTGCTGTTAATAGCCTTCCTTTGTTGGGAGGAACGTCCAAGCCTCCAGTCCCTTAAAAAAACTTTTGCCAATAGTGTTTGCGACTTCAAATAGTTTAGGACCTGGCAGAATGCATACAGCAACTCTGTGACTGTTTGTCTCCCACCCGCTTCTCACGTGAATCTTTTATATCGGGGGTCTAAAATGCACACATCTTTCCAACATACAGCAGAAGATTGGGACAAAGAGCAGTTTCCTAACCTTCATTTGGTAGTGCTGCTGGATATTACCAAGTAGTTGCATTTGAAGTTGGAGCAGTTTCATATAAAGAAAGGTTGCAAAGTTTGGGACATTTTAGTTAAGAGAAAAGGTGAGAAAGACATGACAGAAGTGCATAAAACCATGTGTGGAATGGAGAAATCGGATAGAGAAAATTGCTCTTCTAACACTAGAACTTGTGCACATCCAGTGAATCTGACTGTTGGAAGATGTGGGACAGTTTTTTTATCTTTCCTCCTTCATGCAGTGCATAGTTCAGCTAAGCAAATTGCTCCCACAGGAGGTACCGATGGTCACCAACCAAGATGGCTTTAAAAGGGGATTTACAAACCCGTGGAGGATAGGACTATTAGTGGTAACTAGTAATGCTTCTGAATGCCAGTTCCTGGAAACCGTGGCAGGGGAGAATGCTCTTGTGCTTGGTGCTGCTTTCTGATTTCCCACAGTCAACTGGTTGGCCACTCTGAGAACTGGATGATGGACTAGATGGGGCATTGGGCTGATCCAGCAGGCTGTTCTTATGTTCTTCAGACTACTGGTCCCTCTAGCTCAGTATTGTCTGCATTGACTGGCAGTGGTTCTGTGTGTCATCTGACCTCACTGTGACATCAGGGGATTGACAGGCAGGTGATTTTGCCCACCTGCAAGTTTGACCCATGGTGGGCGGGTATGGAAATCTGCCCTGCCAGCTGGATCCAATTCCCTACTTGATTGTGGATAAGATCCAAGAAATCCATACATGCAAAGGAGAACCCTGCCACTAGAACCTGTGGGTCACCTAGCCATCCCTTTGGCAGTTGCTTAACTTCTGCATCCTGTGCTGATCAGCAGAATGCAAGCACTGCCTGGGCTGTCACTGAAAACAAAATATCTATTGAATCCAGCCCACTAGGTAATAGTCAAAATTACAGGTTGCGCAGTGAGATAATCCAGTCCTTTTATATTCTTTATGTAGCAGCGGTCATTACAGTAGCATTTGATAATTTGCACGCTGTGCTTTTCATCTGAGATCTATTAGAAAAAGGTGGGTGGAATATCTGCAATATCATCTTCCCCTCTTTTCTGTGGGAGTAAAAGAGGCAGGGCTTGTTTATCAATGGCAGACTGGAGTCTTCCCCCTAGTTTATGCCACCTGAGGTCATTTATTTTCAATCCAACTGTCCTCTGTGACAGAACCTCCAAAGCTGTTTATATTCTATACTTATCTGCAGTATAATGAAGATCTGAGGCTATCTATTATGCCTTTTTTCCTTTTCAAACCTGAACAGCAGAGAGTAGGTGTATATAAAACTACCTGTTTGCAATTTTCTCTCTGTGCAATTCAAGCAAGTATATTGTTGTTGGTGCCAAAGAATTTGAAAAGCAAGTGTTTCCTTAGCATTCCTTACTTTTGCTGTGGAAGTCAATGAGAAAAGCCCAAAGGTATGCTCAAAAGAGGTAGCACCATCTCAAAACCATGACAGGAGTGCCATTTCAAAGGCTAGGTAAGGATGAGGAGCTCCTTGGATATTAATATTTGTCTGAAGTTGCTATCTGTTGCCAAGCTTACTTTGAACCTCCTATGACTGACCCAAATGCTAATCTTCTGCTAGATCATCCCTGAAGAAATGGATTTGAGTTTTCCAGAAGTTCCTGAACTTTCAGTTCTCAGATCCATAAATTTCATGAGCCTTAAGCAAATTATGCACTGGCAAGTAACACTTTTGAATAGGATTAGTGTTCCAGGTGTCCAAATATTTATCCTATGGATATATTTGAAATAAGTTTTCTGTGCCAGGATGGTTATTCATTTGTTTATTACATTTCTATCCCACCTTTCCTCCAAAGAGCTGAAGGTGTGATAGTCTACCCACCCCACCTTAATCTCACAACATTCCTTTGAAGTAGACTATGCTGAGAGAGAATGTATGGCCCAAGGTCACCCAGTGAGCTTCCTGGCTAAGTCTGGGGACTTGAACCTGGAACTTGCTGCTCCTAGACTGGTGCTTCACACTGTACCATTGTCAGGAATGCTTCCTTGTCTTCCAAGAAATTTGCTCCCACTAGAGTGATGCAATGCACTGGCAGTGGAGTCGGAGCCACCATGAGGGAATGAGCTATCCTTTTAAAATCTGATCCATGGCAGTGTCCCTAATGCATTATTCCAGGGACTCCAGAAGAGCTGCTTTGTAAGATTAAGCTATTAAACATGATTAACAAAGCCCCGTGCCTTATGCAAAGGCATTTGGAGTAAATTGACAGCAAAGCAGAGCAAAATTGTGATTTATTTGCCATTATTAACTGTGTGTGTACATGGTTACTTTAGTGACTCACTATAAGAAGCGGGGATGTCTGCATTCTCTGGTGTTAATTTCCTTGGCCAAATAAATCCTTAACACTGTTTAATAACTTTTGTTGCCTGGGGAATTCTGCTCTTGTTTCTCCTTTAGCCTCATTAGTAGACTGCAGCTGTACTATTCTGCTTTAATCCTAGTGGCTTCCGTAGGGTGCCTTGTTGTTGTTGTTGTTGTTGTTGTTGTTGTTGTTAAAGTTTTAAAAGCTCATCCTTATTCACAGCAACATAATCCATCCATCCATCAGCCAGTAGCCTAGCAATCCCTATAAACCATGGCTTCATTCTATAGCATCATCACAGCATACATGGTACTTTACAACAACAGAAACCATGAATTAAATTATAGCTGCCTGAGAAATTGATCAGTGATTGCAAATTTACCCTGTAAAAGGGAGCACAGCAGCACATTGCTTTTATTTCTGTTCTTCCCTGTTTTAATTTCAAATGTCCTTCTAGCTGCACACAAAGGTGACTGAGGCAATGAGTTTCCACTAGTGCAACTGTTTTGTACATTGGAGTCCTATGTTGTGCTACAAAGTGAGTTTTTATGTTGTATGAGTCTTGCACTAGTGGGCAGAGGATGCTGTCTACAGCCCTTCATATTTTTGATTCCCCCCCCCCCCACTTCTTATGTTACTGTATGATCTCTTTACCATGCCATGGCTGTAATTTACCAAAACAGTGTCCACATATCTAGGAAAATGTTACCATCCAATGATGGCATGAAGTATGTGTAATTAGGTAGACCACTTTCTCTTTTCCTGCACTGTTGCTTAAATGTTCAGCAATGGAAACTTAATATTTCCCTATATTGAAGCAGGATGTGAAATGCTGGAAATGGTAAACTTTTTTTCCCCTAGGCACCTAGTTTAGACCAGATATCAAAGCTAGAGGATGCAGTTTTACTTTCTGGTGCCTAACTGGTGCTTTGAGGAGGAGGATACTGACAGAGAAGCTTTGAAGAAGAAAGGAGTGGGGACTACCTTAGCTACATATTGGATTATTCCAACCAGCATATAACTTTATTCTCCATGCTAAATTCATTTGTCCAGGTAATTTTGAAAGCTAGTAAAATGGAGTAATTTAACTCATTGCTTAGTTTGTAGTCAGGCTCAGTTGGGTTAAGTTATAGAATTTCTGAATAATTTGTTGTATTACTGGTTTATTTGCCCTCTGCAAAGTATTTGTAAGAAGTGAGTGATTGCATTGTCTGCCTTAAGCCCCACAGGCTCTTGTATCCATCGGGGGCCTTTGTGATTGCAAGCTGCTGGCCAAGACCACCTTGTCCCAGCCCTGGTGAGACTTCAAGACACTTCAGTTATGTGAATCTCTCCCCCCCTCCCCCGACAACGTAGATCAAAGAGGTGCCAGGGCACAACTCTTGGGCTTTATACTCCTATACACAAAAATTGGAAGCAACAGCAGATTGTTCTCTTTTCCTGTTGTAAAAGCCAAAAACAAGCCACTTCCAATTGTATAGAGCCCCATATAAATAGTGTATTTAGATTTTGCAGACAGCTTGTATTTCACCAGTTTCACAAAACCAGGGTTTTTAGCCAATTTATCAATTTACTCCCGATGGGGGCAACATGATGTCTTGTCCCAGTAGGGAATCGCTAGTAGCACTACTTGCATTTCACTTTAAAAAAAAAAACGCTTTCAGCAATAGATGCCAGATGCTAGCAGGCCTACTAGTGTCTGATGCAAGTAGTATTATATATGCAAGGCCTACCAGCATTTGACAACTGCTTTCTTCTAGAGATTTGCAGTCCGAAGTACTGTGCATGACATCTTGCATTCAGTTCTGCACAATGACCACTCCCCACATCAAATTGGGTGTGTGTGTGTGTGTGACTTTTGCGTGGTTGCGCGCAGCCCCTGGATCCCAGTGCGGCTCCCGGTAGTTTGGGCTTGTCGCGAATTCCTTCACGGCGCTTTAGCAGAGATGTTAGAGTTCCAGTTTCTTTAGTGCAGTATATTTATTGTGAGCTATATACAAATATACAAATATATATACAAATATCTACAGGCAGTTCACACACGAGCAGTTCATACACTCTCTAAACCTCTCACTGACCACACCCTTCTACAACACCACCACCACAAACACTGCTGGATAGGTTTCCCTTTTAAACCGCTGACAGCCAATCAACTGATAGCACATTACTGTTGAGTCATTCTGACCCAGCACTCCCATAGAAAGTATTGCATCAGCCAGTTTCACTTTACTAGTACAGCATTCTGTGGATCCCAACAGGGCTGGCTTCACCCTCCCCAGGCGGGATACCTGGAGGTCTTCGCCTACCTCAGCCAATCGCCCAATCCCGCCTGGGGAGGCGTTGCCAGGGGATCAGCTAGGGACGGGGAGGGACTGCCCTGCCCACACAACAGAAGGTGAATCTTACCTGCGGAGCGTCAGTTGGCTCAATTATATTTCATTGAGACTTACATGCCCCAAGTTATAGAAGACTGCAGACAGTGTAGCTGCTGTGATCCACAAGCAAATCTCTTCTGTACATTTTAGAAAAATGTGTGTGTGATTCTTGGGGTTGTTCTTCGATTGATTTTGAAACACTGCAATGCCTAATAAAGGGTTGGGGAAAGAATGATTTTGAAACAGTACAGAGGTGGCCACAGGAAATGTAATGAAAGAATGGAAGAAAATACATTAAGGCTGTGATCCTATATGTGCTCAGGCCCATTGAAATTGCCAGGGCTTACTTTTAAGCAGTAATATATAGAATGGTGGGCTTGGAAGGGATCCCAAGGGCCATCTAGCCCATCCCCTGCATTGGTGCAAGAGTCACACAAAAAGGTCCCTGACTACTTCTGTTCAAAAACCTCCAGCGAAAGAGAGTCCACCACCTTCTGAGGTGGTCCATTCAACTGTCAAACACTAACATTTAGTTGGAATCTGCCTTCTTGTCAATTGAATCCTACCCTCAGGAGCAGGAAAAAACAAGGATTCTTCTATCCATCTGGCCTTTCTGTTTATAGATGCAATATACCACTATTCAAACAGCAGAGCAGGGACAGGCAAAGAATGAAGCACCACCACTTACTTCACAGCATGGACAATTATCTCCTGGAGCACTATTTGCCAATCCTCTACATGCCAAATAGATAAGGTTTTCTCAGAGGAAAACCCACCTAATAATAAGCTAAGCAGAAAAAGACACCTACAGTATGCTTTCTACACACATCATTGGAAAGTTTGATAATTTCCTATTGATTGGTTTAGAAGAGAGGGGGGGTGAGAAATTATTAAACTGCATACTGTGATGACGGGCTTGGCGTGCTGATTTTGTATGGGATTTTTTTGTGTAGGGTTATGATCCCAAAACATATTCCCCCACTTCACGCTAGCTCAGGCAGCCCAAACCTTCGGCCCTCCAGATGTTTTGGACTACAATTCCCATCTTCCCTGACCACTGGTCCTGTTAGCTAGGGATCATGGGAGTTGTAGGCCAAAACATCTGGAGGGCTGCAGGTTGGGGGTGCCTGCTGTAGCTCAATAAATTTACGGCTTTCTGATCACCTTATTTACTTATATGCTCTGGTTGCAGTGTCATAATGCAAACTACTGCAAGATACGTTCATGCCCTTCCTTATGACAATGGTTGAAAAGGCAGCAAATGGTGGTATGGTTCAGTGGACAGACTCTTGGACCTAGACAGGAGACTAGTCAGGCAAAATCAGAGGTTTTGAGCCCCTCGTGAGTCACCATTTGTGGCCGATGGATGCAATCAGCTCAATTTATGCCAGCGTCCTACATGCTACCACAGCTGGTAGCTGTTTTCAAGATCATGGCTGCAACTGTGAATGCAGGAATCATGGACACAAATTTCAATTTCATCACAATATCAAGGGCATACACAGAGCCAATCAGGGCCCAGAGTTGCTCACATTTCTGGAGGTGGGGGGAGTTTTGAATACACTAGTGCTAATGTACAGCCCAGTCTACGACTGTGTATATAGTGAAGCCTATCTGCAGTCCTGTTATCGGGAAGGTTTGAATGTTTTATATTTTAGTATGTTTTGCTATATGCTGTGAGCCACCCAGAGTGGCTGGGGAAACCCAGCCAGATGGGCGGGGTGGTATTATTATTATTATTATTATTATTATTATTATTATTATTATTTGTTCCTGTTGGGACACTACAAAAGGCACTGCTCTGCCAATAATGGATTTTCCCCCTGTGCAAGTGCTACAATAGTCTGCTAACCTTCCCAAATCCATTGGGGCACAAAGCTGCCAGTTATGGTTTGAGATGGGGACAGGGGGATGTGGTTTAATAAAAAAGAAAAAGAAAAATGATGGAGGCTTTGGAATGAGGAAAGCAAGATCAGAGGGGATGGTGTTTGATCACACAAAACTTCCCTAAATGCCATATATTTCATATTTAGTATAATTGCTTTGACATTTTTTGATATTTTATCAAGTGAATGAAAGATTAATTGCTCTGCGGTCTGAAGCGTGGCGTCACGAAATATACCCTTCGCAGAACTGCTGCGCATGAAATATGGAAAAATGGCTGCACTTGGTTGGATTCACCCACAACTCAGATATATAGTCTTATTTCCATCCCACCTTTCCACCTCTTCCAGAGGTGGGAAGCCTGTGGGCCCTATTAATGCTTCCAGATTATAACTTCCCTCAAGCCGTTTTTTTTTTTCTTCTGGAGCTTGAGTAGAGCTGGAGCCCAACCACATTTGGGCTTTGAGTGGACAGAAATTATTTGTCCATGGCACTGGGTAATCGGGGGAATTAGGGATTCTCCCTGCAGTCTACCTGTCTGAGCTAACAGAGTTGCACTCAGTGTTAAGGACTCTTAGACTGTTGTTTCCAGGGAAAGTCAACATTTATGTTGAGGCCATTAACTCTAGGAAACCTTGGGACTTCACGGCTGCCATGATAACCATGGGCTCTCCTGATATCATTGTCCCCAATGTATGTGGCAAACCACACTCTAGATCTGATATTTCTCAACTGGGCAGGGGGAAAATGCGGTCTGCAAGTGTGGGGATACTAACTTCAGTTTCCAGTAATGGCTCGCTTTCAATTTTGTTTGCGCAGAACAAATCTGTCCTTTGTCACAGGTTTCATATAAGTCTGACTGCCTTGAATTTGATTACTGAAGTACATTTTTCCTTCTCTCTCATCTGAAAGGGGGGGGGGGGTTAGTGGATATTTGTGAACACTTCACCAGACGCCTACACAGCCTTGATACCAATCATGGCAGGTGAGCTGTAGAAAATCAATATATCATTTGCTTTGACTGTTCCAAAAGGGAGCCAAAAGGGAGATAGTTACTGAAGTTAGAAATATATTAGTAGTATGTTGCTGTGAGTGAGAAAAGGGTGGGGTGGGATAGGCACTGAGTGAAAGACTCTAGGTTCTAAAAGAAACCTATATGGTTTTCATGCAGGATATTGACCATCTGAATGACATGTGTTTATGACCCTCCAGGATTCATTTCATAGTTCTTGGTCATAACATTATATTTATTTATATGGATTATTCTAGTGCTGTGCCTCTCCTCCAATTTCTCAAGTTTCCTTCCCCTGTAAAAGAGACTTCTGGTTTTTTTCTGCCTCACTCACAGGGCCTTTCAGAGTTTCTTTAGAATTTTGGTTGAGGCTGGGCTGAGTGTATTTTAGCATTGCAACATTGCCATGGTCTCCATGTTTTTCCCTTTCCATTAAACATTTATCCAGTTCTCTTAAGTCTCCTAAACTGAAAAAAAAGCCCCATGAGATAAAATACCTCATGGTGTCTTCGTCTGAGCTTTGAATGAAGTGCAGGCACCCAGGAAGGCTGCAGAGTGTGGGCCACTGTTGAGGCTGAATGAAAGGACACTCTGGCACTCCCCAGACTCCTTAAAAGTAAGAAAACTCTCCACTCCACCCATTAGGTCTCTCACAGAGAAAGATCTCCTTTGATAATTTTCAAATGCAATTTTTTTCTCTTATTAATTCATGGAGAATTGGGCAGGGAACCAGGAGAAACTTGTGGCACATCAGTAATAATTTAACACATGTACAGTGGAACCTCGGTTTATGAACACCTCGGTTTATGAATTTTCGGTTTATGAACGCCGCGGACCCATCTGGAACGGATTAATTCATTTTCCATTACTTTCAATGGGAATGTTTGCTTCAGTTTATGAACGCTTCAGTTTATGAACAGACTTCCGGAACCAATTACACCCATGCTTCAGTTTATGAACGCTTCAGTTTAAGTACTCCGTGGACCCATCTGGAACGGATTAATCCACTTTCCATTGCTTTCAATGGGAAAGTTTGCTTCAGTTTATGAACGCTTACTCCGCGGACCGTCTGGAACGGATTAATTCACTTGCCATTACTTTCAATGGGAAAGTTCGCTTCAGTTTATGAACGCTTCAGTTTATGAACAGACTTCCGGAACCAATTGTGTTCATAAACCGAGGTACCACTGTATAATATATGTTACAGTGGGGAAATATGTGCTGACCAAGGTCCTGAAAAAAGAAACTCGGAAAGATCCCTGGTAGAAGGAAATCATTGTGAGTGTAACTGGGAAAGAGGGAATAGATACCCATAAATATAATCACAATATCTCTGAGTGAACTCTCTCATCCTGGGGTGCCTCGATACATATAAGGAGAATGTTGTTCTTTTTGGCACATAAATGGGGAGGTGTTACTAGCCATCATGTGAATATGTGTTTCAGAGTGGTCATATTTGACTCATCAAAGAGACATATTTGACTAAATACGAAGAAACAAAAGAGGTTTATTTCTGATCACTTCCCCAATCAGCTGAACTGGTTGATGGCTCCGAATTGTTCCTGCCTCTCCTTGGCTGACCTTTTGCAGGTATCAAGAGCTGACAGTGATACCTGCAGTGTTGCGCTCCCTGTGAAATGTCAGCAAAAGCAAGTCAGCTCTTGTACTGATTTACTCCAGTTAAGAAATGTCATCGCAGTGCTTCATGCTACCTAAAACTCCCTTTGTAAGAAGAGCTGGACAGTGAGTCACAAACAAAGGCTTACTGTTGTAGAAAGCTCAACAGGAGAACTGCAGTTCAACCAAATGTTTCTGCAGGTGACATAGTAATAAATGAAAGAAGCAGACCATCAGTGCTTTGTAAGTCGCTTAATGCAGACATGGAGACTGATAATTTCCGCCAACCCTTCTACCCTCCATACCCGTTTTCAGTTGTTTTATCTATAATACCCCTTCTGCTTTTCATATCTCTCTTCCATTTCCCTTCTCGGTGCCTTGAATCCACCTTTGACCTCCATCACCCTCCTATTTATTCAACTGGGAACCTTGGGATTAATTGATCCTGTCCTCATGGGTTTCACGATAGAGGCAAGGTAATACTGAGTTCATTTGGATATGAATTCTTGACTTTAAGAAGGCTGATTTCAAACAGGAACTACTGGGTCCCATGACCAGAAATATTCAAAGAGACAGGAGTCTAAGACGGATGGGAGTTAATTAAATGTGAAATACTGAAGGAACAAATGCTGACAATTCCAGCAAGAAAGAAAAGTGGGAGGCATCTAAATAAACCAGCATGGCTACATAAGGAGCTTACAGATGAGCTGAGATTTAAGAAGGGAAGAAGAAGAGGAAATTATTAAGGAAGAGTGTACACAAGTTGTTGTTGTTGTTGTTTAGTCGTTTAGTCGTGTCCGACTGTTCGTGACCCGATGGACCAGGCACTCCTGTCTTCCACTGCCTCACGCAGTTTGGTCAAACTCATGTTTGTAGCTTCAAGAACTCTCCAGCCATCTCGTCCTCTGTCATCCCTTTCTCCTAGTGCCCACCATCTTTCCCAACATCAGGGTCTTTTCCAGGGAGTCTTCTCTCCTCATGAGGTGGCCAAAGTATTGTAGCCTCAGCTTCAGGATCTGTCCTTCCAGTGAGCACTCGGGGCTGATTTCCTTCAGAATGGATAGGCTTGATCTTCTTGCAGTCCATGGGACTCTCAAGAGTCTCCTCCAGCACCATAATTCAAAAGCATCAATTCTTCGGCGATCAGCCTTCTTTATGGTCCAGCTCTCACTTCCATACATCACTACTGGGAAAACCATAGCTTTAACTATACGGACCTTTGTCGGCAAGGTGATGTCTCTGCTTTTTAAGATGCTGTCTAGGTTTGTCATTGCTTTTCTCCCAAGAAGCAGGCATCTTTTAATTTCATGACTGCTGTCACCATCTGCAGTGATCAAGGAGCCCAGCAAAGTAAAATCTCTCACTGTCTCCATTTCTTCCCCTTCTATATGCCAGGAGGTGATGGGACCATTTGCCAGGAGGTGATGGTCCCATCACCTAACCAACAGTTGAAGGGAGAAGGTCAGGAGGGCCAAAGTTCAGAATGAGCTCAGGCTTGCAAGAGTGATTAAAATAGTTTTAAAAGGTTTCTTTGGTTATGTTTGAAGCAAGAGGGAGAACAAGCAAGTAATAGGTCCTCTCCATGGAGAAGACAGATAAATGCTATTGGACGACAGGGAGAAGGTGAGACTGTTCAACATCTGCTTTGTCTCTGTCTTAACCTAAAAAGGAAAGCAGTGCCCAACCTGGCAATAACAAAATAAACAATGCAAATCTCCAGGGCCTGATAAGCTGCATCCAAGGGCATTGAAGGAAATTGTAGTTGTAATCTGAGTTTGTCTATAATGTTTGGGAATTCTTAGAGAACAGGTGAGGTCTCTGCAGCCTAAGTGGGTGAATGTTGTCCCACACCACCCTATGTAATAACCATGTTTCCTTCCATTTAGATTCTTATTTTTCCAATTTGCCCAATCTAGAGTACTCTGCAAAAGTCAGACAATGTTGTCTTAAGATAGACTTGTATGAGTCTTTAAGTATCTCAGAGCTAGAATAATGTGCGTCCCCTTTAATTTGGGGACACAAGCAATTCATGTCAAGGGGATTAAGAAAAATGCATTTCTTCTATTTCAAGCAAGCTTTTACAGTCTCTCATTCTTTTTCAGTATTATTGCACTATTATTGCATTAGATCCATAAGAGTATTTGCCGCAATGATGGACTCAGACTTATTAATGTCACTTAAATCTTCATGTAACTTTCATGAGGTGAACACATGGATATAGGAGGCAAGCAGATGCACCGGGGGGGGGGGGGTCATATATAAAGCAATCACTTGTATTTCTGTTTCTGTAATCAGTATGTGAAACTAGCATGGATTCAGCATTTGGCAACTGGGGTTGTGGCATGTGATGTTACACAGTCCTCCTGGTACAGGACTCAGTTGGACTTTGCCTCTTAGGTGGGCACTGTTGTGGGCCGGTGTTTCTCCCATCTACTGTGATCTGGTGGCAGAAGCTCCCTTTGCACGCCACTTCCCAAGTGGCAAATGATGTCCCTGGACTGAGAGTGCATCCCAGGAAGTGGATTCTGCCTGCTTGCACAATTGGCCAATCATGAGAGAGGTCACAGGGCAGAGCCACTCCTGGGGGGGGGGTAGACCACCTTCTAAGACAGTCTGTTCCACTGTCAAACAGCTCTTAGAAAAGTTCTTCCTGAGGTTTAGTCCGAGTCTCCTTCTAGGAAACTGGAATAAGGCACATACAGTGGAACACACTCCTATCTTGTCTTAGTTGGACATCACACACACACACACACACACACACACACACACACACACACACACATTTAATACCTGGTTGCCTGAATTAGATTGATAACATAGCTATGCCTATGATCTCCAATGCTCTCTGAGTGCACCCAGTATCCCCCTATTTCTGTGTTGTCTCCCTTACAGAATTGCTGCAATCACTTGCCATTTTTTGCCCCCTTCTTAACAGTGTGCATACGTGCATGCTTTTGGATTCTTGGATTCTCCACTCTTAAATGCTCATATATATATATTAATGTATCCCTGTTTTGGTAAGTGAGATTCAGGTGGTGGTGGTGGTGGGGTGATGTATGTATGTGCTGTATATTCCTGCGTATAAGACTACATTTGAACCCAAGAAAATCTTCTCAAAAGTCGGGGGTTGTCTTATACGCCGGGTCATATTTCTTATACGGCGAGTATATCCCAAACTCTATATTTTAACTGGAAAATTTGGGAGTCATCTTATACATCCAGTCTTATACGCAGGAATATACGGTATGTATATATCCCACCCTTCCTCCAAGGAGCTCAAGGCAATGCACATGAAATTATTTCTCACTTTCTGACCGAAGTCACCCAAGGTGAGGAAAGGTGATCAATTTGAAGCTGAGCTGGTAACAAAATAATAGTTAAAATAAAGCACGCTGTTAGATATCACCATCTCCCTCAGTCAAAGAGTCATTGTTTAACCAATTAGGTTATTACTGGGGGGTGATAGTTCAGAAGGACTATGAAATAGGGGAAAAATATGTTCAGAATGGGAGGTGGAAAGCATCATAAGCATTATAAAGTTGTCACATAGCCAAATCTGATTGAAGACATTTTACTATGACATCTTCATGAGTAGCTGATGTAGCATGTAAGGATTTTTTTAAATTGCTGTAAGAGAGCTGCTGAGAAGTGCAGTGAACAGAAGTAAAGCTGATGTATAACCAGATGAAAAGTTTTTTGAGGTGGGTGGGGGTGATACTCCCCCCCCTTCTCCTTCATTTACATTCACCCATGAAAACTTTGCTCACCTTTATTTTCGTAGTCGGCCAGCTATTTAGGTGAGCAAACTCTGGGTGATGTAACAGTAGACCATGGCCTCATGGCAGTATCGGACAGTCTTCCCTTGTGTCCTAGGGAATTGTGATCAGTTCCAGTAGTATTCCACCCTGCAGTCCCCAGAGCACGAGAATGCAGCTGGCATAGCAAGTCACAGGTTTCTTTGAGCTCTTTTGGTTGCTTTGAGTTAGAGAGCTCTTTTCTGTTCCTCATACTGAAGACTATTTCCACCCCCACATACTTCTGAACTTCTGTTCCCTTTCAAGTGTGGGTTCCCCCCTCCCTTTTTGTTCTTTTGTTAAGATCATTTCTCTGCCTTCATGTCTTTCAAAGGACTTCTAAAGATTCCCAGTCATAGGAAGAACCTTTTATGGGTTGCATTTTGTGGCTTTTCCCTTCACGTGCAACACACAGAGAGACATGCATACACAAACAGCAAAGGATTTTACATTCGAGATGACACTGAACCTTCTGCATTTGAGGCCTCTTTAACATGGCAGAGTGTGGGAGGCTCCAGACTGAAGAAATTATCATAACCATTAACAGTTCTGCTCTGTTCGTGTTTGTGTTTGATTCAAGAAATCACAAAAAATTAACTGAATTCAAATGGTGGTGGGTGGAAAGGGATTCAGGCCAATGAAGGGGAAAGTGTTAAAAAACAACATAGTGATGTAGGTTAGAGGTGCTTGGGAAATTTCTTAGGAAGTGTCCAATACCTCTTGGACAAATGATGTGTGTGTTGGAACTTAGATATTCAAATAGATCTTGCACTTCTCTGGGGTTCTTAGCAGTTCAAATGTTTTGATGGAAAGTGCATGTTTACATGCACATTTTGAGATAACATTCCAAGAGAGAGAAGGAGGTATGTAAAAACCATTTCAGATCAGGAACATTTCTATTTTGGGAGCAAAGGGGAAAGAAAGACCAACATCAGGATCTGTCGCCCCAATGGATTCTGCCACCTGAGGTGTTCACCTCACTATGCCTCATGGGCATACCTGCCAAGTCTCTCACGGAGAAATCTGGGATCGGCAGCCGTGCGACACCGAAAGTTGCGTAGATGCAACTTCCGGTGTTGCTTTGCCCATCTATGGGCACAGAAAATGGCTGGTGCCGGCACCAGAAGTCGCGTCTACGCCATAGATGGGCAAAGCGACACTGGAAGTTGCGTCTACACACCAGATAATGGTCGGTGCCGGAAGTCCGAGCATGCGTAGACACGACTTCTGGCGCCAGCACTGGCCATTTTCTGGTGCCCATAGATGGGCAAAGCAACACCAGAAAAATGGCTGCCGACAGGAGCCAAAATAAGGGAGATTAACGGGAGAAGAGCTCAAACGGGAGACCAGTGGGGAAGGGTAAGAAAAAACGGGGGTTTCCCGGGAAATACGGGATACTTGGCAGCTATGCTCATGGGTGGGCTGGCTCTGGGCCTTTGTTTAGTCCTGTAAAAGCTGAGCCAGCTGTCCATGGATCATAGTTGTCTCTTTAAGGGGCCAAGTGACAGGCATTTCATTGATAATGCAGACATTCCACTCCTGATGCTGGCTATAGCTACATGATATTTAAACTGTGAATCGAAGTACATTGCATTCTGTAATATTGCATATGAATAGCACTATATATGCAAAGGAGATTAGAGAAGGACGTATATGCACACTGATAAGGGATGATGGATTGGTGGGCTAACGAGTTAACAAACACAAGCATTTGCTCCCAAACAGCTCAGTAGTAGAAGTATTTCAGTCTCTTCCATCACACACGCCAGAATGTGGAGTTTTACTGGGAAGAAGAAATGCAGCGAAAAAGACAGTGGGACAAGGGGAATGAAATGCTGTCAGCATTTGTTGAAACAGGAACAATTGATCATCTGAGGTGCTTTGATGTTGTCACGGGCTCATGTTTGTCTGTCTGTCTGATGTGCTGGAAGAAGAGACATCTTCTTCCAGCCTGAGCTTCTGAACAATGGAAATCAATTTCTTAAATAGCTCCATTGTGGGGGAGGAGGAAAAAAGAAACGAGACAGGCTTAATCTGTAATACGTTCAAAAAAAGGAAGTTACAATTAGATAAGGATTCAGGAGCAAAAAAGAGAGGCAGAGAGCAATGTTCTAAGTTTTGTCTTTCTGAATATCTTGTGATGCAATGGCTTAATTTTGTTGAAAGGCAACATTTGCAGTTTGATAGGTGATCACAATGAGAGAACTAGGCTATCGGTAGGACCACAAAGGAATGGGTTTTATAGCCACCATTCAGGCAAGTTGCAAAGATCATTCTGGTAGAGTGAATGTAAGTTATAAATGCAACAGATTCCTGTTTTTTTGTTGTTGTTTTTTAGCAAGGAAAAGTGCATATTTGTAATGCAGGTGATGTCCAAAGTGTAGCAACAAGTTTCTGAGCACTTATTCCAGAGACAATTTTCTTTTAAAAGTGACTTATGTCAAAAGATGTTGTGCATTAAGCCAATTATGTGGAATGGGGAAGGATGCAAAATGGTCCAACACTATGAGTAATGAGAAGTGAGTTGTTTGAAATGGGATTGGTAAAAAGCATTAGATCAGTGTTTTGTGAAATAGCTAGGTACTCCTGCTATTTGAATGGTGAGCAATGAGCCTCTTGTACAGTAGAAAGAATTAGAAAAAGCATGAGACAATCAATAAAAAAATACTACACTGGTGAAAATGTCAGTTTCTTTTTCAGCAGGGGTGGGGAACATCAGGCTCACATGCCATTCTTGGCCCACCAGAGGTTAAACCCTGCACTGGCTGTGTATACCTGTTCCCTTGGGTCTGAGACAGCAAGGGTTAAATTCCGTTCAGTTTGGCAGGATTCCATGCTTGAATATATTGGGTCACTTTTCAGTCCCGTGGAAAAAAAATAGTTGTAGAAATAATTCCTACCAATTGGCAATTACAGTGATTAATGCTGATTCTACCCAGAAAAGTTACTTCTGAGAATGATTGAACATGTTCTTATTTATCCATTATATTCTGTAATGAACATTTCTTTCAATCTTTCAAATGCTTTCATTTTAAAAACAGACCCAGTTTCTTTCTAATCATCAGAATTTGCATTGGAGGTAGGTTCTGTTAAAAACACTTTGAACCTATTTTATGAACTCCAAGCTGAAATTACCATCTTTGCTTCACTTGAAATGCAAGGCCTACTTGAACATGGCATGGGCTTCATTCAGAGTGCTGTGCGGCGAGGGATGTATGAAATGAAACATTCTTATGCTTGTGTTGGGTGTCTGGACAGAAACACATTTCCCTGGACCCCTTTAATGGGGCATCTTAATTCCTTGGAGTGGGGAGGCGCTCCTAATCCAAAATCTGCCATGATTAAGGAGCCAACCCAGTGCCTTATCTGCCATCAAGTTGTGACGATTGCTAGGAGGTAGGCAAAGATCCTCGGACACACCCAATCTGTCTGATGGCAAGTTCCTCCCTGGCCCCAAATATGACAAGCCAATATTTCCACAGCAAGGTCTTATGCATGATCTGCCTGCTTACCGTACCTTCAAGCAGAGCCATAACATGATGTTATAGGATGGGAGGGTGAGGGATCCAATGCTGAGGGATCCAATGCCAACTGAGAGTAAGTACTGGGCATGGCTGGCATTCATAGCTGAGGACTGGTCACAGCCACAGGTGATCCTAAGCAGCCACTGCAACCAAGCGGGGAGAAAGTCATGTCCTCTCCCAGCCGGCACTGCTGTGGCCATGACAGACCACAATAACTGCTCACCAATAGTTGACAGCAGTCTTTGCTCATTACAAATGCATTGGCTAGCTGAATATTCTACTGGACTAATTATTGAGGGGGGGGGACAATCTGATCTGTAGCTTTTTGAAAGCAGTTGTTTGTAGTGCTTAATGCACAGTATTTGAGTGGAGATAGATTTAAAAGGGAAGACAAATTGGATAGTACCATTTCACTCCCCTAATTGGGTGAGCATAACTCCATTAGAGTCAGGTTTTCTGATGCAAATGTGCATTTTTAACAAATTCAAAAAAAAAAAATTATTTGAGGATAGTACTCTCAATTATGTCCTTCTGTTAACAGACTCAGTATTCCCCCTTCCACCGGCCCCCTCCTTATGTGACTGAAGTCATTTGCTGGAATATTCATGGGAAGATAACACGCAAAAAAGGATTTCAGAAAAGCTGAAAAACTAATTAGAAGCAACAGTGAGGGTCGATGCTTCGTCCTGTGTAAAAAGAAGTAGATGGTTCTTTCTCATCTCTCTCTCTCTCTCTCTCTGTTAAAAAAGATGCTCTTCTGCTTCATACTGGCAGTGGAGAGAAATAAATATTGCTGCCCAAGGAAGACTAATATTTAGGCCTTGGACGGGTATATTAAACAATCCATGTTGAGTTTACTACTTTGTATTGTGGAAGGCCTTGCCTCAGGAGATCCATTGCCCCTCCTTCCTTTCTCACCTTCTGCTATCCCGATAAGACATTTTTATTCCAGCAGGCATTTGACTTGCCAGACTGCGAGTTGTTGCTAGTTGGTTTTTCCTGCTGTAATGGCATCCTCTCTTTACTGTTTTTAATGTTTAAATGTATATGAGAGAGGACCCAAACCCGAACCCCTTTTTGCTAGTTAGCTGGGGGGGGGGAGGCATTTGGCTTGCAGGCCAACAGAAAGCCTCAAAACAAGGTATCCTGGGGTGGGGAGTGGAAAGGGCTGAGTCAGCATTGGGCCTAAGCCACACTCGAACCTCTATCAGCTGTAGGCTAGCAGGAAGATTTGTCTGCCCTCACCTATTTTCTACCTTGGCTGAAGTGTGTGTGTGGCAGGGCTGCGGAAGCAGCAGTGATCTCACCACTCCGCAAAGCCCCACGAAGCAACAGCTGGGGTTTGGGTTGCACCTTTGTACTTAATTATAAACTGGAAGTCGCCCTGACAGTTGTTGTTGCTGGCATCCATCTGTCCCTAAATGGGGAAAGGCCATAGCTCCCTCATGATCCCAATTGGATTGCAAAAGATCCTAATTTCAATCCTTGGCATATTCACACAGGGCTTTGAGAGCCCCTCTGGTTGGAAATTCCTGGACAGCAGCTGCCAATCAACGTCGACAATACTGAGTTCGATGGGCCAATTATAGGGCAGCTTTCTAAATGGGAGTACAGAAGTAGCATAGCACTTACATGAGTCTTACATTTACAGTTTGCACTCTGTTCATGTTTGCTGCAACACAGCCGGCCCACTTTCTATAGCCTTGTGGTACCACATTCATTAAGTGTGGACTGAGATGTGAGAGGAACACATGATGAAATCATTAAATAGCCACTGTACCACTTCTGGAACTCAATATCTAGAGCTGAATTGAAAATACTCTCACACATTCTGTGTGGGGCAGGGGGTGGTAACCAAGGCCAGTTGCTCCAGAGTCCCTCCAGACACAGACCATATTAAACTACCTTTTTATTGTGTGTAAATGATTTTATTACTGTATAATGGTTTCAGGAAAATTCACAGCATTTTCAGTTTTAAATTGGCTCCATCAACCTCCATGGACTTGAGACATATATTTGTTCATTTTTGATATATGCCTCCTATCAGGTTGAGATCCTTATTTCTTTTTCTTCTTATGAATGCTGTTCATTCCTAAAATGAGCTCAACATGTTTGGTGGGGATATGCCATTGATTAATGAAATAGCTTTCTCCTATATGAACTCTTAGTTTTATTCCTCAGCAGCTAAATATTTTTTGCTTTTGCAGCTGCATCATACAGAGCTGAGGTTTTCACTCAGTAACCACAATAAAGTACTGGCCATCTTTACTGATGCTTGCAGATAATTTAAATCCTGGAAAGATTCATTTGTGGTTACTTGCCTCTACTTCACCTGCACTTTTTTGGTCCCTCTAAAATTTCCTGGGAGTTTTCCCCAATCTTGGCACATTGTTTTGCCTTAGTTGATTTTTGTCATTGTTGTTTTTGTTCATGATTCTTCTCTCACCCCAGTTCTTGGCCATTCACAACACTGAGGAGCAACAATGGAAATTGTTTGCAAAATAAATGGACTAGTTGCCCTTAAATCAGTCTGTAATACTCTTGTTGGACTCCAACTCCCATCAGCCTGTCAGTTCCAAAGGCACAGATTCCCCAAACAGGGAAGAGCTCTAAAGCCCATCTCCTCAAGCTCTCTTCAGGTGTTATTTAAGCATTACGTTGCCACATGAGGAATGGCAGTGGGGACAAATGTGCTACTTCCACCCCATTGCCATTCAGGTCACTCTCCAAGCCCTGTAGGCTCCCTGCATCTTTTTAGAACCCCAATTTCCAGGGTTCCAATATGTATAGAAATCCTCCAGAAGTACAGGAGGCTCCTTGCTTCAAACCTTCACCCTCCACAAGCTGCATGGTACTGGAATAGGGGGGGGGGGTTATTGAACTTCTGCCCTCATTTCCTCTGCCCCCCTCAAGTGGCAACCATATGCATATTCGTAACACATAGGGAAGGTTTGTATCTAGAGCCCCTCATTCAACATTTATTTTCTTCCTCTTAACAACTTTCAGTTTTGTCTAAAGGCTTATTCCCTCCCTTTGTCCCCTTCAGATATCTGAGCCCAGTGAAACAACTCCCCCCCCCAACTGTTAGTCAACCCAAGTGGGAACCTTAGGCGAGAATGGGGTTTATCCCTAAGATACCTAATAACCACACCAGTGGTGCCTTCCAGACCTTGGGTTCAAAATTCCATCACTCCTAACCACTAGCCATGTTGATTGGGGGAATTGCAGTTCATCAAAATCTGGATGGCACCATGTTGGATAGCCCTGAACAATGCCATAGTTTTCGCCTTCAGTGAGATCAACAAAATTGCAGGTAGCTGGTGAAAGGAAATGAAAGAGATCATAATGGAGTGGGTAGGTTGGAACTTCTCTTAAGTCATAAATCTTCTGCACTCAAGCATTTACATCATGACATGAAAACCGATGCATCTCTACACTAGTCAACTGAGTTTAATTCAGTTTTAACTGCTCCAGTGTAATGTCAGACCAGGCATCCCCAAACATCGACCCTCCAGATGTTTTGAGACTACAGTTCCCATCATCCCTGACCACTGGTCCTGTTAGCTAGGGATCATGGGAGTTGTAGGCCAAAACATCTGGAGGGCTGCAGTTTGGGGATGCCTGTGTCAGACCAACTGATGTGATTTCATTTGAAACCTTCCTTCATTGTTTTTGGGGAGGGGATATTTCTTGCCAATTTTCCATTATGATTTAGAATCAGAACCCACTTATAAGAGCCTTCAGCCATTTTTATTTCTAGTTTACCCTTCCAATATTTATTAATAGTTTTGTCCTGACCAGGAATACTGACATCTACAGTTTTTATTTTTGGTTTCTATTAACACCTTAGCTTGACATTCAATTACTCTCCAGGGATTTATCTCAGTTTCAGCAGTATATTCTGTTACATGAGTGAATCAGGGTTGCAAACCTTACCTGGAAGGAAGTCCCATTGAACTCGGTAGGGCTTATATCTGAGTAGACATGATTGGTAATGTACTGTCAATCAATTTCAAATCAGTGTCACTTTTGAACACATTACAGATTTGCATGGAATTTGCATTTCAATGCCTATGTAAATATGCATTTCTAAACAGATTTTCACTCAAAATATGTTATTTCTAAATGTAGCTTTAACATTTTGGAAGTGCCAATAACAGTGGATAAGTAACTTCCAATATACACATTAGTCACGGCAGAGCAGATTTGGTCAGCTCAAATCAAAATCCACAACAATCAAATTCCCCCAGTTTTTCTACTTCTGTCTTTTCCAAATGTGCAGTGATATATTATAAATTATCCTGACACACAATTTTAGTGTGGCACAGAATATGTACCCCTTCAGCTTCATGTAGCAAACCGTTTATACAAAACTGTCCCCATGTGAATAAAATGAAAAGCTTTGTGTCAACTCTTTAAAGCATCTGTTGTCTATGATGATGCATTCTCAAATATTTTACATAATCAGACAACTGTCTGAATATAGCTCCCTGTGTATGACAGGGTTAGAGGGGTCGAATCCCTATGTAATAAGTGTACCAGTTGAAAATGCATTTAAGAATCTCCCTGCTACGGAACTTGTGGTAACATGATGCCCTCCAGAAGTTGTTGAACAACATCTCCCATCATCTCTTATCGTTTGCCTTGTTGGCTGTCAATGCATGAACATGAACACTAAGCCATCATGCAGTGTACAACTTACAGTACAGTTTCTTGGCTATTATTTTGAATGGTGACTAATTTATTATGGAAAGCTATTTTTCAACTATGTATTTAATCCAATTGTGGGGAACTATTGGCTCACCAGATGTCGCTAAACTAAAAGTCCTTTCATCCCTGGCCATTGGCCATGCTGTTGGGCCTAAGGTAGCCCATACCTGCTTTGATCCAAATAACAAATCCTTCTTCCTGTTTAATTTTTTGGGGAAAGTACAGGAATTTAGACCGGATGAATACAACATACAGCTGGGGCATAACAGGGGTGTTCCCATTTTTATGAAATAAGTGTGCTTTTATAGATCAGTCCTTTTGTCCTCCACAGCTTGTCTCAAAGCTTTGCCTTCAGTATTTGAAATTGCTACTTTGAGCCACAGAGCATGGTCAAAGTCTACGTGTCCCTATCTGCCATTTCTATAAATAATTCTGCCTATCCGCCATTTCTGCAAACCTGGTTTCAGCAAGAAACTTGATAGTCCTCAGCTCCGTCTGTTAGGCAGCACTGGAAGAAAACACCAGTGTTTTTTGTTTGACTCAGCACAGGAGACAAAGGAAATTCTGACCTTAACTTACAAGGGGAAGACGACGAGGACGAAGGAAAGGGGAACCAGGTAGCTAGAGAGAGGCTGTATAAAAAGGAAACATGAGAAAAGTATGAAGGTCTGATAAAGCATAGTTTAGGAAGATAAATGGGGGCAGACTTGAATTGTCCTGTATGACTTCAGTAAAGGGACCCCTGACCATTAGGTCAAGTCGTGACCGACTCCAGGGTTGCGGCGCTCATCTCGTGTTATTGGCCGAGGGAGCCAGTGTACAGCTTCCAGGTCATGTGGCCACCATGACAAAGCCGCTTCTGGCGAACCAGAGCAGCACACAGAAACACCGTTTACCTTCCCGCTGTAGTGGTATCTGCTTATCTACTTGCACTTTGACGTGCTCTCGAACTGCTAGGTTGGCAGGAGCTGGGACCGAGCAAAGGGAGATCACCCTGTCGCGGGGATTCGAACCACTGACCTTCTGCTCGGCCACCTGCGTCCCTTCTGCATGACTTATGAGCTCCCAAATTATGGGTTACAACTGTAGCCCCCATGGGTGCCAAAAGTGCCCACAGAAGCTATCCATGGGGTCCTGTTTCCCCCACTGCTCTCCCTGCTGCAGTTAGGCTCTTGTAGCAAACAGAGTGGCACATGGACATACGCCCTTGACCATATATGCAGAGAGATAATTCAGGATAACTAGCTGTCTGTACTGTAACTCCACCATGCCCTTTTCTGCTTGCATGAGGCCTTGTGAATGTGGAAACAGACCCATGGATCTTCTCTGCAAATATATTCTGTTCCACTCTATACACATCAGTACTCTTTGTGACAGGGACATAACTAGGGATGGGAGAGAAGTTTGAGTCTGCTTTGCATTTTCAGGCAATTAGACCTTGTTCACCCTTTCTGAAACAATATGTGAACTAAAATTGAGCCAGCCTTTGAAATTTGCAGTTCACAATTTTTTTCACTGTACATGCATGAAAAAAGCATGTATATATTATGTTCCATGGCATACAACAAAGCATTGCTATGGAAAATGTAAATATTGGGAGAACTACATTTTGATTATTGCGTATTTTTGGACAAAACTGCATGCAAAAATGTGTACATGAAAATGCTGGTGAATATTGCATATGTTTCCGACCAGTGACTCTGCTCCCTTTTTTGGCACACAGTAAAGTCCTCTGGGGTTGTTATCTACACACATGGACCAGATGTTCTGCCTACCATCTTTACTGTGTGTAGACCATGGGGGTTTAAGCTGTAATCATTATGAACATATGACTTATTTGAAAATTCACTGTCTTTTCAACAAATGGAGGCAAAGAGAAAGAAAAGAGAAACTATCAAAGGGAGAGGGTGGCGAACAGACAGGAGGGGGGGAAACCAGGAAAGTGGGAGAAGGTATAACTCACATAAAGAGAGACAGCGGGAGGTAAAGTTCTAAGAGGGTGGCAATAAAGGGAGCTCATGAAGATCAAGAAAGGAGGGGAAGGATGGAGGGGCACAAAAAGAGTGAAAGGAAATATAGGAAAGGACAGAGGACTTCATGACAGCTTAGAACAGCTTGAGAAAGGTCATGGAAGCCCTTTGGGTGATGTGTTACACAAGGGGGCAAAGTGGACTGTCATGGTAGATAAACAAGGGGTAGTGGGACTGAATATAATTTGCCACTTGCTTGTCATCTGACAGAGGGATGGAAGCTGCTTCTACATCCCCAGTGGGTGGATGGATCTGCAGGGAAGCTAACCTGCAGATTCTCAGTAGTTGCCAAGCCTTAAAAAAAAGTTGTGTCAAGTTTGTTCTTCTTATTACCAGAATATTTGGAAAGGAACCATATGCTGCAGAGATATGGAAGGTGAAAACTGATGGGGTGGCATAATCCTGAGCTGAATCCTGGTGCTGATGCTAATAGTGTAAATGACAATTGCCCTAACAAAAGCCCAAACACATATTTCTGTAATGTATGTTACACGCCAATGGCAATCAGTTTGCTTCATATAAAAGTATGCTATAAAACCACATTAGAAATGTAACAAAATTTTATTTAAAGGGGGAAATGGTAAGGGAGGAGGCAGTCCAAGAGCATGAGAAATATAAAAATATGCCAGGTGCATTTTACAAGTGAGGAGGAAGAAACATATATAGATGAAGCATATTTTTCCATAGCACCCCAATCTCTGTATGGGGCAAGAGTGCAGGGGTTCTAGGTTTCTTCTTTGTTTTTCCCCTTTTGGAATGAGGCACAGTAGAGACTGTGGTGCCCATATGATGTATGGTTTACACATATATACAACCTAATCCTGTGATGAAGGGGTTCGCAGCATTAACCCCCCCAATTCTCCCATAGCAACAGCCTTGGATTCAAACAGATCAGACATTGCTCTAGGGTTGCCAGACTCAATAGAGGACAGGACTTCTGTGCCTTTAATTGCCCTGCTCTCTTTTGAGTCTGGAAACCAGCAGACCCTTTGTTTAATTTCCAAGCCAAGGGTCTGCTGGCTTCTCTTTAAGGTTTCCAGACTCAAAAGAGAGCAGGGCAATTAAAGGCACTGAAGTCCTGTCCTCTATTGAGTCTGGCAACCCTACATTGCTCTCAAACATTTGCTGTGACTCTCTTTCCAGCTTGCTGCTTTATCTCTACATCACATCACTGCTATCTCTGATCCAAACTCTGGCTTTTTATGTTGAGGGAGGGGCCCTCACTCATTCACCGACCCACACCAAACCCCAAACCCCAAACCCCACCTTAATGGTTCATTGTCCAGACTATCCTCTCACCAGGAGGTTAGCCTGGCTTGTCCAAGAATTAGAATTAGAAGGGATCCTGTATCAAGGAAAGCCAGAGGGATATTCTTTCTTGCAAAAAGCGAACTGGCAACAAAGTGACCCAAGCTCCTGTGAAGCCTGAAAGGAAGGAGAAACATCATGTGTGGTGGGGGGGGGGTAGGGTTTCTGACCACCTAATCCTCTCCTGCTCTTGCCTTTTCCCAAGTTGGCTTCTTTTAGGGGATCTTTTGAAATGTTCTCTTCTGTTCTTTGAACATCAGTGATGCATTAGGACTTCAATCTGCACACAAATAAATACATGCCGCTTAATGTGTGCTCATCAGCCACTGAATTCAGGCATAGGGGTGGAGAAGGTTTATAATTGAAATAAAAATAAAAAGGAGAGATGGATATGTCAATTTGTTTCTCATTGTTCCCACCTTCAGTTCAATTCACCTCATTTCCACACGGCTTTGCTTTTTTTTTTTTCTTCAAAAGTTCCCAGACAAAATTATAAGCATTTTCATGCACGTTCCCAAATATCTGCATTTTTTGTATGCAGCTTCTCCTAACACAGGCATCCCCAAACTGCACTCCAGATTTTTGGCCTACAACTCCCATGATCCCTAGCTAACAGGACCAGTGGTCAGGGATGATGGGAATTGTAGTCCAAAACATCTGGAGGGCCAAAGTTTGGGGATGCCAGTCCTAACATATGCTGTAATGTACTTTTTTTTTTTTACTAATATATGTCTTTGATACATGCTTTTTCAGTGAAATAACTATACCTTATAATTAAGCAAAGAGCAAATTTCAAAGGATAGTTGCCCGTCTGTCCCAGTTTGCTTACTGGTTTGGAAAATGAAAATCGGGTAACTTCCCATTAAAATGTAAGCTGAACTTACTTCTTCATGCCTGTGGGCAGTGTAATGTCTTTAGACCAGTGCCCTGATTCAAACAGTATGAAAAATTCTGGTATTTCAGCATCAAGGAGCCACATGAAAAGTCAAAGGACTAGGAAAGAAGTCAGGCCACACCTTGGACTTAGAAGGTTATTTAACCTGAAGTGGCAGGTGACAAACTTTCAAGGGAAACATCGCTTTGTGGGTAATAGTTTATTTATTTCTCATACTGCTTGCTGTAAATTCACCTATTTATGGAAGGCACATTTTTCCTCCTATTGTTCAACTGTCACTCACAGGTGCTGTTCTATTATCGAGTTGGATGTCAAATAGTCACAGCTCTGTCAATTTGATGGCAGGTTGTTGTGGAACGGCCCGAGTTTCATTTTGTTTTAATTTATCGGGGGAGGGGGGGCTTTAGATGGGAAGAGTGAGCAAACTGGAGTGTGTATGTGTGCCCAGGGATGGAGGGTAAATAAAAAGCCATTCATTCACTTCCCTCTCCTTGTCAGAATGGAGCAGACAGGCACTTACTGCTATTTTGACACCGCCACATGGCTGCCTGAAAGCCTGAAAATATTGTCCCCCATTCCTTCGTGTGTATTTTGCTGTCGAGTGGTAAGCTAGTGGTGGTGGCAGGGAGGAAAAGAACACTGAACTCTGCACAAAAACGTTTTAAGAAAAGAAGAAGAGCCAATGGCCCATTGAGTCCAGCATCCCGTTCTCACAGTGGCAAACCAGATGCTTGTCAGGGAAAATGCATTCTGCCCTCCTGTGATTACCAGCAACAGGTACTCAGAAGCAATACTGCCTCTGACTGTGGAGGCAGAACGTAGTCATCATGGCAAGTAGTCATTGATTTCCTCCTCCTCCATGAATTTCTTCCAATCCTCTTTATTTAAGGAACAGAATCTACAACGAACAGCCAATTGCTGAATGCTGCTGTTGTATCTGTATAACATGCTCTCACTTCTTCTCTTGATCATGGCAAGGGATGGATTACCACCAGCAGACGTTGGTGGGGTGGCACAAGCAGGGCAGCATTGCACAACTGGCTTCTGAACAATCACAACACCATTATGAGCACCCCATGCCTTCTGCTTCCCCACTCAGAAGCCAGGTGTGCAACATGATTCTGCCTACGCCAGTCTGCCAATTGCTGCCACCTACCACAGCATATCCGTGGTAAAGCTAGTTGTTTAAAAACTCTGGATTGCAATGGACTTGTAATTTGATTTTGGGCTTCCTGAAGGCATCTCACTGGGTATTGATGGGAGTACACAGACATGTGGGTCTGATACACATCCGCTCCCCTTCCCATGGGGGTGGGGTTGCAGGCTGGCCATGTGCATGCCACCTACGCCACTGGGAGTTCCAGCTACGCCATGCCCCACGGCTGTTCAATCCGGTCAGCCGGAGGGCTCTTTCTCCTTATTTCCTCCTGCGTCTGTTCTCCCGCCCAGGGGTATGGATCCTGTCTGAAACCTGGGTATGGGTTAGGGCCATGCCATGACCCCATCAGGATCCCTGGGGGAAATCACAGTTGATGTACATCAGCAGGGCTCCCCCTACTGGTGGTTGACCCTTATGAGACTACCTGCATGGCGGGCAGGAGTCAGATATGGTCGGTTCAGTTCCAATCCCTAAGCCAATACCACTCACATCTGTAACCAATAAAGTTGTGGCCTTATTTATCTCATTAACCCATAATACTGGTGTCTCTGTGTTCCATTATCTAGAAATGGGGTGGGCTCAGGACTTTGCAATGCCGACAGTTCCTCTGCAGCAACTTGTCGTTGTGGATATTAAGATCTCCACTTTGCTGCTGTTAAAAACATGTCTCAAATAATGTTTCATAACCTTGGAAAAGATTTAGGGTTTGCTCACTTTGGGTTCTCCATTTAATCCTCCTCTCTTATATGGTAATAATAATAATAATTAATTAATTAATTAATAATAATAATAATAATTAATAATATTTTATTATTTATACCCAGCCAGATTTCCCCAGCCACTCTGGGCGGCTTCCAACAGAAAAATAAAACACAGTGATCTATTAAACATTAAAATCCTCCCTAAACAGCGCTGCCTTCAGATGTCTTCTAAAAGTCTGGTAGTTGTTTTTCTCTGACATCTGATGGGAGGGCATTCCACAGGGCGGGCGCCACTACCGAGAAGGCCCTCTGTCTAATTTCCTGCAATTTGGCTTCTCGCAATGAGGGAACCACCAGAAAGCCACTGAGGTGCTGGACCTCAGTGTCCGGGCAGAACGATGGAAATGGAGACGCTCCTTCAGGTATACTGGACCGAGGCCATTTAGGGCTTTAAAAGTCAGCACCAACACTTTGAACTGTGCTTGGAAACGTACTGGGAGCCAATGTAGCTCTTTCAAGACCGGTGTTATGTGGTCTCGGCGGCCGCTCCCAGTCACCAGTCTAGCTGCCGCATTCTGGATTAGTTATAGTTTCCGAGTCACCTTCAAAGGTAGCCCCACGTAGAGCACATTGCAATAGTCCAAGCGAGAGATAACTAGAGCATGCACCACTCTGGCGAGACAGTCTGCAGGCAGGTAGGGTCTCAGCCTGCGTACCAGATGGAGCTGATAGACAGCTGCCCTGGACACAGAATTGGCCTGCGCCTCCATGGACAGCTGTGAGTCCAGAATGACTCCCAGGCTGCGCACCTGGTCCTTCAGGGGCACAGTTACCCCATTCAGGACCAGGGAGTCCTCCACACCTGCCCACCTCCTGTCCCCCATGAACAGTACTTCTGTCTTGTCAGGATTCAACCTCAAACTGTTAGCCGCCATCCATCCTCCAACCGCCTCCAGGCACTCACACAGGACCTTCACTGCCTTCACTGGTTCTGATTTGAAAGAGAGGTAGAGCTGGGTATCATCCGCATACTGATGAACACCCAGCCCAAACCCCCTGATGATCTCTCCCAGTGGCTGCATGTAGATGTTAAAGAGCATGGGAGAGAGGACAGAACCCTGAGGCACCCCACAAGTGAGAGCCCAGGGGTCTGAACACTCATCCCCCTCCACCACTTTCTGAACACGGCCCAGGAGGAAGGAGCGGAACCACTGTGCCCCCAGCTCCCAACCCCTCTAGATGGTCCAGAAGGATGTTATGGTCGATGGTGTCAAAAGCCGCTGAGAGATCCAGCAGGACTAGGAAACAGCTCTCACCTTTGTCCCTAGCCTGCCGGAGATCATCAACCAGTGCGACCAAGGCAGTTTCAGTCCCATGATGAGGCCTGAATCCCGACTGGAAGGGATCCAAATGGTCTGCTTCTTCCAAGCGTGCCTGGAGTTGTTCAGCAACCACTCGCTCAATCACCTTGCCCAAGAATGGAAGATTTGAGACTGGGTGATAGTTGGCCATATTGGCCGCATCTAAAGATGGTTTTTTAAGAAGCAGTTTAATAACCGCCTCTTTCAGCGGGTCTGGGAAGACTCCCTCACAGAGAGAAGCATTCACCACCCCGTGAAGCCCATCGCCCAGCCCTTCATGGCTAGCTTTTACAAGCCAGGATGGGCAAGGATCAAGGAGACAGGTGGTTGGTTTCATAGGTGGTTGCAGTATGTTTAAGCATACTGCAAAATAAATTTTTAAAAAGAGGAGGCTCATCCTATAATTTGTACTCCATGGTTCCTTTTACGTTTTCACACCTTTCCTGTTATTGTGGACACATGCAGTCACCATCCACTTTGCAAGTTACTCTGATGAATACACACAAACCCACCACACCTGGCCCATTTATCATTGTCACCAAGGTCTGAGACACTCTCATGACTCTGGCAGTTGAGAAGTCCGTATTTTCTACAATTTATACCACACAAATGGAACAGATACCTTCTTGGAGACTTTAGCACTGAGATTTAATCACTATTTTCAGCATTTACGGCCAATTTCAGATGTCATTAGTTGTTCCATTTCTCCACCCAGTATAAATTGGCATTCCTATGTATTGTGTCTGTGTGATAAGTATATTTAGAACATAACAAATTGTTTAATGCTAAGATACAATTTTTTATTAACCCCCCCCAAAAAAAAACCCCACACCACTACACCTTTGTTATCATAACAAAACAATTTTAAACACATTTCTTATTGGTTCCACAGCAGGTGGTAGAAACTTAAACTTGGCAAGACCACAATACCAGTTGGCAGATGTGTGTTTTGTGACCCAGTGAAAATCTGTCTTGATTTGGCTGAGCTGTAATGATTTCAAAAACTTACTTCATAGGCACACATGGATAGTTTTGGTGTGTTTTTAGTTTATTTTTATAGGTACACGACAAAATAAACAAGACTGCCAAAGTTGTGTTGGTATTGATCAGGCAGGCACGTTTTGACTGCAAAATTCCACTAGGGACATTTGTTCAGCTTTCAACTGGAGCTCTGCATAGGTGGCCTTTGGTTTAGGAGGCTGAGATGCATGAGCAAGCTGTTCTGCTAAATGGTCTGCTATGAGAAGCTCCCTATTTTTACACATTTTTTGTCTTAGTTTGCACTTGTGCTCCTGGCGAGGACCAAACTGGAATACAATTTGAATACAATTACCAGTTTCGGTGTTCCACCCTATTTTAAACTCAGGGAGTGAGTTTGTGATAAAACTGCTGACCACTTCATTCTTTATAGGAAAAGCCCACAGCATTAGAACATTAAATGTAAGACCGCCAAAACTAGTAAAAAGAAATGTCAGCATGTATTTGGGATGCGGGTGGCACTGTGGTCTAACCACTGAACCTCTTGGGCCTGCCAATCAGAAGGTTGGCAGTTCGAATCCTCATTATGGGGTGAGCACCTGTTGTCTTGTCGCAGCTCTTGCCAACCTAGCAGTTAGAAAGCATGGCAGTGCAAGGAGATAAATAGGTACTGCTGCGGTGGGAAGGTAAACAGCGTTTCTATGCACTCTGGTTTCTGTCACGGTGTTCCGTTGCACCAGAAGTGGTTTAGTCATGCTGGCAACATGACCCGGAAAGCTGTCTGTGGACAAACGCGGGTTCCCTCAGCCTGAAAGCAAGATAAGTACTGCAACCCCATAGTCACCTTTGACTGGACTTTACTGTCCAGGAGACCTTTACCTTACCTGTCCCAAGACTCTCAAACAGCTTACAAGGTGTAAGGGGTTCCATGTCCATGTACACTCTTGGACTCTTGAGTGGTTCCATCCTTGGATGTGTTATGTTAAATTATTGTCAACAACAAATGTGTAAGCTTAGATTGCAATGATACTTCAGACCACAGTTTCTCTTTGAGTGTTACCTTTCTTTCAGCTAAGGTTACTTAAGGTTTGTTGTAAAGCAGGGAAATAAAACTTTTAGTCTTCCAGATGCTGTTGGAAAACAGTTCCCACCAGTCCCAGGCCAGTGTTACCAAGAGATCATGGGAGTTGTAGTCCAACATTTGGAGAGCCAGGTTCCCCTTGTACATTTTAAGCAACAACAAAAAAAAAACCTGTTGGCTATTTCACGTCTGCATTCTATGTTAACTTCTATTCGCAACTGAAGCATAGTTAATCTCAACAAACTTAATGGTTCAAAAAATATCTCTCTGATGCAAAACACTGTAAACTGATGCAAACTTGGGTGTACATTCTCTCACCAAGAGTATCACAGGGCAAAACGACATCAGCCATACCATTAAGGACTCATCCACCTGCCTATCTTTCAGGGTGATGATATGGTCACCATCTGCCAGTGATATCATTTTGCCTTTTACAAACCATCTCAATGAAAGAGACTGCATGGGTACTGAAAT
Organism: Zootoca vivipara; assembly: GCF_963506605.1. Taxonomy (NCBI): domain Eukaryota; kingdom Metazoa; phylum Chordata; class Lepidosauria; order Squamata; family Lacertidae; genus Zootoca; species Zootoca vivipara. Next base: position 73,507,631 of record NC_083279.1, on the reverse strand, counting down.
TATAATGCCCATAAACCAGTTTGTGTGTGTGTGTGTGTTTAGGGAAGCGGCGTGGCCTTTAGTTCCTGATAACAGTATTCAGAAGACCTTCAGAATTAAAAAAGGTAAAGGGACCCCTGACCACTCTGGGGTTGCATGCTCATCTCGCTTTACTGGCCGAGGGAGCTGGCATACAGCTTTCAGGTCATGTGGCCAGCATGATAAAGGCGCTTCTGGCGAACCAGAGCAGCGCACGGAAACGCTGTTTACCTTCCCACCAGAGCAGTACCTATTTATCTACTTGCACTTTGACGTGCTTTCGAACTGCTAGGTTGGCAGGAGCTGGGACCGAGCAACGGGAGCTCACCCCGTCGCGGGGTTTCGAACCACCAACCTTCTGATCGGCAAGCCCTAGGCTCTGTGGTTTAACCCACAGCGCCACCCGCATCCCCTAAATTCTGGGTTTGACCACCAAGTTCACTGCAGAAAAAGATCAACCCTCTTTAGCCATATGCATCTTTGTATACTGAGTCACTCAGTAATGGTGGCTACTAGCTGGGAGCAGACCATGCCCTCTCTGATTAGACGCTGTGTCAGTTTGATTGTATGTTTCATTAGTTTCTGCTCTGCATAATACTGTGTCGCTTCTGTCTTTTGCATTGCTTGGCCTTTTAAACTACACTTGTTAACAACTAAAGTTTGTTTTTCTTCTCTGCACTCTCAGGGTATTATGCCTACCCACTTTGGTGATCACTTCTGACATAATGGGCTGTCGCCCACAAAAGCTTTTACCACATTGATGCTTAATAAAGTAATGGTTTCTTACCTGATTTGGACCTTTCTTTAATGTTCATATTTTCGCCCATTGCTAGGACTTTAGTTTTCACTCTAATATTTCACTACAGTGAACTTCAGATCAAATATTTATTTATTTTTCTCAGTTTCTAGCACAAGCTGTTTGGGGAGTTTCTTAAAAAAAAAATCTACACAAGGTTTTTTTTATTGATGTTGTGAACAAGGATATTGAATTTTTTTCCTTGTCTTTTACTTCCAAGAGTTTATTAAAGCTGCATAGATGTAAAATGCCAAGTTAATGCATCCCTGTTGATGCCAGTGATTTACTCCCCCCGCCCCCACTTCGCTCAGTTCAGATGAGGAAAATACACTAGATTGCCCCCTTTCACTTTTTCTGTTCTTTCTAAGTCTGCAATGGGTTGCTAACACTACAGGGAGTGTTTAATAAATCAAAGTGGTTTTATTTCATTTGATTCTCTTTTTCAGTTGCATGGAAATGTTCCTCTTGATCTTAAAGTATAATAAACTCTGGGGTTCTTTAAAAAAACCTAAATGCAAATTAGGAGACTAAATCCATCTGCAAGTGACCCTTTAATGGAGGGCACAACACACATTACGGGTGGGATATTTGGCTATTTGCCATGTGTACAGCTGTGGCAGAAGCCTAATCCTCCGTCCGTGCTATATTCTCCTTCACAATGTTTTCCAGAGCTGTCAAATACCACTAAATAAATAAACCCCATGTCATTCCTATGCTGTATGCTCCACTGAGTAATGCTTACTGATTGCCAAAAAACATGGGATCCAGAGAGAAGGGAAGGCAGATGTTAGGCTTCCTCTTATTGTGTTAATAAATGGAAGGAGCAGTTGAATGCCAGGTCTTGTCTGCTGCTTTGTGGGAGCAGGGGGTTCTGCTTCTTGGGCACTGCAGATGGCAAGCTGGTGTCTGGAAATCATTCTGCATTTCCACAGGCTCTGCATGTAGTGACCTGCTGGATGAATTTGAGTACTCTCCCAGGCAAAAACAAAACAAAACCTGGTTTCATTCTGATGAGAGATTCCATCACACATTATGCGCAGGGAGAGACTGCAGCCCAGTGCGTGGTACAAATCCATTTCTTTACGTTATTAAATACTTGAGCCCCGTTTCTCTTTGAAATTAGCATACAAAAGGAGGCAATGAAAAGGCTGTCAAATGTGCAGAGAGCAAAACAAAACCACAACTCCAAACGACCAAATGCAATAAAAAAAAGTAACAAAAAGAGCAGAAAGAGAAAATGGAAAGCGACAGAGCAGAAACTAGGAATGTCTTGAGTATTCAATCAAGAGTACACCCAAGGGTAGAATTGAGGTGAACAAAGCCAACCCACCTATGAGGCAAGGTGAGGCAACTGCCTCAAGCAGCAGGATCCACTGGGACAGCAGATCCTGATGCAGATTTCTGTTTCCCCCCTTGTACATCTTCACTCACCCCTTCTTCCCTGGCAGGGAGGAAGGCCCCATTTTGTGGTTTGCCTCAGGTGCCAAAATGGATGGGGCTCACCTTGGAGGTGAATGTAGCCCTTTGTACCATGTACATTCAAGCTGTCTCTGATGTCCTATCCCAAGCTCCCCCACTCCCAGAAGCTTATCTTTGGTCAGCGGGAAAGCAGATGCAACAATGATGGTCTACAACAATGGTGCACATGCCATTTCCACTGAGAAGATGCCCCCCCTTTAAGTGCTACTGGAGAATCCCAGCTTTGCCTTCTCCCTGCCCATTAAATGCACCAGAGGGCTTTGTGCAGCTTCATTCCAAACAGATGCAAAGCACCCTCACAGCAGTTGCCTTCTATCCCAGGCCAGCACCAGAAGACCAGGAGAAAAGTTGTCCCCACCCTCTGGAATACCTCGCTATTGAAAGTGTGTTGTGAGGGCTGCAGGAAGCAGGAAGTAGGTGAAAATTCTGTTCCATAAGTGGAAGTCTGCTGGAATAAACCACTAGTGTTTGGTACAAACCACACTTTTTCGGTATTTCCTTGCCTGCTGAGAACATTCTTTTGACAAACATTTTTAGGGAATTTCTTGGAAGCAGTGTTCATCATTTGTTCCTTTTCATATGTTTTTATAATGTTTTAATGTATCCTGCCATTATTATTTAATTGTCTGGTGATATTCTTCTATGTAAAATAAAAATAAATAACCAAAATTATCTGAATGCGACAGAAAGGAACACTGAATAAGAACAGGGCAGATGGCCAGATAGATGCATGCAGTGCAATAAATGCAAACTGCATACCCTCCAACATTTCTCCAATGAAAATAGGGACGCCCCGTTCCATAATGATTGTTTTACTCTTGCTGGGTTGCCAGTATAAATGAATACAACATAATAAAACATTTAACTTTTTTTAAAACTTTGCTATATAGGATTGCCTTCAGATGGCTCAGGGGTTGGATAATTTCATACCCTCCAACTATTCTCCAATGAAAATAGGGACGTCCTAAGGAAAAGCGGGACATTCCAGGATCAAATCAGAAACTGGGACAGCTTCTCTAAATCAGGGATGTCCCAGGAAAATAGGGGCACTTGGAGGGTCTGAAACTGGTTTGGGAGAGGGTTAAACTTGGTGCCTTAGAGGAACTAAGATTTATTTAGTTTCTGTTTTGACAGAGCAAAGACAGCAGCAAAAGGAGCTGGTGGTGATTATTCATTCCTTGCATCAATAGACCCAATAATCATAATGCAGCATTTCTGAAGATGTAACCAAAGTTTCCAGGCTCTGAAAACTTAACATGGAAAAGTCAGGAAAGGACTTGGGGTGGGGTGGGGCGCTTATGTGCCCTTATGAGAGGACCATGATATGGATGTGGGGCTACAAGAGGCACATGGTTGGCAATGGAAATATATGCTCCATGAGAGCGAAGGCAGCTTTCTGTCCCATAGCCAGCAACAGGAGAATTGGGCATGCAGAAGGAGATGAGCAAATAGGAAAGTGGGAGCAGGGACACTCCATCAAGCACTCACAGCTACATCTGCATTGGTCCTCCAGCTCCTCGGTTTGCTTGTGCAACACTACGGGATACTGCACTGGTCCAGCCTCATAGATCACACACTCATTGTCAGCTTCCCCTCTGGTATGCACAGGTACATTCCTGGAGTAAGGAGTTGGCTGCATCCCTCTCAGAATCTTTCACTGCTCCCTAGGAGTAGCAGATGGTGTGATGGGGCTGCACCACACACCTGACCTCCCTGTGACTGAGTCACAGCTGCTTACTGGGACAGCAAGGGTAGGTGGCAGCAAGGTCAGCATGGTGCAAACACCCTAGCAGGAGCATCAGTTCGTCTCTTCTAATGGTTTTGCAGTACACTACCGTGGCTGCTGCTTCGCCCCTCCCTTCCTCCTCCTTTGCAGCAGTGACTACTGCAGAGAGGTCAGGTGAACAGTGCAGCCCCACTGATCCCTGGGCAGCTTCTTGCATATGTTGTCTGGGGAATCAGCAATGCCCTGCTGTCAAATGGATTCTCTAGTGCAGAATGGCATCATCCACTGTCACTTGGATTACTGTAATGTGTATGGGAGGGTTCCTGGCTTGAATTGCAAGCAGGAGCAGAAGGGCAAAAAATGGAAGAGAGCTCTTGTTTTTTGCACTCACTGGCTAGATTTCTGGTAGAGAAGTTATTTGCAGCTAATTGGACTTTATCCCATCTGCTTACACCACACACTTGCCAGCACTGAATTAAAAACGAGAGAGAGAGAGAGAAATTAGACTATTTAAGAGCACTGCCAGAGATTTGGATTCAGGGGTGTGGGGGTGAATGTAGAAGTTCAGAACTTCTTGAGGTCAACTGGAAACACATTTAAGATGGATGTTCAGTGAGGGCAAAGCAGTTTCAGCTGGGACGTGTGGCTTCTGCATGGGTTGGCAAAAGGAGGAAGAACCACATCGAGCCTTATCAGACTGTGGGAATTCAGTTTCCATAACAACATGATTTCAGCTGCTTCTTCATGTTCCGATGTTATCTTTTCATGTCACTTTTCAAACTTTCTGTGCTTTAACAACAGAATTCAATTGATGGCTGCAGGAGTCTTGATGTATGTTTGGGTTGCTCTTATTTTGCAAAGAGATGAATGATTGGTTTTCCTCTTTAGATAATTCTGAGAGGAGCAGCAATCTTCAATATCTAGATCGGTTATTTTTCCAGTTGTTTTTCTAAGTTCTTCAAGTACCTTTAAGAGAATGATTGCGCAAACCCAGTTGTGAGGGGTGGAATAACACCCAGAATAACACCCTTTCAGTTCTCATGCCACACCTTATGCAGGTTTTCATTCAACCCAACACAGGTTGCCAAGGGGTACGCCTGCCAGATTTAGTATATAGTGTATTCCACTTAAAAGAAGACCCCATGGAAACATCACAAAACACTTTAATGCACTTTAGCACTGATCTATTAAATGCAATGCAATGGTAAGGCTAAGGGTGTGTGTGTGTCTTGAGGCTTTGTGTTCCAAAGGGTCTTCCAATTGTGATGCATTTATAATTCCAGGAGAAACAAAAGGAGTGGGAGAATTACAGTGAGCGTTCTTGTTATATAAGTACCAGCCCCAAAGTCCATTACACATGATGGAGGACAAAGGTATCAATAGTAGTCACATGCATTACCTCCAGTGTCATAGGCAATGTGCCTCTGAATATCAGTAGCTAGGAATTAGAAGTAGGGAAAACACATTTGCTCTCAGGTTCTGTTTTTGCATTTCCCATAGGCTTCTTGCTAGCCCTGATTCCATAGGCATCCTGGCAAGAACCAAATGCTGAAGTTGAGAGGCCTTTGGTCTGATCTAACAGAGCTTTACTTATGTTCTTAGATGGGACACTTGATTGCAAAAAATCTCAAAGAATTTGGAGCAAGAAAAGGGAAGGTTAAAAATAGTGGGTTGTAGAAAATAAAGGGTTAATGGGGTGTTAGGGGAGGAGTAGTACCTCTGGTGGGGGGGTGCCATTCTCCTTCTGGTGTAGTTTGTCCACCTTTGACTCCCACCCTGAATTCATCTCTCACCATAGCATCAGCATGTTTTAGAATAATGGTCCAAGGTAATCTGAAATAAAAATATGTTGGGAATGGATACTTGAACCACTATAGAAGCAGCCTGGCTGCTCACAGCATTGCCATGTGCCAAACCTAGCATCAAGGAATTATGGTAGTGTCCCAGTTTTAAGTTCAGTGCTGGTCCTCTAATTTTGACTTCTTCTTTTCCCAGTCATCCCCATTCTCCTCCTCTTCTCCCATGCCCTCCTATTTGGCACGGCTTCTCACTCTTGCAAGGTCTGAATAGGAAAGCGAGAGGAAATGCAAGAAACTTGCCTGAAACTACACAATACATTTAACTCTGGAATAAATGATACCTGTGGGTAATAGGTTTGAAATTGCTGTGTTCCTTAGTAACATGATATAATTACAACTTGCACAGGTTTGGTAGGGCAATGGTGCAATTACCGCACTTATTTCTAACTTTCAATGAAAGCCCATTGCACAGTGTTACTCATGATTTTGTAGCACAGGAATAGGGAACGTATTGGAGAGAGATAACAGTAGTGCTCAGCACATGTGTCTTTGTAATCTTTCCATGCCAAGTTCTTCTTTTCCCTCCCGCTTCCTTCGTGACTGGGCAATCTGAAAATGCACAATGCAGTGTGATTAAATCCCAGGGAAACACAATGCTTTAGCAGCTCAGTAAGGCTACTGTAGGGTTTCTTGGTAACTACCAGGGAATGAGTGATGAGTGATAGGGCTATATTATACCAGCAGGCAGGTTATCGTGTGTTACTGTACAGTTCCCCGGTAATTAAAGTCTATTGAATGATATTGCCTCTCTACAACCGTAAGGAGGGTCTCTTTGTGTTGCTGCATAGTAACACAGTAATTACTGAGCAATGTGTGATGAATGGTGTTTTAGCAGGCTGCTTACTATTTTTCACAACTTAATTTGTTCCATAATACCAAAGGACACTGTTCTGAATGTTGCTACAGGATTCTGCATGCGTTCCACGTCCATCTGTTAGTGTATTTTTGCACAGCCATCATAGGGAATTGTTGATTTGGGGTCAGCGTGGCTGGAGTTGGTTGGTTTGATTGACTAATTTGAGAAAGAATACTGTGTTGACCCATTTTCTTGGTTTGGCATGGGGCAATACAGCTCTGCTGATTTCTGTTTAACTGGCTTAGTCTCTAACCCAGGATGTCAGTATGTAGGGATAAAGAATACTGCTTCATACCAGATCAGACTATTTGTCCCATGAATTGTGACTTAAGCAGAAGTAAAGCAAGGCACATAGAGCATGATTGGGCAAGAGTTTTAAACCATTGACAAATGCATAGTTTTTTATAATGACAAATGTCTATATCAGGCAGCTAGGGTGGGATGTGTTAGGGAACCAAGAGATTGGGTGTAACCTTCGACGACGCCCTTTCCAGGGAGGAGCAGGTTGCAGCCACAGCTAAGGTGGCATTTTTCCATCTCCGCCATATCAAGCAGTTGGTCCCTTACTCTCTCGCCCTGATCTGGCCACAGTGATCCATGCAACAGTCACCTCCAGGCTTGATTATTGTACCTCGCTCTATGCGGGGCTGCCCTTGAAGCTGACCCAGAAACTCCAGCGGGTGCATAATGCAGTGGCGGGACTCCTTACGGGATCCCAGCTGCGGGATCACATTCATCCAGTGCTTTACCAGCTGCACTGGCTCCCGGTGGAGTACAGGATCAGGTTTAAGGTGCGGCTTGGGACTCTCGTACCTATGGGACCGCCTCTCCTGGTATGCCCCGCGGAGGACCTTAAGGTCCACAAACAACAATATTCTGGAGATCCTGAGCCATAAGGTGGCTAGATTGGCCTCTACTAGGGCCAGGGCCTTTTCAGTATTGGCCCCGGCTTGGTGGAACACTCTTTCACAGGAGACCAGGGCCCTGCAGGATTTGTCATCTTTCCGCAGGGCCTGCAAGACAGAGCTGTTCCACCTGGCCTTTGGGTTGGATTCAGTCTGACCCCTGTGCTTTCCTCCCTCATGGTTTGGATTTATGGACTACTTAAAATGAGGCTGCATTTTAAATTTTAAAATTTAATATTGTATTTTAATCTGTATTTTAATTAATTGTCTTCTTTTCTTTTATGTCTTGTTGTAATTTTATTGGTGTTGGCCGCCCTGAGCCTGGTTTTGACTGTGGAGGGCGGGGTATAAATAATAAAATTATTATTATTATTATCATTATCATTATTATTTGCATATCTGGGAGGGAACAACAAGGCAAGAAACAAGATGAGTGGTTATCACCAACAAGTGGACAGTGGGAGGAGGAATTCAACATAACACTATGTTAATTGGTCCATCAGCATAAACTTTTCAGCTTGCCAGACATAATGTCCCCCTCTCTCACCCCCTATGTGCTGTTCTGAGACTTCTCCCAACTTCCCCATACCAATTTTAGGGGGCGTTAGGGAAATGTGAGGGGGGGGAGCCATGTTGTATTAGCAGAAATCCTTGCACAGACTTCCACTAGTGGAACTGGTTCATTGAATAATGCCCAAAGTTATGGGGAGCCAATCAAAAAGAGAGAACTCATGTTAGATGGAAATAGAAAAAGGGATTAAAAGGCTGTGGGTGGATAGGTCCGAGTGGTAGGGAGAGGGATAAGAATTGGAATGGAGGAACTAACTAGAATCTAACCAAATAAAAACAGGGAAGAAACAAGAAGAACCTGGTCATAGACACATGAGAACCTTTGTATGTGTTTATACTTTTGTGTCTTGTTCCATATTATTTATTCTATCAATTATGTTACAGCTGTAGCTTAATAAAACTTTAACATTGTTTGAACTTGTCTGATCTAGCATTACTTGGTCCAGATGATGAGAATGAACTCCCACAAAGTACCTTTCAGCAGGGTAGAGGATCCCTGTTGGAAAGTGGTGGGGTCATCATATAAAATATCTCATAACCATAAACTAAAATTCCTACAGTGCAAAGGAGGACAGGATGCAGTCGACTTTCTCAGCAGTGGAAAAAAAAAAGGATTTTAGAAAGGCAAGTAGAGCTGAACTTGCTGTAATAGCACATTCTACACATCTTTGACAAGAAGATTAATCCGTTCAAAATATTTTAATCAAAGAAAAGGTTCCCCCTGTTTAATCAGGCAACAGATTTGTTCAAATTTTTTTAAAAAGAAAGTTAATTATTTTCAGTTGCGGTTAGGGATGTAAGAAGGATCCATTTCCGTTTCGACATCTCTTTCACAGTCAGTGCTGTTTCCATTACACTGCAGTTCAGTTTCTACCAAATATTTTATTAGTCCTCATTGTCTACTATTTAACATTATTTATGCAATTATTTGTGTAGCTTACACAGGCTACAAATTTAATGTAATTAATGATGTGATTGTTTCCACACCATTCAATTTAATGTAAGGTAAATGTTAAAACAATGTAAAAATAAAATTTAAAAGTGTCATTCATGACATTGCTGGCTTTAAAAAGGAAGAATGTTGCGGATGGTTACCGATCATATTCATTGGATTGATTTCTATTTCAAACCTGGGGTGGAAAAGCAAGCCACAATAATTTCCGCTTCCATTTCTGTTTCCAACAGAATTATCCAACACCCTTAGTTGTGGCACCATAAAGATGATTGGGAAGGTGACAGAAGGGGTGACCTACATTTGTGGTAGTGGAGATTTTTGTCCCACATGCAAGATTTCAGAAAGAGAAATGAGTTTCTCTGAAGTCAGTCCTATTAGTTTTGAGAAAGTAAATGTTCAAGGGAGTAAGCATGCTTAAGAATGCACTTATTTTCACATCGATTAAATCATAACTTGTATGAGAAAAGAGCCTAACATTTCATGACTACAGAAGGTTGTGAGTTACAGTGGTGGAGCTTCATGCTCCGGCACCGGGGGCAGAGAGCAGGCAGGGGCGGGGCTGGTGTGCATCCCGGGGGTGGAATGTGCTGCCCGCATGGGTGTGGCGCATGTTCTGGGGATGTGGTGCACTGCCCGCAGGGGCGTGGCACGCGTTCTGAGGGCGGGGACAGCTGCGATGGCACCCTACCGGGATCGCGCTGCCGGGGGCGGTGTGCTCCCATCACCCCCCTCTTCCTACGTGAGTTACTTCCTCTGTGCAGATGGGTGCTTGTCCCCCTTTCTCCCTCCAGGACTGCCTACATTTAATTTTTAATGTAATTACTTATAATTTCATTGCTGGGAGGTGCGTTATTACAGAGCAATCCTCACCCTGGGCAGAGAGCAGGAGGGCAAAGCAGAGTGACAGTCTGAAAACCACACTCCACTCAAAGAATCTTCTTAACCAACCATGACACTTTTGGCTAGTGCAACAAGGGCCTTGCAGCAGTGGAGCCCCCCTGCCAACATAGTGGGATGGATGTGGGTGGAGGGACTTTTCTGCAATATCCTAACCATCTCCTGCAGGAGTCCAGGTTGCTCTGTTAGAAAAGGCATGTCACATTCTTTTTCACACAAGGCATTCTGCCTTCTATGAGATGGGTGCACATCAGCTAAGGACAAAGGAAGCATTTTCCCTTTAGAAGTATTGTTCTGTTAACACAGACATCTATGCAGTTTACCAAGTACAACCCTAAGGCTATTTCTCAGAAGTAAGTCCCACTGAATTCAGTTGGATTTATTCCTCAGTAAGTGAGCTTAAGACTAAAGCCAAGGTTGATTAATTACCCAATTAAAACTAAAACAATCAGTCAGCAACACATTCCTAGGCATACATGCTTGTAAGTAAATCTTAGTTAAGTTCAGTGGGTCTTACTCCCAGGTAAGTGTGTATATAGCACTGCAGACTTAATTAAGCTACAGCCTAAATTACCAGCAAAGTCTTTGCATTTGTATTGAACATGTCATAGTCAGTGTTTATTAGCAGAGGTATTCAGTTAAGAGCTGTCAGTCTGCCTTTCCGTGGCCCATTGGTTAAAATAATACAGTCCATTTAAAATGCACTGTCCATTTAACATTAAGGTTAAAAAATATACCCACAAGATAGTAAACACCCCTAGCTTTGTCTATCCCATCACGTATTTCAGTTGCTAGGACCCAAATATTCTTGAACACCTGAACTTAAATAGGGTTTATAAATTATATTGAACATAGGCAAATAAAAATATAATATTAAATTCTCTGTAAATCATTTGGCATTTGGACAGACAGTAATTAAAAACTGATAAGAATAACGCAGTGTGCTATCCATGTCAGGGGGTTGTAATGCTGATTACAGTTTGTCTGTGATCAAAATGTCAAGAGCTAGGCAAATTATTCAATAAAACATTCCTATTCAAAGCTTTTTTGAAAGGTTCAGTTTTTTGTTGTTTAAAAATGTTAAAAGGGAGGAAAGAACCAAAATTAAGAGTAAGTAATGTCTAATGTTCTTTACCAGGCATAAGCAAACTCGGCCCTCCAGATGTTTTGGGACTACAACTCCCATCATCCCTGACCACTGGTCCTGTTAGCTAGGGATGGTGGGAGTTGTAGTCCCAAAACATCTGGAGGGCCAAGTTTGCCTATGCCTGTTCTTTACCAACCAGATGCTAAAACTGTATCATACCATCCACTTGTTTGGTATGGAATATGAGTAATTTAAAGCATATAGATTTCGGGAGAGCATAATTCCCTTGACTTGTAAGTTTGGCTTGCTTATCCCATCTGGGAGAGTTCCAGTAGAAACTTATGCAGCCGTCACATACACTGCTCACTAGAATATTCACTATACATTCCCCTGCTTTCAGATCTTAAGGTTTAGACAGTCACATACGGGCGATTGCTGCAAGACTCGCTTTATACTCCATGCATGTAACATGAGTAAGTCTGTCTGTCTGTTCCTAGGAGTAATGATAGCATAGCTTTATTATTAAAAAATGTAACATTTGGGTCTTTGAAATTGAAATGGATTTCAGTCTCCCTTTATATATTAATTATTGATAAATGGAGCCTGGGAGACGACTATGAAGCCTGGCATGATTAAAGACAGACCATTTTTAATTTGATATCTCTAGCAGTGACAGAGGAATCTAGTTTAATCGAGTCATTTATCAAAAGAGGATAAATCAGAAGAGTGTATGAGGGGGTGGCATTTGGAACAGGAGGTGAGGCGGTTGGAAGTAAGGGTGCCATGGTGATGCAATTGCGAAAACATGCTGTAAAAAAGCCCCAACAACAATAACCCTCAGCTATGTCTTCTATAAGGGACGTGGGTGGCGCTGTGGTCCACAGAGCCCAGGGCTTGCCGATCTGAATTTCGGCAGTTTGAATCCCCATGACAGGGTAAGAACTCCCACTGTTTGGTCCCAGCTCCTGCCCACCTAGCAGTTCAAAAGCACCTCAAAGTGCAAATAGATAAATAGGTACCACTCTGGCGGGAAGGTAAGCGGCGTTTCCGTGCGCTGCTCTGGTTCGCCAGAAGTGGCTTAGTCATGCTGGCCACATGACCTGGAAGCTGTCTGTGGACAAACGCCGGCTCCCTCGGCCTATAGAGCGAGATGAGCGCCACAACCCCAGAGTCATTCGCGACTGGACGGTCAGGAGTACCTTTACCTTTATGTCTTCTATTGCAACATTAGATTCCTGAATTTGTGGACTGGTTCAGAATTATCATAGATAATTGTGAATAAGCTTTAACAAACCTTTGAGGTCACCTGCTTCCCCCTCCCCAACTTCCATGTATGAAAGGAGGAGAGGGAGAATCCTTCCACTACTAGCTGTGTTTATAACAGACCACAGTTTCCTGTGCCTAAAACAGGGATGTGATCCTCCAGATGTTGTTGGACTCCAAGGCTAATGGGAATTGGAGTCCTACAGGACCTTGAGCGCCACAGGTTCCCCATTAATCTTATTCTCAAATGGGGAGCAGACAGGGCAGGGCATTCGTGTACCCATGGATTATCTGAGACAGTTAAGATGGTTGTCTGAACCAAGCCACTATGTATAGCTGTCAATGAGAGTATGCAAGATATTGCTTTGTGATGATTAAAAATAACAATAATGAATTATAAATTAGAATATCACAGCTCAATCTCAGCTCAACCATGATTGTGTTGTGTAACCTTAGACCAGACACTGTACGGTAGCTTGCCTCTCATCTGTAATAAGGAGACAGGGATGTGAGCTTGCTTAGCTGTAAAAGGGTTAAGACTAGAAACCAATGGGAGCAGTATCTTTCTCTGGAACCAATCATTTTACATGCTGAAGTGATTGTGAAGATAGGTCTCAGCTTTGATGGAAGATAGTCAGCAGCGGGAAGTGAAAGTTACTGAAGCAGATTTTCTGTGTACAGTTGGAAGAGGGTCACATGGCCAAAGCTACTTAGATGCTATCAATTACAAACCTTCAAACAAACAAATGTTGAGTGGCTATGCCCTCACCCCCCAAAGCAGTATAATCTCCTCCCCCCCCCCCCAAAAAAAATCAGGTAGTAACTATATTCCGTCCAGCTATGCAATCAATTTGTTATTATGTAATAAATGGCAGATCCTTCCCTGAAGAAAAAAAAACATACAAATATAATGTGGTGTAATCAGAAATGCAGGATGAGCTCACAAGAAATGAGAAATTTTGGCAGAATTCCTGCCGCCTCCTTTGATGAAGACTTTAGATACCTCATGGGGACATCAGAGTGAGCCATTATAATTTTTTGTTTTACAAATGAAGCCTCTTTCAGTTTTAAAACATCATCAATCAGCTTACGTTTTTTGCATAAAATCTGATAATGTAGCCAACTGCATTACCAGAATGGATATCTTTCTGAGGAAGTGAATGTCTGTGAGATGCACTGGATGGAAACCACCAACACTCTTCAGTACTGCAGGTGTGTGTGTGTGTGTGTGTGTGTGTGTGTGTGTGTGTGTGTGTGTAGTGTTCATGACTCTTGGGGATCAGGGCTGGGGAAGCAGAGCTTTTTCTCTTCTGAGTTTCTGCCTTGAAATACTTCAGATATAAATACAACTAAAAGTGATTATATACCACCTGTCACAGATGGGGTGTTGGCTACTCCCGAGTAAGCACTCCACACATCCTCTGGATTTTCATAGTTTTATTGTGCATGCTATATACAGTGGTGAGATGTCTCAAATCATGTCTGCTCTGCATGGGGCAGAAGCCCACAATGGCGTCTCGTGGGCTCTGACCCCCCTTTTAAGCCTGGGCATCCAAACGCCCCTCCTCCTTGCTCTATGGGTCCTCCGTGGTCCCAAACCAGGCTCCTGAGGTGCCGGTCTACCTCCTTTCCAGCCCCTGCTGAAGCTAGCTCCTCCCCTGCTTCCCTGCTACCAGCCTGGAGCTGAGCCACCAGGACTCTGCAGAGCCCTGGACCCGTCTTAACCCTTCCTGTTCCTGATTTGAACTCCCAGACTTGCTGCTGCTCTCCCATCTGATGGAAGTAAGCAGAGTGGGCTGCTCTCTGCAAGCCCTCTCTCTTACATCCACCCCCCCCTCCAGGCTCCCCCCCCCCTTTCTGAGGCCTGGTTTGCCTGGTCTGATGTCTGTAAAGAGGGCTGGAAGCCTGACAGGTCTTCCTCCTCTGTAGTGTGTGTAAAATCCTGTTCCCAGTCGGTGCTGGGTGGCTGGTCCGTGTAGTTCCTTCCGTTGTCATCCTCCTCCTCCCTCTGGAAAATTGCTTCCGATTCCCGGAGGGCTCCTTGGGTCTGCGTCTCCCCTGCTCCCCACCTGGGATCGCCCTCCCCCTCTGTGTTCCCTGTGCTACTGACGTGTGGTGGTTTGGGTCTGTGGGAGAAAGGAGCGTGCAGTTCCAGTGTGCGGTCCTCCCCTTGCATGGTGTGCGTGGTTGCCTCCGCGTTTTGGGAAGCAGGAGTGCCCTGCCTGGCCATCAGACATTTTAACCCCCCCTCCCCCCACCGGGAGCCCGGGCTCGCTGTGGCACTGTAGACCTCCTCCTCTTCCTTTCTTTCTGGAACCTCTTGGCTGCCTTCTCCCTCCACCCTTCTGTCTAGTATCTTTTGTGTGATTTCCTCCCCCTCTCTCCTGTCAGCGTCTTGTGTTGGATGTGTGTCACGTCCTCTGAACCTTGGGCTTTCCCTGAAGTGTGAGAGTAAAGACCTGTGACCCACGGGATGGACCTTTCTCGCTGTAGGTACTTCCCCCCTGAAGGTGACAGGGTTGATCTGTGTCAGAACCTTGAAGGGCCCCAGCCTTCTGGGTGCCAGCTTCTTCCCCCTTCCCCCCATGGGAAGGCCTTCTGACCACAGCCAGACCCTGTCCCCTCCGTGGAAGACCTTCTCCAGTCCCCTGTGATGGTCTGCCCCCTCCTTGTAAGCCTCATTGCCCCTTGCCACGTCTCCATCCAGTTGTTGGTGTACTGTCTCCCTCCTCTCACCCCATGCCTCAATAGGTGGTCCCCCAATCTCCCCCTCCCCCTGCTCTGGGAAGGCTCTGGGGTTTCGCCCAAGACTGGCCTTACTGGGTGTGAGCCTCGTGAAGACATGTACTGCATGCCCCTCCGTGGGGTTGTCATGATATTGCTAGAGAATCTTCCCTCTGAGGGAGTCCTGGGGCATATACCGGGCATCATTGCTAAAGAGTAACCCCTCTTTCTCTGCAAGCCCTTCCCCTGCCCCTTCTCCCTTCCTCAAGTCCCTCCGTATGTTCTGGGTAAAAGTGTCCTCTTTGGTGAGTTGGCTCAGTTTCTCTTCCTGCATCCCCGCCTCTGTGTCGTTCCATCCGCCTGGGGAGCTGATGTGGTGCGATCCTGAGGATTCTCCTTTCCTGCAGTGCTCCATGCCGTCTGCATCTCCAAAGGTGAGATCTCCCCGGCGCTGGCTGCCCACAGGGTCATTGTCCATTAAGTCCAATGCTAGTACTTCTGCGTGCTTGTTCACTGTCATCTTCCGAGAGGGGGTCTGTCGCGTGACCTCACCCTCCTGCAATTCCCTGCTGTCTATGGCCGAGACGCTCATGGGAAGCTTCCTTGGGAAAAGGGGAATCTGATTCTGCCTAGCAAAGTCCACCGATAGGAAATCATTGCTGCTGCCCCTGCAGAGAAGCCCGACTGTCTCCTGGGTCTGGCCTCTTGGCAGCTGCAGACTTACTTCCATCTCTTTGTCGTGCTGTGGGGTGTTACAGGAGGGCTCAGTTGTTGGTGCTCTGCCTGGCCCCTCCCCTCCTGATCTGGCATCCAGGCTTGTGTCTGTGCCTGCCTGCTCTCGCCATTCCTTCCTCTGGGGGCAGTGTTCCACCCAGTGGCTGGGTGCATTGTAAAGGCATCTCCCGCCTTTCTCTTCCCTCTGTTTTCCCGCGTCAGCGTTTGAAAGTACCCGCGCGCGGGCTTTGTCCCTCTGCATCACATCTGGCTGGAGGGGGCTGTGCTTGGCTGCAGCTGCCTCCCCGGGACTGTATGGGAACTTGTGGCCGCTGCCTTTCCCCTCCGTCTGTCCCCTCTGCCCGGACTCGCCTCTCAGCCTCCTGCACTTCCACGCCACCATGCCTCTCAGTCTTAGAGCCAGCTTGTGCTGAGGGTCGCCCTACAAAGTGCTGGCCCGTCCCGAGTGTCCTCTCTGCTTGTCCAGCCTCCGCTCCTCTGGCTTGGCTGTGTTCCGAGCTGCTCGGTTCACTAAGCTTGGCTTCCCCTGTGCCCGGGTGCCTACCTGGTGCTTGAGCCGTTCCATAGTTGCAGGGTGCTGGCAACTCATGCCAATCCTCCCTTGGCATCTCTCTCTTCTGCTTTAGATGCTGCCAACTTCATGCCGGCTGCTACATTTGCAGCCCTCTTCCCTCGGTGTAGCCATCAAAAGATTGTGGGCTTGCTGTCACAGATGGGGTGTTGGCTACTCCCGAGTAAGCACTCCACACATCCTCTGGATTTTCATAGTTTTATTGTGCATGCTATATACAGTGGTGAGATGTCTCAAATCATCTCTGCTCTGCATGGGGCAGAAGCCCACAATGGCGTCTCGTGGGCTCTGACCCCCCTTTTAAGCCTGGGCATCCAAACGCCCCTCCTCCTTGCTCTATGGGTCCTCCGTGGTCCCAAACCAGGCTCCTGAGGTGCCGGTCTACCTCCTTTCCAGCCCCTGCTGAAGCTAGCTCCTCCCCTGCTTCCCTGCTACCAGCCTGGAGCTGAGCCACCAGGACTCTGCAGAGCCCTGGACCCGTCTTAACCCTTCCTGTTCCTGATTTGAACTCCCAGACTTGCTGCTGCTCTCCCATCTGATGGAAGTAAGCAGAGTGGGCTGCTCTCTGCAAGCCCTCTCTCTTACACCACCCCAACGGGCTGTGGAAATGGAGTTTTCCGTTTTCACAGTGGGAGACGGTTGTTATAGCCAGCAAGGCCTGCCAGGAACATGGAGTGGAAACGATTTGATTAGCTGTAACTGAGGGTCAGTGTCAGCTCAAATACTGGGCTTCCCTTCACGTTCCTTTTCCTCCAACTACTGAAATCACTGTCAGTGTTGAGGCAGCTAAAGGTTGGAGTTTGGATTTCAAGCATAGAAGCAGCCCACTAGCAGAAAGTTTCTCTTTTGCTCTCCAGCGAGTTTTTGCTAGACACAAATTCTGCCAGTAATCTTTGGTTTACATTGAGGATAGGTGAACTTCCTATTACTTGTCTCATAATTAATTCACTTGAAACAAAATTTAAAAATTCTTTCCAGGAGCACCTTAGAGACCAACTAAGTTTGTCATTGGTATGAGCTTTCGTGTGCATGCACACTTCTTCAGATACACTGAAACAGAAGTAACCAGACCCTTATATATAGTGAGAGGGTGGGGAGGGGTATTTTTCAGAAGGGAGGTGGGAATGGGTGATTGGCTGATAGGTGTGGTAAACCTGTTGATTATTGTTAACAACTGCAATTGGTCTTACAGAAAAAAGCAAATTTGGTAATAAGTTGCAATTCAGCAACTTCTCTTTCCAGTCTATTTCTGAAATTCTTTTGTAATAAGACAGCTACTTTGAGATCTTGTATAGAATGTCCTGGGAGATTGAAGTGTTCTCCTACTGGTTTCTCTGTCTTGTGATTCCTGATGTCAGATTTATGTCCATTTATCCTTTGGCGTAGGGTTTGGCCTGTTTGTCCAATATAGTCCTGAGATGGTATGTTTGATGTTTTTGGGGGCAGTAAAGGTGTTGTCCGGGTTTATGTGGCAGCAAAGTTGGCATCAAAGTTGACACCCGGACAACACCATTACTGTATGCCATCAAATGCCAACAGTGCCCTTCAGCTATAACCACGGTGAACAGATCAGGTTTTAGGGACAGATCAGGTTATGCAAGGCTCTTTTTTACTCTCAGGAAATTGCTAAAAATCCTCATTTGTGAAGTTTATGATAAATGCTGTGTTAATCTATAAGACACATTGTCGGGGTGAGGATGTTTGTGACACTTCTAGTTTTAATGGTTTTAGTTTAATCGAGTGCATCTCATATCATGGTTTACCCTTCTCGCTGATTTTATGTGTTTTATGTATTTAATCATGCAACACATGGAGGAAATATGTGTACTCTTGAACATATGCAAAGTGCAGTTCCTCCCCCAGAAGGTTCCTGCATATCAGGGGTATATATATTAAAAAAAGGTTTCAGATAAGCCCTGGCATCATCCCTCCCACTATAAATTGAGTTTAATGCTTATTTCTGATTTTTAAAAACAGTGCATTGTTCGCTTTTAATTAGGATGCAGGGTATGAACATCTCGCAAAGTTGAGACATATGTATTTAAATAAATAAATAAATAAATACCAATAATAACCAGCTTCTAGAAAGGATTATTTCGCCCTCCTAATTGTTGGTTTCAGTTTTTGTTTAACTAATCACATCATTCTTTAATGGAACTATATTGGATTTTCCTCATCAATTTCCACTTCAGTATTTGTGTTGAAAATACATTTCCAAGAATCTGAACAACACTTATGTTTTGCAGTAGATCATGGCTACCTGTTAGGATTAAATTGAGCTGCATTTTTTCCTTGACTCCATACTTAATGGATTCATGGTGCAATTACTTCTTGCATATAGAGATTTTGTCTCCTTGTCATCATCTGAATATACAGGTCATTCGGTCACTTTAAAACTAGCTGAAATTTTCTTTAGCTGCTTTTTTATTTTTTAAGCACCTCAAGATCATAGTAACAAAACCATATGAAATTATTATTATTATTATTATTATTATTAATTTGTTTTTGGAATTGCATTTCTTAGACTTCTCTACATTTTAATGAACTAAAAGGAGTCTTGAATTAGAAAGGCCTTCTTATTTTCTTTGGCAAACTCAGGACAGTTTAATTCTGGGCTGTTAGAGAAATAAAGACATTTCTATAGATACAAAGTACCGTATTCCCTTAGGTATCTGAAGAAGTGTGCATGCACACGAAAGCTCATACCAAAATAAAAACTTAGTTGGTCTTTAAGGTGCTACTGAAGGAATTTTTTTTATTTTACTTCGTATTCCCTAATTTTTTGAAGTTTAAAATAGGGGGCCAACTTGTACATGGATAGTGCACAGTGCATTTTCTTAATTTTGAGTCCCCCCAAATAGGGGGCATCTTATACATGGGGGTGTGTTATAAATGGAAAAAGATGGTAATACTAATACAGTATGGTGCTGGAGGAGACTCTTGAGAGTCCCATGGACTGCAAGAAGATCAAACCTATCCATTCTGAAGGAAATCAGCCCTGAGTGCTCACTGGAAGGACAGATCGTGAAGCTGAGGCTCCAATACTTTGGCCACCTCATGAGAAGAGAGGACTCCATGGAAAAGACCCTGATGTTGGGAAAGATTGAGGGCACAAGGAGAAGGGGACGACAGAGGACGAGATGGTTGGACAGTGTTCTCAAAGCTACGAACATGAGTTTGACCAAACTGTGGGAGGCAGTGCAAGACAGGAGTGCCTGGCGTGCTCTGGTCCATGGGGTCACGAAGAGTCGGACACAACTAAACGACTAAACAACAACAAATGCAGTACTAAAAACACAAATAGTTGCAAGGGCTTTCAAGTATGTCATTGTGTAATCCCCAGTGTTATGAAGAGAAAGCTCAACTGAAAGAGAGGGAAATCACATCTCAGAATAGCATTGGTTAGGGCAAGAAAAAGAAAGATTGGAGAAAGCATAGTGGAGTTTATTTGTAAATAGGGAACTGATATGGAAGTGCTGGGAAGTTTATTGTGTGTTTTATGTTATTTTTTATTGTTCTTTTCTCGCTCTCTTAGGTTTTCCTTTCCTTTCCTTTTCTTTTTCTTTTCCATTTTGTATTATAAGTTTGTTTAATTTTGTATAATTTGGGTATTTTATGTGATTATGTTGATTTATGTTGATTTTATGTTTAATAAGAAATAAAGATATATTTTTTAAAAAAAGAAAGAAAGATTGGAGAAAACAGAAAGGTGAAATCGTCTGGTCTCATGGCAAGGTGACAGTTTCTCATATCTAAGTGGCCTCCCAGTGTAGCATTTTGCTCCTAATGTCACAGGAACATAATTGAGATTTTATCAAATGTTGAAATGAGTGACAAAATCACCCCACCCCCGTGACCTCCTTGTTTGGTCAAAAATGTAATAGGCATTAAAGATTTGCAAAGGCAGCATTAATGGGAAATAGTGTGTCTCCCATACTCCCGATCTGCGTCCTTCCCTGCCCACACTAGTCAGTAATTAACCTTTTGCATAATCTTCCTCAGAGTCAGTTTGTATGCATCCTATTGCTTCAAGCTGTGCAATATTAATACAGTATCTGCAATAAGGCATGGTTTCGCTCCCCTCCACACAATGGGCTGGATCATATCATCCAATCCATTCTATGAAGAGGGCCAAACTCCAATTTAAAGTCAAAGGAATCATCCCATAATAGAGCTGCAGGCAGAATTCAGTCTTAAAAAGTTCGGAACAGGACTGTCCACTAGGATATTATTTCCATTTTTGGTTCTTTATCTTTCCACTCCAGTAAGTATTCCCCACAACCAGAGCTGAGTAATGTATTTGTGATGGGAAGTGAATTGTGTGAATTTTTCTCTTTTTTCACTTGGCAAATTATCATTGAACAGATCATGGTTTTTACTAATTTGTTCATTATTCTCAATTGTTAGATGAATCATTTGTGGGAACAAATGTTACTCTTGGAACAATGGGCTGGAATCCCGCTTCTCTGAATATGCTTTATTCATTCCCCATACAATTTGATGAATCACTTGTGCTATGTGGTGGTTTCCTGATTGGATTACTTAACACTTTCTGCAAAGGTGTGATCTTGGGTAAAACGAGGGGCTCCAGCTTGAGCCATAGCACTGATGAAAAGCACTGGGTTTGTGGTTGCTCATACTCTGAGTAGATGCCAGCTATATGAAACTGTTGAAAAAGAGCCAGACCCTTTTCCAGGCTGGCTGAACAACACTGGAAGTATTGTGAAGGATAAGTATGAAGCAATGCTATCCCCCCCCCCCTTTGATAGAGAGCCAGTGTGATGTAGTGAACACTGTAGTTAACTTAATTCAAATTCATGCTCATCAAATAAGCCTGCTGGGTAGTCTTATGCAAATCTTTATCTCTCTCCTAACCTGGGTGTGAGAATAAAATGGAATAAGAGCCCATGGAAGTCACCCTCGGTTCCTTGGAGGAAAGCTAGGATAATAACTTGCTGCTATAAAATGTCCCTTTATGGTTTCTAGATTTTAGGAAGTACATTGTGAGAATCATTCATGCCCAGCCTGATGTAGACTGAAAGTGTGTCTTATCAAGCCTGAGGCCAATAGAGTAAGCTGGACCCTGAAGCTCACAAGACCAAATGTGAAGACCAGAAGCTAGAGTCCTTAGTATTTCTTCCAGCTCTGGCCAACCAGAAGCTTCAAACTGCTTACAAATTGCAGAGGCTAGTGTTGCACACCTCTTCTATTTACATCTGTGCATGAAGAGGTCTCTAAGAGGTCTCTAAACTGGGTCGAAGCCTGACGTTTACAATTGCAAGTTCTGTCAGATAATATAGAAGGTAACTGAAAGGAGAACAGCATAGATGATGGCACATTCAGAATAGGTTGGTTTATTTCTTCATTTTTCTTCTGTTTTTACCTCACCTCTTTTCCATCATGGAACACAAGGTTCCCAGATGGTCTCTCATCCTAGCACTGACCAGACCAGACTTGCTTAGCTCCAGCAAGGGGATGAACTCCTGCGCCGGGCATTTTCATGCAACCCCCTTACTCGAAAGATAACATCATAGGGATACATGATAACATTCTCTAATTATTTTAAAGCCTTCCTTCTATTTTAAAGGAATAAGAGTGGTGATTATAGCAACAACAACCATTACTTGCACACTCAAGAGAGGGACCTTAAGCAAGTGATTTAACATGCAGGAATCGTGATTCAGGGTTTGATGAGAAGAGGCAAAAAATAAATAAATCCTCACTTGAAGAGCAGATGGCCAAGGGAGCAGAATTGCCAATGGAAATTGTGAAATCTTATTCCGTAAACTGTAGAGAAAGAAAAAGGAATCTGGTTAAGCTTCTTTAGAGAGGATGGGTTCTCATTAATTATTCAATCCGTAAGCAGATTTTGCCTTGCTACATTGAAATGCACTCGGTGGCCTTTGAGGCTCTTGCATCTGAGTAGTACAACAAAGATGCTGTAGCAAGAAGTGAGAGATGAAGTGGGCAGCAGGGAACAGGAATACTAACTTACGAAAATACAAGTTTAAGTCCCCAAACCCTCTTATATTGAATGGGCAGAAATGCAAGGACTCACTTACCCTGAAGTGGTATTGTTTTATCACAGCCAGACTTTGTGGATTGCTTTCAGCTTACCTATACTTTAATGTATTTTGATGTGTATTGGAAGCCGCCCAGAGTGGCAGGGGAGACCCGGCCAGATGGGCAGGGTATAAATAATATATTATTATTATTATTATTATTATTATTATTATTATTATTATTATTATTATTATTATTATTATATCATGCTCCTTGCTACTGAGATGTACTGTTCTATGCCATGAGGTTCTGTTTAGGGGTGGTGCTGTTCTATTCAAAACAATTATATATACATATAAAGGTGGGTGGGTGGCTGTGCTGCCTTGCAGAGAAGAGCCAACATCCCATTCATTTTACCAGTTAGCCAGTTGCTTCACAGCCCTGAGAAGAATTTTTGGTCTCTTTAGACTAATCTGTATCAACACATTCGTTCACTTCCCTTTATGGCTATGCCACCTGATGCCAGCGTGACTGATAGCCATTTCTCCCTCCCCAATCCATGCATTTAAAGTTAGTATGAAGGAGCTCCGTGTGAATACAGTTCTTCAAGGCTATGCATGAGTCCTTCACTGCTGAATATTTCTTGGAAAAGAGGGGTTGATGGAACCGGTGAGGACACAACAACTTTCCTCAGTGAATCTTGCTGCTCTCACAGCTGTTGCTTGAACTTGAATTATTTGTTGCTTGGGATCTCTTTCTTTGAGAATCATGAGAATCATGTGGTCTGCCCCACATCTTTTTCCTACTGACTTTGAAACAGTGATTGGCCCGAGGTCTACCTCTGAATATGCCTGAATAAACCAGTTGCTGGGAATCGCAGGTGGGCAGAGTGATGTTTTGCTCATGTCCAGTTTGCAAGCTTTCCAAAGCCGTTTGGTTAATCACTGTGAGAATGGGATACCGGACTAGATGGGCCATTGGCCTGATCCTGCAGGGCTCTTCTTATGTTCTCAGTACATTTTATGATGCAGTGCGGATTTGAACTGCCCAATCCAATTCGAACTATCTAGCTGCTACTCCACACTAACTCTTTCAATAATTGAATAGTGGCGACATCCTAAGACCAATTGATCAGAGAAAATAATTGCCACCTTCAGCTTTATCCAAACAATGTGCAAAAAAAAAAAAAAGGATTTTGGAGTTTGGACACTTGGTTTAGTGCAAGAATAGATTGTACACAACACAACATGGCTTTCAGTCTGAGGCCTTGTCCACTTAAGTGCTTTTCACTGTGAGCCAGTTCATTGTTTTGTAAAGCTACAGCAATCTTGGCTTTGTTCTGCATCACCCAAAAGACGGAGCAACTCAAGTCTATGGTTTTCTTAACTTTTTTGTTCTAAAAGGTCATTCCAGCCCCTCTCACAACAGTGAAAAGAATGTCATCTTTATCAGTGCCCTTTGTGCCATTCCATATTGATGTGTTGATGAGATTAAATGGATACTGGAGACATAAGTGATGTGCGGAACTACAAAGAAACAGCACTTGCTGGCTGGCATATTCCATGTAATACTGCAGAAAATGTGGTGCTCTGACCTCTCTGTGTATGTGTGCACACTTACTCTGTTCAGTAATCTCCACAAATTTCTTTTTTTTCCTCCTAGGTAAGTCCTGCAACTTGCTAAACTTTCATTGACTGAATGTGCTTTTAACGTAGCGGTAAGTCATTCTTGCTTGATCACATTATTGCCATGTTGTTTCTCTGCAGTGTGCATTGAGTTGGACCTGCCATCTTTCATGATGACAAGAGTACTATTACTGTTGTTATTATTTTATTTGTCACCCGCCCTTCACTGTAAGGTCCCAGGGTGGGTTACAGCCTTAAACAGCATGTGTCTGGCAGTGATAAAATTGCACATGCTACAGGTATGAAAGGTGAAAAATGACATTGAAAATCCATAGGACTTGTCCTTACTGCTGGGCCACTGTTATTATAAGAATTCTGTTGTCACTTATAGCCATCCAGAGTACAGGAGGCCTATGTTGCCATGCTGTCTAATAATGTGTCGGTTCCTCCACTGCCACCTCCGTTGCTGAGCTGTGGATCTGCGTATCTGGTCATTATCCTATACTTTCACCATCAGGAATTGCAAAATTGGTTGAGTAAATAGGCAAGAGCTGTGTTGTGAGAGGTACAAATGGCTCCCAAACAGTTTGAGAAAGAGGCAGAGTCTTGCTTTGCTCTTTCTACCCAATCAGTCACATAGACGCACTGGGATTAATACTGGCAAGGGAAGGAAGGAAGTAGAGTTTGGAGTTGTAACAGCAGCATACCAAGATCCTAGATTGGATATCCAGGGTCATATATGAAGACAGAAGGAATGATATCCAGACCAGTTTGAAACTGGCAGAAAGGAGAGTCACAAGGACTTGGGTGAAGAATTTCCCACCACCACCACTACATGCCTCTTAGATTTGGGATTTTAGATCACCTCCATCTTAGTTTTTGATGTTGCTCTGTCTCCTTATGGTCTCGGCTTCTTAATCAGTATGTGTCTGAACAGTTAATTTCCGTGTTATTGTGCTAAGTTACAGTGAAAGGATGTCACCTTTCTAAGTGAAAACAGAGAAAGTTGGACAATAGGGAAGAAGTTGGACAATTATGGAAGATTTTCCTTTTTTGAATGTTTGAGTATACCAGAAATGATAACTAGACTACAATGCTAAACTTACTTAATAAGGAGTAAATTCAACTGAATAAACTGGGGCTTAGCTTTGAGTAAACATGCTTAGGAATATGCTGCTAAAGCATTGCATTGAAATCTGTTCAGCCATTTGGGTGAAAATAAAATATAGACATATTTTTCTTGGAATCATTGCCTAAGATCAAGTGTGTGCAGATGACTATTGTTAAAACTGATTATTGGAAGAAGGGCATTGGCCTTCTAAATAGCTGGTATTAAGCAATCTGTTCCTGGAACAGTCATGCGGAAAGAAAGAATTATGTATTCTAAATGTTTTTGTGTATTAAAAATAACAAGGAAATGACAAAGATAACAGTATGGCATTTCAATTCAGCATGGCTTATAATTGTTGTGGTACTGAATAACTTGTTCCTTATAACTGAACTTTATTCTGAATTAATCTCTTCTTTTCAAGTCAACATACATGAGTATATTTCAATGGTGGATCCATGTATAGATTTAGTCACTTAGAAGGAGGTGGGATGTGGTACTTTGCAGTCAAAGAATCATAGGGTACAGTACTGCAACTCAAGCTTAGAAATTAATGCATATGAGTACTATGCACTCTAGCCCTGTTTGCAACGAGTCCATTAAGATAGTAAGAGAAGACATT
This sequence comes from Zootoca vivipara, assembly GCF_963506605.1. Classification (NCBI taxonomy): domain Eukaryota; kingdom Metazoa; phylum Chordata; class Lepidosauria; order Squamata; family Lacertidae; genus Zootoca; species Zootoca vivipara. Next base: position 73,481,832 of record NC_083279.1, on the reverse strand, counting down.
TTCTAGTAAAATGTATCAAAGGATATTCAAATCCCCCTTCTTTTGACCTCCTTTGCAGTCCCTTACCCATGCTTCTCAGGATCATGAAGCTTCCCCACAGCTTGGTAGAGGGGACACAAGGCTAATTGTCCAGTTCCATAATGCTTTGGGAGGTTGAGGAAGCTGTGTGCAAACACCTTGCTCCCTTTCCCTTTGGCTTTAAGGCTCTTACTAGAGCTAAACAGAAATATATGGCAATGTGTGCATCTTCTGATCTCCAAGTGTTCAAATGTCCACAATGGCAAAGTTTCCAGGAAAGGAGAGAGCTTCCTTCATCACCCCAATGGCAACCAAAACCTTCACTGGGTGGATGAATTTAGCTGCAATAACCAGTATCTCATATGAGGAGCATCCGTTCCTGAATCCTTTCCACAAAGAATGGTTAACCCCTGACCAAGGGGACAGATTAGCATACACCATCATCCCCCCCCCCCAAGGCATATGGAGACCTCACCAATTTTGGCTGTAAGAAGAACAAAAAATAAATAAAGTGGACATAGCACTGGGTCACCCAGCACCCTGGCAGGGATACAAATGGCCTCTTCCCCAGTTATCAGATTGAGATCATTTGATGAGCAGCAAAGGAGTGATAACTCTCCCGCCTCAGCTGATCATCACAAGTTGATCAACCATGACTGCAGCCCTCAGGCTAAAAATAAAGGTAGCTGCCTCTGCTTCGATCTGTGAGAGGGACTGCTTCATCCACCATAGTTTGAAGGACCCTATTTTGGATATCACAGTTGACAACTTCCTTCCCTTTCATTTCATTGCTTCTTTCCATCCAACTTCTGTCACCCCTCAGCTAAACCCCCATTCACCCCCATCTTCTCCTTACTCAATCCCGTTTACCTTTTCCATTTCTCTAAATTACTCCACCCCTTCCTACCTGCAAAACCAGATCATCAAATAATAAAATCCATGTCAAGTTTATTGTTTGCATCCGTAGATCATCTGCAGTCTTTTCAACCATGCTGCTCTGCTTCCTTTCTCTGCGTACAAAACTCAGCACCATCATTTTGGGTGAGTGAATCAGTACTGAGGGGAAGCACAGCGTCTGTTCTCGCCACCTCTCTGATGGATCTTTTAAGGTGGCCAAAGGCTCCCCTAACAAAGCTTAAGCGATCCTATTAGGGTGGTAGAAATTAGTCTGCAACTGAGACAGCTCAAACTTTTGCTATTATAAGGAACGAGCAAGTGATGAATTGATGTGGTTAAAGGATTAAAGTCTAAAAACAGTTGACTCCCCATACCAACTCAAGCGACAGTCTTTTTTTACCTTAGGATAGTGTGCTCATTTACATTCTGGGTGACTCAGGCTGAAGTGTAATTAAAAGTGTCACTATTGCTTAGTGCTACTTCACTGGCATTCTTTCAAAGAATCTTCACACCTTTGAAATAGCTCCAAGCAGCAGAAGCTTGGGGAAACTGAGGTGCTGCATTTTTCTTTGCCGGTATGTGGCACCCCTTAAAATGGCTGCTTCTCTGAGATGACTACAACACGCTGCAGAAATGGAATACTCAAAAGCAGGCCTCCACCAAGGTGTGATGCAGCAGCGAGAACAGGCATCCCCAAACTGCGGCCCTCCATATGTTTTGGTCTACAACTCCCATGATCCCTAGCTAACAGGACCAGTGGTCAGGGATTATGGGAACTGGAGTCCAAAAAATCTGGGGGGCCGAGTTTGGGGATGCCTGAGCTAGAAGGTAGCTCATCAGGCTTCCCCCCCCCCCAACTTGAGGAAACTTTTTGCAGCTTGAGCACCACATCCCCTTCAGGCATTTTTCTGAGGGATACTTGCCAGTGGAGCCAGAGACAAGAGTGGATGAAGCAATGAGTTTTACCCTTGTATGGTAGGCTAGTTTCTACACACCCCTCTCTATCCTCGATCCAAGTAGGCAAGAGTCATTGTCAGAGTTAAAGGATATGTTTCAGTCAGGCAAAAACACTCAAGAGCATGTGAATTAGGGCCAGTAAGAGGTGTGGTTGGGGATGGGATGTGGTTTGAGGAGAATCTGAAGAGCTAGATAGAGCTGCATTTGACTCCTGATCCTCAGTTTCCCCATTCCTGCATCTCCTGTTGTATTTTTCTGTCTGCCAAGAATGGGGGCAGGTGGTGTAGAGAGACTTGTTAGGCCATTAACAGGACATAGCTGGCTGACCATGCTCAGCTTGGTGCTCATAACCTGCTTTACAGTAATGAAAAATTATTTCAGGACTGTTTCTATAGGGAAGAGGTATGGTGTTGCGTACATTGCTCTGGTATCCTTGCAGTCGAAAGGATGGACAACTAGCCATGGCTTACAACAACAACAACAACAACAACAACAACAGTCAGATAACACTTTAAAAGCTAGTAAATGTATTATCCCATAAGCTTTCATGGATTTCCAAGAGCGAGGCATCTGATGATGTGAACTTTAGCCCCTGGAAGCTTATGCCATAATCAATGTATTAGTCTTTAAGGCACTAGTATTGTTCTTTTTTTCTCTTTTTGGTAAAATTGCACTGCATGATTGTTTTGAGGATAACACTATGGAACATTTCTGCAAACTCAAAATGCTATTTTAAAAAGGGGGTGGTTCAGCTGAGAAATAAGTGTACAGAACCTATATGCAGTAGAAGATTGTGCATTGCACCCAACCCAGGTGAGCTTGTTTAGCAGACAGGCACACATTGTATTTGCCAAGGACCTATATGCAAAGTGCAATGTTTGTATCCCTGAATATCCAGGTTGTATCCTAGATTCTTTTTTCTTTGGTTTTTAGGCCAGTATTTTTTCATGATTCCAAATCTTCCTTTCTGCTCCAGTTATTAGGGTGCAATTCCCATGATATTCATGGTGCTTATTTCTGAGTAACATATGATTTCTTTGGTATGACCCCCCCCCACTAGAAATTGTTACAGCGGGGACCCCTTCTGAACCATGACCCTTAAATGCTGAGTATTATCAAAAATGCAATATTTAAGTGTGCACTGTTTCTTTGCAAAGAGGGAGATAGGGAGAGAACCAGCACAGTTGTGGACCACAGAACTTTTATCCCAGCTGAGAAGCAACTGTGGCAGTAGGGATCTTTTCTGAATCAAACTAAGACACTTCATTAAGTGTTATTTGTATAATTGCAGTGCTTAAGTGTCCCCAGTAGCTATGCATGGGAGGAGGATGGAGGGGAAACCAGAACAACTTGGCCACGTCCCCATGACTGCTCATTTGCTGCACCTTTTTGACCTCCTAGAAATCCCATCTGATCTAATATGCACCAGCCGCCACTGTATAAATGACTATATATATATATATTACTATGAACTTTGTTTGTTTGAACCTTTCCCCCTTTCCACCCACTAGTAGTCCCACACGAGTCAGTCCAATTAAAGGTATAATACCAATTCCTTGTTCACGTACATCATCACTGAATAACCCTAAGCATGCTGTGAATCTCCTGGCATCAATTCATGATGAGAATAATTGTGACTTACAAATAGACTGGCTGTGAAGCATTTCCCACATTAAATGGAATGCCTAAATGGCTTATAGTTATGATGACAAAAGTTATCCGTTTTGATGATGATTATATACTCCAACATGATAAGCAAAAGGGCTGGGCAGAGCCATCACAAAGGATAGTACTGTAATAGTTTTAGAAGGAAATGAAAGAGAAGAAGGGATGCAGGAATATGACTTTTCGTAAAAGGAAGAAACAGCTGCTCCGCATACATTCAACAGACAGGTTCCATCTCTCAATTATTATAGGCAGATCCCCCCCCCCAAAAAAATGGGCATACTGAGTACTTTTAAACAAACCAATTTCACTAGAAGCAGATACATTTCTTTACAGTACACACGCCTATGCATGTCTCCTCAGAAGTAAGGCCCACTGAGTTCAGTGTAGGGATGGTCAAATCATTGTGTGAACATCCAGTGTAGGGATGGTCTATTTCTGGTCTATGTCAATTCTGCATGAGATCACTGATTGCAGCTATCTTATTTTGAGAATTTTTTTATCCCTGTACTCTCTTCTCCCCCAAGCAGACACCCCAAGGCAACTAATAATTCTTTAAAAAAACAAAACCAAGCATCAGAACAGTTCTAGCACCCAAGGCAAGTACTGTATGGGGCACCTGTGGCCTTTGACTCCCAGTCCCATCAGTCTCTCTTACTTCCTTCATATCTTAACTCCATAAGTCACTGCTTCTGTGAAGCCTTTGGGGATGTGCAACTTAAATAATTGTGGTTCTTCTCTCATTTAGGCCTCCCACAATCTTCACCTACTTCATTTTTTTTCATCCCTTGTGCCTCTAATATATATTGTTAAGTTCTTTGAGGCAAGGACCTGTCTTCTCATTCTTTGCATGTTACCATGTGCATAATATTAGTGATGGTAGTGGTGGTGATTATGATGATGCTTATCAGATTATTGGAACATGTGACCCTTTGGGTTCCTTCCAAATCTACAATTCAGGACTCTATTCTGATTTTACACATGTCCTGGTGAGCTCTGAGTGAGCTTTGAGTCAACTTCAGGCATGGTAAACCAAATTTAAAACCGTGCAAGAAAACAGACTTGTATATATGAGACCTCTATAGGCAGATTTTCTTCCTTCTGTCTTTTGCAACATCTTATATTCTCAGCGAAATGGTATGCAGGATGCTGATGTCTTTATCACCCTTTGGGCTCCATATCATTCCTATATTCTCCTCCATTTTCTTATCTCATAGCCCTAATGTCTATTTGGAAAAAAAAATCCCCCCCTCTCCTCCTCTGCAAGAGCTTCTGTCATTAGATGAAAGGTCATGGTTATAATATGAATCTGGAACAATAAATACAGTACAAAATGGATTGAAATACAATGCGACAAAGAGGGTTTCCAATTAAAAAACACTTTGCTAAGCTTCCACCAAACAAACAGCCACAAAGACTCCAATTTCTCTTCGCTTATAATTAGCTGCCATTGAAAGTTAATTACTTCCAGCACTGAAGGAAGTGATTTTTTTAAATAAGGAATTTATTTTAGGCATATCACCTAAAACAAATATTTGCCCTACAAATGGTTCATGTATAGAATCCATTCTATGCAAACAGCAAAAAGCCAACTCATGCTCTTTAGAATCGCTGAAAAATATGACATGCTCTTTTGCCCCTCCCCTCTGGCAATAGCAGACAAGAAATGGGTGTTCCACATGGAGTTAATTTCACTGAGTTAACTACATGTGGTTTGATGCTCAAGCCTTAAATTCAGAACCTAATTAAGGAGGTGTATACTCCTTTTTGCATGTAGCACACTCCCACCACTTCTTTTGTAATCCATATCTGCCCCACATTTATCCCATTGTTGCTTATGAGATACTGTGTTTTAATGTGTGCGTCCCCCCAAAAAAGCTTAATTTTGAGTTGAGAAATAGAACAACCAAGCCACATTTTAAGCCTGTGATGTCTACATAGTTTTAGTTGAGCAAAGATTCCAGCTGAGGTTGTATTTTACTGGGGTGGGGCTATCAAATGTCCTGTCTGTAAATACAGTGGTACCTCTACTTACGAATAACTCTACTTATGAATGTTTCTACTTACGAATGGAGCTCCGGCCGCCATCTTGGATGCGGTTTAGATAGGATTTTTTCTACTTATGAATTTTTAGTTAGGGTTGCTTCGACTTACAATTTTTTTTCTCCCAATGCATTCCTATGATATTCGACTTACAATTTTTTTCGACTTACAAATGTGCATTCGGAACGCATTAAATTTGTAAGTAGAGGTACCACTGCATATCAAAATTCTGAAGAGCCAGAATCATTTTTATAGAACCATTTTTGTGAAATTGGGGGTGCAGAGGGCTGATAATGCTCCCCAAGTTCCCACTTTTTCCTAGTATGATGTTGAATTGAATATGGCTGACATGGCCATGAGGGCAATTGCCTTGGACCTCATATACAGATGGGTCTCTGCTTTGGTACTAAATACTCCAGTGTTGATTAGGAATGGACAGATCAGACTATTTCCAGTCTGGGCCAATTTTTTATGTGTTCATTCATTGGTCCATTCTGTTTCATTTGTGAATTAATCTGATTTTTGAAAGAAAGAAAAAGCACAACTAAATCTGCACAAAACATATTTTGTGATAAAATGTGATTTTTCCCCACAAAATGTATATTTAAATAAGTTTTGTATCTTTATGTACACATTTCTAAATCAGTCGTGAAGTATGTAACATGCATGGCGTGATTCCTTCCCTAACTTCCATAACTCAATGGGATCATCCATACAATTGTATAATATGGATAGTAAGCTTCCTATACGCCTCCACTAATTCTCCATTTCTCAATCCATATTTTCTCATATTTGGAATTCTCCAAAAAGGACAGGGTATCAGAAAATCAAAATGGAGGAAAGGGAAAGTGGAGGAAGGCAGTGTTTTGGAGCAGAATGACAGCATGGGTGAGCCTTTAGTCTTGCCTGTGTAGATCAACTTGCTGCTATGTTGAGCAGTTGATCTGTTGCTCGGTAATTTCTTTTCCTATCCCCAGGCGAGCTAACAGACCCATACTGCTTCTTTTGTTTGAGTGGGAGTGATCCCCCCACCCCCACCCCCAAAGCAAGCTAAAGGTGCAAAGTCACTCCAAGGGGGCAGATGAAACCTACTGCAGGTCTGGAAGCCACCATTTAGATTTCCCAGAATGCCCATTCCAAGGGACATTTGCGGTTGCAATGCATATGTCAAGACACCATTTTTCTGTGGCAGTTGTCATTTCTTGTGAAAATATCCTTCAAGGAAATCTAAGATTGCTGCTGCCAGACTGACCGAGGACTTGTGAAATCTCCCTCCCTCAGATCACAAACTCAACCTTCTAGTGCCACTTCTGTACATACAAAACATTGAACTTTGCTGCCTATATGAGACTGTACCTTGATTTTATGGCTCTATAACCATTAGAAGGTTAAGTTGGTTCTCAAGGGAGCCAGGTTCTAGCTCATTACCCCAAATTTAGACGCAGAGAAGAGAGAGAGAGAGAGAGAGAGAGAGAGAGAGAGAGAGAGAGAGAGAGATGCTAGTACACTTCTCAGCCAAATGACAATGCTCTCAAAGATTGCCAGTGGCTAAAGATTTGGGAGGTAAATAAAGCAATTGCATTTCACTGGCGTTTCCATGGCAGCAAATGACAACTTTTATATTGTTTAAATGTGAACAAGAGTAACAATAGTGAGCGAGGTTCCACCCCCTCCCCCCCGCCACACATACCGGTATAAAGCAGGAAGGCAAGAAAACTGTTGAATGATTAGCAAAAAAAGCAGGGTGGTCCATGCTTATCTTATTTATGTGTGCTACTCAGCACTGTGCATGTCAATCTGTGGGTTGATGGGGGTATTTTACCCATGTTGATACCACACAGTTATGAGCAGTTTCAGTGTTCATGCTGCTGCTGCTATTGCTGCTGATACAGTATTAACAATACAGCGAAAACCCTCCAAGTTAAGATTTATATAGATAATGGGTAGGGAATCTTTGGCCCACATGGCAAATTTGGTCCAGGACAGGTCCCAATTTGGCCCGCAGCACTGCTTTCTAGACACAGTAGAGATGCTTCCTTGCCTCAGATTAGGCCAGAGAATCAGAAACATTTCAAGTCTTCAGTGTCTGAAAGGCCACATTTCTATATAAGCTATGTGACACACGCAATCACTTTTAACATCCACTGGTAGTGGAGATGTCCTATTTGTCATTTTAATCTGTCATTTTAATTTCGGCACTGAACTGAGCCACAAGGCATCTTGCAGAGCTTTAATTAGAATAGCATGAAAACAACAACAAACCTAAATTTGGGTGGGAAATGAGGAGAGTTTTGTGGGCAAAAGTCAACTGCAGGGCCGTCTTAAGCATGCCCGGCGCCCTGGTGCCGTGGTGCGATGGATCCCTCCAGCGCCCCCACCCCGTTTCCCAGTGTGGTGGGCGGGCGCCGCACGCGCAGCTGCATTGCGCCACCCAGCCTGCCGTAGGGCCGGCCCTGGGCCAGGGGGTGCTGCCCGCCCCCTGTTGCAATGCCCCTGCACGCAGCAGGGGTGGCCCCAGGCCCGCGCATCTCCGGAGAGCAGCCTGAAGCCACTGAACAGCAGAGGCGCGCCTGGGACAGCCTCAGCCGCGCCTCTCAGCGGGCGCAGCGGCGCCCCTGGTGGCCTGGCGGCCTGGCACCCCGCGCCACTGGGGGCGGGCCTAGAGCCAGCCCTGGTCAACTGCCTGTCTAGGAGGGTTGTCTTCATGGTTCCTCTTCCTCCTCGTTTTGTTTTCTCAACAACCCTGTGAGGTAGATTAGGCTGAGAGTGAGTGACTGGCCCAAGACCACATAGTGAACTTTTTGGCTATGTGGAGATTTGTACTCTGATCTTCTAGATTATTTTCTTCTTCTAAAATGCAGATTAATTTGGAATCAACGCATAGATATTCTAGACCAGGCATCCCCAAACTGCGGCCCTCCAGATGTTTTGGCGTACAACTCCCATGATTCCTAGCTAACAGGACCAGTGGTCGAGGAAGATGGGAATTGTAGTCTAAAACATCTGGAGGTCCGGAGTTTGGGGGTGCCTGTTCTAGACTCATAGAATCATGGAGTTGGGGGAGACTACAAGGGTAATCTAACTCAACCCCCTTGCAATGCAGGAATGTTTTTGCCCAACGTGGGGCTCAAACCCACAACTGTAAGATCAAGAGTCTATTGCTCTAAAAAAAAACCACAAGTGACACAAACTGTTGTGCTGAACTTCTTAGAGTGCAAATGGGGTGCAAATGCAGCTATTTACTCACAAATGTTGTAGAAAATCCAGGCTTTTTTTAAAAAATAATAATAATAATAATAATAATAATAATAATAATAATAATAATAATAATACTAACTTCAGAAAACCTCTATTGGCCTTGATTGCAAAGGTGACCTCATGACCTTGGACCACAATATTGTAATGAGTATAAGTAAGATGTGAATTGTAAAGCACTTTTTAAAGTGCTTCGGAAGTAACCAACTCTATTAACCTGGCTCATTGTGTGCATCAGCAAGGAATAAATGTGAGTCCATCACACATTTAACCTCTGGCAATAAAGGAAAGTCTGCTTTGTTAGAGACAGCAGGTTGTTTGTGAGGTCCAGGCACATGGGCCTACACAAGGGCATCTGAAAATTAACGATGTGTTGCCTTGAGTCCCCCTGCAGTCATATACAAAGTAACACAAGCTCACTACCAACCTGAGAGCACAGCCTTTCAGATCCACTTTAAACTCTGCCTAGTGCAGACTGTTTGGCAGGGTTAAGCACATTGGTTTCAACATAGATACAAGGACTAAGTTGTTACCGTGTCTCAGGAACATACTGTAATAGGCAGGGAATGCAAATCCTTCGAAATGCTATGCTAGTCTGTGAAACCAGCAGTTTTTCAGCCAGTAGGGCTATGTGTGGCACTGGGAGAAGTGGAATTTTCTTTCTTTCTTTTTTTAAAGATTCTCTTGAAATTCCTCCCATTTTCTTTTTTTCTCTCATAAGGAGGTACTGTTCGCATACATTTTGAATTTAACTTTAGGCAAAATTTTAGAGCTGGTGGTGATGATGAATAAGAGGAGTTTGTTTGTTTATAGCATAGCCTTCCTTTTATTTCAGGATTTCATGGTTGGCTACAGTGAAGCAGCCATTAAAAAAATGCTTAGCAATAAAACAGATAAGCAGATGAAGCACCTTGTATCAGCATATCATGAAACTATGAAACATAGCATCCTGTTCCAGTTGAAACATTGATTGCTTCCAAAAGCCTGGCAAAATATCTAACTCTGTTCTCATTTAGACAACATTAAAAAAAAGAGTATACAGCAGCCAAATTTCAGAAGGGAATAATGTTGATGATGGTCTCATCAGTATTCTACATACCATCCATGTTCATAGCACAGAGTACAAAAGGAGAAATCTCTGCCCTGAGGCACTTACACTCCAGAATTCAACAGAAGTAGAGATAGATGAGAAAGGAAGGAAAAGGGAGGCAGGAATAAATGGGGCAAAAATACAGCATTGCTTAACTTTCTTAGACTTTGTTACAATAAGACATGAGATCCTTGTGATGTGCCATGGTACTATTACTATTCCAATAACAGTTGGAATAACAGTTGGAATAACAACTAAAAACACTTCAGCATTCTAGATATCTGTGCGCAGTGAAGGTGTCTGCCTTGTATCGGAAGCCAGGGGGTTCCAAAATGTAGGTGCCACACTAAAATATGGATTTCTTACAAATGCAGAACGGATATTACGTTGAACCTGTTGCAGTGGCAGTTCCACAGATTTGAAGGGGCCGAGAAGGGCATATATTGGGAATGGAGATCTTGCAGGAATCCCAAAGCATATATTATCTACTGGTAGTTGCATATATTTCCTCTTGCTGTAAGTCACTTGGAGATCTCTGGGTGGCAAGCAATGATTAAGTTTAATAAATTAATAAATAATAAAACAAGAGTGGGAAGATAGAAAGGTAAAGCCATGGAGGACTTTGAAGGTGAGAACAAAGAGCCCGTGCCGGGTCCTGGAGAAGAAAGGAAGCCTGGATTTCAGCCAGGATTTAAGGTTTAACAGTGTCACATGAGATAACTGGATGGTTCTGGCAGCAAGCAGCTGATGGCATCCATCAACGCCTTCTGTCAGATTCAGATTAGATTATTTTCTTCAACCACGATTTGACCTAGCTTCTTCTACAGCCGGAGCAGGCAATATCATCAAACGTGGACTTGCTTCAATCAATTTTTAAATTTATATAATTTAAAATAACTAGCTACAATGTCTATGAGTAACACACACACACACACACACACACACACACACACACACACACACACACTGCACTCATTTCTTCTATACCATTCTGTCAGCAGAAGCTGCAACATAGCTATAGAATAGCTCTTTGTGATATAAAGGAAACAGCTTGCAATATATTATTGATCTCCTAGGCCATTGCTCAATGGACAGATGTTGGTAGAAAAATAACCAGCAATCACCACTGGCATTAATTGGTTCCCCTGATGTTTTTTTAAATGCAGATGCCAAGCTCCAAATGGAACATAGGGCCTCCCTTGGCAGTGCACATGTTGTAAGAAAAGGAAGCCTCGGGGCTGAAGTTTTTCATGGAAATATTCAAACTCAAAGCACGCCGCCACCCCCTGTTTCTTTATCCAAAATGAGTAGTAGGCCACTGTGGTTCGGAAGGGTTTTCACTCTGCATGTGCTCAGAAGTATGTTTCTTTCCAGCCACCCTGTTGGAACAGAAAGAAGTGGCTCACTAAATCAAACAAGAATGGAGAGAAATGGTCAATAGCAGCCTTTGAAGCAGATTCTAGGGCCCTACCCCAGTGAGCAACAACAGAAATTAATCTCTAAAGTTAGTTGGTCAAGATGTGATAGTGATCTGGTTACGTTCATCAATGAAGAAAGCATGCTACATTCCTGTAGGCTTAAGGAATGCATATATAATTATTTATTTGTTCATACCCCGCCTTTTCCTCTGATGGGACTCAAGGCAGTTTACAGATAAAAACAAGAATCGCTAAAAACATAGTGATCTTTTTTAAGAAAACAAAAAACAATTAAACATTAATAGAATTGAAATAAGCATGTGAGGTAGGTTAGGCATGTGAGTGCATGACTGGTCCAATATCATCCTGTTGTTATGCTCTTATGTCCTTTGGTCAAATCCTTCTTGAGTCACTAGCCTACCTGCCAGAGTTGTTGTGATAATCCCATGGGACAGGAGGAGAGTTCTGTGTGCCATCTTGAGCTCCTAGGATAGGCATCCCCAAACTGTGGCCCTCCAGATGTTTTGGCCTACAACTAACATCTAGAGGGCCGAAGTTTGGCGGTGCCTGTTCTAGGAGAAAAGAAGGTAGATAACTGTAATGAAATAAGCAAATAAATAAGTGATATTTGTTTTGGAGCTTGCATGTCACAGAATATTCCCAGCTCCCCTATTGCTGTGTTTCACTGCAGAAGACTGGGAGTATGCAGAGGAAGGAATTATTTAGCAGCATCAGAAATCTTATGTATCATCACCTAGCAAATCCTCCCCAGGCATTATTTACATCATTTGTACTGGTGAACGATGCAGATAAAAAAAACGAAGCACGGCACACGGCTGCCCTTTTAAACTTGCTATTTATTTATTTACTGGGGTAAGGGGGGGGGAGTGAGCCAGCCTTTCCTGCATGAGCCCAGAAAGCCAAACTTTCAGTTAAACTTTTGAATGATTCCCAATCTACGACTCATGAGGTGCACAGAGCCTTCGTCCCACCCCATTTTGTACCTGTCATTCGCCACCACAACCCCCCACTTTCCCCTCTAGCCTCACAGCCCTTCCCCCCACCCACCCCACAAACACACACCCTTCCCCACGGCATTCTGCAGCACCACCTATTCTGTTGTTGTGCAGACTGCCATTTCTTTCTTTCTTTCTTTCTTTCTTTCTTTCTTTCTTTCTTTCTTTCTTTCTTTCCCCGTTTTCCCTCTAATTTAATAAAAGCGGGTGTGCTTGCGCCGATTTGCATATTCATGGAGCACTTGATTAATAATTGATGAGAGGGCCTGGGGCAGGTGGTTGAGAATAAAAAACATTTAGCAGAGAGCGGAGTGGATGGAACAGATCCCTGTGCTTGGTGCGTGTGTCCATGGGGGGAAACTGAGCGGCAGCGGAAGGGAAGGGGGGAGAGCGAGCGAGCGAGCAAGAGGAAGGGTTGTCTCAGAACTGAATGTCACCGGCAGAATGTAATTTTACCGATTTAAAAATTTAATCATGTTCTAGGAATCTGAAGTATTTCATTCCCAGGGGCTGCCTTATGAAAGCTGTGTAAGGCAGGAAAATGGAAGGCTCTTCTTCCAGCACAGGGAAGATGGGGACACAAAGGTGAGGTGGGGCCAGTTCTCTGCCGAACTTTCGCGAGTTTCGGAATTTTGTATCACTGTGGGCACATTCATTGAGGGAGAGCCTTTCACTTAGCAGCTAAGCAAAGGACATGAAAGCTGAAAGTGTTTGCTCGTTTTCCACCAACTGATTGCAGTTCAGGGGCCAGGAGTCGATAATTCACCCCCCCCAAAAAAAACTGTGCCTTTTTCTTAGTGCAAAGGCTTCTGGGAACTGTAGAGTTCATGTGATGTAACCAAAGGAAACTCCCCAATGTTCTGTACAAAGATGAATGGGAGATTCCTGAGTCTGTCTAACAAAAGGGTGGGGATGCTCTCTTGAACCTATTTATTTAGTTGGTGATGGTATGTGTTATCAACTCAGTCTGACAGATTAGCAGTTCCAGTACCTCTCGGTCCTCGTTTAACTGGGCTGGTGACTGGGACGATTCAGGTGAAGTTTTTTGCAGGGACTCAAGAGTCTGTTCCTTCTGTTCCTTCATACACAGGCTCGAGGCTAGTTGTGGGCCATCCACAATGCCGGCAGGCTCCTCATGAGTAGTACTGGGAGCAAGGACCTCATAACTGTTTGCGGTAGGGAAGTTTCTACAGATCTCATTTAGGTCATTGTCAGGCAAGAAATCCCTGATATTTGTCTGTTTTTTGGCAGTGCTTGTGGCTTCATTGGAATGCTGCCTGCAGCGTTTCTTCCCTCTCATATCGGCAAGAAAATAAGGAGAATATTTCTCGAAACTGCAGGGTCAGGGCAGGTTGTGCTGTTAATGAACCTATTTATTTAAGAAATCTATACCCCACCTTTTCCTAAATGATGATGTTGATGATGATGATGATGGTTAAGAAAAAGAATAAAATGTAATGATAAACAAATAACAAATAACAACAATACAAAAACAAACAACAACCTTACAATCAAAGCAAAGTACAGCAAGAATACAACAGCAGTGTGTAGAATCAGCCAAGCATTGGAAGACATAAAAAGCCAGTGTTGTAAATTTTAAAGGTCAAGAAACCGTGAGTGGCCTGGCTTGGCAAGTAAATCACAGGCCAGAGTGACAATGTCACCACACACACACATTCCCTCTAGCCACCATCAGTGATTGAAGAGCCATAAGCTGCTCTTCGTAACTGATGGGCAGGGGTAGCCAGCATGGTGCCTTTTATGTGTTGTGGAACCCCAATTCTACAAGATCACCTTACCCCATATATAATGTGCCCACTTGACTGCATCTTCTTCCCCCAGCAGGAGGGTGAATTATGTGGGGTGCAAAGCAGCACTCTGCAAGATCAGTGCCTCCATACAACAGCTGATGAGTGGCAGCATCGATCCTGAAGGGTGCAAAAGCAGCTTTCCTGCACAGCTGCTGTGCTGGAGCCTTGGTCCCATGGGTTGCTGCTTTTCAGGGAAGCCACTTGCAAAGGAGCAGCCTTATCTCACAGGATTGAGTACTCACCAGGTGCAGTACGGAAGCATCCAACCCACCTGGTGCTGTTTCAGGGATGGGGCCTCAGGCAGGAAGGAGAGTCAGGCTGCACTGGGCTCCTAACCGTCTCCTCGGGTGACACAGCTGTAAGTCAGGGAGCTCTTGGCCTTTTTGTGGTTTTTCCACACAATGCTTTCCTTTCCTTGCTACCTGATGCCCTGCCCTTATTACAGGCCTTGGTTACTCTGGCTATCCAACCCAACTCATAGTGATCTGTTGCTGTTTCACCCAATTCAGTCAATCCCTAAGAGCTTCCAAATCGGTCTTGACCAAAATTGGTACCTAGCCCCGTTGTTGTTGTTGCTGCCTAAAATCCAAGGAAGGGACAAGGCTTTTTCTGAATCCTTTATGCAACCCCTAGAATTGTTGTCACCTGTTGCTGAACTTGACCACCAACCATGGTTAAATGGAGATCATTTTCAGTAATCTCTACTTATGGTGACACCTACCAGCCTGTGTTGCAGGGAACATAGATCAATGATAGCAACTGTTATCCCCTCCTGAAAAGCTGTACGGTTTATTTATGAATAGTCTGTGCAGTTAAAACAATAGCCTGAGGGAAACACTGACCATTCATTTCCATTTGCCAGTGTGGGGCTATCTATAATAAAAAGCCTTGTCTATCTATTCATAAATAACCATTATGGACAAGAGGGGAGTCATTAGATGGCTATTGCATACTTAGTTATTAATACTTAACAATGTAAGATTAAACAGTAGATTTTGTGTTGTAATCCCTGCTGTGAGAACCCAGGGGGTGGGGTGGGGGGTTACTTCTAAGTTTTCTGCTCCATTTCCACAATTCCTTCTAGAAGGACAGCATTTAATCTAACATTTTGTTTTCCGCTTCAAGGCCATTGAAAGTGGCAGTTGTAGCTTTGTGGGTCTCCGTATAGATGTCCTGATGTCTTTCCTGATGTCTCCCAATCAAGTGACAGAGTTAATTCCCCCCACATAGGCACCCACAGGTTGGCATGAGCAGTTTTTGGCACAAGAACGGAAAATGTCAGCAACCTTTGATGCAAAAGAATTATTTGGAGTTTGAATTGAATATGACCTGGTAGTTTTGTAAATCGTATTCATTAATATAGGCACGATTTGAGGTTGGAGAACATCACAAAACACATAGAAGTGACGATCTCAAAGGATATTTGTTCAGGAAGTGTGAATTAGCAGGTTTGCATGGAAATGAAAACTGATTGAATTTCTCTTCCCTTCCTAAAGTAAGCCACTCCAAGCATAGAACTGGACATTATAAGAGATTCAGAGTTGGCGGGAAGGAGTTTATCCACTCCTCTTCTGCAGCATGTACAACTTGTCTCCTAGGGTAGGGAAAAAGCTCAGAGTAATTATGTTAGGGCAGTGTTTCCCAAACTTGGGTTTCCAGCTGTTTTAATAATAATAATAGTAATAATAGTAATAATAGTAATAATTTATTTATACCCCACCCATCTGCTGAGTTTCCCCAGCCACTCTACAATATCCCAGCAGAGGTCAGAGATGATGAGAATTATAATCCGAAAACGCTGGAGACCCAAGTTTGGGGAAACACTGTGTTAGGGCATGAAGTACTGTGTAGAACAGATGTGGAAAGTCTTTGGCCCTCCAGATGGCAGAGCTGCAACTCCCATCATCCCTTGCCATTGGGCATGCTTGCTGGATCTGATGGGAGTTGTAGAAGAAGAGGGAACTGGACACAGGAGTTTGTATCCGGTACTAGTCCTAGTAGATTGATTGAACTTAGTAGATTCAACTAACTTAACTTCAGTGGGTCTCCTCTAAGTTGGATACAACTCACAGCTGTCATTTTCAGCAACAGCCTTTTGTTTGTTGTAACATGCCCTGAGAGGAGTATAAATGAATTCACAGAGAGTTTTCAGCCCTCTAAACTAGCAATCCACTATGCCTTACACCAGTGTTTCTCAACCAGTGTGCCTCCAGATGTTTTGGGACTACAACTCCCATCATTCCTGACCACTGGTCTTGCTAGCTAGGGATGATGGGAGTTGTAGTCCCAAAACATCTGGAGGCACACTGGTTGAGAAACACTGCCTTACACGACACACTCCCTGCAGTGAGAGCTTTTCTGGCTAAACCACAAGCAATTCCTTACTCAACTTTCTCAGGGTTTTCAGTTTTCTTAGTTTTTCCTACAATCTAAGATGCAAGAGAACACAAGTTCTGTGTCTACTTCTTTTTCTTTTCTCATGACCCCTCTGTTCCGGGCACAGTCCCATGCTGTCAGATTGAGTGCATCATCCTGCAGCCCCCCAGTGGCACTGAAGGATTTGGAGTCAAGCGAAACACACACACACACACACACACACACACACACACACACACACACACACACACGGCTGGCATGCAGAGCCCATCAGGGCAGTGAAGAGCCACACCGACTCTCTGCTGACATTTGGGCATTGCAAATACTCCACTGATGAAAACCTCTGTGTGCTGCTTTGTTGTAAACATGTCAGAGAAGCCTGTGAAGATATGTCCAGCCTTTGCCCCCTTCAGACTGCTTGATCAAGGCGAAAGAGAATAACAAAACAAGCTTCAAGCTTTTGTCCATAGGAGAACCGTAGTAGTCCTGCTACTTTGCCTGATCCTTCATGAGTCGGTGTCTCTTCAGTAATTGCATCTGGCAGACCCTGTCTGTCTTGGGGAAAGCTCCAGAAAGCTTCTGGGTCAGAGCGGTAGCTGCATCCATGGATGTGTCTCTGAACCTTATTGTCGATGTCTGTAAAAGCAAATCTGGTGGGACAAGTCTTCTGACAACGCTGCCCAGTTTT
Source organism: Zootoca vivipara (assembly GCF_963506605.1). Lineage (NCBI taxonomy): Eukaryota > Metazoa > Chordata > Lepidosauria > Squamata > Lacertidae > Zootoca > Zootoca vivipara. The sequence continues at coordinate 73,464,598 of NC_083279.1, read as the reverse complement.
ATGTCTCCACTCTCGTTCAGGTCTATGGGAAGCCCAGAGATGCAGGGGGAACTTTAAAAGGGAATGATGAAAGTTGGGATGTGATTATATAGTTTTCTGACAGCACAAAGAAAAACCCCCAAGGGGGATGCAAAGTTGTCTGGGATGAAAGGAATGACCTCATCGATTGGAATACCAGATGTGGCCACGAAGCCGAGCTGCATGGGCTGTGATGTTTTGTAGATTAACATATGTTCTTTGGTGTGAAATCAATAGTTGGAAACAAAAGGGGAAAGAAACATCTGGGCCCTTATAAGTACAGAGGTTTGGTGGACATCTTATTTTTTAGGCAGGGTGTCATTGAGATATAAATCCGGTACCATGCGGCTGCACCCATCTCTGAGAAAATATATGGCACCAAATAAGTTATTTATTTGCAAATGTATCTCAAGTTCTTATCATACCTAACCCTGAGTCCCTCATTTCAAATACAAAGTACAGGCTATTCCCTACTCCACTTAAGGAAACCTCAAGAGTTGCAGAAGTACGTAGGGTGATCCTAAAGGGAGTCCCCCCCAAAAAACGGGTGTGTGTGTTTCTGGGTCTGCCCAAGAGGCATGGGGTACTAACTGACAAGTTCCCAGCTATTACCATGAGTACTCCATCACAGTGTTACATTGTTGTTGCAGACCCCACTTCCCTCCCTTTGCAACCCAACTGTCTGCATAGCTGTTACTAGTTTTGTAGCCTTTCTCCAACTTATCTTTTTCTTTCTCTGCATGAAACACTTTGGATCTAGAATATCAATGGTACCTTTTTATAGTGAGAGGGAAAGCGCAGCATGCTGGCAATTTTATTTATTCTCCCCCTTTTAAATGTTGGGAAGTGAATAGATGCTAGAAGAGGGTATCTTTATTGCATATCATCCTTCCTTCTTCACATTTATGAGTTCAGCAGAGTTCCATCCCTTTGCAGCTTAGAAAGGAAACTTAGATAGGCTAGTTTTCACCTTTTAGTTTAAGTAATCTAGGATGCTGTAACGCAGACTGGCTTCTCCTGGTATTTTCCCATTTTATCCCCCTTAAAACAATAATTACATAGGTGGTCTTGTGAAAGGTAAAAATAACATTTACTCACCCAGAATACTTGTCGGAGAATAATAGATTCAGCAGCTTTGTTCAGGCAGGCTTAAGATGGTTGATGCAGTCTTGCTTAAAATGTAGTCTGAGCTTGGAGCTCAGACATGCAGATGTTTGCACATTGCTGACAGAGCAGAAACAGGTGGAACAAGGGGAAGAGGGTGTGCTTCTTGTGTCTATCTAGGAAAACATGAATTGTTGTTTGGATTGTATTTTAAATATCTCACATTAAATTGGCTAGTCAATGGAGAGTCAAGAAACAAGAGATGAAGTCATGCTTGGCAATAATGGCCAGACTTAGAAATGCTAGGCAATAGTAACAATCAACACCTATGGCATTGAATGTCACAAAGGGAAGAAGCCAATGGACCCTGCATGCATATAAGGAAATGGGACACCCCTGTTGCAAGGGACTTGGATGCTAGCTGCATAATCTGTTGCTCTTACACTTTTCTCATTCAGTGACATGCTGTCACTTAACTGCATGATATGGCCCTTAACTGCATGATGGGAAACACTGGATGGGTTTTTTTTAAAAAATAAATAAATCCATTTGTATCTTTCCTTATTCTCCCTTCTCTTTGTTTTTCTCTTTCACTCTACATGTTAGCCTCCCTTCCTCTGTCTTTATCACTCTTCTTTCTTTCTTTCTTTCTTTCTTTCCTTCCTTCCTTCCTTCCTTCCTTCCTTCCTTCCTTCCTTCCTTCCTTCTTCTTCCTCTTCTTCTTCTTCTTCTTCTTCTTCTTCTTCTTCTTCTTCTTCTTCTTCTTCTTCTTCTTCTTCTTCTTCAGAATTGCTAATGTACAGGACTTTTCTTGGTTCATCTATCTGATTGTCTCTCTCCCACTGAGTAGCCAATATGGCAATACGGTATATTTCCGAGAAAGGCATACAAATTGGTTGCAAATGTATAGTGCCTGTTCAAGAAAGGAGAAGGGGGGGCAGAGAAAAAAGGGAGGTGGGGGTGAACACTTCCTAATCTTTAAATGGGTTCTGGTGCCCTGAACCCTGAGAGCTGATTTGATTTCCTTTCTCATCCTTTTAGCTTCTTTTATTATTAACAATTATGGCATTTTTTTCTGCCTTTGTCCCAGTTAGGAATGGACTGAACAGTTCATTCGCTCCCCTTTTTAATCTCACTGGCATTTGTTTGTGTGCTGCCCTGTCCTATCCCATCCCATCTCATTGTGTGCCATTTTATCTTGTTGTACACATTTTATGTGCACTTCCATATTTTTGTATATGCTTCTTGTACACACTTTCCCCATATTACATTGCAGCACCCAAAGAGGTGCCTAATATGCTTGGGAGTTGTGTTGTGATGCAGAAGGAAGTTTGGGAGTCCCCTGGGAAAAACAAACCAAATAAATACAGTGTTACCTCGGTTTAAGTACACAATTTGTTCCGGAAGTCTGTACTTAACCTGAAGCGAACTTTCCCACTGAAAGTAATGGAAATTGGATTAATCCATTCCAGACGGTCCGTGGAGTACTTAAACTGAAGCGTACTTAACCTGAAGTGAACTTTCCCATTGAAAGTACTGGAAAGTGGATTAATCCGTTCCAAACGGGTCTGCGGAGTACTCAACCTGAAGCGTACTTAACCCGAAGTATGACTGCAATTGGTTCTGGAAGTCTGTACTTAGCCTGAAGTGTACTTAACCTGAAGCGAACTTTCCCATTGAAAGTAGTAATGGAAAGTGGATTAATCTGTTCCAGAAAGGTCCGTTGAGTACTTAAACTGAAAGTACTCAAACCGAAGCATACTTGAACCGAGGTATGACTGTATCTCTTCCTGTTATCAGAGAAGTGCCTGGTTCCTGATGGAAGGACTACTTAGGTCAGAGATAATGCTGCCCATTCTAGCACCACTCACCTGGGAGGAACCCCCATGAATTGAATAGTATTTCTGAGCAGACATGATTAAAATTGCACTATTAGTCATCAGTGTATCGTGTTAAAAATCATTCTGCTATCAGTCTTGACATTTGTAGAGAAATGGATAAGAAATGATTTTAGAATTGTGCTAAAGATAGATATTTGCTGTATTGCCTTTTGTAAAGGAGACAGGAACAAATGAGGATTTGTTGTTTCAACTTCCTCTTACTTACATTCTCCTTTTTGTCATCTTTGTAGAGTTGCGTTGTACAACACAGTAGAGGATTGGGATTTTCTAAACTGATACCCAGTGCAAAGTTATCAATGCAACAGATCAACACCACAGTGGTGGGAAATCCAATTTCTTTCACACTCACTCATCTCCTTGACACTCTGTTGACATCTCAGTGAGATGTTTATTTTGACCATCTCCTAGATCCCTGACATTACTGCCTCACATAGGCTTGATGCACACAGGCCTTTTGTTTATTGCTTTGGGCAAAATGGAGTCTGGCTCTACAGTAGAATAAATATTTTAGCTTCCCTGCACCTGCTACACTCTATTCACAACTAGAAGATGGAACCTTCCTCTATAAAAACAAGAAACTCATTGAAAGTGTGTGGATGTGATCCATTTTCTGATAGCCTACAGCAGTGAGATAGTTTATTTGGATTGGATCTATGAGGTCAGCCTCTTCGGTTTATGTGAACTGGGGTCAAATCTATGAGGGTCTGATGTATATTTACAAATTGCCTCTGTGAGGTGCCAGACAATTTGGTTGATTGATGCGTACGATGGTTATTTCTCACGCATGTAGTCATGGCCCCTTATATGGGTCACCAAGATTGTGACATTTTCTAAATATTGGCTAGAAGTATAAAATCCAGCATTTGTAAACAGCTGCTGAACCTGGATATCTTATATAGCATATTTTTTTTCCAACACTCTCCATGAACATTTCTTTGAGAATGTATACATCACACTCACACAAAATCTATTAAAATGTGAGATGTATCACCTGAAAACAAATAACTGAATATAGTTGCATTCCCATCGTTAGCAACACACACACACACAAACACACACACACACACACCTTATAGAAAAGTCTACTAGAAAATATAATTGTCGCTTCCAGATGTGTTGATGGTTCACAGTGAGATGAAACTGCCAGAGCTCCCTGGGTTGACAACAGACCTCGACAGAACTGAGAACTGAAGTTTCTATAGATGTCTAAACAGGCTGCTGGGGATGTCACAGTAAGAGTGAAATATATGAACCCCACATTAGTCGACATTATTCCACACACCCCTCACACCATAGGAGCCCACTCCTAGGAGCCATAGGGGCTCAGCCCCCACAATAAAATATTTGAAGGGGCCAGGCCCCCATAAAGTTTATGGGCATTCCCATTCAAATGGGGTGTGTGCACTGCATCATGTGATCAGTTATGTGGGGCGAGGCTTACCTGGGCCCCCACTATATTTTATTCAAGTTGGTACTCCTGTCTCACACTCTGCCTTCCAATACCACCTTCAACAATATGTGAAGTGAGCTTTAATCCCTTCTCCAGCATGGATTGAAATCTGAGCTGAAAAAGAAATTGTTAGCTTTGCTCCTGCATAATTTTTCTCTCTGCCCTACACAATGCAGTGGAACAGATTAGATCCTTTAGCTAATGCTGGGCATTGACTGTAACAATAAAGGTCTGATTTTATTGTTTAGTTTGCGTGGAAGTAGCTAGGGTGCACCTTGGATTTTACCCCTCTGGTATTCCTTCCCTATGCAAGTTTCTTTCATAGGGCAGGGGAATACGCAGATAATTCTCCATTTTTTAATGTGAGTGAGTGTTTTGTTGTTGTTGTTTTTTAAAAAAGATCATGCATCATTTCTAAATGAATCCATGGCAAGCTTATGCGAGTTCACCCATATTTATTTAGCATGTATGACTAGATGAAGGACAATTGGGTCATATTTAGGTATCTGGTGAACACATGTCTCAAGCACAAATCGGGTTCCACTTGAAAGCCAAAAGTATCCATTCAAATACAACAGCACAATATGGTGTGGATGGGGGTGGGGGGCAGTTGCATTGCTAAGTACCATTCCTGTCAAAGGCATTCTTCTGTAGGTCTCTGTAAAACTCATTCCATATGGCAATCACAAAAGCAGTGGGGAGCGAGGGGAAGACTTGCATTTCCCCTCATGCAAATTATAATGCATCCAAGTATTGAATTTGACACCCAAATAACTTTGTAACATCCCTGATGTTTAAATACATTGCTTGCCCTGTCAGCGCCAGGAAACAAGAAATACACAATAGGTGAGGCTGGTGCCTTTTCTCGAGTGAGCATCTGTTGGAGAATGCACAATTGTGGCTCACATTTTCTGAAGTATTTGTTGTTGTTGGCGAGTTTGTAAACGGAAAGCCTCCTGAGAAGAATGTGACATTTCTTGCAATATAGGATCAGTTCATTTAGCGCTGGCGGGTTGGGGTAGGAGGCATTTTTAGCCCAAGGGCCACATTTCACCTGAGCAGCCTTCCAGGGGCCACATGCTGGTGGTGGGTGGAGCCAGAGACAAAGGTTGGTGAAGCAACAAACGTAATTTTTACCTTTGTACTATAGGCTAGTTTCTACATATACACACCTCTCTGTAAACCCCATCCAGGCAAGCAAGATGCATTATGGAAGTTTAAGGAAACAGTGCAGCCAGGCAAGGGCATTCAGAGGGATGCAAAACAGAGGCAGTAAGGGGTGTGGCCTGGGGTGAGGGGTGTGGTCTATGCTGAGGAGTGTGGCCTGAGGCAAGTTAACAAACAAGGTTGGAAACTTTTACTGTGTTGCTGAGCTAAAATGGAAACTTGTTTGCTAAGGGTAGGAACCCTCGGGCCCAGAAGTTGAATACAGCTCTCCAAGCTTCTTTAGAACTCTCCCCCAGCCATACCCCATCTTATATATTATCCCCACAGAAATACAAATGTGGGGTTGTTATTTTTTTATTGTAGTACTGTATATCTTTCCTCCTTTTTTCCCCTTTACAAAACCACAGATACACGTGTAAGGGGAAAAGGAAGAAATAAATACCAGTTTTGTGGGATTTTTTAAACAAAGGTTAAAAATACATTTGTTTTTCTGTGACAATAACCTCTGTGTGTTCATGCATGCATAACCATGCATGTAGAAGTATTTGCCCATGCATGTCTGTGTTTATTGGAAAGAAGCAAGCATTCCCATAATGGCACGAAAGTCTGGCTTCTAGACTACATGGATCATTGATTTCTCCTAGTACAGTAAGAATCAGAAATTAACGGACTAGAACAGCACTAAAGTGGAGATAGTCTGATATCCTTTAGTATCCTCTGGGAATGGTATAAAAACTCTTCATCTTTTTTTTATAAATAATAAATAAAAAAGAAGCCTTTTGGAACGAAAGGCTGCTCCAAAAGCAATGCCTTTGTATCTGGGTCTCATGCCCAAGAATAAAATGTATACATGATGGGTCAGATGTGGAATGTGTACACACACACATTGCACACTTTGTCCGCTAAGTTACACATGGATTATGACCGTGGGTGGGGGGTGGAGTTAAGCTCAAGGTATGTGTGTTTTAAAGGGACAAGCACAGACCACCCAGATATCCACTTAATAGCCACTTCACCCCTGATGGTGCAACTGTGAATTTTGTACCTGGATTGAAATGCATCTGAGTTCAAATGCATGCTCAGCCATGAAGTTTCAATGGATGGTCTTGGACCATCAGCCAACATATCCTAGTAGTAGTAGTAGTAGTAGTAGTAGTAGTAGTAGTAGTATTTATTAGTTAATGAATCTCAGGGCAATTGATACTCATAAAAACAGCTAGAGAACTTTACAAAAAGCAACCTGAATAGATTTTAAAACAATACAAAATCAACACTTATTTTAGATTCCTTTTCATCCAGCTGCACCTACCTCACAGGGTTGTTGTGAGGCTGAGATGAGATCGCCTCATTTATGTCAGATTATTTAGGGAATGGTGGGGTGCAAATATAATCCAGTACCTCATTTGAAGGTTTCACTGGATGTTGCTTCTACCTAAACAGATTCAGAAGCGGGACCAAAAATAAATAAATCTTTGTCAAGCAAAAAAGATGTGTGATTCTGGTCATTAAATAGAGAGTCTCCAGAAAACTGAGATTGAAAAGGAACATTTAAAAAGATTGTGATTTCGGCCTTGGCTAGTTTTATGTCAGATCGTTAAGTATGCTATTATCAGGCCCAGCTGTTTCTGGACAATTAGCTGTATGACAGCCAGGCAAGAAGATCAGCTGCCTATAATTCCCTCTCTTGCACCCCAACACACAATCACACACACACATTTTCCATTTTATTTCCCTTGGAGGGGAAAGATTGTAGCAACTGAACATCTGGCAAACTCAAAAAGAAAAAAAGAAAAAGGAAACCCTTGTTTTTGAAACTAAAACTATTTGATGCATAAATACTTGTGATCTTTGTCAGGGCAGATCTTATGAGTCTTTCCTTTGTGGCATGTTCTACATCTGGGAAGATCATGCAAGAGACCAGCATTCTATTTCTCTTCTGAAACTCAGTATTTTCCAAAGCTCATAGTTAGCCTTTAATGGCTGAGGGGTTCTCCCTCCCCTCACCCTATGAGTTAGGGATGTCCAGATCTCTTAATATCAGTTTCTCACTTTTCCAAGCTTAAGCTCAGTTCTCCACATTTCCCCAAGAGTTTGTAAATTTTTTAAGGTCCAATTTTCTCCTAACATGCCTACTTTATATGCAATTTTCCCAAATAGACCCATTCTGGCAAAGCAAATTTCCTTATTATAATGCCTTTATGTATTATCTTCAGAAAATATATGGATTTTGTATGCACAGCTTACCTTAGCATATGCATTTATGTACTTGGCTGGATAACTGCATGGCAAAATTCCACAAAGCGGAAATGTTGAAGGATGACTGTGCTTTTGGTTCATGCATTGTTTCAGAAAGTACGACTTGGTAGCTTTGCCTTGAAATGTGAACTGAATCCCTCATCCCTGCTCTGAGCTGCTTTCATAAAAGCAGAGTTATGGTTACCTACCTATAGAAAACAGATAGCAGGTTGTTTCTAAAATCACTTCTTGTTTTCTTAGTTCACCACTCTCTTTCTGTAAATGGGAAGTGCATGGTACTTCTCAACTGAGCTTTCTTAATAAACCTCAGCTAGGGTTGAACAAATAATCCTATCCCATTCTGTAGCTAGTTTGGATATTTTTTGTGTGTACAAACATTCTGTTCAGTCATCTTCTGCTGTGAATTGTGGTTTTCCAAAGTTCTACTAGAATAAATATGTATTTCATTTTATACTCTCACCCACTCTTTTTCAGAGTGGGTACAAATGCTTAGGAGCTCTTTGCCTTTTGAAATAACCTATGGAAAAAAGTATATTTTCTTTGAATATGCCCAGCAGCAGAATTAATACCTGCAAATATGTTGGCTTGTGTTCTCTCCCCCCCCCCTCTTTCTGTTGTGTGGTGCCTGTGGCAGTCTGTGCCAGCTGCGTTCATTTTCTCTTTCAGTCCAGCGTCCCTCTGTTGTAATAGTCTACCACATTGTGGCAGAATTCAGTTCAGTTTTTCATTTGTTCCAGAACTAATGCACACTTCTCAATTTAGAGCTGGAAGGAGTTGATGAAGATAGGAGGAGATGGAAAGCAATAGTCACTAACCCTGACAGATTATAGTCAAGATGAATGAACCCTCTGATTGACCATGGTTCCCTGATTCATCCAGGCTGGATGGAGGGCTTTGGTTGCTTGTTTTGAGGTGGGCCAGCATGTTAAACCAGAAGCTGTGTTTTGATGCCCTGGCTTGTTCCCAGTTCAGACTGAGTAGGGGTCTGTGGCTGTGACTGGTGTGACTGTGTCATGTGAGAATCAAGAGTGTGCAGTGAGCCCATTCATGCCTCAGCTCTTGAGCTGCAATATGGTCATCCACAAATGCCCACTGTAAGAGCACAAGCACAAGTCATGCTAACACAATGTGTGCTCCCCCCTGCTTTCCCCTATCCTATCCTGGTCTGAATAGAGAGACCATTGGATTCTTATCTCATTATACATGATTAAGCTATTTTTAGCCATCTCACCCCTTGCTTTTTCCTGTAAGACCAATTGCAGTCGTTAACAGTCATCAACAGGTTTACCACACCTATCAGCCACCCTTCTGAGTAATACCCTTCCCCTGGTGACTTCTGTTTCAGTGTATCTGAAGAAGTGTGCATGCACACGGAAGCTCATACCAATAACAAACTTAGTTGGTCTCTAAGGTGCTAGAGGAATGAATTTTTTCATTTTGTTTCAACTATGGCAGACCTGTAGATAGAAAGATAGAGAAGTAATTCTCAAAAAGCATAAGCCCTGTTTGTCCTCGCTGTCACAAACCACAGCCATGCAAATAATAATAATAATAATAATATTTTTAATGATCTTTTAAAAATTGATTGGCTAAAAGGGGTGGTGGGGTTCCTCTCTGTTCTCCTTCCATCTCTTTAAAGGTATTGACTTTATTTGCTACACAGAGTGGCAGATTGCTATACATTTAGAAATGTGTTTTGCTGCTGCCAGTACACGCAATGTGGCTGGGCAAGCGCCTGCCTTATTGAACAGCGCATATAGGCTCAGTACAAAACCTGCAGATTCGCCCCATGAGCGAGGCATGTGCATTAGCACAGAGAGACATTAGCAGCTGTTGGCTCCATTAGGCACAGTAGAGGCCAGCTCCTTTGGCCCAGCTGCTGTTTGGCATGCTGCGGGTGACAGGCTTCTCCTGACTTCAGCTTGAGCTTCAAATGGGGTTTCGGAGATGAGGGATGTGATCTGAGCGGTGGGGTTTTACAAGGTAATAAAAAGCAGAGGGATAATTGCAGGTGGAGAGGAACAGCCTGGATTAAGTAACTGGCGAGCTGGCGTGGGCACGGCCTTTCTTCAACACAGCAAAAATAAAATCTGCCACGTGCCCTCCAAAGGGTCACCAGTCCTGTGGGTTAGGACTCTTGGCACTGCCTCTATCTGCAGTCCTTCCAGTCACTCCCAGGACACTTCAGCTTGGAAGCGATGCAGCTTTATTTCCCCTGCAGGTTCCCAAATGAGTGCTTTAGCTGGAAACAGCCGTGGTGCATCTGGAAGCAATAGTAGGGAGACAGCTTCCCTGTGACACAGATAGATGGCTATTAAAATATTGATGTTGCCTCCTTCCTCCACCTGCGAGCGCCTCCAGGCACAGTTATCTACCTGCATCCAAATGCATCTGTCTCTGCCTGGACACAGTTGTCCACGCCGAGGCAAATTCACTTAGCTCTTGGCACGGCTGTCCGCTGCAGCGCACACATTCAGCCTACCCAGGGGTATATTAAGTGTACAGCTGCCGGCTCTCAGACACTCTCTCACCTCTCTGTTAATTCACTGACAGGCCTGCTCTCCTGTTTATGGTCACAGGTTGCAGCCCAGCTGGGGCAGCTGCCCACTAAGCAACAAAGCTCTCTTGAAAAAGGTGTCAACAAGTAGCTCTCTTCTGTAGCTCCTGGCCCAGGGAAGGATAGCACACCATGGTTTGCCCTCAACCGCTGCTGCTTGTTTGGCCTGGTATAACTACTTCTTTCTGGAGAATCTAACCATGATTCTATGACCTGAGCCATCCATGTAAGTTTTGAGGAGCGGACAGGTGGGACAGGAATAACAGTGGTACTATACAAATCTGTAGCAACCTGGTGAATTTGCTTATATATGTTTTGTATGATGGCTGCAGCAGCCAATGACTCACTCTGAGCTGCTTTGGAAGAATAAACAGGGATGCTGGCTCCTCCACACAACCTCCTGCCAAACAGAGAGTCTCAGCGGAGGCTGGAGAGGGCTGTTAAAAGCTGAAGGGAGAGGCAACTCAGGAGGAGGTAGCATCCGAACAGCACCCTGAACAGGAGGGTGCAGTATTGTTGCCTAGAGTCAGGTGCCACCTCTGCACATGGGTGCAGACCTGGCCTGAAGGAGTGTGTGTTTGCAATCCTGGCATTCCCACAAAGTGAGCAAGTTTCATAAGTGACCCTGTTGCATCGTGCCTTTTAAAGCTTGGTCGGGTGGAGTGTGAAAACTGTTGGGACATCTTCATTGCTTCTGTGCAGTTCTGAATGCCTTGCCTGATTCCTCAACTCCTGAACTCAATGTCTTCTGCCAAGCCTGTACCATTACTTGCTTACATGTGAGAGTCTTGGGTGCAAAGCAGTATAGATTTGGGCATTAGTTCAGAAGTTGTGGATAAGGTTGGTTTTTTTTCTCCCCTGACCCAAATCCTAGAGAGCCACTGGTAGTCAGTGCAGACAATACTAAGCTAGATGGGCCAATGGCCTAAGTATCGAGCAGTTTCCTATCTTCCCATTTGACCTTGCCTACAGACTGGGACATACCTCTGCCTATTCATACAGCCCCTGAAGACATAGCCCAATCAGTCCCACCTTGCCCTCCTGTGCCTCTGCAGTGGCCTTAGATCTGAGGCTCCAGTGTTACCGATCACAATAAAACTGCCCCAAACTGCTTTAATGAGCCTTCAGTTCCCTTCTCCCACTGCAACCAGCTCTTGAGCACAGATTTCCCACTCCAAATTTTACATTGATTTCTGCAGTGCGGATAAACACGTCCCGAGGACCAGGCTGTGACCAGAAATCTCATTTGACGTGTACAATCTTAACTGGCAGATGAATCCCAGCCGTATGAAAGGCTGATAACATAGCCCTGAACTTCAAATAGCTTGCTCTTCTCCCCTTGCCTTCCCCAGTGCTTTCTTCCCCCGGCTGGAAGGAAGACACATGCCAAATGTTATACATCTTGAGAGCCTCAGCTGTTTGTTTCAAGCTGATTGTGACTCGAAAAAGAAGCTTTATTTAAATACCACGTTTGGGGGGGTATTTTTTTTTAAAAGAAAGAAAATAAGACAATAATTAGAGAGGAGAAGAGGGTGAGAGGATATCAAATATTCATGTACTTCAAAGAAAATACAATCTTCTTAGCTGTCCTATGGCTACAGAATGTTCTGGGAATGAAATGTGCTGCAGCAGTTCAGTGGAACCACCCCCCCCCCCGGCTTGCAGCCGCTACTCTCCCCATACTTGGCCAGGCGGACGTAATGCAATTTGAGGTGTGGCAGTGGGGAGTGGGGAGGGAGAGATGGATGCTAGATAAAGGCCGTGGCAGAGGAAGAGAGGGTAGGGGAGAAAGACAGTGCCTTGAGGGAAGCAGACAAGAAAGGAAAGCCGGAGGGAGAAACCAGATCAGGCTGCAAGTGGAAGTGAATGGGAGAGAGGAGGATGCTGGAAAGGGAAAGCAAATGAGAATGGAAGAGGAAGTGAAAGAGGTACAGAAGAGAAGGCTCGTCCCTTCATTCATCCCAGGCCCCTCGCAATGGAGAAATTGATGGAGATGGGATGGGGCAGCAAAGGGATAATGGTGGTTGGAAGCTGAGCCTGTGGATGATACCGTTTCAGTTGGATGAAGAAGCCATTGCTCACTGTGCATCTGAGGCCGTAGGGCATTCTCAGCATTGCTGGGGAAAGCAGAGTCCGTGAATGCCACCAGAGCAGGCAGCGGAGGGATAATTGATTGGCTGTTGCCCTCTCCATGTCCACTGATCTGTAGGGAAGGGAGCTGGTCCACCGGGCATAGCCAGATGGCGAAGCAGCTCTAATGTGGCATTATTTATAGATGTCTTCATTAGGTGATGTCCACACCAGAGGAGCCTTTCTGGCTCTGCCAGGATGAATGAGAAAGGCAGAGGCAAAGGTGGACGGAGCTCAGAGAAGAATGAGGGAAGAAAATGCCAGTCTGCAGGGACAGGCAAGTGTTGTGCCAGAGCAGCGAAAGTGTCTGGAACGTGGATGGCAAATGGTTCTGGGGGAGAACAATCTACAGCATCAGTACTATTTAGTATTACTATCATCATTACATTTAATTGCCTTCTATACCACTCTCTCAACGCAAATTTACACATAAGGTAATTAAAAACAGTTGAAAACACAAAGACAACAAGAGGAAGATTGATTTATTTTATTATATTTATATCCCAACTTTCCTTCAATGAGCTCAGCTTGGTAGGGAATGCACAGAACAAGCTATGGGAGGGGGAATCAGAGGTGGGTTTGTGACAGGGAGGGAGGGAGAGGAGATTTAAGTTCTTCCTAGGTTTCAATTAAAATATGCAGTGCTTTTCAAAAATCTGAAATTTGTATTTCTGACTCAGCTTTACAGAGCTGGCCCAACCACCCCACAGCCCTAATCTTGCAGCCTGCAAAGCATGTGGGGGTAGAATTTGGACAGTCAGGGGGCATGAAAATGTGGGGAACCATATTTGCATCAAATTGCATCTAGCACTTCTGCAAGTGGATACCGAAAAGACTGCACTCTTCCTCATAACTCCATTTGCATGATGTTACCTATAAGTACATACATAGTGCTGTGTTACGGGATTTGTGTTGGTGCAAAAAAAGGCAACTAGTAGATGAAAAACTGTTTCTGCCCCCACTAAAAATGGCTACAACTGTGGTGAAAGGGCAAAATTAAAGCCTCATACCACCACCACCACCACCCCATCTCTCCCCACCCAGTCCCAACATTTCATCTGAAGGCTCAGAAGTGAGCACTTTGAGCAAGGAAATATGAGTTGCCACAAAACGTTTCATTTTATCCAGACAGACGTATCATCTAATATAGCTGGAAAGGTCAAGCTGTGCAGTTATATAGACACATGCATAGATATGTGTTTCTGAGAGGGGGGGGCAGAAGCAACCATTTGATGGACAACGTGCTTCTGGGCCCATTCAAAGTTCTGGCTTGTTTGCATAAGAACCCATGAGGTTTCTAAGAGCTGTCATGAATGCCTCAGTGAAGGTGCAGTTAGCATGACAGTTAGCAAAGGAATTTTCTCCTGGTGGACTTTGAACTTCAGTATACAGATTGTTTGAATCTCTCGCTTCAGACTGATGCAGACATTTGTTACCTGTAATAAATATGTCAGGGCATTGTATTGCCAGGGTATTTAACTGTGAATTGCCTTTCTACTATACCTGCTTCAAAGATTGGATGTTTTAATGTCAAGGCAAGCAACAATAAGTCCCTTAAGGCTGGGTGGGACAGAATGGGTGGGACAGAATAAAATAAGTATCAGTACAGGTACATTCAGCTGAAAAGTTAGGTTAGTGCAGGGGTTGTCAACCTGCTCCCTACCGCTCACTAGTGGGCGTTTCAGGATTCTAGATGGGCGATAGGGGGTTCTACGGCACAAGCTGAATCCTTCTTCCATTGAGCACTGGTGGGCAGTAAGGAAATTTTACCATCAAGACAGATGCATTAGTGGGCGGTATGGATAAAAAGGTTGACGACCCCTGGGTTAGTGCAATGACTTTTAGTTGTACAATGTAACTTCCTTGCCATCTCCTCTCACTGTGAGCCCACTGTGCATCTCCTAAATCTGCCCCATGGATTACCCCCAACCCTCTGAGATAGAGTTAGGGAAGACACAAGGAAGAGGAGAGAGCATGGAAGTTACATCGTGCAGCTGAAAAGCATTGAGCTAGCATAACTCTTTGGCTGAACACCACCCATTAAATTTGCAGAATTTCCTTTATAGAATTTAGTGTGCAATCCTGTGGTCCTTCTGAGGACATCCCAGAGGTGATAGGATTTGCAGTGTTCCCTCTCTACTAGCAGAGATGATTCTCCACACTTGGAGACTCCCTGTCACTATGGAAAGAACCCTTGCTGATGTTCCACTGCCACAAAATGCTGGATAGAGCAAAAATAGGGACAAGTTTGGATCCAGTGGATCCCAAACTGCTTCTGCTCCCCCAACATGCCCCTGTGGTAGAGGGGGAAAGGATGTCAGCCTGTGAAATTCCCTCCAGCTTTCCACCATCTTTTGCCTGGCCAGTGGTGAGACTGGTGAAGCTTGGGATTTGGAGGTCCCACCTTTCCACCTTCCTCCTCCTCCTCTGCCCTCAGAGGATGGTTGTGTTTGCTTAAGGCAGTATTATAAGGTTGCCTCTTCCACCAGTTAAATTGCATGTAGCCAACACACAGTTTTACAGTTAAAGAGAGGGAAATCCAACAGTTATAAGGCCAAAGCAAAGGGTAAAGATGCAATATGTAGACCCAGGACATTTTTTGTGACAGTATGCACAGGTATGGAGTACTACCACTTCTCTTCCCCCCTGCTCATAGCACCTATGGCACATTTATGAATACATATATGGGTACAACACCTCATTGTTTTTAACACATTGTGTAACACAAAACCAGGCTGGTCCCCCCTCTCCAAATGAACTAGTGGGCCTAACCATTTCACTACCCCCTTTAAATTATATGCACACTACCTCTTCCCTTTTATCTCCACATAGCCTCTAGCCATTGTTTGGGGATGCTGTTTGTACCTCCCTGTTCACAGGTATTCGAAAAATTGTTTGGGACCTCATTGCTCCACTGCGGAACAAATAAATTCTTGATGTTTCCCTGGCTAGGAATTTCTTTTTGTGTGTGAAGGTTTATAGTGCAATTTTATTTTAGGGAAACAAACATTTATATATGTTCTCACAGGGCAGCAGGCTTTTCTTTCTTCCTCTTAAAGCTTGCAAAGGGAACACCATGTCTGTTGATTTGCCTCTATAATAAATAATCCTACAATGAAAGAGTTAAAGTCTTCAAGCACCCTCACATCCTAGGAAGATTCAAACAATTTAACAATCTTGATCCGTGTGGTTTGTAAAAACACACATCTTTGTAATCTTCTCCTGAAACATCGATGCTACATTTCCCCAAGACATAATGAGTTTTAATGGGCCATAAACTGCCACCATCACTAACCTGCAAGCTCTCATTTGCTTAGCACCTGAAATTGTGGATATGGTGTATAAAAACTTGATGTTCCTCCTGCTCACCATTAAATTTTGAAACCGTTCATATTAATAGCATTTTCTTCGAAAGGTGCATCTTATGTATTATTTCAATCTGATTCCTTGTCTACATCCCCTAGGGATTTATGTAAGTACAAAACTCATCTAGGTTTCTTACACCAAGAAACACAATTTTTGAGCAGCTTTTATGAAGGAGTAATTGGCCCAGTTCAGACAATATTGTGGTATGTTTGCTGTGGCCGTCAAACTACTGCTCCTGTTTGACAGGCATACCATGCCATAACATCTTGAATTGGATTTTCACATGAGTAGGGTTCATTACACAGCAAACACTCATGGTAATAGCATGGATGAATGGATACTTTCTGCTTTCCGTTTTTTTTTTTTTGTGAGTATGGATATTTACCATATGATTTAAAAAACGCTGCTTCTGCTAATTTAGCTACTGAGCAAAGTTCAAGATATAGGTACTGATGTGCAAAACCCCATATACTTTGGAACCAGGATACTTAAAAAAAAAGAAATAAAAAAAAGTCTCACCCAATCACTCTGCAAGAGATGACTTTCCACAGATACTAGCTCATCAGGCATTCTATTCTGTAAGATATAGGAATCAGATTTAGTGGCACCTACCTTTTCAAATTCCCTTGTCTATCAGACAAGTTCTGTCTCTACTTCCTTTTTGGTTGCTACTGAGGACATTTCTTTTTCAACAAACCTTTTAATTGAGAGCTTGACCCCAGTCTCTATCTGTATTGGATTTGGAATTGTTTTAATATATGGAATTGTTTTTAATTGTTTCTACATATGGAGTCATTTTGCAGTTGTTTTCATTGTAGATGTTCTTTGCTGTTGAATCATTCTGAGATTGTATGGGAAGTGATTCATAAATGGAATAAAATAAATGAATGAACAATGCAGCTGCTGTTCTTATAGTGGAATTGTGACATATTCATCATGCAAGTGTGCCCGCCCCCCAGTGTCTATCACATCAAATTTGTATGGTCTGAATTCATTCTTCTTCCTTACTTCTTTTCATTCTCATAGATGGTATTAGTGGAACTTGTATGTGGGATGGACGGACATTAAGGCATTTAACAAATTCAGTAGCTCCACACAAATGTTCATCTCCAGAGCTATTTTCCTTTGCCAAATTATACAGTTCTAAGACTCTGTAACTTCATAATGACCACTGTTCTTGCAGACTCATAGCAGTTGTGATGATGTCACAGAGACTCATGTGACCAGTGTAGTCACCTGAGGCCATAATTAACCAGGAATTGTGACAGAGGCCCCATCATAACCAGGGATGGAAAGATCTGTCAGTTTTGGTTCCCTCAGTTTCTCATTCTAAAATCAGTTCCCCCAATTCTGTTATGATGTGCAATTGAGAAAAAACCATGATAAAAATTCACAAACATTTTAGTGTGAATTCCTCCTAATACAACACATTTGTGTGTGTGCAGTTTTGCCTAATATTCACAGTTTTGCAAAGCAATTTCCCCTAAAATAAGGATTTTTTTTTAAAAAAAATGCTCCAGCATATGGATTTTTGTACACATTGCATTAATGGAAAACAGCATTGCAAAATTTGGAAGAAGTATGCATTTCACGTATTCAAGAAGCCTGAATTAGTCAGTTTCTCATTAAAATGCTGTCAAAATCAAATTTCTCCCACATCACTAGTCACAATGTAGAGAACATTGCTAGAAACATTTAACCAACTAGCTGGTGGGAGTGGAAGATTTAGGGTAATTTTTTTTGTGTGTGCCCTCCCCCCCAAAAAGAGTAAATTGTTCACACTTCACAGCAAATGACATCTGAAAGGCAATTTGTGATATGATGGCAAGGGGGTGGGGGTGGGAGGACCTGCTTTTTTTTAAAAAAAACCCACCACCAAGCCCCACTGAGCACTTGCAACACATTTGGCTTGTAAAAAGTAGCTCTCTGGACCATGGCCAGCATATTTAATATACAAAATGCTGATTCCACTAAGCCCAGCTTATTTTCCCCATATAAAAAAGGAGCATTTGAAAGGACTTTCCTTGACATCAGTAACCTCCCTTGAACTTGCAAAGAGCTCAATCAACAGGCACATAATCATTTACAATTATAGGAGTCATTTTTCTCACACAGAGACAGGGCAGAAGCTGAAATGAGCAAGAATTTGTTTGAAAATTGGGCTCTCGGCAGCATTTGAAAGAATCAAATTTGGAGGTGAAAGGCTATCCATGCTCCTAGGCTGCCACCGGTATACATCTCTGTTTCTCCCTTATCAGCAGAAGGCAGGAGATACGTCGCTTCTCTTACATCCAGAGATATTTCAATGTTTATTTTAAAAACTGACTGGATGTTCCTTTAAATAAGAAAAGCTTTTTTCCTTGAGAAAGACAGAAAGAGAGAGAGAGAAGTTAAGTTTGTAGCTTTCAAAGAAGAAAAGAATGAAAGAATCAAATATGAGTGAGAATCAAATATTTATATGCTTCAAAAGCAAAATAATATAATTTCAGTGACATTGTTGCTAAATGGCTGTTCTTCACCAGCACTGAGTGACAGATAAAACAGTCTTGTGTCAACTTGTAGTGGCTGCTCATCTCTGTAATTTCTCCTTTGCATTCAAGACTCTGGCAGTTTTCTTCAGCTGCCTGTGTGGGGTGTTGTTGTGGGGGGTGGGTGGGGGGTGGGGAGCAGCCAGGGAGATTACACTGTCAGGAACAAAAGTACCAGCCATTAATTCGGTCCTTTGCTGTACTTGTTTTACCGCAGCGGATAGTGGTGTTAGGGATTTGTTTCTGCATCTTGAACAGATTACACATAAAAAGAGATAGAATAATTCACAGAAATGGAAATGTTGCTTCCTTTAAAGATTCATGGGGAGGAGAAGGACAGAAGGAAGCGTTTCAAGAATGAGGAACATCCGAGCTCATTGCCCCTCCTCGCTCTCGCTAGGAGATGCCAGTGACTATGATGATGCCCCATCTTAGGTTTGTCAAAGAAGACAATGCAGGGATGATGCCGCACCGGATGCAAAGATGTGGGAAGAGCCTTTCCTAGCGAGGCTGCCTCCTGCTCCTCTCCCATTGGCTGAAGGACCTGTGCATCAGGATGCAGTGCTCCTGGTCCACATGATCTTCACTCCAGCTTCGTGAAGGAGGCGTATCTCCACTAAATCCAGTGGAGCAACATCCTTATGGAGGAAACAAAAACACACCACATTTTTATACCGCCCTTCCGCTAGAGCACAGAGCAGCATGGAGAGACCTCCCCCTTTATCCTCAAAACAACCCTATGAGGTAGTTTAGGCTGAGTGATAGTGACTGGCCTACGGTCAGGCTTTGTGGTTTAGTGGGGATTTTAACCTGATCCCCTTCATCCCAGATTCAGGTAGGCCACCGTGTTGGTCTGACGCAGTCGAAATAAATATTAATAATTAAAATAAATAAATAAACAATATATAAGAGTTTGGGGACTTCTGTTTCAGTATATCTGAAGAAGTGTGCATGCACACAAAGGCTTATGCCCAGAAAAAACCTAGATGGTCTCTAAGGTGCTACTGGACAATTTTTTTTAATTTTCACTTTCATCCCAGTTCAAGTCCGGCATCTTAACAACGGCAACAGTTTGGCATCATGCATGTTTTGAGTTTTCGGCTTGTAGTCTATATCGAGTGGACGTTGCCACAGTGTTGTTACACCAGAACAGATGAATTCTTCTGAATGCTTCCACAGCCATGCTGTAAGCTTTAGTATTTTGTTTTTATTCTTTTTTCTTATTGCCTTTGCTCCACTCCTGTAACACAGAGCAATGAATCACTAACCACTGGGTATAAATGCTATTTGCGCTAGCAATGGGCAGGAATTGTACTGCACCACTGAGCAAGGACCATCAGACCCAGTCTAGAATTGTATAGCTACACTTGTGTTTCATTTTCATTTGTGGATATATTGCAGTGGATGGTGGTGGAGAGGATCTGCTACTAGCAAAAGTGAGGGGTGTGTGTGATTTGGAATTGGTTCCTGTGAGCATTTCTCCCTTCACCCTTACTGGAGTTGCAATAGCAGATGTGTGATTTTCCTTTCTTTCTTTTTTTGACAGTAGAAGATCCAAATCGCCACCACACAGTTGATTTACTTATTTAAAAATATTTCCCGCCTGCCTTTATGCATCAAAACAAAGCCTCAAAGGACGTTTGCTGCAATTTAAACCAGTACAAAAATAAATAAATAAATCACCTGTCCACAGTTAAAAGAAGAAATAAAAAACTGATATTGTTTTCATGGCTATGAGTTAGTCTGTACATATGTTTGTGATTAATCAAATATGTATATATGGAAATGGAAAACAGCATAGGAAGCAACATAACAAATAGTGTCCCTCAAAACTAGATTTCATCAAAATGGCTTTTTAATTAGTGCCTGTATCTGTTTGAAGTTTAGGAGCACATTCCACATTCTGGATGCCACCACAAAAAAGGTCCTGCACACTGACTATTTAGGCAGCTGGATTCACATAGAAGTGCAAATTTAGTCTGGACCTAAGCCATTTAGACCCTTAACAGTCAGAACCAGCATATTGAATTGTGCTCAGAAAGATACTGGTAGCCAGTGCAGCTCTTTATCCACTGGTAAAATAAGATCAAATTTGCTTGCCCCAGATCTAGAGATATTGTATTCTGTTCCAACTGCATTTTATTCTAAGTGTTTTCAGTAGTAGTAGTAGCAGCAGCAGCAGCAGCAGCAGCATATTCCAGTCATCTTACACCGATGCTACCAAAACGTGGATAGACATTGCAGGGGCATAATTGTCTATAAGTGGATAAATTCTCTAATCAGTATAATGAAAAACGGAGCTGCAGTTGCCTGGTCTGTTAAGTTAATGGGACAACACTGGTGCATCCAATTGCTACTTTTTCTTAAAAAAACAAAACAAAAAACAACAACACTATTTTCAACCCTTCTGCAGCATGCTCATAACACCCATTCACAACAGCCTTGGAAGTAGAAAATCACAGGTGTTTGTGACATCCCCAGTGACAATTATTCAAGACGACTACATTGAACCTCCAGATTCAGAGACAGGATGCCTGTAAATGTCACAGGTGCTGGGGGGAAACAGTCAAGCCCTCCTTGTGGGCGTCCTAGAGGAATGTGATCAGCAGCTGTGGGAATCAGGATCCTTATGTTCTCTTCCCTTTTAGCAGCAGGCCTATTGTGTGTTTGAAATCTAAAGAGAGAGAGATTGAGAAAAGAATCTGATTTCTATTAACTCAATATTTCTGGCTTACAGGAGTAATATGATGGAATTGGCAGAGGTAGCATGACTTACATGCTGCATTTTGCAATGGCTGTGCAGATTCTCTCCTCTTGAGCATGTGGGTGCAAGTCCAATATGCAGAGTTCATTAGAGCCCATGACAGGGAATCCATATATATATGGAGTTCTATTCTGCCTTTTCTTTGAGAATGTGTATTGACTGCACATTTGACAAGGAGTAATATCTGAATATTGATCTGGGAATCAAGCAGCAATCTTGAAGGTCAGGTACTAATTCTAAGAGGCAAATATGGATTTTGAGGCCATATATTGAGCTCAGATAAGTATTTGAATTTCAGCAGGGGTACCCAAACCCTTCACTTCAATTGAATTGGCTTTCCACGCATTGCAAGATGGATTTAATATTGTAGGTTGTATTTAGCCATATCCTTAACAGGGAAAGAACATTTCAATATCATTTTCAAGTTGTCAAGCACAATGGATTCACCCTTTCCTGCAGTTGGCGGATCTCTATTATCAAGGTGTGGGGGAGTGGAAAAAGTGTGTTTGACATGGTGAACCCATGTCAGTTTTGGGTCCCACCCCCATGATGTGGATGATAAGAAGGAACAACTGTTTTTATTAATGAGGTATTATTCTTCATTCCTTCCATTTTTACACCCAAGGAGTTTGTGCATATATGCATGTACATGTGTCAGCTCCTGTATAAATCAGACTCGAAGCACATGGAAGTAATGTTTTCAGCACCTGCTGGTGCATCTGAGAGAACATGACCATGTATATAACAGACTATTTAATGTTTCAGATAAAAAAAAATTCTCTATATACCCTGCTGCTTCCTAATTTTGTTTATTTGATCTTTGGCTAGTGCCCTCCTGTTGATTTGCAATAGTGTTTGCAATAGTGCAAGAGATCTCATCTTTGCAGGAGGCCCCTCTGCCACTCTCTGACACCCTGATTTGCCCCTGACTCTCGAGACTGCTAATGTACTTGGTATTCTAAAATCTGCATGTAAGCTTGTGGCCTGTATCCTGCTGCAAATATTCCCTTAAATCTGCCCTCCACCAACATGCCAGTGTGGTGGTGCAAGGCTTATTTACATTCCAACTTTCATGTCAATTTTCTTTTCTGTGGCTCCTGAGTCCATCTCAGCATTCCACTTCTTTTAATGATGAAAGTGTCCACTCCCAGACCCATAAAAGAAGTGTTATCTCATTATTACATCTTTTATTGGAAGGGCAGGGTCCATGTGGTGCTGCATCAGACTAAAGTGAATTGAATCGAACCCCTCAGTCACTTGGTAGCTTTCTGCTAGCCAGGATCCCCATGTATTCAGTGAACTTTTAAAATAAAAAGTCATGTTTTTCCCATTCTCTTTGCTCCCTTCTCAGTCCCTTTCAGTAAGATCTGAAAAAGATTTTGCTAAAGCCATAGAAAAGCTGTGGCAGCCACTGGTTAAGGATGGGAGAACTATATTTATGGTCTGTGTCACTTTTTGCGTGTTTTTACTCATAATTCCATTGTTTTTTCTGCATTATTTATTTATTTATACATGCCCCACCCATCTGGCTTCCAACAAACACAAATTAATAATAAAACATCAAACATTAATAATAACAATCAGATCCTATATAAAAAGTCACAATAACTTTAAAATAAACTTTAAAATAAAATAATACCCCTCCCCACCCTCTCACACTATATATAAGCATCTGGTGACTTCTGTTTCAGTGTATCTGAAGAAGTGTGCATGCACACGAAAGCTCATACCAATGACAAACTTAGTTGGTCTCTAAGGTGCTGCTGCAAGGAATTTTTTTTTAATTTTGTTTAAAATAAACAACATACCAAATAAAGCAATTTGCAATAATGAATCAGAATTCAATAGTAAACACTAAAATTAAACATCAGCAAGTAATGATTAGACAGATAACACTTATTACAATTAAGAATTACTCATTTATAATCAATTTAAAATAGCAGCAAATCACAATATATAAAATACCACAAATCATACAAAATGATGTAAGGCGATTAAATTAAGAAACAAAGACACACAACTTATTATTTAAAACAAAACAAAACAAAACAAGAAAATTTTAAGAAATCCACTCTTTCTGTATGTATTATTGTTGATGTTTTCTGCCACTATAGCCACAACAAGCATTGAAATGGTTTGACTTCATCCCTTCTCTTTCAAGATTACCCACAAATCTATTGCTTGGCTATTCCTTTAAAAAAAAAGGAGTCATTTTGGGAAATTCTCAGTCATGAAGCAGTGCTACTGCTGTTTACTGTTTCAGCCTGTCACCAAACCAATGGAGCATTATTAGCAAACAAGCCTCTGCAAACTTTTGGCATTATTAAAAAATACTCTGCATTCTTTTTCCTTGCACCATCATAAACTTGGATGGCTTTATGGCAAACAAGGAATGATGGACAGGGAGGGGGTGTATTTTAAATAATGCCTCAGTGCCCATATACCAAGAGGGTAAGTGCAAGGAACTCATCCAACTCCCAGCAGAAAACTTGAAACTTATTTTAAATCCTGAAAAGACTCTTGCTAGGGATCACGATTGTATCCGAGGGTTTTATTAAATGGAAAGAATTAAGTACAGATTCATTCTCTAACCTCATAAGCAGGACTCTTGAAATCTACTTTTTGGAACCTGCACAAATTCCTTTCCTATAAATATGATTGCAATATGAGCTTATTATTCCATTCTATGAATATTTTTGCAAGGAAGTTTGTTCGGTAGAAGAAACACATATGGCAGGAGAGAAGCACAGGTGGCTGAAATTAGCTTGGATTTCAGTCTAGAGGAACACAATGGGATGGATTTTTTTTTTAAAAAAAAAAGGGATGCTGCTTTATATTGGCTACTAGACCTATCTGAAGAAGGTAGCACATAGACACACCTAGCAGACTACTATTAACATATAACACCGTGCTTGTGGGATTTTCATTGGCTGCCAATCAGCTACTGAGCTAAGGCCCTATACTGCTCAGAACCAGGTTACTTGAGAGATCACCTTATACCTTATAGATCACTGCAGTCTGAAAGTTCCAGCGATCTCAGAAGCCCACTCCACAGAAACTCTGAGCAGGGCTTTTAGTGTAGCTGTCCCTGTTCTGTTGTTATACAGTGGTACCTCGGTTTATGAACACAATTGGTTCCGGAAGTCTGTTCATAAACTGAAGCGTTCATAAACTGAAGCGAACTTTCCCATTGAAAGTAATGGAAAGTGGATTAATCTGTTCCAGACAGTCCGTGGAGTACTTAAACTGAAGCGTTCGTAAACTGAAGCGAACTTTCCCATTGAAAGTAATGGAAAGTGGGTTAATCCGTTCCAGACGGGTCCACAGAGTACTCAACCTGAAGCGTACTTAACCTGAGGTATAAGTGTAATTGGTTCTGGAAGTCTGTTCATAAACTGAAGTGTTCATAAACTGAAGCGAACTTTCCCATTGAAAGTAATGGAAAGTGGATTAATCTGTCCCAGACAGTCCGTGGAGTACTTAAACTGAAGCGTTCGTAAACTGAAGCGAACTTTCCCATTGAAAGTAATGGAAAGTGGGTTAATCCGTTCCAGACGGGTCCACAGAGTACTCAACCTGAAGCGTACTTAACCTGAGGTGTGAGTGTAATTGGTTCCGGAAGTCTGTTCATAAACTGAAGTGTTCATAAACTGAAGCGAACTTTCCCATTGAAAGTAATGGAAAGTGAATTAATCTGTTCCAGGTGTGTCTGCGGCGTTCATAAACCGAAAACTCATAAACCGAGGTGTTCATAAACCAAGGTTCCACTGTACTGTGTTTTAGGACTCCAGACATAGACCAGATAAAAAACTTCAGGCAGCACAGTTTTAAAGTTCTAAGAACAATTTTATTGTTTCTGTCAGACAAAAGCAATACGGTGTAGTGAGAATAAGGCTTCTCTACTTGCACCAAAAACCATGTGCATGTACAGAGTATAAATACAACTTCATACAATAAAGATCGGCCCCCCGCCCATCCTTCTGCAGTATTCCTTTAACCAATCAGCTGCCTTCTTAGTTTCAAACTGCATTGCTGTTTTGCTCCCCCCCAGGGGATGTTGAATAACTATTATTGCATCTAAGTAGCTGGCAGTTACCTACTCAAGTGCAGCTGGACACCGTTTTGCATATCTTCTGAATTTAGACATTCTGTGGTTTAGCTCGTCTAGTTTCGGGTCGGCTAGGGGAGTTTCCAACCGTTAGCACAACAGGTGTTTCGGCTTGTGTGCAACGAGAACTTTTGCATGCTTGAGCAGCATATTCTAAAAATTGCATTTACAGACAAGATGAGAGGTGCATCAGACAAAATGGAGTTTTAAAAGTTTTATAGCCTTTGGTCTAGTGGTCAGGGGTGGTCAGATGCCACACTGTGGAACAGCACTCCTGAGGAGATATGACAGGTGCCTACTATCTGTGTTTTCTAGAAACAACTGGATATATTTTTGTTGCAACAGGCTTACGCAGCTGAATCTTTATGAGTGTCAACTTTTGTTAGGGATTCATCTTGTTTAAACGTGTTTGCTTTTTAGCGGTATTTAAACTATTCTGAATTATCTTATGTGTAAATCACTTTGAGGTGTTTTTTTTAGAAAGTGGTTAATAAATTGATGATGATGATGATGATGATGATGATAATAATAATCATAATCACCATGTTCTTTTCAAATGTCCTCCACCAACCATGACAATGGAACTGCCAGTCTGTCTATCATTGAACAGAAGACCTTATCACCTATTAAATCTACCATTATTTCTGTCTGTTGCATGAGGTACCAGCCCCCAGCATCCTGGGCAGTTGCAGGAACCCAAGAAAGCTACCAGAGACCATTGGTGCTAATGCTTGCCCTGGGTTAACCTGGAATAGGCAACAGCAAGGAACTATTTTCCACCATTTGCACGGTGTAGCATCACTGTTCAGTATATCCAAGAGCATTGCTACACTGCTGTTACCTCTGCCTGCTACACTGGGGTAAACCAATGCCAGTCACTGCTGTTAACAAAGCTCACACTTTGCCAAAGTTCCACTCGAATCAGGAGCTGACCCTGAACATATCTGCCACCATCCCCTCTGCTTGCCAGTGGTTCCAAAGATAACGTATTGATGGCTGAGCTGCTTGGCTCAGTTGCTTGCTTGTCTATTTTCTGAGAGTTCTTTCTCAAATCACAATGTTGGCATATATCATAGATGGTACAGTGTGGGTGGGCGTTGTCCCCTGGGTGTTATAGTTTGATTCCACCTGTCCTACATCAGCACCACAGGAGCATCAAGCCTAGCACTTAATAGATCCACCCACCCTCTGCCAAGAAAAACACACCTGGTTTAGATCCGGGTAAAGCATGAACAGAGTCTAAATGACTCTCTAAAGAAGAGTTTCCAACACTTGTTACCACACTAAACATCAATGATTCGAATGGCCTGAACCCTATTCTGTGTTAGCACATTGACAATATAAGGTACTACTAGTCATTTTTTTCATTAAGCATGTGCCAGGACTGCAAGGCTTCTAGGTAAGACCTTGCACCTTTAATACATCTTAAATAGCATTTGATTAACTTAATATATAACTTATTCCTGGGGCTAGATGAGCTATCAGGACCATCATCTGTCCTTGTGGATGCTATGGAATACTAGCTGTCTCTGATCAGCACCCAAGTTACCTACTTACTGCATATGATGCTGTTTCTTTTACTTTTCTTTTTACAAGACATTACTAGGAAGACACATGGGGGAAAGAAAGCCACATGCCCCTTGTAATTTGTACTTAGGCTCTAGGATTCTTCCAATCCTAGCCTGCAACATAAATCTCTGGCTTGTGTCTTCACTGTCCGCATATGGGTCAGTGGGGGTTTCCTTGGGACCAGTAATTACCCACTGAGTCACTTGCAAAGGTTACACAGTTCCAAAAGTTACTCTCTCATCTTATAATGCCCAAAACAAAGCTGTCGGCTTGGAAACCAAAGAGGACCCTGTGGAGCTTTGAACAACTATCCCTCCTGGCGTAGTCGGAGAAATACAGTTTGCAGAGATATTGCTGATATAAAATAGATATTTCAGTTCCATTCTGCGTCTCCCACCTTGGCTTAGTCAGGAACGGAATGCATGTAGATCTATTGATGTCATACGGGAGGAAGAAACTAAATGAACAGGCAAATTCATGAGTGGGGCTCAGATTATAATTGCAAAACATAATATCCTTGCTTGCTTGCCTGCCTGCACACACTCTGCCATCTTCCAACTCTTGTAAGAGAAATAACAGCAGGTTTAGCGATACTAACAGACTCTTGTCTCCTATGTAAAATTGTTCTCTGTACAAACGTATTGGGGGCTGTAGGGCACTGTGAGAGAGCAATATTGAAGTTTCATTAATACATCCCCTTAAGCAACCACTCGGCCTGGCTCACTCACCCAGCTGTCTGGTTCCCTTCTGGCTGAAAATGCCAGGGCAGGAATCTCAAAACCAGCTGACATGGAGAGGAAGGGAGTGGAAGCAGGGGGGATAAGATTAAATTGGATATTTTCCATGTGTTTATTACACCCAGTGCTTCATTTCTCTCTCTCTCTCTCTCTCTCTCTCTCTTGTATCTGGCAATATATGAGATATATTTAAAAGGTTACCGAATTGCTTAGTTTTCATCATATGCACAATAAATATACAGCAAGATGTGATCATTATAAAAATGTATCCCTAAAATGTCATAGAAATGCATTTTCCTCCCAGGCTACATTTTATTATAATACTCCAGCAACAGCAACGACAGTGGTCGTACTACAGATGAGAGAGAGAAATGGGAACCTTAAACATTTGGGACTAATAGAGCAATGTCATTTGCAAATATCCCCCTCCCCCATGAAGATGTTTGTCCACCCTCCCCCCGGCATCATTTTATAGTTGGGTTGTTGTTGTTTTAAAAAGAAAAGAAAAATACAGTTGTCATAGCATCATCTTCACAGCATCTTTAGAAAATGTTAAATAAAATTATTTATTCAAACTATTAGTCTGCTTTTCCACTGAAAGTGCCTAACAACAATTAAAACCAACCCTAAAATTATATGTGTGCGCATATATAGAAGAAACAAGTTGCAGCAGCTAAAACAGAGACATGAGAAGGGTTTTGCCAAACAGCGAAACACTGTTTCAGGGTGTGGGAGGGGGGGGCAAACCAAACTTCCGAGAGCAACACACCAACAACTCTGTGTACTAGTCTATTAATATCAATTTAAATAAAAAAAATTCCTTCAGTAGCACCTTAAAGACCAACTAAGTTTTTATTTTGGTATGAGTTTTTGGATAGACCAATAATTTTACCAATTATTGGTGCTCCCTATGCTGGTTTGATTACCAGCCATTAGGTGCAGTTCTCTGCAACCAGTAGCCATCTGGAAATGGTAGGAAAGTCCATGAGCAATGACCAGGTGTCGGCAAACTAAGGTCCGCGGACTGGATCAGGCCCAATTGCCTTCAGGATCTGGCCCACGGACTATCCATGGATGAGCGTGGGGATTCTGTTCATTCAGGCTGCGCCATTTCCCCCCCAGCACCATTCAAATTCCCCCCTCTCCCTCACACACACCACGGCGGCGCCTCCTCCCTCCCTCCTCCTGGCTTCTCCCCGCCCTGCCTAGAGGAGGAAGGGAGCTGGCTGAGCGCCATTTTAAGCAGCCCCTCTCTGGAACCAGCCCTTTCGCGCTGTTTATCTTCCCTCTGCCGCTGCCGCTGCCCTGGTGCTCCTGTAGGCCAGAGAGCGGAGTGGACGAGCTTGCCTTGCCTACCCACGAGAAGCAGCAGTGGTGGTGGTGGCGGCAGCGGCAGTTCCTGGGAAGGTAAGTGCAGTGGCTGGGGTTGGGGGTGCGGGTGGGGGTGGGGAGGAGGACTACTTCCCCCCCTTGCCTCTTCTTCCAGCTCCCCCCCCCCCCCGTGCTGCTTTTCTGGCCTGCCACAAGGTCTGAGGAACAGTGAACCGGCCTGTAGCTAAAAAAAAGTGCCAACCCCTAGCAATGACAGTAAGGCATATGGTAAGTCCCTATAGGCATGTAAGATGGAGCAAATAGCACACAGAGCCTCTCTGCAGGGTGAATGCAGCATGTAGATGTGTACCGTAGATGGGACCTAATCATTCTGATGCTTATTTTGGGGAACTCAAGTAGATGAGACAGCAGGAGATCTGTAATAGGCTCTGTTACATTTTTTTAAAAAAAGAAAACATACAAAATGCATTTATTTAACCCCCTCCTTCTCCCAGTGATGGGCACCATTTTGAACAAAGCTCCTCTAGCTGCATTCAGCCTTTAGCAAATGTTAACAGATCTGATTATGGATCCCCTGTCTTCATGTCTATTTTGGCCCACAAGTTTCTTACATGTCTGTCCATTTTGCTGGTTTTGTGATGTTTTGCCATCAAGAATATTTTTTGCCCAGCATGTATTATTGGATGATATTTCAGAAGCTGCTAGGTGTTTTCTTGGGATCTGCTGTGAAGAGATCAGTCTGCCCAAGCATTAGGGGTGGGTGGACCACCCACTGTTTGCCTCAAAACCATCTGTCTTTGGTGAACATATTGTGCAAGTACTTGGAAAAACCACAAAGAGTATTGTGAATACTCGCAAGGAACCCAAATGGCACAGATTCCTCCAATTTGCAAGCAAATAAAATATTTAATCCTTGCAAATATTGGGTAAGGGGCTCTGGAGGGAGCCTGACTCACTGGCCATGACCAGTTCTAAAACTACATGCTCAGAAATGCAACTTCAACATGTTCTAGAGGTTCTAGAGCAGGCATCCCCCCAACTTCGCCCCTCCAGATGTTTTGGACTACAATTCCCATCTTCCCTGACCACTGGTTCTGTTGGCTAGGGATCATGGGAGTTGTAGGCCAAAACATCTGGAGGGCCGCAGTTTGGGGATGCCTGTTCTAGAGGTTCTCAAGCTTGTCTATATTGTGGTAGTAAGGAAGGGAGGGAGGGAGGAAGTTCTGCTTCCTTCCATCATTGGTTCCCACACTGCCTGGGCAAAGATTAGATGTCTGTTTTTTCTTGCAAAGGATGGGGATAAAAAGATATGGCTAGCAGGTTAGATAGAAATCTCAGAGACAATTCTTGAGTACTTAATCCTTCTGTAAGCAGGGCATATTCATCCCCACAGAAGTCACAGAAGCAGCAATCATACACAGATCCTCCAAGTGTCACTTTTTTCCAGGGACAGTCCCAGATTTACAGAAGCCATCCCAGTCTCTGATTTTATCATGGAATGTCCTCCTTTTCCTTAGGATGTCCCTGTCTTCATTGGAGAAATGTTGGAGGGGGTAAGCAAAGGCGATAAGTAACTATACACCCTTTAGAAGACATCTACAGGCAGCCCTGGGAATTTCTTTAATGTTTTATTATGTTTTATATATGTTGGAAGTAGCCCAGAGTGGAAGGGGCAACCCAGTCAGATTTACAGGGTATAATCATCATCTAATATTTCCATTTATGTCCTTATTTCCATCGGAGAAATGTTGGAAGGTATGCACATGTAGCATATTGGTTTACCTGTTTGAGCCATCTGGAGCTACTGGCTCTAGAAGAACGTCTTCTAAGGGACGCTCGGTCTCTACCACTTCAGCAGATGACACTGTGGTCTGAAATGTGTGTTGCAGATTGGTCTGTGTCAGATGATAATGTGAGCACCTGTGCCTTCTAGCCAGAGAGTTAGAGTCGATGTCCTCTTGGCCCCTTCCCAGCTGTATGTTTCTATGATTTAACACTTGTGAAAGCCTGACTCACTCCTGCAACCATGATCCTCGCTTGCATGCTGTCAGGCGGATTATTCCTGGAATTATATTCATCAGGCTTGAAGTAAATAAGCAAGTCTATGTGTCAAGGAAGGGGTAGTGGTATTAGCAGCAGAGGCAGTAATTACAAGATTTGTTCAGCCCAAGTGACTGTTCTCCTCACCCACATCAAAATTACTTGAACCTGATGCAGACAAACATTTCTGAGAATGTTCACTTTGCACTTGTATGACACATAATCTTTCCCACTCCATACGTGCTCCTGAACACAAGCTACTGCTTAGCCTTTTTAAAATAAAAAATAAAAAGGTCAGGTTCCAACTGAGAAGGGCTTAGACTTGGCAAATACACAGACCTCCTGGAATATGTGCGCTATTGAGGTTTTCGGTCTGCTCCTACTAACTGATCGAACCAAAGTCATCCTAAAATCTTGTATATAATACATATACACACTGACAAACAATTATTTTCATTGCTAAGCTACACATCTTTAGTCATTTATATGTATTCAAATGTGAGATGATAATGAGGATGAACTGCGGGGTGTGTGTGTGTGTGTGTGTGTCAAGGAAGCCATATTCTGCCCTGCTAGTTTAAGTGGCACAGTTTATTTGTTTCTTTATTGCATTTCTAGGTAGTGAACATGGTCTTCCCCTCCTCATTTAATCCCCCAAATAACTGTTCAGCAGTGGAGCAGTCTTCCTGGTGAGGTTGGCGACTCTCCTTCCTTGGAGGTTTTTAAGCAGAGATTGGATGATCATCTGTTATGGACGCTTTAGATGAGATTCCTGCATTGCAAGGGATTGGACTAGATGGCTCTTGAGGTCCCTTCCAACTCTGCAGTTCTGTGATTCTATGAACCCCGTGAGGTAGGTTAGACTGAGAGACAGTGAGTGGCCCAAGGTCACCTAGCAAGAGTCATGGCTAATTGGGCATTCAAACCCTGGTCTCTGAGGTCCTAGTCTAGCACTCTAACCGCTACATCACACTAGCTCTCAGTTGGTCACCCTCCACATTCCCTGCTTCCAACTGGTACCAAACATTCAGGGGCTGCCCTTTGTGGAGGATCACTACCTTGTGCATTTCCTCCTTCAGTTTAGCGTGGAAGTGCAGGGAGAGAAGAAAGGATGAAGAGTCTTTCTCGTGTAGGGAAACAAGGAAGGGTCACCTTGTGCAAAACCTGATGATGAGTGGTCTGAAGGGGGACTGTGGCCATCTGTCATGAGCACTTTAGTTGAGATTCCTGTATTTGCAGGGGTTTGGACTAGGTGACCATTGGGGTTCCTTTTCAACTCTCTGATTCTAATTAGATGGCTTGGGAGGATGGACAATAGTAGCTAACCAGATTGTAAAGACTAGGTTTCTTTGGGAAGTGCATTTATGATTTAACATACTGACTGCATTGAGAAAATGGTGGCATTATGAGCAGCAGAATAAATTCAGGATTGATATGGGCAAAGAGGCAACACATGACAGCAGCCAGCCCCCAAACCAGTCTTCTAATGAAATTTAGGACTTTTATCAACCCATACCTGAAGCTCTGTCATTCATAGTTGCAGAAACCCAGGGAATGGCTTGGTTGCTGTTATGGGAAATATTAATCTTGTTAATTAATCATGAACAAGGGCTCTCCTCCCTCCCTCTGATCTTAAATAGCTGCATGACATCACACAGAGGCAGTAAATTAGCAGGTAGACCTCTTTTTCCTGTACAGACCAAGAGTGATAAGAAAAGATGCCTCTAGAAGAAGAGGTGCAGATGTTGGATTTTTAAGAAAATATGAAGCCCATCTCGTTCTGCATTCTCTTCTCACAGTGGCCAATCAGGTGTCTTTGGAAAGCATTCAAGCAGGATGTGAGCCACTGGTTGAGAACAGGGTGCTGGACTAGTTGGGCCATTGGCTTGATCCAGCTGGCTTCCAAAAGGAAGCTACATTTCTTGCTATCAAGAGGCATATTTGTTCATTTGCTACTGTAAACACGCATGTCCCTTCTCAGCCGACAGATGTGGCTTACAATGAACTGTCTCTGCTCCTCCTCCGGTCGATGTAAGAGTTAAGTCTGATTTGTTCTACAGCTGCCAAGATGCTTGAGTTTCTTCTGGTTTTGCTTCCTTGCAATTTTAATATATTGTTTTATTCTTTAATCCCCTCTAAGACTCTTTAAGCTCTCTGAGCCATTGAAATAATCTTTCTTCTCGTCTCCCCCCTGCTCTCCTTACCCCTAGCCAAGAGCTGCAGTCCGATAGCCGTGTTTACTTTCCCTGTATAGCTGTAGAAGATTTGATTGATTGCGCTAAGGCAGGTTTTGAAATGGATATTTCAACAACTCCAATGCTGGTTTGTCACAATGCTTAAGTATGAATGTGTTTGGATGTTGTACATGTCTCCTGAGCATAACTGGAAAAGGAAAATACAGATTGAATAACAAAATCAAAGAAAAGTGCATTTTTAAAAAATAATAACAATTGCCAAGTATAGCTGGTGTGTCGTCTTCTTTGCCGGAGAGCTAAAGATCTTAGCAACATTACCATCTTCTGAATAAGGGAAGACTCTATGGGGTATGTTTAAAAGCAAACAAACACTGACACCTCCGAAGTTATGATCCAAAGGTACAGAAGCCATGGGAAAATTTTGTTCTAAGAAGTTTGATACTCTCCATATAGGGATGGGGTGAGGATTTGATTCAGTTTGCATTTAAAGGTGAACCAGGTTCATTTTGAAGCATTACGTGAACCATTGCACAGCAATCTTTCACAATTGTGCACTTCTCCAAATTTTGGGATGCTGTTTCCTGATGAAGGAATGTGTGCAAAAAATGCATATGCCAGGGTAAAATGTGCATGAAATGAATATATGATGAAAATACAAAATTCATTATTTCAAGGCTATTGATTTGCAAAGATGTGTATATTAGGCAAAATTGCATACAATCACATGTATATTAATAATAATAAACTTTATTCATATTAGCCAAAGGCTACAATAAAACAATACACTGTGCACAATAAAAGATCTGTTAAAAGCACAAATTAGCGTCCTGAATAAACAATCAGTTGGTGGCCCTTATTCTAATTGCTAGTAATTCTCTGATGGATTTTCATTGGGACTTTTGTTAAAAACAAATTGCAAATTGATGTGGAAATGTGGAAAACTGAACTTAAAATACAGAACGTGATAGAAACTGAAACTGACCAATCCCTCTGTCCCTGTCTCCATATCCTCTATATCAGCACTGTGCCAAAACTTGTTCTCTATGTTCTTCTTCTTCCCCCTGTGGAAGAGGATTTCATTTTTATGCCTCATTCTTAGGGAGCTTTAGAATATCTGTGGGTGTGGGATTGAACTTACTTTATTATTGCAGTGCAGCTGTGGGTGGTACGGGTGTTTTTCTTTCCATTAAACATTTATGTACCTCTCTCCAGACTCCCTAGCTACCTGCATTTCATGTTAGGGTTGCCAGGCTCAATAGAGGACAGGACTTCTGTGCCTTTAATTGCCCTGCTCTCTTTTGAGCCTGGAAACCTTAAAGAGAAACCAGCAGACCCTTTGGTTTAAACAAAGGGCCTGCTGGTTTCTCTTTAAGGTTTCCAGACTCAAAAGAGAGCAGGGCAATTAAAGGCACAGAAGTCCTGTCCTCTATTGAGTCTGACAACCCTACATAGGCTACACCTCTCACTGCCCTGTTGTACAACCTCTTTGAGTGTGTAGACACACCTGACCTTTGTGTGACTGTATGGGCTATACTGTAAGAGCCACAATCGTAGCCCTGCCAATTTACTGACCCTGGACACACTCATCTTTCATCTCATGGTATGTGGCTCCCAGAAGGTAATAAGGCCTTGGGTCTGAAAAAAAGGCCACCTGCCCCTGATGTAGGTACTCTAGTATTAGTGGGATTAGTTGTTTGTTTGCTTGTCTGAAAAAATGTTTCTCTGTCAGTTGGAGGTGGGGTTGCTGCCGTGGAAGAGCAAGTGCTTGCGAATAGCTTCTCTGTTCATAACTTCAGATACAAAACTTTGCAACTTTAGTGAAGATTTATTGCAGCCCTAGAGATTGTCATAGCTTGTGCAGAGGCAAACACACCTGTTCCTAAATCAGGGTTCTGCAGCCTTCACCACTTATTTGCATTGTTTATTATTCCTAGCCATTGAGAGCCTCCTTTATTTGTTATAATAATAGTAGCCAAGAGAGCCAGTGTGTAGCTAAGAAGTCACTCAGGGAGAGAGTAATTACATCTAAACTGCAAAACTGTTTTCATTGCCTTAAAAGAAAACCCCATAAATTGTGCAAATCTGTTAATAGTGGGTTTTCTGTGAAGATAAATGATGCCCTGGTTTTGACCCCAGCACACTGGACAACATCAATTAAAGAAAGATTTGATTGCCTTTTAATTCCAGGGACATTAAAATTCCAGTCACTGTTTCAATGTCTTCCTTTCCTGAAGCGTTCCCATTGTCTTTCTGGCCAGGGGCTGCCATTTTGCTTGATGAAGTGCTCTGCAGCTCAGCGGGGAGCTCACACGTCACTCAGTTTAGGACTGGGATAATTCAGCTAGTTTCAACCCAATTGAAAATGCCTGAATGCACCAAGTGTGTGTGTGTGTGTGTGTGTGTGTGTGTGTGTGTGTGTGTAAAATCCTTCTTCTTCTTTTTACTTTGTGTGTAAGAATGAGAGGGTTTTTCTTTTATTTTCTTACAAAGCTACTAAAAGACAAACTCTCTCTCCTTTCTTTTCTTTTTTGCAACTTTTTCCCTTTGGCTCATTTAGTCGCTGATGTTACTATTGCTACTAAAATTGTTTTTACAATGAAGACACAGCAGTCCTTGAAACGCTCTGCCATCCTTTGCTTTTAAATCAGAGCTAAATGGTTTCCGTCTGTCTTAGCATCATCTGGCTGCCGAGAATATGGCTTCCTTGTTTGTTTCTGTTGTGCTCTTTCTGTTTCTGTTTTCAGGGTCCTTTTAAGGAAGGGAATTGTGTTCATGTATGAAGACAATGACCTTTATTTCCTTTTACTCTCTCTCTCACCCCACCCCCATTTTCTGTATGTAGGGAGTCGTGGCAGGAGCAATTCCAGGACAACTTCTTCCATGTGCATCTTCTAGTAGTGGGTGCCATTAGATCACATCACACATCACATAACACTGGTCCATGCTATCAGTCTGGAGCTCAGTAGCAGACCATGGATGGAGTGGTACCCCTCACCTGACCCTGGTTGCACAGCTGCTGCTTAAGAGCAGTGAGAAGGGTGAGGCAGCAGTGTGGTTGGCCTGGTGCAAACCCATTGGCAGGAGCACAAGATTGGCTCTGCTGGTGCATTTGCTCTGTGCCACCCTTACCACTTCCTACCCCTCTACCTTCTAGTAAGCAGCAGCACCCATGACTTGATGTCATGTGAGACTGATGGGTAAAGTAAGAAAATGACAGCCAGCAGCAGATAGTATTCAGTACCTAATAACATAAGCGAGCCCTCTTGGATCAGGCCAATGGCGCATCTAGTCCAGCATGCTATTCCCACCATGTCCAACCAGATGTCTGTGGGGAAAATCATAGAATCACAGAATCATAGAGTTGGAAGAGACCACAAGGGCCATCCAGTCCAACCCCCTGCCAAGCAGGAAACACCACCAAAGCATTCTTGACATATGCCTGTCAAGCCTCTGCTTAAAGACCTCCAAAGAAGGAGACTCCACCACACTCCTTGGTATCAAACTGGATGTGAGTGCGACAACACTCTACTCACTTGGGATTCCCAGCAAGTGGGATTCAGAGGCATGAGTCCTCTGGCAATGGAGTTAGAA
Organism: Zootoca vivipara; assembly: GCF_963506605.1. Classification (NCBI taxonomy): domain Eukaryota; kingdom Metazoa; phylum Chordata; class Lepidosauria; order Squamata; family Lacertidae; genus Zootoca; species Zootoca vivipara. The sequence goes on along the minus strand of NC_083279.1, from coordinate 73,427,785 downwards.
CATAGCGAACATGGCTAGTAGCTGTTGATAGCTGTGTCCTCCGTGGATTTTTCTAATCCTCTTTTACGGCCGTCCAAGTTTGTGGCTATCACTGCCTCCTGCAGGCGCAAGTTCCATATCAGGGATACTTGGGAATGTGATTGCCATGGCTGCTAGGGCCATGAAACTGGTGGAGGAAACAAATTAGCAGGAAGGCAGTAGCTTCATGAAACCTTTCCCGGACACAGTAAGTGGATGAGCAGCAGGCTATTAGCCCCCAAAGGAAATTGGATCCCTTCAAGTTGTCTTAATGAACATTAAAATCCCCTGAGGAGGGAGTTCAGTCTTTGCCTGAGAGGGCTGAATGCTCCCACACCACCCACAGGCCCAGTTACTTCCCTGAGAACCACAACAAGCCATTCCTATACATCGGGGGCGGGGAGAATCTCAAGACTGGGGGCCAAATACTGTCCTTCCTGCTTCTCTATCCAGCTCTTAGGACTCTCCCTAGATCACACACCCCAGCTGTCCATATCCTCTCTTGTCAAGCCCATACCCCTCGATGATCCTGCTTGGTGCTCCCCACCCCAAGTGATTTTGTGTGGCTGATGTGTTGTTGGATTATTCATCTTACTTGCTTGGATAGGGGATGGAGTGTGTGTATACAGAAACCTCTGAATTTTGCTTGAGTGAAATGTGCAAAGGTACAAATTGCCTTCATCACTCCAATTACTTTTGCATCTTGCCCACCTACTTTTCTCTCTGGCCTGATCCACCAGTGGCGTATAGCCCCAATTTGTACATAAAGGAATGCAGCCCTGGGGTGAAAGTGGTCCCTTACCCCTGTCATACATACACACTAGGAATGACTCCTATTGAAATCTTTGGCCGTACAATGTGATTGTAGCTATGCTTACTTTCGAATAAGGAGCAAGGTGAAAGCTAAAGGAGAAAGCCACCATTTGAAACCTGGATAGAAACATTTCATTTATAGCAGTATGTTTTTTCAGGAATAGAGTTGCCAAGGGGCAGATAGGAGGGGAAAGATGGTGATTTAAAGTTACAGTCCTTTTCCTTTGGAAGAACCTCTGGACTTCCACCACCAGGAGTGTACCAGTTCTTAATGAATGCATAGCTGCCGAGAAGGGAAGAGGTGAAGGAATGCATTGTAAGCTAGAAATCAACAAATCAGTATATTTCTATTTATGTCAATTTTGCATGTACATTCCTTTTGTCCTGTTTTCACATTAATCTGCATTCAAAAAAATCACATGGAAATTTAAATATGTTAATATTTATTAGCATAACACATTTTGGTATATAAATTTGAACCAAGAACTATAGTGCAAAATTTGGCAAAGTATAAAATCCAAAAGATCATGAGCTTCCAGTCTGCACTTTTGTTGTGGAGGTCCACATCATGTCAGTGTGAGTCAGAATTGACAGAAACCGAGTTCCTTAAACACCCCTGCTGTAGGTGAAATGAAACCTGAAGTCAGTCGCACCCCCTGTGCAAAGTACGGCTGCTGTACCATATTGCTCATCTCCCCTGAGAAAACAATAGGAATTGAGAGAGAGAATGGGGGAAAATGTAGAGAAACAGGGAGCCAAGATGCCTGCCTTGCCTGACTAGGTTGAATCAGCATCTCTCCCCCCTCCTCCTATTCCACCTTCCATCTCTAATGCAGAAACTTACAGCTCCAGAACTAATACTTTCCCACACTGCATTAATCCTAATTGACTTCGTTATTTCCCCTCCTACTATTTGGCGTGACCATGCCATCTGCCTCTTGGGAACCTACTGAAATGTTTGCTCACAGATTCTCCTGCTGGCAGCTTTATTCATTGGGGGAAAGCTGCATTTGAATGCTGTTGCATGCTGGGAGCAGCATATACATGCTTCCTACAACGGCACAACAGATGAGAAAACCTTAGGGAAGAGACTGGCCACAAGCTGTGAGTTGATAACCTTTCATGGACAAGAAGGATATGATTCTACAATTCGGGTTTTTCAAAATTGAGGTAGACCTTCCTGGTGGGTTGTTTTTAAGAAAATATACTCAGCCTCAGCTCCTGCCAAGTCAGTGGTGACAAGGGCTAGAGCAGGGTTCTTCCACGTGGTGTCTGCAGATGTCATTGGATTACAACTCCCATCATAACCTGCTAGCTTAGCCAATGCTGGTATATATTGTAGCTAAGAGTATGATCTGAGAAATACCTGATTCAAATGTTTCTTAATCTATGGACTCACTGGGTGTGGAGGCCTTAAGCAAGCACACTTGGCCACACTAATGTACTGTATAAATAACAACTAGTATTATTGTTGTTGGTGCAAGGGGGGGGGAACAGATATAAAAGGATTCCCTGGATGTCAAGATCCAGGTTTGAGGCAAGTACTCTTTGGTGAGAAAATGCCTACAGAGATTTTAAAACACAAAATATGCAGCAAAGTAAAGAGTGGAAATATAGACTGTTGGACCTAGCATTGAAAAAGTTAAGTTAAAAATGGTTTACTTACAAACTCTTCCAAGGTCAGATTCCATAAAGCATTCAGAAAAAAGTTGTGTAGGCAGTAAAACTTGGTTTAGTTACAGTGGTTAAAGTTCCTAAATTATTGATATAGGAACTCAAGAGTGGCTTGTGAGAGCCATGCATTCTGAGCTTGGAGCAACCAGCTCAAACCTCTTTATAAGCTGAGCTTTTCTGGTAGACCAGAAGGAGAACAAAGTCTTGATTAGCTAGTTCCTCCCAAGGTAAGGGGAAGTGGAGATTGCCAAGCCTTGCAGGACAACTTACACTGTGGTATTAACCTATTCAAACATTAATTAGACAAAAGCATGTTGGTTATATGTGACTGCTTATCACATAGTTAATGCCTCTCGGCAACTTATCTAATCTCCCAACCAACTGTGGTTGTTTTTATCTTGAGCAAAACCACTAGGCAAAGTCAAATATGTGGTGTAGAATGACTATAACCAGGTGTGTATAGCCTATAAACTGAGATAGCTCAGTTGGTAGAGCCATGCTTAATCTCAGGGGTGTGGGTTTGAAAGATTGGGCGAAAGATTCCTGCACTATATCTATTGGGCACTATATCTATACCTTTGCTATATATTACCTCTTAATTGGGGGGGGGGTCCTCAACATTTGCCCTGTGTATGTTCCTAGACTACAACTCCCATAACCCCAACCATTAGCCATGTGAGGGTTAAGTTCTGACAACATACAAAGGACACCTTGTTGGCTATTCCTGCTCTAGTATAGTTCTCCTTCTGGCAAGAGCCTTGATTCTCACGAGTCTCTTGCTCCAAACAAGTGGGTGAGTGTCCCAAACACAAGGCTGAAAGAAGGAACAGTGTGGAACACAGAATTCCCATCACCATTGAAACTGGAAAACTTGCTAGCCAGTCCTCTGCTTCAGAGACTTTTTACCAATCACAACCTGCACATTGTCAAACTTTTCATCCTAATTATGAAAGAAAGAAAAGGTACTTGAAAAGGGGAAAAAAGTTTACACTGCCGAAGAAGGCACTTGATTCTGATTTAGAAAGCAACATTCACGGTGCAACTGAGGACAAGCAGTTCTCCAGGTTCCATGCGTATAGAAGAGGTTTTGTTTAGTTCTTCCCTTGTGTTGCTGCCAGTACTTCAGCGGTGAGTAGGAACAGGCATAATGTGAAAATTAGCTCGAGCACTGAGAAAAACCCTGTGAGAAAATCAACAGGATGCAGAAACGAAAAGCAAAGCTGCCATTGTTATAAGTGCTACGTGCTTTTACAGAAAAAACAGCAGAAGCCTGGTGTGTGAGTCTCTCTCTGTGTGTGTGTGTGTGTTGTTTAATCTTCTGATGATCTCTTTTATTCAGAGGAACATACATTTAACTTTTCATAAATCTCCCTTTTCTTTCTTTCCTTCCTTCTTTCTTTCTTTCTTTCTTTCTTTCTTTCTTTCTTTCTTTCTTTCTTTCTTTCCCTTTTTCATGGTCCATAGCCTGTAACTTAGCAGGCAACAGGTCCCAGGTTCACTCTCCAGCATCTGCATGGAAGAACTGAGAGAAACTCCTGACTGAATACTCTGGAGAGCTGTTGCCAGTCAGTGTGAGCAGGTCTGACTCCTGCACCAGCTTCAGGCTTGCACAGCCATCAGGCCTGAATCAGTCCCTCTACCCAGGCAGGACATGGGGATCCAGCAGGTCCTGGCTCATCCCCAACTTCAGAAGGCCCAATTTTGGGGGACTTCAACTGGGTTCCACTGGTGGAAATACCATTGGTGGGCTTTTTATGTGCCACTGGACTGATAAAAGCATCATTCCAGGATCATCATCTGGTGGGAGGCCAGCTAAAGAGTTGCAGTGACCATAGGGATCCTTCTGCTCAATCCATACCCTCAGCCTGCCATGTTGTTCTTGTTGCAACATAAGTAAGTTGCTCTTAGTTTCCATTGACACTAAACCATGGTTGACTTTTTTTCATTGATTTCAATGGAACTGAAGTTCAAAAACCTGGTGGATCTAACCTATATTTTAAAAATCTCAAATCGGTTCAATGTATTGATTAGGTTTGTTGGCTTGCAGTTACATTTTATAGTTTTTATTTTTATAGTAAGCTTCTGTAAACTTTATTAATGTTATTAATCAGTCAATCGATCAATAACCTTTATATTCATAAGAATACAGATATTATTAACAGCTGTAGACCTGCCTTTCTGTTGTGCCAGTTATAGGTTGTCTCTAACTGGGGCCACAATCAGTGAATATCTGGATGGGTGGGGCTAACTCTTTATTTACTATCATCACTCTGCGGAATACAATTGTTTATGATTTTAACTTTTATGTTATATATACATAACATTAAGTTATATATGCATTCAAAAAAAATGCCCCTGTAAAGGTGAGAAATATGGGTTTGTTTCAAGTCAGGGATGGGAAACCTGTGGTTCTGGCAATGTTGTTAGTCCCCATCTCCCATCATCCCTGATCACTGGAGGCCTTGAGTTCCTCACCCGTTTCAAATGCTGAAATAGTGTAGAAAACATGTCCCCTGCTCCTAATGTATGGGAAATCATGTTGGGCAAGGCTATGGAGCAGCTAGTCTCCATACCAATTGCTCCTCTTAGGAGCATACTACACTGTCTTCCATGTTTCTTGGTGCAGAATGCTCTGTCTTGAATGGTGCCTAGTGAAGAAATGTGAACAGATAGGGATAGATAAACCAGCCTTAGTTTTTTTTTTCCATTTCCGTTATGCTGATGCTGAGTCATAGGCCTGTTCCATCCTATTTTTGGTGGACTTTCAGAAACACACACACACACATCCACATGTAAATTGCATGCATTTTGTACACTTTCCCCCTGTAAAATACTTGTTTTTCAATGAATTTTCTCCTAAAATACACACATTTTTACATGAAATGCACATTCCTTACTTTGTGTGCATGTTTCAGAACTGAAACTGCATTTTGGAAACTCTGCAGAGGTCTTGTGCAAGTTTGGGAAGGTCAACTTGGGTTGGATCACTGAGAAACACATTCCAAATGAATGTGTCACCTTGCTGAGCTGGACTCGGTGAAATGATGGGGTGATTCAGCACAGAAAGATCATTAGTCTGTGGCCTAGTTATATACTGAACACAGAGATCGTCTGTCAGACACTAGCAATGACATATGGCTGCTAGACATCAATGAAGGGCTTACTAGGCATTTCCTTATTTGGTGAAAAAGAACCAGGAATTTGATGGGCAGCTTGATATCTCTGGCACTTCGGCAATAAGCAGGGGTTTTGGGGAGTTATACAGGAAGTAGCAACTGTGATCTTCTGAAGGGGGACTTTAATAAGGCCCCAGGGAGCAAGCTACTAAACTGGTGCTGCTTTGGGGGAAGCAGCAAAAATCCACACACCTCGCAAAGTTGGCAAAGGGTAGATTGGTGCTTGTTTCATTACGTAACGCTTCAGATCACCCTACACCAAGCACAATGGGAAACCCCTTAGGAGTGTTGGCAGCTTAAAATCAATAAAATATCCATTTAGAATTTATTCCATTTCCTATTCCCCACCATTTTTCTTCCAAAGAGGTCAAGGTGGTGTATCTGGTTCTCCTCCTCCCCATTTCATCCTCACAACAACACTTGGAGGTAGGTTAGGTGAAGAAATTGTGACTGCCAGCCCAAGGTCACCCAATGTGCTTCATGGCTGAGTGGCGATTTGGACACTGGTCTCCCAGGTCATAGTCTAACACTCTAACCATTATGCCACACTGGCTCCTGTCTGGAGGGGGCCTACAAATCATGCCCATTTCCAGCAGGCAATCGACATCCCTAGCGCCTCTCTCTTCTCCATATCCCTCAACTGTCCCAATTAAAGTGGGACACCCTGGAATTACCTGGGATGTCCTGTTTTGGCTCCTGCACTCTGGCGTGAGTCAGTTGGCTTGTTCAAGGGAAGGAGTACAAAATAGGAGGGAGGAGGATCAGTGGCAAGGAAGAGGTGCAAGGCCTGTGGGAGATGTAAGGGGCATATCTTCTCTAAGCTGCAAACTAATGATACCATTGGAACACGGGAAGCTGCCTTATACTGAGACAGACCATTGAGCCATTTAGCTAAGTAGCTTCTGCACTGACTAGAAGCTGTTCTCCTGGGTTTCAGGCAGCAGCCTCTCCTGACTCTTAACTGGAGACCCTGGGGAATTGAACCTGAGACCTTCTGTATGGAAAGCAGATAATAATAATAATAATAATAATAATAATAATAATAATAATATTATATTATTATTATTATTATTATTATTATTATTTATACCCCGCCCATCTGTCCGGGTTCCCCCAGCCACCCTGGGCGGCTTCCAACAAAATATTAAAATACAGAAATCCATCAAACATTAAAAGCTTCCCTAAACAGGGCTGCCTTAAGATGCCTTCTAAAGGTCTGGTAATTGTTATTCTCTTTGACCTCTGGTGGGAGGGCATTCCACAGGGTGGGCGCCACTACCGAGAAGGCCCTCTGCCTGGTTCCCTGTAACTTAGCTTCTTGTAGCGAGGGAACCGCCAGAAGGCCCTTCGCGCTGGACCTCAGTGTCCGGGCAGAATGAAGGGGGAGGAGACGCTCCTTCAGGTATACTGGACCGAGGTCTGAAGCTCAACATCAAAAAAACCAAGATCATGGCCACTGGTCCCATCACCTCCTGGCAAATAGAAGGGGACAAAATGGAGGCAGTGAGCGATTTTACTTTCTTGGGCTCCTTGATCACTGCAGATTGTGACAGCAGTCACGAAATTAAAAGACGCCTGCTTCTTGGGAGAAAAGCAATGGCAAACCTAGACAGCATCTTAAAAAGCATAGACATCACCTTGCCGACAAAGGTCCGTATAGTTAAAGCTATGGTTTTCCCAGTAGTGATGTATGGAAGTGAGAGCTGGACCATAAAGAAGGCTGATCGCCGAAGGATTGTTGCTTTTGAATTATGGTGCTGGAGGAGACTCTTGAGAGTCCCATGGACTGCAAGAAGATCAAACCTATCCATTCTGAAGGAAATCAGCCCTGAGTGCTCACTGGAAGGGCAGATTATGAAGCTGAGGCTCCAATACTTTGGCCACCTCATGAGAAGAGAAGACTCCCTGGAAAAGACCCTGATGTTGGGAAAGATGGAGGGCACTAGGAGAAGGGGACGGCAGAGGACGAGATGGTTGGACAGTGTTCTCGAAGCTACGGACATGAGTTTGACCAAACTGCGGGAGGCAGTGGAAGACAGGAGTGCCTGGCGTGCTATGGTCCATGGGGTCACTAAGAGTCGGACACGACTAAACGACTAAACAACAACAACAGTTCCTCCTCACTTTCTGCCATCAAGGTTGTGTCATCAGCATATCTGAGGTTGTTGATATTTCTTCCGGCAATTTTAATTCCAATTTGGGATTCACCCAGTCCAGCCTTTCACATGATGAAATAAGTTAAATAAGTTTTGCATATAAGTTAAATAAGCAGGGAGAGTACTCCTTTCCCAATTCTGAACCAATCAGTTATTCCATATCCAGTTCAAACTGTAGCTTCTTGTCCCACATAGAGATTTCTCAGGAGACAGATGAAGTGTCAGGCACTCCCATTTCTTTAAGAACTTGCCATAGTTTGCTGTGGTCGACACAGTCAAATGCTTTTGTATAGTCAATGAAGCAGAAGTAGATGTTTTTTTTTCTGGAACTCTCTAGCTTTCTCCATAATCCAGCGCATGTTTGCAATTTGGTCTCTGGTTCCTTTGCCTCTTTGAAATCCAGCTCTGGTCTAAAAGAGCCACAGTATCTGCCAGCAGCTCACTCATACAATCTCAGTGGCCATGCTAGCCATTTCCTTCACACCTTGAATGTATCTGTAGAGTTTTGATTCATATGGGAAGCCGTATGGATATGTGCATGTGTGGATGGATACATGTACTTTAAAACTGTCCTCATCTTCCCCATGCAAATACATGTACCTCTTAAAACTGTCCTCATCTTCCCCATGCAGTTTTAAGGTTGCAGGAAGGCATAAATCTGTGATGAGTGGCATCTGTGGTGCTGCTGGGTGCAGCTTTGCTGCCCTCTAGCACCACATTCCTCTAAAAGCACCCGATGCTCATAGCTAGCAAGACTCTGAGGGGGGAAAGCATTGCAGCTCTATCTCCACCCGTGCACAGTAGGAATGTTTGTAGCTACTGAGAGATTAAGGGAAACCTGAGGAGTTTACAATGCAGGTGTGCTCTTTCCTTGTTCTGCTGCTTTGAGGCTTGCACTTCTGTGCTCTGACCCCCCCCCCCTCACCAACAGACGGACAAAGAAAACACTCTACAGAGAGAAGGAATTAAAACAAATCTTCCTCTGAGGTGTCTCCCTTTTCACTCTCCTCGATATGATTTCTTTTTGATTCCCAAATCTCCCATCTCCTTGACTTGAGATGCTATCTTCCTCCACTCGTCCGAGTCCATTAAAAGCCTGAAATCTTCTGTCGCAGCTTTTATTCAAAGGCTACGAACTTGTGGCAATGTCTCTGCTCAGAGATGTGAATGTATTCCTTGCTGCTGCTGCATTCTGCTTGTGGTTTGAAAGAGTGTGGGTTGTTTGAGCAGATGCATTTGTATATGTTGGAGAATGAATGATATTTGGGCTGATCTCCTTCTGGCATTGCAATGCAACATTGTGGATGCCCGGTGCATGTGTGGGAGGAGGCCTGATGGGGTCTGTCGCATGGACCCCCTGCTGCAGTCACGGACTCTGTTGGGTCCTCCCGCCATCTGGACTGCAGAATATTGAAGGGGCCCATCACCTTCATTGAAAAATTGGGTGAGCCTCGGCCCCCATGGCCCCACAGAGACCCTTGTTCCTTGTTCTGTGGTAGGAACACACGAAACTGCCTTGTACTGAGTCAGACCATTGGCCCATCTAGAGGAGTAGTGTCTACCCAGACTGATAGTGACCCTTCAGGCTTTCAGACTGGATTCTCTCCCAGCCCTGCCTGAAGATGCCAAGGATTAGATCCGGGACCTTATGCATGTAGATGGCCTACCACTGGTCCTTCGCCAATGTAGCTACAATACATTCTTTAATCAGCCTTGAGCATTCTATCCTCTGGGTTACAGCTTCCCACATTACATTTTTAGATGTACTCTTCAGTTGTTGCTGTTTAAAATGGAGAATGGCCTAAAATGCAAAATGTGAATGAGCACATGATTGGAAATGCACATGTCATATAGCTGAACTAATTAGAGCCAGGATTGTTTGCAGATATTTACCAATGTGTCATGTGTCAAATGGCTCATGGAGGCAAAAAATAAAAATAAAACAAAGAATCTTGCCTCTAATGCTGTCCTTACTATGTGCATATCTACAAACAACAACCATGAATGAGAGGGAAACTCAGGCAAGAGATTTCTTGGCAGTGTTACAAGACTTTTCTTCTGGGTTTACCTTTTTTTGCCTTTCTTGCCTTTTGCCAATTCCCAAATGCTGTTGTTGAAATATTAGGTTCTTTTCAGATTAAATATTCCGCAACCCATGTCCAAGTGATTTGGATCATTACCAGGGATGTACAACCCCTCACCCAATTATTTCTGTGGATATCGCTGCCTCACCAAAAGTGGCATTGATGTTTGAGACACAGCTGTGCAATAGTGCCCCCCCCAAAAAAAAATATTTTGCATGTTCCCAGTTTAAACTTATGGTGAGTTGGCTTCATTTATTATTTCTCTGTATGTACTCATATGCATCTCCTTTTTTATTTTCTTGCAAATTCATAGGTTGACATTTATAAGGAGGCTCACCTGATGCCTTCTTTTTGTGGGAGGGGGGTTATTGGTTTGTTTTTGTTCTTGTTTTTCATTATATATTTTGTGTTTTCATTTTTTATTTTTATGTTGTGAACCGCCTTCGGGTGAAGGGAGGTCTACGTGACCAACCAACCAACCAATCATCCTTTTATTTCATTTTTTTAAAAAAAGGTTTGCCATATTTGCCAGTATGTGAACCTATATGTTAAAAGAAGGAAGAAACAATGTTGAAAGCTTCTCTGAAATCTATTATGAGTGACAAATGATATATATAAACCAAAGAATAGGACAAGGGAGATCCTCTGCAGTGAACTTCACAGCAGGAAGGTGTGAAGTATGGATCCAGATCCCTTGCTTTGGCCATTAGAAATTTTCAGGAGGCAGGTATTGAACTGAGGAACTGCAGCACCTAGGCACTAAATATACTAGCCTCTGAGAGTCTCTCCATTCCGGGGATTCCTTCCTCCCTGTTCTGTGATTTAAACACTAATGAAGTCTCTCTGAATAAATGAAGAAAGAAACCCGAGAGCACCCAAATGATCATTAAGAAGCTGCCATTTCCCTCCCAAGACCTTAAATGCCAGTTTTCCTTTGCGAGCTCCTCCATCATGCTGGGGCCATAGTCCCTAAGTATATTATTGCTCCAGTAAATATTGATTATGGTTTATGACAGGCAAACCACAAACCAACAACAACAACCCTGTCTTGTTATTGATCTCTCCAACCTCTTCTCTCCAGGCCTTTCTTAACAAAGCAGCTTGTGTGAGATCCGGCGACGCTCAGGCGAGGCGGGGCTGAGTGGAGCCTGCCTGTCTTCTGGTGTCCTCGTGCCCTGTGTCTTGTTTATTATATATCCTTTTGACCCTCTGTACTACTTGGTGTTTGGGGGTGGATTAAGGCTCCACAAGGGAGATTGAGAAATGGACGGCTGCAGTTCACTCTGCCTGAACCTTTTGCTCACCCTCTGAACTCCTGCCTCTGCTATCAAACATCTCTCATATCACTTCTGTTGCAAACTGGGGTGGTATCATGCGAGCTCTGCAGTCCCATGTTGACAAGGCTGATATTTCAGTGCCCCTGTTGGCTGCTAGAAATCTGAACAGCAGGGAGAACTGCAGAAAGTTCAGGTTCTGGGGAAGAGCTCTGAAATAGATGGGACAGCGCTACTAGTTTGTGCGAATGGGACTTCGCTTGGAACAAAACTGTCACCAGGAAATGCTCTGTGGAGGCTTCTTGGTAATAGCAAAGGCCAGTGCTCACATGCTGAGTAATTTATAGTGTGGGAGATGGAAATGTGTGTTTGTTCATTTGGGACATGGAAATAGAGAAAAGGAAATTGTGATGCAATGGGGTGGTGTTCAATTCTAGTCCTATTTAGAGTAGACCTATTGAAGTAAATGCACACAAGATGACCCTGATCCCGAATCCTGTGTTAACTTTGTGATACAGCTCACTTAACTTTGGGGTGCTATGTGCTCGGAAGGACATACAAAAGGAACATGAGGAGGAGGGAAGTATTGCAATTTAGGCTGTCAACTCTCTCAGAAAAGAAAATCTTACAGTGGCAACTCACAGACCATTCCCTATGTCGATTTGTATGCAAACAGAGATGATTTTATTTTTAGAATTACATATTTTAATAAAGTATATATAAACCACTTGTAATGTGTGCCCAGGTTACTGGATCATCTTTAAAGTCTAACAAGAATAGAAACGTAAATAAGACTTTCCATATCCATTCTAACAATGTACCCAAGACAATCATCTACTCACTACTGCAATTTAAGCATGTTTCTCATACATCATGTAACTCAGACAAGACTGCTGAATTTATAGTAACAATTAGTCTTAAAAACCTATCAGGACCGATTATGTTCACATATAATATCCTCTTCCTACATGGCAGGTGCGAACCTGAACCCACAATCTATTTTTTGAAAGAATTTCCACTCGAATTATAGGAGTAATTGATGGTTTTTGGTAGGAGTGAGCACAGGTCACAGCTTTCAGTACAGATCTGTGCCTGTCACTCTGAAAAGAGTCTGCACTGTTCAGGGCCACTATGTTTTCTGTCTGGTTCAACTTGTATTTTGGGTCAAAAGCAGCTTCAATGAAAACACCATTCACTATTATGGGGAATGCTGGCATCCAATGTTTCAATGTTTGTTTAGAATGCTTAAGGAGCGTCAAATATTTTTTTGGGGGGAGGGGGGATGAATAGCCTCTTGCTCGCTAGGATCTGAACTATTATCTGTTCCCAGATAAATAAAATCCTGCTCGCATGAAGGTTGCATATCTGTAATTGTGGGTATACAAACCCAAACATGAGGTCAGACATGTGAGCAAGAAATAAACAATAGGGAACGCTTTGTGTACCCCCATCTAAAATACAGCTTATGAGAGTAAATTAAAATGCCATTAAAAGCTAACCCAAAAGGAGCTGGACAATGTGTACAGAAAATGTTCAGAAAAGACGTTTCCAACTGGGTGTTGTTGTTGAAGCACTGTTGAGAAAAATGTGTATGCGTGGGAGTCTGCGGGTGGGGGGGGGGAAGAGGACTGAGAGCTGAGATAAAGCACCTTCATTAATGGGAAACCGTTTAAAGCTCTGAACTTGGGGATTCAGTTTGTTTTCAAAGTAAAGACTAGTTCTGCAATCTGGGGCTATAGCCATGTGGTTCTGATGTGCAAAGTTGAAGACAGAAATAGAGCTCTCTAGGGTTTTGAATGGCCTGGAGCTTGATGATGGACAATAAAACGGTCACCGATGAGCAACTGTCTCTTCTGAGCTCCTGGAATATGCCCCACTCTCTCACCAAAAGCAAGACTAAAACCAGTCTGAATAAGAGAGCTGCGAAGGACCAAGAGATTGCTTTTCTTACAGAAGCCCCTTTTGAAATTTGATGGCTGCTGTTGTTTTGCACATCTGCTACCCCTGTGAGCCCTGCTTCAATAAAAGATTCTGACAAAAAAATATTTTAGATTATGAAAGCCAGTAAATTACACATGTTCATCTCTCCAAAGGGAAACTACTTTTTTTTCAAAAGTTTCCCAGAATCCGTCACCACTTAGAGAAGAATGAGCATGAATTTGTAGTTCAACTCTGGAACATAAGATGAGTGTGCCAGATCAGGCCAGATCTAGTCCAAAGTCCTGTTACCACAGTGGCCAACCAGATACTTGTGCGGAGCCTGCAAGCTGAACATGAGCACAACAGCAACTATTATTCAGGAGCCTGATGCTTCTGATGGTGGAAGGAGAACATAACCATTGTGGCTAGTTATTTGACTTCCTGCATAAGGGAATATATATGACTTGCAAAGCATTATGTGAAACAGGCTATATAGTTTGGAGATTTGTGTGAGTTTCCCTCTGTCCATGGGCAAGATGGAACCATGTTCTCATCACAGCCCATCCACATTATGAAACCTTATCTGCAGCTCCAAAATTAGCTGGGCAACTATTCTGCAGAGTACTTGGTGCAATGGTACTCCAGTTCTATCCGTAAGGTCCTTGTCTTCTTAATAACTTTGATTTTAAACTGAAGATGACAACACAGAGAGACATAACCTCTTGGCCACCCTGTTGAACTGTTAATCAGTTCAAGTGTGGCAAAAGAGCCGATTTTTCCTCACCTCTTCAGCCTATGGGTCATTGTTTATACAGAACCAGGGAGTGGCAGATATTCTGGATTAATTTGTGCATAATACAAGGGTTATATTACAAGATATCAGTAGGTCCACTTCTCTCTGCCATAAAAATAAATATGCTACTGGGCCGCCAGGTCAAAGCCTTGAGCAGATGCGAAGAAAAGCTACAAAAATATTTGAACTTTCGGAAATGTGCCTTGCAGCACAAGACATAAGAAACTTTTATAATTAAAAAGGTTAAGAGGTGAAGTGATTACAACACATTTATAAAAGAAGGTTGAGCGCCGCAGAAGTCTGCAGTGTAGTGGAGAATAGAACAGCATAAAAAATAATGAATAGAAGCTAGATGCATTCAAATTAGAAATGAGGCACAAGTAATTTAAAAATAGGGGAGGGGACTCATCTCATTGATTTCAGTGAGAGAGCTAAAGTTGTGCAATCTGCCTCATTGAACCAGAGGGCTCCCAAAGTGCTTATCTTTGGGCAGGGTCTTGCCCAGAATTATTAGTGTGGAAGAGAATAGTGCATGACAGAATGGATTATGGCAAATAGAGCTCTCTGTCCCCACACCCCAAGTCAAGTTTCATACTAACCAAGATTGAACAAGTTATGGTGGCACCTGATAAACAGCTCTCCCTCATGCATATCTCCCTTTATTGGGGGGGGGGACTATGGGTCCTCAGGATTCACCTTGCATTTGTGCATTAACAGAAATTGGATATGTCTCTCAGTCTGTATGATCTTGCCTCTTCAGTCTGTAACTCAGCTCCTGAGCAGCTCAGTTTAAATGAAGCTCTTTGCTCCCCATTCACTGTATCTAAAAAATTATAATGTTGATTCCTTTTTACTTTCTGCTTTTGCCTCAAATGAATAAAATTTACAGGTAAAGGAGCCCCTCCAGATGTAGATTTAGCCTGACATATTGGAGTCAAATACAATCAGTAGGTTTTGTGCAAAGTCTGTGTTGTTGTGTTTAAACAACAACAACGAACAAGTCTATAACTTCTTCATTTTCCATCAATACTTGATGCAATTTGTGACCACCCCTTACAACAGGATGAAGGCCAACACATTTCAGAATGATAGCTTCTCCCAAATGTGAATACTTTACTATTTTTGTGGTGGGTATAACAACCCATCAACCTCTGAAAGCCTGAGAGAGAAAAGTTGAGGTGATGCACATCAGTGGGGAGACCACTCCAGAGATATGGAGCCACCATTAGAAATGGTCTTCCACAGCTCCCCACACTATGTAGCTCATTTAATGTTGGGAAGTCTCCTTCGGTGATCTTAATGTATGGGCAGGTAGATACAGCAGAAGGATTTCTCTCAGATACTTGTGCCCCAAGGAGTCTAGGGGCCAAATGTCAGCATGAGTACCTTAGTTGGGCCTGAAATATAACTGGAGAACATTTCATGTTTCAGGCTAGCAAAAACCAGAACTATTACGATACAACAACAGATCTAAGGAACTGAAAGTGCAGACTAAACACTAGATGCACAGTGTATATTTCTGGTATATGCTCCCCATCTAGAGATCATACATTATTCTGTTCCTGATTAGAATCTGACAGATAATTCAGGGAGAGCATAATGATGTGGATTTGGCAGCTAATCTTGAAAAACCTTTAGGGGAGCAATATTCAGGCTGAATTTCCTGTTCAAGTGCTCACCTTCCATCTTTAATCAACATGGGAAGGGAGAAAGCAGTGATGAACACACTAGATCTCTTTTAATACATGAGGAATGACTAACAATATTCCTTCAGATTTTCTTTTTTAAATGCATACACATAATTGTAAATAAACAACTGGTCAACTTAAACAAACCCATCAGCTATTTGGGAGGTGGAACTGGCAGTGGATGTCAATAACACTAGAAAGATCAACTATGAAATTTATTCAAAATCTATTAAAAAAATAAAAGCTGATTTTTGAAATTGGAGAAAGCTAAAGCTGTCCTGGACAGCCAGATTGAATGCAATTAAAATGATAATATTACAGAGATTTTGTTTTTATTCATATCTCTACTTTTATCAGTGGACTCCCGGGAATTGAGGAGCTGGCAGAAGATGATGAGTGATTTTATATGGCAGGATAAATGCCCTAGAGTGGATAATTACATCATACATTCATATGGGTGGCCTAGGAATACCAAATTTAATGAAGTATTATGAGGCAGCTCAATTGAGCAGGATAACTCAATGGATTAATCAGGAGAAGGATGAGACCTTATATCAATTAGAGCAACTTAATATTAAGACACCATTAGAATCATTGTTGTGGAGCACAAAAATTGAGATGGATCAGCTAAAACAAAATATAATACCTGTTCAAATAATAAACAGTAGGATAAATATGTATAAGAGAGATGGGCCCAGAGGTATCTCTGTTGGCATCTATATTAAGACTAAGACACCCAGTGTTTTCAGTGGGCCATTTGCTATCAAACTTTGTGAATTGGACAGAAAACACAGTACATAAATTCTAAAATTTGACAGACAATTAAAAGCATGTTAACAAAACATTGTCACAGGCCTGATACTGTAGATTTATAACATGGGAAAGCAAATTGTGAATCTACCATAGAATAGCTGCGGAGGAAAATCCATAAGTGGGTTCTAGCAAAATAGATCCATTCTTCAGTGCACAGTTCTTGTTTCCATAGATTTAGTATTTCCAGTTAAATGATATGTGAATGGCCATCATAGGGTTGTGTGGAGCTGTAGGACCTTAAATTGTTGTTGTTGTTTAGTCATGTCTGACTCTTCGTGACCCCATGGTCCAGAACACGCCAGGCACTCCTGTCTTGCACTGCCTCCCGCAGTTTGGTCAGACATGTTCGTAGCTTCGAGAACACTGTCCAACCATCTCATCCTCTGTTGTCCCCTTCTCCTTGTGCCCTCCATCTTTCCCAACATCAGGGTCTTTTCCAGGGAGTCTTCTCTTCTCATGAGGTGGCCAAAGTATTGGAGCCTCAGCTTCACGATCTGCCTTCCAGTGAGCACTCAGGGCTGATTTCCTTCAAATGGATAGGTTTCATCTTCTTGCAGTCCATGGGACTCTCAAGTCTCCTCCAGCACCATAATTCAAAAGCATCAATTATTCGGCGATCAGCCTTCTTTATGGTCCAGCTCTCACTTCCATACATCACTACTGGGAAAACCATAGCTTTAACTATACAGACCTTTGTTGGCAAGGTGATGTCTATGCTTTTGAAGATGCTGTCTAGGTTTGTCATTGCTTTTCTCCCAAGAAGCAGGCTTCTGTTAATTTCGTGGCTGCTGTCACCATCTGCAGTGATCATGGAACCCAAGAAAGTAAAATTTCTTCACTGCCTCCATTTCTTCCCCTTCTATTTGCCAGGAGGTGATGGGACCAGTGGCTATGATCACTGCCTTGTCGTGGCAAAGGGGCTTGAATAACTCAGAGAAGCTATGAGCTATGCCATGCAGGGCCACCCAAGATGGACAGGTCATAGTGGATAGTTTTGACTAAACGTGATCCACCTGGAGCAGGAACTGGCAAGCCACTCCAGTATCCCTGCCAAGAAAACTCCATGGACAAAGGACCTTTAAAAATCCAGTGCAAAATACTTGTCCCGGCAAGATCTGACACTTATCTTCCTTGACCTAGAGCACCCCACCTACACTTCACCCCTCTCCTGAAGAGTGGTGAGTCTTAAATGAGCAATCCCCCACCCTACAGGCAAGGACTCCATTGACTGTAAGTTGGAGCAGACACTTGAAAGTTGATGGGGCAGTTCCCCAGAGGAAGTTGGTTAAGGTTCAGTCTCTGTGGGTCTCAGATGATAGGGGCTGTATCTCAAGTGTCTCCTGAGTGACATGCATTGTCTCCATAAGAAGACCTCAGTCCATTGTTTGAAATTTGCATTTCAGCCTTTTTCATCCAGCTGGTCATAGTGTCTCTGTGCTCTGTGTCAGGGTCCTTGACACCTATCCTAAGGACATAAGGAGAGCCCTGTGGGATCAGGCCTAAGGCCCAAATTGTTCACCATCTTCTGCCCATGGTGTCCTTCCAGATGTCTGCAGGAAGCTCACACAGGACCTGTATGCAACAGCTCTCTCCCTACTTGGGATAATACCCAACAACTAGTGTACAGAGGCATACTGTCTCCAACAATAGAGGTGGAAAATAGCCATCATGCAACCTCTTATCTTCCATGAAAATCTGACTAATTTCTTTTTAAAACAACCACTACGACCACCTCTTGTGATAATGAACTCCGTACGTTAAGTATTCATTATGTGCAGTGGTAGCTACTTTTGTCAGTCAGTTGCAAGTGCTATTGAGATAAGAATTGTAAATGCACTTTCTAAAATAAAATTGCTACTTGAATGATCAATAATATTAGTATCTTGCTTTATTGCTTAGAAAACTCACAAAGCTTCATCTGGTAAGCCTTTTATGACAAGCTAGGTCTCATGGGACTATCAGGAGTCCCAGAAAGGTATAATTTAAAGTATTCAATACTTCTGTCCCTGAAATAAAAAGAACTACTCATTTTAGTTATTTGGATGGTTATTCAAAAAATAGCTTTAGTTCTTTTCTTGAACTTTTGGGCCCATGCACATTAGTAGTTTTTTTAGCTAGTGTGAGTTCATTTAGAATTATATTGTGGTGAGTAGGTTCTCTCAAATATAGGTAATGACTTGGTTTGTTAGCTGAATAGAGATTTCTCATAAGTCTTTTTTTCTGGGAAAATTACTGATATTTTGCTTTTTCTCAACCCCTCCTCCTCCCCACAAAAGTCCACATTGTGACATTTTCTCCAAATATTCTGCAACATGGTTTTGTGCTGGTCAATCATGAGTATTTGAGGAAAGACTGTGGCAATTTGAGGCTTTTTCATTTAGCATAAAGACAAGTAAGAGGTGACACTATAGAAGTTTATAAAATTATGTGTGGCGTGAAGTAAGTGGATAAGTGAAAGGTTTTTATCCTTCTCTCCTTCCACTAGAACTTTTGGACATCCACCAAAGCTGAACTTTGGAAGATTCAGAACATATAAAATAAAGTCCTTCTTTACTCCGTGTATATGAACTATGGAATTTGCTCCTGCAGGAAGCAGTTATGGCCACCAACTTGGGTGGCTTTAAAGAGAGAATTAGTCCAATTCATGGAGGATAAAGCTTTATGTGGCTACTAACCTTGATGGCTAATTTCTGCCTCCATAGTCAGAGACAGTAATGCTTCTGGATACCAGTTTCTGGAAACCACAGGAGGGAAGAGTGTTCTTTAGCTCTCCTTGAGGGTTTACCGCAAGCATCTGGGAGGCCACTGGGCTAGATGGCCCACTGGCTTTTCTTACGTTCCACACATAGAGAGAGCAATGTTCAGTCCAGGGCATTGTACTGCTGCTGCTGGGGGCTGGAACTGTGGGGTGAGAGATGCTGTGCTGCTGCCGCCACTGTTCAAGTGAGCCTTGGGGATTGTGGGAGAATGTCTCCTCAAGCTGGAGAAATTTGGTGAAAGACTTGCCCAGTTTCTCTGCCTACAAATAGAGTAGTCAATTTCAAGTCATTCATACACCTCTGTAGAAAATCCACGATTAGGAAGCAGTGTAGTGACTGCTTCACCAAGAAGCACAGAACCGCAATATTAAAGTGGTGTTGCAGAAACTTCTCCCGTGTCATGCAGGTAGTCGTACCACCCCAAAATAATAATTTATCTGTTCTGCATCATGCTTAAGTATATGGATGAATATGGAAGAATAGTGGATGCAGGAAATAGTATCCATGTATACTATGATGAACTTCAAGCATTTTTAGATACCTTTGGTATAGAAGCTGATCTCTGTGCAGAGTTCATTTTTATTCTGTATTTGATGGCTGGCTACATGGACATAAAGAGGATGCAATGGTTTTATGCATTTATCGATTCTTCAGCTGTTTAAGGTTGCATGCTGGGGAGGGGGGTGGATTGAAGGGAAAGCATTCTTACATATCCAAAAAGCAGGTGCCATTTGCTTTTTTGGGAATGCAGGTTAACATGCATCTGCAGAGTAAACAGTTGGTTTCCCAAGGAGAGATCAGATGTGATTCCTAAGGACATTGCTTGTGATCAATGACAGTGTTATCCCTTTGGGAAACAGAGTAGGGGAATGTTTCTACAACATCCTTGCAGCTCCATCTCCTATCATTGCATTGCACACTGCACTCAAGCAACCAAACCAGGCAGTTGTGAGCAGGTCGTTCCCAACAAAGATTGCTGGCTTTCAAACTACAGAACGTGAGAGTGCACACATAGGGACCTGGGAAGATGGATGTCAGCTTGAGTCACAGCCAGCCCAGAGGAGGAAGAGGTGGGGGGGGCATGGCCAAGTGATGTATTTAAGCATTTAGCCACAGTTGCAAGCAGGAAATCGCAGACGGGCCAGACCGGAACGCTTGTTAATTGCCGATTTTCTGGGCATTCTAGCATGCAGACACTCGTTCCTGTCTTGTTCCTTGTTGAAGTAAAAAAAAGGTGGGGGTGAGGGAGTGGGGAAATATGGAAAGGAAAGCCATTTATTTCTCTCTGTGTGTGTTTTAATTGTCTCTCTAGAGACACACTTTCACAGAATTATGTGTTCAGTCTGTTGCCCGGAGTTTGTTTTCTGACAGCAGAGGCTCTGTTATTGGAATATTCCAGCTACAGAGAGGAAAGAAGGCTGGCACTGCCCATTGTGAGAGGGGAGTGGGAGCTCAAGGAGCTTTCTCAGCTAGAAGCCAGCTTATTGCCTGGCTCTAGTTCTCAGCTGAAGAGGAGAGACCTTCATTTGCCTATAGGCTCGTGTGTCATTTCTGACTTGAGGCATTATCGACTAGCTCTGGAACTTGGTTTATCAGAATAACCTTGCAGATCCTCAGAAATAAGCAATGCAGTATGAACCTGTACAGAAGGGGCTCAAAGCAATACCCACATACCCATTGATTTCCACTTTGAACCTCACAGCCTCCATACACAGCAAGAAGCCAGTAAAAGCAATAGCTGTTGACTTCCTTGGTTCAGTGAATAAGGTATTTTTGTAGGGGTGGGTCTCGAAAAGTGAACCCCACCCACTTTAGAATGGGAAGCCCATTCTGAAGGAGGATTTCTCTTCCAGTGCTTTCCAACTTTGTTTTTAAATGTAAATCTTAAATTTCAGTGCAGTTTGGAAAGAGACTGTCTTCTTTGAGGAGTAATTATTTTCACTAACCAGAACATGGGCACCTTTAAAAAGGATGCAAAAGGGGAGGTTCAGCCAGATATGCCTTTTGTAACTCTGACAAAAATATATGTATTTTGTTTTTGGAGGGATTGTTTATCTATTTGAGTGCATGCAAGATTTGCCACTCACTTCAGAACTAATTTATCTGTTAATAGAGCATAAAGGTAAAGGGACCCCTGACCATTAGGTCCAGTCGTGACCGACTCTGGGGTTGCGCGCTCATCTCACATTATTGGCCGAGGGAGCCGGCGTATAGCTTCCAGGTCATGTGGCCAGCATGACAAAGCCGCTTCTGGCAAACCAGAGCAGCACATGGAAACGCCGCTTACCTTCCCGCTGTAGCGGTTCCTATTTATCTACTTGCATTTTGACGTGCTTTCGAACTGCTAGGTTGGCAGGAGCTGGGACCAAGCAACGGGAGCTCACCCCGTCACAGGGATTCGAACCGCCGACCTTCTGGTCAGCAAGCCCTAGGCTCAGTGGTTTAAACACAGCGCCACCTGGGTAAGGAAAGGTTAGTAGGATGAAGAAATTGTGAACTCTTTCAAATATTTCTATGGACATTTCTGTCTTTCTGCACAGCATTGTTGCGCATTGGGAATGCCTGTCTGCAAAACCAGAGAAATGAATGTCACAAAGGATATTCTTAAGTTTTGTTTTGAAGATTATTTCACTTGGTGGTTGTTGTTGTTTTTAGATCCTAGCATGATTGTGCATCATTCATAACACATTTATAGTTCAAGCTTGAGATATGGTTTAATTAAGGACAGTTCCTTATTGATAAGCAAATACTTGGCTTAATTGCATATTGTGTTTATCTGTTTTGGTGTGTGGGCTACATAATGAAGCAAATTGGGGTGATTTGGGTGTCTTTGCCATCCTGAGATGAAGTATGATGTCAATAACATTTCCCCATGTCAGACTGCAGCTCCCACAAAGCTTAATGTAACTCTGTTTCTGAACCATATAGTTCTATAATTTTCTATATAATATCTATGTGTCCATGGACCTAAATGCACAACAAGTCCCCCACCTCTTATTTCAGGGAGCTCCAACAAGTGCTCAGAAACTTGTTGCTTTATCAGGAGATTCATCCACAAAGTGCATGTGTGGTTTTCAGTTTGGAAAATGGAATTTGTGACTAGTAGGAACCATCACACAGGAGGCGAAAGACCCATGGTATGCAATGTCACATATTTAGCTTAACAAATTAGAATTGTAGTTAAATTTTAAACAAGGGGAAATGTGGATCTCCATTACGATTGTTTTGCCTTGTCTGCCTCAGCCTGTCAACTTTATTTAAAAATTATTTGCTGCTGTATCATAAAAAATATACTACAGCAATTTACAACAATGTAAAAAACATAAGAACCATGCAGTAAAATTATAAATTTAAAACGAGTTAAAAGCAAAAAAATTAAAGGAAACATCCATTGAAACAGAAGCTTGCTCTGCTAATTTATCCGCACCCTTACATTGTTTACCACAGGCCAGGCCACTAGACCAAAACAAACTGTTGGATAATATCTATTGTGGCCAAGGAAGGTATCTAGAAGTTCTGAGTGGATGTGGCAGTATAGTCACAGTGCCACGGAGCATCCTGCTTCTTGAAGCAGAAGTGGGAGAAGAGAAGTTTTTTTTTTTTTTTTTTACTTGACAGCATGAGGCAGGATGCTTTTAAGGAGTAAATTACATAGAATTGTGTCACATCAAGAATAATGCAATGATTAAAATAATTTACTATGGATATTCAGAATATTCATCATCCTCTTGACAGATGCAGGCTAAGCATTTGCAGATTATTATTACTAGTTGCACTCTCTCCCAGGGTAAAATGTTTCTTTAAAAAAGAATTTCCTATTAAGATCAACTGGCCAAACTCAGAATGGATTTCTTTCTCCTTCTGCCTCTCTGTCCTTATTATTTTATTTTATTTTATTTTATTTTCTGCTTTGGCATCCTGAGCTTCTGTCAGAACTCATTTCTATCTAATCACAATTTGGGAAACTTCTAAGGCTTCCTGCTGTGGCCTTTACAAAGGCTTGAATGCTAAGATGAGATAAATATTAATAAGCACTCATTATCATTCTTAGTACCATTATTGTATTTTAATTCATACGTATGGCATTACTTTAAACCAAGAGTCCATTCCTAAGCAATTGTAAGATGTCATGGCTCTTGAATTAGAGGTGAAGGCCTATTTGGAATATAAGGTAGAATTCAACGTAACACTAAGTGGGACATGCACGTGTGGAATGCAATTACACTCCACCCCCATCTTAGCCCCCTCCACCATGAGCCCTCCCAAATCTGATCTGATTTTTTCTCAAACCCCCAGAACAATTTTTTAGGGGGCACAGGGGGAGCTCTTTACTGTCCCCAGATTTCTGAGAACCCCTGCTCTCGTTTTCCACAAATTAATGTCTCTACAGTGGTACCTCCGGTTGCGCACAGGATCTGTTCCGGAGATCCAGTCAGATCCCGAGGTTTCTGCAACCTGAGGACCGCTTCTGCGCATGCGTGCATGGCAAAACCCGGTCAAATACTTCCGGGTTTCCACTTTCATATCCTGAAGTTTACTTAATGAGAGGGTTACGTAACCGGAAGTACTACTGTACACACTTTGTACAAGACTGAGGGATTAAGCCTCTCCCATCCACAAATTCTCTGTAGAGGTAAAAAATTTCAAGAGGCCATTTGTGTAAAGCAATATAAGGAAATTAGAACTTAAAAATACCTGCATGGGGAGGAAAGGTGGAGGGAAGCTCCAGGCTGAGCACTGCAGGTGATGTTGAAGCCAGGGGGCACACAGGTGACTTAATTACTCAAGGGTTCCACAACCTATTAGGACCATAAATAAAATGAAAACCTATGTGCACTTACCTGGTTGGTTTTGCAGACATCCACACCCACACCAAAAAAAAAATGAACAGCCTACACTGTTGTTTATTGTCAAAGGCCAACAGAAGGGTAAAACCAATAGTTTCCATCAATGTGATAGGGTGGTCTTAAAATCTAGGCAGAGAAGACTAGCAACCTAGGGACCCAGTACGTTTCCAAGCACAATTCAAAGTGTTGGTGCTGACCTTTAAAGCCTTAAACGGCCTCGGTCCAGTTTACCTGAAGGAGTGTCTCCACCCCCATCGTTCTGCCCAGACACTGAGGTCCAGCGCCGAGGGCCTTCTGGTGGTTCCTTCGCTGCGAAAAGCCAAGTGACAGGGAACCAGGCAGAGGGCCTTCTCGGTAGTGGCACCCGCCCTGTGGAACACCCTCCCACCAGATGTCAAAGAGAAAAACAACTACCAGACTTTTAGAAGACATCTGAAGGCAGTCCCTTTTAGGGAACCTTTTAATGTTTAATAGATTATTGGATTTTAATATTCTGTTGGAAGCCACCCAGAGTGGCCAGAGTGGCTTGGCATAAATAAATTATTATTATTATTATTATTATTATTATTATTATTATTATTATTATTATTGACTGTAAAATGCCAGAAGAATGAGTTACACTGGGTCTTATGGGAAGGACTTAATATTGCTACAATGGTTCTTCAGAAAATGTGCCTTTGTGGATGTGACCATCACATAGCTTATAGCAAAATCTGGCCAAACAGAGAGGAAGTCAAATATGGGCTTTTACAAAGAGGAATATCTGTTTGCAATAGTTTCTCAGTCTAATTATTTTGCACATTCCATTAATTCATGGCTTTGGTTTGTTTAGATGTTTACTTGGCTTTTCCTTTTTTAAAAACTTTGGAGATAAGACACTGTGTTAAAGCCACTTCTCTCTGGCTCCCTCCCAGTGGTCCTTGGATGCTGCTGCGCAGGTTACATCAGGCCATCTTAATTAGTAGAAGGCACTTGTGCTGATTAAAATAAGCCCAAGTTTCAGAGTTGCATGACATGTGACTAACTTTCCAATGTAGAAATGTTGATATACACATTTTAGTTAATCCTCCAATATCTGACTTAGCTGCAGTTCTGACACCAGTGATTTACATTCCCCATAGACCTGGAGCGCTTGGAGCATCGCACTGAATAAAAACTGCAGTTGATATATTGCTGATTGATAGTTTTTTTCCAAGGTCACACACACACACACACACACACACACACACACTTTTGAAAAGCAGAGTTGTGCTCCTGAATCTATCAGAGGAAGTGTTCAAACAAGGAAGCAGCAGAGACAGCATGATTCTCAATACCAGTTGCTGGAGAATCAGTGAATTTTCAAAAAAAAAAAAAAACCACCAGATGGGTGGGGTATAAATAATAAATAATAATAATAGCCCAGGTCCAATCACCCTTTTAAGAAAGAATGCAATCCTAAATACAATAATTTGGAAGTATAAGGTTATGAGAAGAGCTTGCTGGATCAGGCAATGGCCTGTGTTTTAACAGATCTCTCTCCCTATCTCTCTCATACACAAACATACACACAGAGGGAGTTTTAATTCGATTAATGTTAACTTGTTTTTTAAATGATTTTTTTTCAATTTTTAGCTGTTCCTGTTATATTTACACCTTGAGTCCCTGCCAGGGAGAAAGGTGGGATGATGATGATGATGATGATGATGATGATGATGATGATGATAGCCCATTTGGTCCACCATCCTTTTCTCACACTGGCCAACCACATGCCTGTGGGAAACCCACATTCAGGATCTGAGCCCAAGATCACTCTCCCCTCCTGTGGCTTCCAGCAACTGGTATTCAGTACCATTGCTACCTCCAACTGTGGAGGCAGAGCATAGCTATCCATAGCTGGTAGGCATTGATAACCCTCTCCTGTCGAAAATTTTCTAATCCTTCATAGAGATCAGTGGAATTTCATTCCAACAAGGGAATGCATTTAGGACTGCAGTGTTAGTGTGTTTCTCATTAATTATTACTATTATTTGTAGCAGCAACAGCATTATTACATGATTTAGTCATTTTCTACAAGAAAAGTTCTCAAAGCAACTTGAATAGAAGCCCAGGTTAATGTGTGTTGCCAACATTGATGTCCACAGGGGTCACACCATTCATTCCTACTAGGATATTTGGAACACTCAGTCATTTTGCAGTCAAAATACTGTATAAGTGTACAGGACATTTGTTTTTCAGTCTATTACTATGGCACCATGCCGTCCCCTTTGTACACAAGCCTGATCTCTCACCACCCTCTGCCCTCTTATCCACTTCCTCTCTCTCTCGCCCAGTTGCTTCCATTTTGGCTGGCCATGGAATGTATTATTCAAATGCCCTCCAACTCTGCTTATTGCTAATTATATATTAAACAGGTTCCAACTTCATTTCTGCTCGTGACACAATCCTAGCCCCATCATGACACTGACAGAAAG
The DNA here is from genome assembly GCF_963506605.1 of Zootoca vivipara. Taxonomy (NCBI): domain Eukaryota; kingdom Metazoa; phylum Chordata; class Lepidosauria; order Squamata; family Lacertidae; genus Zootoca; species Zootoca vivipara. The sequence continues at coordinate 73,401,317 of NC_083279.1, read as the reverse complement.
GGTTCCCAGAGCTTGGGGGTTGCTTGTGCAAATGGCACTTCTCTTTTTTAGGCCTGTCAGTCGTAATGGAATATTTGATGAAGCCGTAATAACCCCAGAGTTCCTTATCAGCAAACTTGAAAGAGAGCAACGGGGCAGGGGCAGAGGGAGATCACACTTTCGCCAGCCTTTATTTATTCATTTATGTTTTCAATAAGGGCATTTATGTGACATTTCAGATAACTGCAGGTTGTGGTTGTTGTTGGTTTGTGGGTTTGTGGTCCCCCCCTTCTTTCACAGCTCTGCATAAAATTAACCTTCTAATTTTCTTTTGTGCATTTAGATAGCTGAAGTTCTGCACATATTTACAGGAGCTGTGCAGTTTAAGAATAAACAGATCTTTGGAGATCTGAATGAATGCCAGCTACTGGGGGACTTTGGTGTTTAAAAGTGGCTCACAGGTTGTTTAAATGAAATAAAATAGGTTCTGTTTTGCTGTGTGGAAAGAGGCACAGAAAGGTTTTGGTAAGATAGTGCATGGATGTATTTTGGTTAGCACACAGTTGGAGAAATTTGGGTGTTTTCTCAATGACAATTGTTTACCTTGTTTAGGAAACCGTGTATGTGACTATCCATAGAAAGCAGCTGGAGGAGAAGGAGAGGACAAAGGCTAGGGAAAGAACTGTGAGTGGAGGGGTGTCATTTTTCTCATCTTTGGGACACTCAGGGTAACTCACCAAACCTGCTGGTCAGTTGTACCTTGGAAATTGAATGCAATCCGTTCAGGAAGTCCATTCAACTTCCAAAACTTACAGAAACCAAAGCGTGACTTCTGATTGGCTGCAGGAAGCTACAGAACCCATGTCGGAGGTTCAAGTTCCAAAAGAACGTTGGAAAACTGGAAATCACACTTCCGGGTTTTGATCATTTGGGAGCTGATTTATTCAGGAGCCAAGGCGTTTGAGATCCAAGGTACGACTGTACTTGGAGTTGGGTGTGAAAAGTGCAGCTGACAGCTGAATGGTGCACAGCTGTGGGCAGCCAGAGGAAACTCCATCCACCTTGAATGAGCCCATAAAAAGCAAGCCTACAGAGAGAGACTAGAGTCAGTGGTTTTGAGGAATCTGCCTCTTTGCAAGACTTTTGTGTCTGAATTTTCACGGGTCCTTGGTGAAAGCCAGAATGAGTGGGTTAAGTCAAAATGGAGAGCCACGAGTCTGGAGGATGAGATAGAAGATGTCTCAGAAGAAGAAGGAATTGATATTGGTTTATATTTATTAGTGACTTTTGTATGAAGCAGTTTGCTTCAGTTTTCTGTACATTATTTAGAGATATTTTAATATGATAATGGGGCATAGAAATGTTACTATTATTATTATTATTATTAATGATAGAGTAGCCAGGCAGTCAAATCTACCCAGTGGGCATCAGAAAAAGAAATCTACAAATGATTAAGTTGAGAGATATTTTTTTAATAAAGATGATTTCCAGCCTGTTGGACCCAATTTTGTGTGATAAACCAAACCAGGACAATAGGAGTTGCTAGTGCAAACATAGGAAATTTATATTTATCCCTATGAACCAGTAGATAACAGATTCCCGCACCGCCACACAAAAGAAACTGATGAATCTCTTTCAAAAACCTATCCCTAGGCCTAGGGGAATGTTACTGTTCAATGATACATCTTGTGTGGGCATGAGTGCATATTTATAGCTTGTTTGCACCACATTCGGGGTTTCTCTGGGATGTCACTCATCTGGGAATTGAGCAGACCTCCTTAGATTCTGCAAGGTGCTTTCAAACCATACACTATCAATGGTTTGATTTCATTTTGTGCATTGGAGGTTTCTGTTTGAAACTGTGGCGATGGAGCAGTCCCCAGTGAAATAATCAAGAGCAGACTAATAAGTTTGAGAAATGCAGTCTCGGTGTCTTTTTTGCCAGTAAAATCTGAGTAATGTGAGATTGTGGGGTGTAATAGGACTTCCCAACAACACAGCACACATGAGAAGAAGACTCCCCAGTGAAGTATCTGATACGGTACCTTACACCTTTGACTATATAAGGTTTGTAAACCAATCTCTCAGGAGCTGTTGATACCATTGTCTGTGGAATGCTTCCTGAGCCAATGACTGCACCTTCAATATTTGGAGAAGAGTAAAATTTGAAGACTAATTGGGCTCTGACCCAAACATTGGTCCCTGGCCAGGTTGGTTTGCATTGAGATTTGAAAAGCAGCACTTTCTTAAGCATCCCTAAGCAGGGGCAATGTTATCTCTCATCCTTTCAAAGTGCAATTGGATTTGCTGCTGGTTTTGAACTCACCACAATAGCATTTATGTACAGCATCTAGAAATGGACTTGCATATTGATGAGCAGATTCAGAACTGCAAAATGCACATCTGTGGAATGGTGTCTGTGGGCTTTCCCTTTTCAAAAAAATAAAGTGAGTAGAGTGGGATGCTTAAGGAGTGGTCAGGAAATCAGACAGTACCAACATAGTTCACAGGAAGTGTCAGAGATTCCAATGTTTTCCACTTGACTTTGGTCTATGTGTGCTTAGTTCATATATCATTTTATATTCCTGCTGAGTCTGCCAAGTGTGGGAGAGGGGTGAAAGGCTCTTCAGATGCATCACATTTATATGTGTACTTTGTGGCACGTGAGTGGTGTTCAACTAAGTTTTACTCAGAATGTACAGACCTAAATTAGTCATGTTCATTTCAGAGTAAAACTTTGTTGAATACCACTCGGTATTAAAATTGTACAAAATTCAGTATGTGAAGCCTTCGAGGATCTCTTACCATCTTTGAGGATTTTCCTGGCCCTGGGGAGATGCAGCTGTACTGGACATCTGTTGTGAAGAGCTCAGCTGGAGTCTGAATGCTTGATGACTCTATATGGTTACTTCTATTGATGAACAGAAAATTGCATTACGTACAAAGGTAATCAAGAATCCCCATAGGATTCTGCAGATTTCTTATACAGATTTAGGGGTTTTCTTAATGCCTTTGCCGAAATGCTGAGCAGTTCCTGTATACCTTTGGAAACATGAGATGAAAGGAGGAATCCAAGAACGAGTGCTTGGAATGGAAGCAGCATTGCCCTTGCTGAGGCGTCAGGAATGGCAAAGGCAAGCATGTGGAAATATGCATTTATAATTTTTACCCTTATATTCTACTTTTTCTCCAAGGAGCTCAACTGGAGCATAGATGCTTTGTCCCCTCGCCTATTCTCACAACCACCCTGTGAGATAAGGTGGGCCCTTTCAATACACTGAAGACCAGGGTAAACAGGTTCATTTGCCTCATAGTTCCCACACAGCATATCATTTACATTGCAGAACTCCTTTGTTAACTCTTTCTTCCAGTTCACTCTCTTGCATCTTCATTCCTAATGTGGATGCAAATCAGTGATTCATGCTGACAACAGTAGCAATCCAGACAGTGTGACTGAAAACCTCACCATGGGGCAGAGTCCTGGTTCAATTAAGTGCTGGATTTGTCAAGTCAGAAAGCGCTGTGCACTCTTGAATTTATTAGCTAGATATATATAAATTAACTGGCAGTAGATTCAGGACAGATGGAAGAAAATACTTCAGCCAACACATAATTAATTTGCAGCCTTGTCCCTGCCATTGCTTGGGAATTCTAAGAAATCAAGAAATCAGTATAGATTTGTAAGCTTCCATCTACCATATTGATTAAAATGGCATCCAATTGTATTCTGATATATACAGAAACCTGTTCCTTGATCTGGGAACCATCATGCAAAATGTGGTTACAATATCTTAAGAGGTGTCCAAATCACAGAAAACAAACAATTCACTGGGGAACAACAGTGGGCAGGTATTGCCTTCCTCTCTTGCTTGTTGGTATCCTTCAAGCATCTGGTTGGCCCCTGTGGAAAGCAGAATGCTGGACTAGATAGAACTTTGGCCTGATTCAGCAGGCCTCTTCTTCCATTTTCGATGCCCATCACTTGCTATCTGGTTTTCCCGCACAACTCTTTTTAGGTGCAGTTTTATAGCTTTGCAGCAGGCAGGAATATTAAAGATATTGGCCAGAGGCTAATTTGGAATTTTACAGGCCATCTTCCTAATTTCCCTTTTAATGAGTTGCTTCTGCAACTAAACCCACCACATATTTTATTTTAGTTTTTGTTAAATGAAATGAATTCCTTGGCCAAAGTTCATCTTACAGGTGAATAACGCTCCATAAATGTGAGAAATTATAATGCCAATTAAATTTGAAAATGCTATGAAGCCTATGCTTGCTTATTGCTTATTAGGAGAGGCAGATGCCTGCCAAAGGTTCCTGGATGGGGTTGCCACCTGTTCGGAATTTGTATGGCTTTGAATTTTGGTAGCGCTTTCCATAATAAGCAGAATGCTTATTAGGGGTCTAGCTGGTCCATATATTTTGTCATGTGTTAGTTATAAGAAATGAAATCTGTTATGTCACTTGCTTGGGACATGTCTCTAGACACATCTGCAAACTACTACTCCTTGTTCCATGGGAAATGTCTTTTATGAACTGAGTGGGGGAAAACCCTGGGGTGAATTTAGCTCAAGTATCAGAGGGACCTTTCCCCACTGCAGCCCTGACCCTATGGATAAGCTACTATCAATTTAAAAGAGCTAGAAGAATGTCAATCTGCCTTCCCCATGGGAAGCACAATGACATATCTACTTGGAAGCTGGTGTTGCGGCTCAGTTTCTGACCAGTGCAATATAATAACATAATCTAGGGAGTGAGGTGCCCTGGAAAGGTGCTCAGGAGGGAGCAAAATAGAAAATGTCAGACTTTTTTTCCAAAAATTGAGTTTTATTTGAGAAGGTAAAATGAGAATGAGAAGCATGAGAGTGATGAGCAAAGGCGGCTGTGTGCTGATGAATGAAAATTTATTTGCCTCTGCAGGTTGACCTCAAGCTGCACTGCCAAAGGATGTAGTGGCTTGAGCTACCTCAAATTTTGCTATGTCTTCAAACCCTATTTCCTTTACCCATGTGATTTGCAAACTGTGTGGGCAAAGGAAAAGTTTCCTTATGGGGTTTTCTCTACGTTCTGGACATCTGATGTGGTGCTTGCAGCAAGCCCCACTTTGGGCAAGGGATCACCTGCATTGCATTTGAGAACTCTGCAGTGTAGATCACAGTTGGACCTGTGATCAGTGCCAATCAACTGTACAGTACTAATAGCAAGCCCCACATGGGACAGAGATTGGCTGCACTTCCTGTTCCTACAGAGCAGTTCCTGATCACTTGCCAAGAAGCAACTGGGAATGCACTTTAAGGCTGCCAATTTTTCCTTGCAACTCTGTCTTTACCTGCCCCACAGCTGACATCACATAGTGGGGCAGGTGGCTTTGGATTTTGGGAAATAGCCTTGCAGACCAAGTTAATTTGGCCCATGTCTGGAGGTCCCTTACCAGTGTCCTAATTATATATTGAATTGAGGGTAGGGTTGCCAAACTCAATAGAGGACAGGACTTCTGTGCCTTTAATTGCCCTACTCTCTTTTGAGTCTGGGAACCTTAAAGAGAAACCAGCAGACCCTTTGCTTGGAAATTAAACAAAGGTTCTGCTGGTTTCTCTTTAAGGTTTCCAGACTCAAAAGAGAGCAGGGCAATTAAAGGCACAGAAGTCCTGTCCTCTATTGAGTCTGGCAACCGTAATTGAGGGTATACTGAAGAAGACTTGCCTGGTGAAAGGCTTGCAAACCCAGTCCTGTATCATTCTTTACTGATGGAAAAAGAAAGAAGCTGAAATACTTTGTTCTCTTCTATCAATGGGCATCTACCAAATCCATGCTGACATGTTAGTAGAATGAATTTGCAATAATCCCATTGATTGCTGTGGGATTCACTGGTGAGAAAATGGATGTTAGTCTTTTAAGCACAGGTTGAGACAATCATATCTCCATTAAGACATTAATTCTGAATTCATGCAGTTACTTATTCAGTACTAAATAAGTTCTATAATATTGCTAGAAAATCTGCTTTATGGATCAAGCTTTGCATTTAAGTGGCAGCCCACACAAAGGTACTGTGTGCCCTTTTATACTTCATGGCAAATCTTCTTGCTCCTTAGTAACTGCTTAATATCAGTGACAACTTTTGTTCCAGTTACGACCCCTTCAGATGACACTGCTGTGTAGCCAGGATGTTCCCAATAGCTTCCTTTTTATTTATTTTTTCACCATTCAGCTAATGCAAACAACCTGCGTGGTCCCACAGCAATCTCAATTAGTACTTCACTTTGCCACTGAAGAGCTCTCCTTAGATATAATAATACAGCCATTGTAGGTTAAATATGCACAAATTGAATTTTATTATTGCAATTACTATTATTGATGGCATTTCCCCAACTCAGTAATAAGAGATGTATAAATTACACTAGTTAAATCCCTGATAAACATAGTTTTAGCTGCAAAGTGGTTAGCAGCTGAAATGCCATTGAAACTGGGATTGACTCTGACTTCTGCAACTGAGCATGAAGTTTAGTGTCATGCCAACAGCATCTGGAAGTACATTGAGTTTGAACTGGTGTGGCCTTCTTTTTTAAGCTCCTGGTTTGAATTCAATGTTTTTGGAAACATAGGAAACATGCTTTTCCTATGGAAGCCTCCTTCTGGAAAACATGTTAGTGGCAGTGGCATGGGTGATGGAACAGAGCCATGAAGCCACTCCCCTAACATTGGCACTGTTGCTGCTTTTGTGAGGCAACCAGAGGTAGACCAGAGGCAAGCTTGAGCCTATGCAGTCACACCAGCAATTGCATTGCATGGGATGGAGGGTGGCAGCTTCATTGGCCTGCATTGGCCCCATCCACTTAATCAGCCCAAATTAAGGGTGGCTCTGCCACACTACATTGAGTGCAGTGAGAACTTATTCTAAGCAAAGCATGTATAGGTTTGCAGGCTTATGATCTAACATCATGTGCCCCTTTTCTGGTTATCGTAATTTTGCCTCCTCCCACCCGTTTCCTTCAGTACTCATGAAGAAACCTAGTTCTAGCAGTCTCACCACCATCTTGTCTTTCTTGTTTTTCGCACCTGTGTTACTTTGGTGCTCAGGTAGGGGTCACCTGCGGTAACCTTTGTGGTTCGACCTTTGTCCGCACTCCAGTTTCCTATTCCTATCGATCTGCTTCCTGCAAGTACTTAACTGTGAGGGTTGGGGATAGGCATTGTTCGTTCTCTTTGATTATCAGGAACTTTTGGAAAAGATTCAGTGCCAGCTATTAAATCACTTGGACTGTGTTTTAATGAGCGATATTTTGTCATTTGCTCCCACTGTGATGAATGAGATTGGCAGTGCCAGCTGGTCCTTCTTACTGCAGCTTTTAAATGGTTAAACATGAAATATACGCTTGCCACCGGCAATTACGCCCCTCTGCCATCGGTGGTCCTTCTCGGTCACGTGGCTTGGCTGCACTCAAGTGCCTTCTGGAGATCACAGGTGCATCTGTCGGAGTGCCCATTTGTCTTCAGTGTGACTATAATTACTATTTCCTCTCCAGCTCAACTAATTGCTTTCGCAGCCTCCTCCCTCTCCCCTCCCTCCCTCCCCTCTTGCTGAGGAGAAAATTCCCTCAGACATTGTTCAACAAGAATGCATGTACCAACAAATTGTTTCTGGGGACTGCTATTTACCTTTTTTATTTTCTGCTTTGTTAGCAACGCAGAGGTTTCATTAGCAGAGAACAAATGAATTCTGGGGACAGCAAATAGGAAGAGCACGAATTTAAAGCAAAGGGAAAATCCAGAAAGAAGGCAAGCATGGGATCTCAGGAGGGTGAGGAGAAGAGCAAAAATGGAAGTTGAGCTGGCAAAAGGCATTTGCCAGGGAAGGACCGTAGCTCAATGTTGGTGCATCTGCTTTGCATGCAGAAGGTCCCACATTCATCTCCAGGTCAGGCTGGGAATGTCCCTTGCCTGAAACTATGGAAAGCTGCTGCCAGTCAGTGTAGACAATACTTAACTGGATAGACCAGTGTTCTGATAAGGCACTTCCCTATGTAACAGTGAGCAACTGAGACAAGAGAAGGAAAGAAGCAGAGATAGCACAATCATATTTTACCCTTGGGAATTGGTGGTTATTACTGACATGGGCTGTGCCACAGGGAAGACAAGCAACCGCTAATTTCTGGACTCCTTCCATTTGCATATACTGCTATTCTTCTTTCGGAAATCTTAGCATGTGGGACACAATTCACTCACCCCCCCCCCTGGTGCCACCGCTGGTTACTGACCTCAGAGATGTCACAATGGCCCAATCTTATTGGGGAACAGGGGTAGACACAATCTAGAGGTCAGATGAAAAGTGAATTTGTTTCCTAGCATCCTGTTTGCTTGTTGACATTTTATCTGCACAGGTGACTATGCTTAGAATAGCAGTGGCTGAGTCCCCTCTCCAAGTCTGTAGAAATGCTCATAATGACTCTAGAAGGTGAAGAGAGGCTTCAAGTTTTGTCTAAGGTACACTAGCTTGATCTGAGAGAGCCTGTGTTTTTACCAGTTCTTGATTTTTTAGAAGGTGGGCTGGGTGACCCATCCTCTACCTGTTGTGACATTAGGGGGACATTGTCATATCTACTTATAGCTCCATTATGCCCACCTGCCAGGGTTTCTGTGCCTGGCTGGTCTCTGACTCTGCATCACATTGTTTTCTCACGTGCCTATCGGCATCTACATCTTCAGCTAGCTGTCCGCATGCCTTTCCCTCTCCCTAGTGGGGAGATTACTCCATCCTGTCAATTGCAATATTGTTATGGGAGTCCCCTGTCACACCCAGAGGGCCCTGACTGTCTCAGAGTCTATGTGTGCCAGTAGAGGGAACTCTATGGCCAAATGGAACCGTATTGCTAACTGCTTTGACTTGTATCTGTGGCAAAGTAAAAATCTAAAGGATTCCTGTCTCCAAGGTGAGCACATTCCTGGCGAGCACATTCCTGAACTCTTGCAGGGGAAATGAACAGGGAAGGGTTAAGGGGGATCTATCCAATGGCCAAGGATGTGGGTGGTGCTGTGGGTTAAACCACAGAGCCTAGGGCTTGCTGATCAGAAGGTCGGCGGTTCGAATCCCCACGACGGGGTGAGTTCCCGTTGCTCGGTCCCAGCTGCTGCCAACCTAGCAGTTCGAAAGCACGTCAAAGTGCAAGTAGATAGATAGGTACCGCTCCAAGCGGGAAGGTAAACAGCATTTCCATGTGCTGCTCTGGTTCGTCAGAAGCGGCTTTGTCATGTTGGCCACATGACCTGGAAGCTGTACGCCGGCTCCCTCGGCCAATAACGTGAGATGAGCGCCGCAACCCCAGAGTCGGTCACGACTGGACCTAATGGTCAGGGGTCCCTTTACCTTTATCCAATGACCAAGACCCTGAAGGACCCGATTAATGCCAACTGCTAAGAAGAAGACAGCGGCCAGAGGATAGCAAATCCATCTGCCCATCTCTGTCAAGGAGCCCTTTCCGCAGGACAGGACCACATTTCTGTTGGTTATGGTTTCCCCCCTGTTGCTCCTGCGCATAAGGGCTGCCTATGGGAAACAATTCATACCACTCAGGGTAAGAGCCTGGATAGGTTGGAGGGTTGGTAATCTGTTTGAATCTGCTTGCCTTTTCATGTTCAGACCCAGAGACCTCCCCCCTAAATAAAGACACATTTGACTCAAATTTTAGTTTGGTTTTTGGCAGAATTTAGGCCACAACTTTATTGATTACAGTGGTTGCATAGGCTCTGGTTCGACTAGCTCCCTGCACCATTGCAGGTAGCACTGACCCAGGGCACCAGCATAGGTCAGCCAAGGGTGAACACTTGGGTAGGTGAAAAGCCGGGTACAGACTATATTCACCACCCAAATGCTCCCCTGGACTCAGGCAGGGGCACAACCCCCTCTCGGGGTTTGACCAAACCAGTTTAGTCCCTGGATTCCTTTAACGGAATACCCTTCACATAGGGATGGTGAGACCATTCTCCCATCCCTATCACCTGAACCAGTGCCTATCTGCAACCTCACAAGTCGTGACAATTTGCTATGCGGCAGGTGAAACCCAAATGGCAACAGCCAATCAGCCAAGTGGGGAAAATTCCAGACTACTCGCGATGGCATAGCAAGGTCAATCGCAAAAATGCCCTAAAAGCAGGGAGAGGTGGGCGGGTGTTCCGAATGGATGAGCCAAAAGAGGAAGCTCTGGGTCACATGCATGGGTATATGAAGCTCCTTCGGTCCATTTGAACTGCGCCCCATTGGCCAGATTGAACCCAACATTGAGGGACCTACCAATTGGGGGTTGTAGCTGTCCAATCTTACCTACCCACAACACAGGCGGTCAGTCTCCAGGTCTCACCGCAACAGGGGCCCTCTTTTAGGGAGGACATGCAGATGTTTTCTGGCTTGGTGAGAAGTGACAAAAAAAGAAGAAGAATGTTCCCAGGTAGGTAGTATATGTATAGTTACACCCTTCCCCTGTCAGGGCACAGTGGGTGTGTGTCTCACAGAGTTTTCTCTAGCAGGGAAAACTCTGTGAGGTGAGGTTCCTATCATGTGTCTATCTAGCAAGCTTTAATTGTTGGTTTCTAGCACACAGTCTTTACCTAGATCTTTGGCATTGAAGCATGATACTGATAGTCTTTAAAGTGGTATGGCTAACCTTTGGCCCTCCATTGGTTGGACTCCAACTCCCCAGCTGGCAAAGTCAGTGGTTAGGAATGATGGGATACATAGTCCAGGAGCATTTAGAGGACTACAGGTTAGTCACCCCTGCTTTAAACTCTGCAGTGCTGTATGACTGATACTTAGGCATGTGCATTTGATAAAAGTCGCACTGCAGCATGGGGTCCATAATATTGAAGTCATAAAATAAAATGGCATGACAATACTGAATCACCTTAACTGAAAAGATGTAAATCATAACCAGTAAATTAATGAAGCAAGAAAAGTGATGATATTGATGAGTCACAGTCTGACACTTCTCGAGAGCTTTTTGTTCTGACTTGGAACAGATGTGAGCCAACCGATGTCTGCAGTTAAGAAAACCTTGGCATAGAAAGTGATGATTTAAAAATGGATAGTATTAAATAATATTCGATAAGTAGCTAGTGGGGCACAGACCAGTTTTCAAGAACATTTTGTAACTTTACAAAATGAGAGTTGTGGGAACGCCCTTAAAATGTTGGGATAATGTCAACAGCAGGTGGTGTGAATCAGCCTCAGAATCTGACACAGTGGATTCCAAGATGAATCATGAATATTAAAATTCACTCCCAAATATACGCACAGTATATACCGTGTTTCTCCGAAAATCAGCCATACCCCGAAAATCAGCCACGAAAATCAGCCATACCCCGAAAATCAGCCATACCCCCCAAAATAAGCCATACCCCGAAAATATGCCATAGTGATAGGCAGTTTAACCTTGTAGGTTAAACTGTACCATACTTAATTAAAATAAAATAAAATAAGACATCCCCTGAAAATAAGCCACTGTGGGGATTTTTGAGGAAAAATAAATATAAGACGGTGTCTTATTTTTGGAGAAACATGGTAGTGGCACCTTGCTGCTGCAAAAATAAATAACTAAAATAAAATGAAAATAATAAAGAGTGTCATTACACTGCTAACTTGTGTACTACAAAAGATTAAAAAAATTGCAGGTGTATCCTACAATAAAGATACAAGGCCCAAACACATTGGGTAAGTAGTGTCACAATTTATCAGATTAAATAAATGATCAGCAATTGAAAAACCTGTGCACAGCTTAAATCAAGCCCAAAAGACACCTAGAGACTTATCTTGATTGGACGGAGGAAGGTCACCCAGCCATTGGGTTGTGGAACAGTCAGTCAGAACCTGCCTTTCCTTTAGTCACATCTGTTCAGGTGTTGAGGGAGGTCTCACAGTTTCAAGCAGGTGAAGCAGTTTGGCCCCAAAAGGAATGTAGACCCCACCTCTGGGTGCCGCAGTCCTAAATTAGTGTTGGAAGATGGACTAAATATTAAATCTTGATATCGCCATGCATATGATTACACATCAAGCTTCTTTTGGTGCAGTGGTATGGCCAACACATGTATGGGCCTCTCCACACTGATACATAGGGATCTGGGTAAGAGGAATATCAGAGGCACCTGTAATTATCCAGTTCCAATTCATCTTTCACTGAATGGAGGGAAGTTGCATCCATAGCTGCTGCTCATCCATGTGACTGATCTGGTTGGTTGTAACTGTTTGTAGTGGGCGAACAAGCCAACACAGTTCATGCTATGGAAAACGCCTTGATTCAAAGGCTCTTGTAGAGAAGATTTTTGAGACTTTGCTGACACAGAAAGGACTAAACGCAGCCACTGGGAGCCTGAGGGAGTGGAGCTTTTACCGCAGATAACTGGGGTACTATTAGAAAATAGATCAAGCCTCTTTGCTCTAGGGAGGAGTTGTGGGAAGTTGATAAGATTGTACCACACAGAGTATATTTGGCAATTAACACTATCTCTGTTGTAATCACCCACTAAGAGGTTTAGCTGGGATGTGACTTCTCATGAAAAGGTAACTGAGGAAACAGCAGGTGAGAGGAGAGCAAGCCATAAGTCTTTGTTTTGCTTGTCTTCTGACACATTTTGCTAAGGATCTCAAGGTGCATTCAACTTCTGACTTCTCATGAATTTCACTTTTGTGAAATGTGTTAGTATCGCTTCCTGATTTTCTGAATAGAAGCTTTACATGTGATCTCCATAGGCTGTTTTATAGATGGCAGTATTGTGGGTGGCACAAACCACCATTTGGATGAAATGCCAATGTGATTTGCCACGAAGTGGAAGTGGAAGCTTCTAATGTTCTCCTCTCAAGTGTGGGAGAGAGGGGAGGAAGAGTGTGCAAATCCAAGCCTTGGGTTCCTGATTTTTGGACTACAACTCCCATCAGCCTCAGCCTGCTGTCTTGTGGGAGCTGATGGGAGTTGTAGTTAGGGATGAAGAAGAAATTTGGCTTGGTTGCATTTTTTATTGCAAACCTACCCAAGTTTGCGCTTTTTCAAAACAATATGTGGTGTGGTATTCAATGAAATTTTACCCAGAGTAGACCCATTGAAATGAATAAACATGCTTAACTTAGGTCCACGGATTTCAGTGGGTCTACTTTTCATAAAGCTCAGTTGAATACCAACTAATGTGTGCACTGAAACAAAACTGTCCCTTCAAAATTTGCACTCCTCTGCATAATGAGTACAAAAATGTGTCAATCACAGGAAAGTGTGCATAAATATGCATATATCGATGGAAATAATACAGAGACTTCCATTATATTAGGTTGAATTGCATGGAAATATGTGGATATTTAGTGAAATTGCATACAAAGTGTCCATATTAGAAGTGCAAACTAAATTGTTGATGAATTTTCATGAGGGCTCTAATCATGCTGTGGAAATGTGGTGAACTGAATTTAAGATTAGAAAAATAAGAAACAAACGAACCAAAATTGACAATTGTAACCCAGAACACCAGAACATAGAGAGAGAGAGAGAGAGAGAGAGAGAGAGAGAGAGAGAGAGAGAGAGAGAGAGAGAGAGAGAGAGAGAAGTTGGGAAAAGTTTTTTTTTTCCAGACCAGGATTTAGAGGATCATCTGAATGTGGCCATAGTTTTTGAATGTGGAGTGTGACAATCACTTTCAGGGGTCCCTTTGACTCGGTGCAGAATCAGGCTCATAAGCAATAAACACAAGTTTGTGGACCGAATACAACCACCTCTTCACTCTATTAAAGTAAATGGGCCTTACTCACTCCCTTCTGTCACTCTTAATAAAGCAAATGGGATACATTAACCTCCGAGGTCACAGCTCTGAAGATTCTGGTAGCTCACCAGGAATTAATCTGGATATAGGATGTTTGTTTATAGGCTTCTTTATTTGCACAACTAAGAAAAGAAACTGGGGAGGGGGGAACCAACAACAGTGTGATGTCAGGCTAAAAGTTTGTTTCAAAACAGCTCTCCACCCCCACACTTTTGCTTTTGAATTTACCTTTGAGTGAGGCAAACGTACAACTGCAACTAGCAATTAATGGTTTTTAAAATAGATTTTACTGCTCAAGAGGATGGCATGACATCCTGGTGAAAGCGGTGCAATGTTGGGTTGTGCTTGCAACCTTTTTTCTAATGTAGGCAATCATAGCTGCATAATTAGGCAGACATTCAGCGGGTGCAGTTTTTTCTAGGCACGATGATACAATGATCAGAAAAGCTCTGTCGTCCCCTTCTCCTTGTGCCCTCAAGCTTTCCCAGCATCAGGGTCTTTTCCAGGGAGTCTTCTCTTCTCATGAGGTGGCCAAAGTATTGGAGCCTCACCTTCAGGATCTGTCCTTCCAATGAGCACTCAGGACTGATTTCCTTCAGAATGGATAGGTTTGATCTTCTTGCAGTCCATGGGACTCTCAAGAGTCTCCTCAAGAGTACCATAATTCTAAAGCACCATAATATATACACTATATGCAGTGTTCCCCCCCCCAAATGTTTAGGGGTACTCTCATTTCGACTCATTTTGACTCAAGAAAATCACAATTTTATAGTTCAAATTGGGGAAAATAAATACAGTAAATGGACAAAAGTACAAAGATTTTCAAAAGGTTTAGGGGTATGCATACATCTGCATCCCCACAGAAAAAAGCACTAACTATATCAGGCATAGGCAAACTTGGCCCTCCAGATGTTTTGGGACTACAGCTCCCATCATCCCTAGTAAACAGGACCAGTGGTCAGGGATTATGGGAATTGTAATCTCAAAACATCTGGAGGACTGAGTTTGCCTATGCCTGAACTATATGAACACATTCAAACAACACTGGCAAATAATATTGTGCTTATTTGGTATCCCAATAACCCCTGCCCTTGGCTTGTATTGAGATGGGTTTAAAGTAGTATCATTGACACAGGCAACACAGCAAGTTCCAAAATTCTGATGTACTTGATTGTGTGCAAAACATTACATTTGCTATGTAACTTGAAGTAGTAACTGTTTTGTGATATTGCACAATTTGCTTCTGCCATGTCTAGCACATTGTATGGGTTGTAACCAGTAGGACTTCCACTTGCAAAGGGCAGCACACTTGCTTCTTTTTGCCAAGTCCGATAACCCCCCCCCCCACTGCAGCCTGCCCCCTACTCCACAAACCTTCTGTTGAAGTTTGGGGGATTCTCTGGTGTTGGGATGTGAATAGATGCTAGGAGATGATATATTTATTAGATATTATCCTTCCTTCCTCACATTTGTGAGTTCAGCAGAGTGCCATGTCTTTGGGAAGGGTAAAGAGAAGCCTCCTGGTTTAAGTAATCCAGGATGCTTTAAGGTAGACAGGATTTTCCTGGCATTTCCTCCTTTTCTCCCCCTTAAAACAATAATCACACAGACAGTCTTGTGAAAGAGTAAAAATGGCATTTACTCACTCAGAATACTTGTTGAAGAATAGCAAATGCAGAGGCTTTAATCAGGCAGGCTTAAAATGGTGATTTGGTTACAAAGGTGTACTTAAGTCTAACTTGGGGCTCAGACTAAGCAGATGTTCTCACATTGCTGGCAGAGCGGAAAGAGATGGAAAGAGAGGAAGAGGGTGAGTCCAGGCAGGTAAGAGAAAACGGGTTCTCCAATTATGGAGAGCACACGTTGCGGGAGGGGAAATCAGGATGACCCTGCTGTTGCTAGGCAGATTAGGTAAAATGGCTACTGGCATGACTGGGCATTTTGGTGCTGTTGCTGGGTAGAAAAGCTTGTTGCAGTTTGGAATAAGGGTCAGCCCCTAGCCTATAAAAACCCCTCTACGTGACTATATTGGTTTCACTTTTGCCAAGTGCTTCGGATTTCCCGCCCGCCCACCTCCTTTTTTAAGGATGCTTTGCGTATTGACATTGCTGTGCCTGTCATGGGGTCACCTGCTTTGGGGCAGGGGCCTGGTAGGAATTTTGCCATCTGACTGATTGGCTGTTGCCTTTTGTTTTTTGCCTGCTGCAAAGCAAATTGACACAACTTGTAATGTTGGCGGTTAGGCATTGGTTAAAATTGGCTGGTAAGAAATTGGCTGGAAAGAGGAGTATGGAAAGAGAAGTATGGAAAGAGGAGTATGGAAAGAGGAGTGTGGAAAAGGCTGGAAAGTTACACTAAATTGCTGCTGCTTATAGAGGTATTCCGTTAAAGGAATCCTGGGGCTCAAACGGCTCTCGTCAGTACCCCGTTAGGGGAATTAGGCCTAACACAGAGCAAATTGAGCCTCGGGGAACATTCAAGGGAGGACAAGAAGGGCCTGGTACCCGGCTCCGTCCTCCCTCTGAGAATGTTTACCTACTGACTTCCACAAATGACTAGAGGAAGTCAGTGCAGAATCCGTCCCAGGGCGGGGGACAGATGGGTTAACCAATGCCTAAGCACCCACTCACATTTGATTGTATTTTAATAAAGTTGTGGCCACAATAATGCCAAAAACCTTAAACTTAATCCACGTGTGTGTGTGTGAATTTATTGGGGGGAATCTGGTTACCTCGACATGCAATATATAGCTATATGAGCTATCTATTCTATGAGCTTCAGCTCTTATCTTGGGTCTGTCTAGCAAATTGTTGGTTTGACTTCATTTTAAATATCCCACATCTGGTACAGCATATTTATATCCTGTCCTTCTTCCCAAAAGAGGGGGCACAGGATGTCAGCAACATAAAATGGCACAATCATCAGCATTGAACACATCCTTATCACAAAAATTGCCCACCCATCACACCAGCAGTTGCCACCAAGGGCATCCGGTCCCATGTGATGCTCCTCCTTATCATGACCAGTGATGAGTAGCGCCTCTCCCATATTCTGTGTTGGAAAGCACAAAAAGATTTTATAAGTAAGGGGGCTTAGCAAAAAGTGGGTGCCTTACCCTGTATGAGAAGAAGAGTTCTGGCTAAGTCTGAAGGGTCATGTCATGAAACCTCAAGACCTCAGTTTTAGTTGAGGCATAAATTTACCTGCTAGTAGCTACTTTCCCATGTGAAGATTATACTACTGTATCCAAGTAACATTTGAAGGAAGTTAGCTGCCAAGGATTATAAAATGGAGACAGCAAGGATTCCACTAAGCAATATTTTCATAGTATAGCTTGAGCTATGTAGAACCAAGAATTCGCCTTTCCTTGTTTAATACCCTCTCAGAAACTTGGCTTTGGCAGCACATGACGCTGGCATACATGACCTAATTTAGTGGAACAGCCTGAGGAAGCAAGCCATTTTTCCTTCGACACCAGAAGTATATGAAGAAAAGAGCACTCTATCTTTCACGAGGTCTGATGCGAAGTCTCTATGGAAGGCAGCTAAAGAATGTAAAATATTGCTGTGCATATAAGAAGGGTCTCAGGAAAACATAATTTAGTTCAGATCCTGGTTAAACATGAAAACTCAACACTTCACCAAAGGACTGGAGGTTTCAAATGACAATCCATCTTGTCTTTAAGAACTTGAAGGGCTGGCAGGGGAGCACACAGTTCCCTGATTCTCTTACCAGTATTCATGACAGGGAAATCTGTACTGAAGACAACCAGCTGAAAGGCAAGGAACTGCTTTTGGAGTGTGTGATGCTCCCTTGAGCTTGCTCAATAGTTTGGACTATTTTCTCGCTTTGATAGTTTCCCATGACAAATCACAAATGACATACAAAACTCACCTCTGTTTGCTTAAAGAGAAATTTCTCATGGTGTATGTGCACCTCTGTGTTGGGGGGTGTTATTTGTGAATCACGAGGGGACGGCTTCTACTCAAGAAACAAAAGTTCAGATCTGCCTTGGGCACATGTAACTAGTTTTGCAGTCCTTTGGATCCTGGTTATTATATATGGCTTTACCTATTTAGGGGGCACTCCAAAAACAGATGGAGGGGCTTTGTGCATGCCTTCTAAGGATCTCAATTTCCCAGGGACAGTCCTAGAATTACAAAAGCCATCCTGCTTTCTGATTTGATCCCAGAATGTCCCAATTTCACCAGCCGGTGCTGCCACTGCCAAGCTTGGGGAGGAGGATGAGCCAGCACTTGTTTAAAATTTATTTATTATTGTGTGTTTTTCTTTTTTGCAAATCTACCAAAGAATGAAATTTCAAAAGGGGATTAAGAGATTTTCTCTGGACAGTGGAGGGTGTGTGTGCTGCATCCCATTGCTGTAAAGTTGGCACTCACTCTTCTTCCAGTAGTAAATGTTCTGTGTGTGGATTGGGGGAGGTTGATGAGGGTCGGAGGGGAGTAAGAACTCCTGGGGGCAGGGAGTGGCAGAGGGTGGCAGAAACACAGACATCGAAGGGGCAGCATACCCACCAACATTCCTTGGATGAAAACGGTCCTGTTTTCATCTGAGGAATGATGGAGGGTTATGCTTTATGGGGCAATGGGGTTATGGCAACAACATGAGTCTGCCACTCATAGTAGCCAGGATGGAAGATGCAGGAGCAGTTGAGGGTGGGGAGGACATTGCTCTCTGTCCTAGAATTGACGCAGGGATCAGACTGTTGGGAATTCAGTTCCACCTTAAGGACAGGCATGTAGCTATGGCATGTCACATGTCTGTGCACTTCCATTGGGTATTGCTTTTGTTCTCTGCTGTACTGATGAAGAAGGAGAGGACATGTTTTTCTCTCTCCTGAGATATGCTTAATAAACGCCTGTAAATATGCCAACACGTCTCTCCCTCTCTGTGGCCGCTCAAGCTACGTGGATTCTGCAAACAGCGTACCTAGGCTCTTGAGTCTAGGTCGTTACCTCCTGGCTGCACCGGAGGGTGGAGATGCCCGGCACGATGGCCAGTAGGGCACGGGGCCCTGGCATCTACATGGTGTTTGCCAACACAAACCCTGATCAGGCCCAATGCACCAATCTCCCCACCACTTTGTCCCTCCCCAGCAATGGCCTCTGTGTTGGGGAGCCAGGTAAGCAATGCCACTCTACCTAGCTCTGCCCTGCCAACTGCTGCTGGAAAAAAAGTAGAATTGGTTGACTCCATTTGTCATTGGCTCTGACTCCTGTTGGCCTCCTTGCATTTTTCCCTCAGTCCCAGGCATTAGCTACCAGTGCTTTTGTAAATGTAAAGATGGCTTTTCAATTAGGTACTGTTATCACAGTATAGGGCAAACAGTCTTGGCAGAAAAGTTGATGTCATGTAGATTACTTAGGGAAGAAATTTAGCAAGATGCATTTCTAAAAGTGTGGCTACTCTTCTCTCTCTCTCTCTCTCTCTCTCTCTCTCTCTCTCTCTCTCTCTTTCTTTTGGCCGTGTCATGTTCACTGTCACAAAGGAGAGTCATGCCTGCTAGACTCACAGTACTCGTTCTGGAGAGATATAGTTGTTTGGTTTGATAAAAACAGCATCTATTTCAAACTGGCTGTATAGCAACATTTGCAATAACTGGAGACTTTATGTTTGCTGATGTTCTTGTTTGCTTCATGGGGTCATAGAAACTTTTCAATTAAAGATACATATTTTAAAAGGTCTCCCAGCTAAGATTCTAGTTACAGGTAGGTAGCCATGTTGGTCTGCCATAGTCAAAGCAAAATAAAAAAAGTTCCTTCCAGTGGCACCTTAGAGACCAACTAAGTTTGTCATTGGCATGAGCTTTTGTGTGCATGCAGACTTCTTCATGCACACTACCAATGGCAAACTTAGTTGGTCTCTAAGGTGCCACTGGAAGGTTGTTGTTGTTGTTTTTGTCCCTGCTAAGAGTTCATTTTAAAATAATTCCAAATAAGAATTTGGCTCCAAAACATAATTCAGCCCAGAGTTTCCAAATCTAGAACTTAATACAGTTCCTGTACCTTGAGAAGCAAAGAAGGGACAATTATCTTGTTTACTGATGGGCAGCAAAGGATGGAACACACTTTCATTTGGTGATACTTTCTATTGTTCCCAATCCAACCCACTTTTTTGTAGGTCAGAAACAACAAATAAGATTCAGAAGTGAAAAATCATTATTCTTTGGAAAGCAGTTTCCTGAACATGTGTGGTTGTTGCACAATCTGAAAAGCAAAACTGTGGTGAGCTTATGAGGTCTACCCAGAAGTAAGTCCCACTTTGTTTAATGAGACTTACTCCCGGGTAAGTGTGCAAAGGATTGCAGACTTGAATTAGTGTTGATCTTTGCCAAGAACTTATTCTTAGACCTTAAGCTGGTAGCTACTTCTCAATGACATATTTTTTTAACCAATAAAAAGGAAATATAGTAAAAAAATAATAATAATAAATTCTGCATAAAGCAAAAAGTGAGGTGCAAAACAGCTTTAGGGTTATTTTAAAAGTAGGGGTTTGATAAGATCAGCCAAATATCACAGATTTTGTGCACCGCTAGGGTATTGCTGAATTTTCATGCAAAGCGAATATTGCTATGTAAGGTACTATCCACTTAAAACATCTGACAGAATTTGGAAAGAAGTTAAAAGGATTTTGATAAAACTAGCAACATTTATCAGGATTGGGTTTTCACAGCCTTAAATGGCAAATTGGCCCTCAGAGGGTTGTTGTGAGCACAAAAAAGGGCCAAAAGTATAAAGAAGTTTTCCAATGGAAAGTGCTTTATAAACATCAAAACGCTGCTTGGAGTGCAGCGACTGAGGAAGGAGCAGAAGGTGAGCTGAGCTTGGGAGACACTCTGTAGGTTTTGTGGCTTTGTCTTTTGGGGCTGTGTGTGAGTAAGTTTGTGTGCTTATCTGTTTTCTTACTTGTTTGTGTGCTTGTGCTGGTTTTCTAGGGCTGCTGCCTCTTGGATTTGGGTGACTGTTCAGGCTTGTGTGGGTGTTTGTTTCTGGCTGTGACCTTGTTTGTTTCTGGCTGTGACCTTTCACCTAGAAGTGTGAGTCAGGAAGTTCAGGTGATTAGCTGTGGGCGGAGCTAGTCAGAGCTTGGAGTGCAGCGACTGAGGAAGGAGCAGAAGGTGAGCTGAGCTTGGGAGACACTCTGTAGGTTTTGTGGCTTTGTCTTTTGGGGCTGTGTGTGAGTAAGTTTGTGTGCTTATCTGTTTTCTTACTTGTTTGTGTGCTTGTGCTGGTTTTCTAGGGCTGCTGCCTCTTGGATTTGGGTGACTGTCCAGGCTTGTGTGGGTGTTTGTTTCTGGCTGTGACCTTGTTTGTTTCTGGCTGTGACCTTTCACCTAGAAGTGTGAGTCAGGAGGGTCAGGTGATTAGCTGTGGGTGGAGCTAGTCAGAGCTTGGAGTGCAGCAGTTTGACCCATCTTTTTGATCTAGGGCAGCAAGTCTCACACGTTTGTTAGGGGGGACCTAGGCCTCTTCCTCTTTCCCCCTTGACCTCAAGGTTTTCAAGATGGAGGTGCAGGGAACAACCGTTGTCACCTGCAATTCCTGTGCAATGTTTGTTTTCTTGCCAAAGGATGTGGGTAGCTACACCTGCAACAATTGCAAGTTGGTTGCCCTACTAGAAAACAAGGTTGCCCTTCTGGAAGAGAAGGTGCAGCAGCTTCAGGGGCGTGTATCTACGCTCCAGAGAATTAAAGAGCTGGAGCTTTTCTTGGATGCAGCAGAGCACACTGTCTGCACCAAGGAGGAGACAGGGGATCTCCCTGAGGAGGAGGTCAGTTCCCCAACACAGCAGCCAGATGTATGGAGGAACGTGACTCATAGAAGTAGAAGGCCCAGGGATCGCTCTGAGTGCTTAGAATTACACAACCGTTTTGAAGTGCTCATGGAAGACGAGAAACAGACTCCACCTGAGGATCTCTCCCTCATCACAGTTGATGAGGAATATGAAGACGAGCAACCAAGTCAGTCCTCTGGGAATATGCAGGTAACCTTGGAAGGGACAGCACATGGAAGAATCCCAACCAAGCCTATGAAGAGGCGTGTAGTGGTGATTGGGGATTCCCTACTGAGGGGTACAGAAGCAGTAATCTGTGGGCCTGACAAGATGTCTCGAGAGGTGTGCTGTCTACCTGGGGCCAAGATCAAAGATGTAACAGAACGGCTGCAAGGAATCATAAAACCCACCGACAAATACCCCTTCCTTTTGGTGCATGTGGGAACCAATGACACTGCAAGCCATAGCTTACAGAAGATCAAAAATGATTATGAGGCTCTGGGCAGGAAGTTGAAGCAATTAGATGCACAAATTGCCATCTCTTCTGTCCTCCCAGTTGAACGACATGGCCCAGGGAGAGAGGGAAAAATAGGGGAAGTGAACAACTGGCTTCGCAAATGGTGCAAACAGGAACGATTTGGATTCCTAGATCACGGTCTGCAGTTTCTTGAAGATGGACTTCTGGCAAGTGATGGACTGCACCTCACAAAAGTTGGGAGGAATGTTTTTGCCACGAAACTCAAAAACCTCATCAGGAGGGCTTTAAACTGACTTATGTGGGGGAGGGAGACAGTGGTCCTGAAGGTAGGAGTCTATCAAATGCTGAAGATGATCATCCGAATGTCAAGGACCAAATGGAGCAAGCAGCATGCAGACCTAGTGGTGGGACGAAAATATCCTTAAATAAGAGACATGGGGGAATGATCAACGGTCTTCAATGTCTGTATACTAATGCACAGAGCATGGGAAATAAACAAGATGAACTTGAGCTCTTGGTACAGCAAACTAAATATGACATAATAGGCATCACTGAAACCTGGTGGGATGAGTCTCATGACTGGAATGTAGTAATAGAGGGATACAATCTATTTAAGAGAAATAGACCAAACAGGAAAGGAGGAGGAGTAGCTTTATATGTTAGGGATATGTATACCTGTGAAGAGATCCAGGATTTAAAACTTCAAAGCCAAATTGAGAGTATCTGGGTCAAAATTAAGGGAGAGAAAAACAACAGTGATCTCATTGTGGGAGTTTACTATAGATCCCCAAGCCAAACTGAGGACACAGATGATGCCTTCCTGGAACAGATGGCCAAGCATTCCAAAGGAAGTGAGATAGTAGTAATGGGGGATTTCAACTATCCTGATATTTGTTGGATGTCAAACTCAGCCAAGAGCATAAGGTCGAACAGATTCCTCACTGGCCTTGCAGACAACTTCATTGTCCAGAAAGTGGGAGAAGCAACAAGAGGATCAGCCATTTTAGATCTGGTCCTAACCAATAGTGATGACTTGGTTAGTGGGGTAGTAGTGGCAGGATCATTAGGTGGGAGTGACCATGCTCTTCTGGAGTTTATTATCCAGCGGAAAGGAGCAACCAAGCATACTAAGGTCCAAATTCTAGACTTTAAGAAAGCCGACTTCAGAAAACTTAGGGAAACGCTGGGTGAAATCCCATGGACAGTAATACTAAAAGGGAAGGGAGTTCATGATGGTTGGGAGTTTGTTAAAAGGGAGATATTAAAAGCACAACTTCAGGCAATACCAATGAGACGGAAACATGGAAGGTGCCTAAAGAAGCCAGGCTGGCTATCTAAAGAACTTTTGACTGAGTTAAGATTTAAAAGGGATATGTACAAAAAATGGAAAAGGGGGAAAATCTCCAGAGAGGAATTCAAACATATAGCCAGCACGTGTAGAGACAAAGTCAGAAAAGCTAAAGCACAGAATGAACTCAGGCTCGCCAGAGAGGTTAAAAGCAACAAAAAGGGCTTTTATGGGTATGTCCGTAGCAAAAGGAAAAACAAGGAAACAGTGGGGTCACTCAGAGGAGAAGATAGTGAAACGCAAACAGGGGACAGAGAAAGGGCAGAACTCCTCAATGCCTTCTTTGCCTCAGTCTTCTCCAAGAAAGAAAACAACGCCCGACCTGAAGAATATGGAGCAGATGATTCAGCAGGGGAAACACAGCCCAGAATAAGTAAGGAGGTAGTACAAGAATACTTGGCTAGTTTAGATGTATTCAAGTCTCCAGGGCCAGATGAACTACATCCAAGAGTATTAAAAGAACTGGCAGAGGTGATTTCAGAACCACTGGCAATAATCTTTGAAAATTCCTGGAGAACAGGTGAAGTTCCAGCAGACTGGAGGAGGGCAAATGTTGTCCCTATTTTCAAAAAGGGGGAAAGAGAGGACCCAAACAATTACCGCCCAGTCAGCCTGACATCAATACCAGGAAAGATTCTAGAGCAGATAATTAAGCAAACAGTCTGTGAGCACCTAGAAAGAAACTCTGTGATCACTAAAAGTCAGCATGGGTTCCTGAAAAATAAGTCATGTCAGACTAATCTGATCTCATTTTTTGACAGAATTACAAGCCTGGTAGATGAAGGGAACGCTGTGGATGTAGCCTATCTTGATTTCAGCAAGGCCTTTGACAAGGTGCCCCATGATATTCTTGTAAAGAAGCTGGTAAAATGTGGGCTAGACAATGCTACCATTCAGTGGATTTGTAGCTGGCTTACTGACCGAACCCAAAGGGTGCTCATCAATGGCTCCTCCTCATCCTGGAGAGTAGTGACTAGTGGGGTGCC
Source organism: Zootoca vivipara (assembly GCF_963506605.1). NCBI lineage: Eukaryota > Metazoa > Chordata > Lepidosauria > Squamata > Lacertidae > Zootoca > Zootoca vivipara. The sequence continues at coordinate 73,376,947 of NC_083279.1, read as the reverse complement.
ACAGGGTTCTGTCTTGGGCCCAGTCTTGTTCAACATCTTTATCAATGACTTGGATGATGGGCTTGAGGGAATCCTGAGCAAGTTTGCAGATGACACCAAATTGGGAGGGGTGGCTAACACCCCAGAGGACAGGATCACACTTCAGAATGACCTTAACAGATTAGACAACTGGGCCAAAGCAAACAAGATGAATTTTAACAAGGAGAAATGTAAAGTACTACACTTGGGCAAAAAAATGAAAGGCACAAATACAGGATGGGAGACACCTGGCTTGAGAGCAGTACATGTGAAAAGGATATAGGAGTTTTGGTTGACCACAAACTTGACATGAGTCAGCAGTGTGATGCAGCAGCTAAAAAAGCCAATGCAATTCTGGGCTGCATCAATAGGAGTATAGCATCTAGATCAAGGGAAGTAATAGTACCACTGTATTCTGCTCTGGTCAGACCTCACCTGGAGTATTGTGTCCAGTTCTGGGCACCACAGTTCAAGAAGGATACTGATAAGCTGGAACGTGTCCAGAAGAGGGCAACCAAAATGGTCAAAGGCCTGGAAACGATGCCTTATGAGGAACGGCTTAGGGAGCTGGGTATGTTTAGCCTGGAGAAGAGAAGGTTAAGGGGTGATATGATAACCATGTTCAAATATATCAAAGGATGTCATATAGAGGATGGAGAAAGGTTGTTTTCTGCTGCTCCAGAGAAGCGGACACGGAGCAATGGATTCAAACTACAAGAAAGAAAATTCCACCTAAACATTAGGAAGAACTTCCTGACAGTAAGAGCTGTTCGGCAGTGGAATTTGCTGCCAAGGAGTGTGGTGGAGTCTCCTTCTTTGGAGGTCTTTAAGCAGAGGCTTGACAGCCATATGTCAGGAATGCTTTGATGGTGTTTCCTGCTTGGCAGGGGGTTGGACTGGATGGCCCTCGTGGTCTCTTCCAACTCTATGATTCTATGATTCTATGATTCTATAAAGTAGATGAGCGAACTAAGAATGAGCTGCTTATAGGCCCTTTCAAATTCCATACTTTATTTTGGATTACTACATCCCTCTGTTAGCAGACCTGTAAAAACCTTTGTGCTTTTAATCCTTGGCTGTTGTGTTTTCTCCATGTCTAAAGTTCTTGTGTACGTTTGCTCTTGGCAAGCATCTCTATCTTGGGCTATTCTCTCCTCTTTAGACAAATAAATACCTTCAGGAGAGCAGGCATTGCTGTTGTACTCTCGTTTGCATGGGAAGTTGTCAGGCCTGATCTGACCTGCCTTTCCATCAGGATTATAAAGGTGACGGATAGTCAATTTCAGGGATTCATGATCCATTTTAGCACAGCGCTTCACCTTGCAGCTAAGTAATACGGCTGTGATAAAATCAGCCATAATCACTGCATCTTACTCAGCACTGCCTCAGCTATAAATATTGCCTCGATAAAAATAATGGGGGGAGGGAAAGGGAAAAGAGAATGTCTAAACCAAGCAAAAAGGTTTGTTCAGTGTGGCCGATGAAAATATGTGATGGCTATTGATGTACTTATGCACACCTAGGGAGGTAAGGAGACAAAACATGCAATTAGGTTTCTATGATACCCTATGAAAGACACATCTCATCACTAATTGGCCCCTAGGGGTCCTTCCAGGCTGCCACTGTTTTGCAGGAGGGGTTCAAACATACCACCATGTAGACAAATCAGAACAAATGCTGAATAAAGCAGGATGGTGCCAGTTGCTGCCATTACCACTGTAGAAACCTTTGCTACTGCCTCCTGATGGGCAAGACTGTTGGCGAATGTATCATTCTGCTGAGAAATCAGTGAAATGGTCCCTTAAGTTTCTTTGCCAACAGATAGAATGGAGAATTTTTGGAGGTCAATTGTACACAGTTATGGCCAATTGGGGGGAGGAGATTTCATGCTCAAATGGAACCTCAAATTCAGACACCTGCTATTATTATTATTATTATTATTATTATTATTATTATTATTATATTTTATTTTTTGCATTTGGTAAGTTTTGCTACTTGTTTTTATGAGCATCAAATCAACTGAGAGCTGCAGATTTAAGCCGATAAGAGATGTGACAAAACAGGTTTTGTTAACTGATACTGATTTTATCAGATGCTTGACATAAACTGTGACGTTGCATGAAACGAAGTTCCCCCTTTTTAATAAATACGATTGTGCAGAAAAAAGGCAAGAAAACCAGTTTGTTGTTGTTGTTTTTTAAAAAAAATGCAAATTATGTTACACTCTCCCCCCTACTTTTCCCATGCCTTGTTTTGTTTGCATGTGGCATCATTTTTCTGTGGCTGCTTTTTATTATGGCCAGGGACCTCAGAAGCCAAAAGTGGCCTGGGCCCCTGAGAGCATCCTTGCACAGCCCTAGAAATGACTCATCCACTGAGCAAGGAGATTTACGGAGGAACTGCATTGCATCTTTCAGTGGCTTACTTTCCAGATCCTACTTTGTAGAAGTTAGAAGATATTAGATGAAGTAGTATTTGTCAATTCACTCAGCCCTAATTACCCTAGAGTGTTATAATTGTATCGCAACATGAATAATATTATGAAATTATCTGAAGGGAAAGATAGCTTCATATCTAAAAATACACTGGCATTTTCTCTACTGGAACAAATAACTTCATAGGATCTTGGGCTGCTTGTTGTTGAACTATTTCATGCCTCATTTTGTCTTTCTATAAAATTGAAATAACGATAAGATACGTTTCAAGACTAAACTAATACTTGCAAAATATTTTCGAAGTGTCAAAGTTAGTTTATGTAATCAGTTTTGCTTTTCCCCCTTAGGGAAATGCCACCATGTAATAAACAACGCCAATAGTTCCAGCAGAGCTAGTAGCCATTCTTATAAATGCACCCTCACATGATAAATGGTATATAAAGTCATGAGAAAAACACAAGCTTTAATTGGAGGGAATTTATGTGGTTTAGAGAAGGCTGTAGTTCAGCTGGAGAGCCTCTGCTTAGCATGCAAGGTTCAACCCCCAGCATCTACAAGTAGGGCTGTGAATATCTTCTGCCTGAAACCCTGGAGAATGGCTGCCAATCAGTGTAAGCAGCGCTGAGCTAGATGGACCAATTGATCTCCATCTGTATAAGGCAGCTTTCAACGTCCCTATGTATGGCTACTTAACTCTCTGTAGAGGCACAAAACCCATTCCAATCTGCCATATCATCGGCTCCTCTTTCCATCTGGATTGGAGATGAGCCTTCCCCATTCACCCTGAAAGACACTTGGAAGATTTTGAGTGTTCCGAATCTTGAGAGGCTTTTCGAGTGTTTCCTCAAACGCTTCAAAAACAGCAGCTGGGTCCACCCACCACCATCTCCAACATGTCCTCAAACTCCAACACGGTATGTTTGAAGAGATGAAAGCAAAAGCAGGCACACTCAGACCCTGGAAGAAAATCTTTTCCCCACTCTGGACTATCTCTAATAGAAATGACATACTATGCCAATTCCTGCCAGAGCTTCTGGGACTAGTTGTCACAGTCCCTGCTGTGTTCTGCCAGATCTGGGAGTGTCTGCCACTGCCAACTCAACCTACCCCAAGATAGGCTTTTTGGCCCTTGCAACAGAGCAACATAGAAGAGGTTTGATGAGAATCCAAGCAGACACAGCCAACTTATAGCAGGCTACTACCACTAGGATTCTGCTCAAAAACTTTTTTTTAACAAGGATGCTCACCTATACAGGCTTTTGCCACATCCCTAGTTCAGCCCTCTAGTGGAGAAACAATACATGACTGGACAGGAGTTGCTGCCTGAACCAGCTACTCCAGTGTTTCCCAACCAGTGTGCCTCCAGATGTTTTGGGACTACAACTCCCATCATCCCTAGCTAGCAAGACCAGTGGTCAGGAATGATGGGAGTTGTAGTCCCAAAACATCTGGAGGCATACGGGTTGGGAAACACTGAGCTACTCCATGTTGATTTTTTTATCCTCTATCATTCTGTATATAGTGTACACCAGTATAGAGTTAGGAACAAGCAATATGAGACCATTTCATTGTATGTACCCCTTGTGGCAGCCACCAGTGTAAGGAGGGGTGCATTTCGGAAGGGCAATGCAATATAAGAGTGCCTTTTTTTGGCAGAATATTTTTGACATCATCTCTAGTTCCAACCCCATCTCTCTGTTTTTCTCAGAGCTTTTCTAAGGGACTTAGAAAACCGTGAGGCTGTGTGTAAATCACACCGCTACAGGACAACAATAATGGTATATTATGAGAAAATGATTCCCTTTCACTGTATATTTTCTTGCTTTATTGTATGTGGAATGTACAATTTGCTAGTGTTTAGTCTCACACTGAATTGCATCTGTATTGAACTGAAAATGAACTGTATTGATCATGGAAGTTTGCGCTGTCTTGATAGGACATTAGGGGAGAAAAGAGAAGTCTGGCCAAAAGAAATTACAATCTCGTCAAAGAAAATAAAATTACTTAAGTTTATAGTTGCAGTATATTGGCGCACACTTGATACTGATGCCCTCAGAATAACACTGCAAGCATCTTTCCAATGAGCTGACTAGCACTGTCCCTTAATGTGCAGGTGTACAGCAAGAACATTTTGTGAGGATAGAGCCTTCTTTCCATGTGACCTGGAACCCTGTACAATAGGAGCTCCACATCACATAGAAGCCTTTTCACCACCTGTCAGAGGGCCTGATGTGGCTACTCTAGAGTAACGACTCCAGCATAGTCTTTTTAGGCTTTTATTAAGTGCTGATTATTTACAGTGGTCAGAATGATCTATATACATGCTTAAGGTGAGGTGTCAGAACCTCCGAATGGCGATTGGCGCGTTTTCTTCCAGCACAAAAGCTTTGGGAGACCCAACCTCTTCCCCCTACGTTTGCGTCGCAATTCGGGAGTTGGGGGGATTGGCCTTCCCCCCGTGCACCCAACTTCCTGTCCCACCTGAGGCATGGGCTCCACAACCTTGCCTGAGCCTCGGACACCACTTCCTGACTCTCCGCTGGAGGCAGAGCTCTCCTTACTCTCTCCAGCACTTGGGGACGGGCTGGAACTTAAGATGGGAGGGACTTCCCTGTATCCCTTGTCCCTCACACCACCGATGGAGAGTCTTTGTCAACTTGAGGGCCACATTCCCTCATGGGCGACTTTCTAGTGGTGACATACCAGTGGTGGGTGGAGCCCAATGAAAAAGTGAGGAGGGACATGGATGGGCTCACCTTGCAGATGTTTATGCTGTAGGCACAGGTGCCAGAAAGGAGCTAGTCAGTGTGCATCTCATGATGCAAGTCTACACAATACAGCCCTGCTCTCTCATGTGTTCAGAGAACATGTGTGTTATGCATCTGGTGAGGACTCATGCTTGTGATGAACTTGCCTGACAAAGTGAGCTTCACCATAAGTAGTGGTTGGCAGTTGGGTCAGTAGTGCTCACCTGACCTCCTGACACCTGCATCTCAGCTGCTCACTGGGAAGTAAGGGAGGAAGGCTAGCAGCAGCAACATCAACATGGTGGGAATGGGAAATTGGCTCAGCTGGTGTGTTATGCACCATGTCAACAACACCACTGCTTCACCCTTCTACCTACCGGTGAACAGCAGCAACATGGGCAACAGAAGGTGAGGCAAGCACTGCTGTCGCAACAACCACTACTAACTGAACCTTGACTGAACTCTATCTAGGTTGCTTTTTGTTGCTGGCTTATGACAAAATAGTTTGGTTCACTCTTCACCTGATGAAGAGATAAATGCATGACTACTCACTTGAAGGAGCCAGATCATTTACACAAGCCCACGCTTTTCTGCCATCCAGTAGTTTTCAAACTTCTTCCACAACAGTCTGTGCTGGCCAATCCTTACATATATGCTGGAGACTCGAATGAAGAACAATTGACAATGGATTTTCTGTTTGTAGTGGGTGTCCTAAAGGCCTGACAAGTCTTATTGTCACACCAGCTACACCTAAGGGTAGGATAACCTGTTAGCTTACAGTGGTACCTCGGGTTACAAATGCATCAGGTTACAAACTCCGCTTACCCAGAAATAGTACCTCAGGTTAAGAAATTGTGCTCCGGTGGCGCGGCAGCAGCAGGGGTCCCCATTAGCTAAAGTGGTGCTTCAGGTTAAGAACAGTTTCAGGTTAAGAACGGACCTCCGGAATGAATTAAGTTTTTAACCAGAGGTACCACTGTATATCAGGGTGGTGTTCAACTAAGTTTTATTAAGAGTAGACCTGTTGCTGTTAATAAATATGACTGCAGCACTCCAAAATTGGCTTGAGGGTGATTGGGAGAACCCCCTGAACAGCAAGGGAGGGGAGGGGGATTATGCCAAGCTGATACGCTTGCACAGATGGATGTTGTGATAGCAAAATGTTCAGTTCTTCACATTTCCACATCAATTTGTGATTTCTTTTTTTAAAAAATAAATAAATTCTTAAGCAAATTCATCAGGGTTTTAGTACAATTTTTCCCAATATGCAGGTTTGTTTGATATTTTGCCTGATACACACATTTTTGCAAAGCAGAGTTCTCAAATATAATGCATTTGTGTGTTGTTTTTTCCACCAACATGTGCATTTTTATGCATTATTCACCCTAAGTCATGCCTTTTTGTGCATATTACTCAACCTGGACAACTGCATTGCAAAATTCAGAGGTATGCGAATTTTGAAGGATAGCTATGCTTTGCTTTGTGCATTGGTTTGGAAAGCACAAGTTACATTGATCTGCCTTTTAATGCAAACAGTCAAAATTCTTCCCCATCTCTAGCTACACCCCAGCATCCCTTTAACTGCATTTTGCAAAGGAAGATCGTGAGGCATTGGCTAACTGTCAAAGAGAAATGATTAAACTTTTCAATTTAATTTTAATTTTTAAGGAACTCTTGAGAAGCTTCCAAGGAAACCCAGGTTCCCTGGAACACATGTTGAAAACAGCTGATGTGATCTCTTTCAAACCTGCAGATTGCTTATTTCTATGTCACGTCTCTCAATCCCTCTGTTTGTTTGCTTTTGCTTTCCTTTTAGTCCTTTGGTGACTAAAAAGAAGTCTGAAATGCTTGAGATTTCCTCCTCCCCACTGAGCTTATCCATGCCAATCCTGAAAGAACTGTTTCTTGAAGCCAGTCTATATATTGCTGCCGCCACAAGGAAGCCACTTTAATTTAAGCTGTGCCGTGTGGTGGCTGTGAACCACAAAAGGAAAGACTTGGAGGAGCTTCGGGGAAATTGCCCCGGCTACCTGCGGTGAGCCATTCTGTGCCAGTGTGAGATTAGCTATCATGTGGACCAATTTAAAGAGGCCTCCCTGGTTGACTGCCTTGACATTTTATTTATTTAAGGTCGTTATAAACTGCCCTTCATCAAAACACGTTAGGGTGGTGAATAATAAATATAACTCAAAATGGTCATGCAGCCATTCCATAGAAACAATAAAATGCAATCACAAAGGACCATTAAAAGGCAGCATACAAACAGGAGGTGAAACTGACCATTGTAAAATGTCAGAGGGAAAAGAGAAGTTTTGACCTTGTGTCAAAAGCATAGCAAGGTCAGTGTCGGCTGCACCTCTATGGGGAGGTTGTCCCCCAAATGGACACCATGTTCATTGCCACATAATGACTTGGAAAGAGCCTCTCTTGCTGCCTGTAAATTAGAGCTAAGCTGACGTAGTCTTTTAAAGTGTTGCCTTCACTTTTGCTGGTGTAAAACAACAACAACACCCCCAATTATCAGGCCTGCTTTTCATTTTTGTTTGTTGTTTTATCTAGGTCCTAAATAACTGAACAGGATGTCAACTTGTGGAAAATTCCAGCGACTTACGAGCAAAGGAGACATATTATTTACTCAAATGTAATGCACAGCTTTTTTGGCCAAATTGTATCTTGAAAATTAGGGGTGCATTAGATTTGATTGCAAACTTGAAAATCACCACTGTCCTAGCAAATGCTTTTTTTTTTTGGTTTCAAGATTTTGAAAAGTGAGGTGTGCATTAGATTTGATGGTGCATTGGATTTGCATAAATACAGTATTTAACTAAACTACCAGGCCTGCAGCTGTTGCTGATTTTGTATTGAAGTCGGGCTCAGTTCACAAATGTGGGTGCTGCCACCCCTTGATGAGAGCTAAGCTTAGCATCCATTCAAAACACCAGGGCCCACCCAGTGCTGAGACAGTGTAGAGTGGTAAGCGGAAGCTCCACTGCAGCAAGAGTGGGAGCGGTAAAAGCAGGTGGCAGCCGCTGCTGCCACAAGCAGAACTGGAGCTGAGAAAGGACTGTGGGCTCAGTGCTGGTACCAAAAACAGATTCTTGGGATGAGATACACTCAGAATGTCTAGGTTGTGCCTCCATAGTCCAACACAGTAATGCTTCTGAATGCCAGTTGCTGGAAGCCACAGGAGGGGAGACCGCTGTTGCACTTATGGTCTGCTTGAGAGTTTCCCACAGGCATTTTGTTGGCCACCAAGAGAACACAATACGGGACTTGATAAACCTTTGGTCTGATCCATCAGTCTCTTATGTTCTTAGGAGCCCTAGTCTTTGATTCTAAATGCATGTCTGCCTGCCTTCCTAAGCCATAGTTCTCCCCTTGGCTCCCAAGTGTTGGACTTTGAAGCCCTCAAACAGATACTGCAATTTTGATGTCTGCCCACCTACAGCCTAAAAAGAAAGAAAGAAAGAAAAGAAATCACATTACGGGTTTTTGCCGAGTTGTTTCTGAGCCAAAATCAAAACTTGTTGAAGTCCAGCTTATTTCTTTTGTAGATTGACCCACATCCAAATATCTGATTTGACCTAAGAGACTGCTATTGGAATGGCAAAAGTTCAAGATGGCAACATTTGGCCCATGGGTCTCCCCTTCCTCATCAAAAAGCCATTCAGTGGTTGGGCAGCAGTGTGAGCAGTGGTATGCCATGTATGATCCAGCAGGGAAATGCAGCATGAAAAAGCTGGTATGTAGACTGATTCTGATTCTCCAGATGCAACAGCCAAAGGATAGTGTCACCCAGGCAAGACATTGGTAATCCAAATTGGTATCCTTTGCCTAGGAGATCCTAAATTGAGATTCCTGCCTAATAGCTGGGTATGGGAAATACTCCAGCATCCGCTAAAAAGCAGAACATTCCTTTACAAATGGCTGAACTGGAATGAAATTTTATTTTATTCCCTGGGAGGTGCAATCTTTCTTTCTCTTTTTTGCCTCTGATAGAAATGTGTGACAGTAGCTCCTGCGAATCACAAACTCTTAGAAATCTGCCTCTTGGGGGATGCTTTAGATAGAGCATGAAAATCTTCACGGAGAGAAGTCTTACATGCCAGCACAAAGTATTAAGCTCTTATTCCATCATCTGTGGAACAGCTTGACTAAAGAATATCTGTGATTGATTCCTTCAAACCATATGAAGGAGTGGCTGGATAAATACTGTAATCCTGAACGTTGACATACTGTATATGTTCTGCTTTGACTGCTAACTGAAATAAGCAAAAATAAAACAGCAATTTTGGGTAGAAATTTGGGGTTTGTCCTTTGGGGGGGGAGAATAGAGGAGTAAATATACAAATAATATTCAAAAATTCAACTGTCACCTTTGCAGTTTGCACACATGGATAGTGCAATTTGAACTTTGTATGTATAAAAGTGATGTGAATATTATTCTAGCTCTATTCTAGTCTCACTTGCTTTTTTATTCTTCCATTGAACATTGAAATGCTATATCATGTAAAGCCCAAGATCACTCCCCAAATATCAAACTTGTTCCTTCTCATGTCTGTGGGGATTCATTCTTATTATCAGTTACCCATGCCAAACACTATCCAGAATTTAAGCAGACCAGATTTTGACATAAGAAAACAGTAGATCAATAATTGGACAAGAATATTAGTATCAACTACATATATTGCAATAATTTATTTATTTTTAAAATTCTTTGGTATGTTTTGGTATAATCTGCATTATATGAAGCCACATAAAGTTAGTTTCTTTATTACATTTCTATCCCAACTCTTCTTCATGGAGCTCAAGGTGGCAAATATAGTTCTCCTCCCTCATTTTATCCTAACATCAACCCTGATCCCATGAGAACTGATATAATTAAGATATAATTCTTATTGTGCATTGCACCGTGACCCCAATACAGACCCAGAACCACGTCTGAATCGTCATCAGAGGTCTGAGAAGACATACCACTAGAGGAGGAGGAATCACCATCTCAGAGCCTCTTGGCTCTGCGTTTGGAGCGACGACTTTTCTGCCGCTTGCTACTAGATGAAGGGACTCTAGGCACCGGGAGATTCTCCTCCGGAGACTGGATACTGAGCACCTCCCTCGAAGGAGCCAACTGAACCTGCACATAACTAAAAACATGTGAGGAGGTTGGATGGGAAGAAATCCCCCCCACATGCTGTGTGAATTGAGGGCCTGAACTCCCAGACCCTGGGGGTGCAGACTGCGAATGAGGCAGCCCAGACCGAAAGGCCCGCTGAACCATAGCACCCATACTCCTACGATGACCCCTAGGGCTAGCTGGGACTGGGATCCTGGAAGGCTAAAATTGAGAGAAGGGGAAGGGAAGGGAAAGGAAGCGGAAGGAAAGGAATTAAAATTAACAAAGGAGGGGAAAGAAAACAATTGGAAGGAATTTAGGAAAAGAAGGGATAAAGGAAAGAAATCACCAGGATGATCCGTCAAAGGTAAATCTCTCTCGGCTGCACAGAGGACACACTTTTAGCTTGTTCCAAATGCATGTGCTGAAAGAGGAAGCTCTGGGTCACATGCATGAGCATATATAGGTACCTCGATCCATTTGGACTGCGCCCCATTGACCAGATTGAACCCAACATCGAGGGACCTACCGATCGGGTGTTGTGGCTGACCAATCTTACCCACCCACAACTCCAGGTCTCACCTCTTTGAGGGAGGACACAATATATTGCTGGTGTACAGGAGTTAACAGAAATAATTTAAGTAAAGATTTTCTCGAGTCTCTGAATAACTCCCTAATTCACCTAAGATGTCAAGGAGCAATCAAAGCTTCAGTTTCAATTCCAAAATACCACCAGGGGAAAAAAAGAGAGAAACCATTCAATAACCTTTCTGGCCCTTCTATGTTTATTAAAAGCAAAATATGACACCACCTAATTAGTTTCCCTCGGCTGCTAGCTGAATTGTTTGGCATGAAAAATAAAATTGATTAAAATTAGCATTCCCCCCCCACTTTATTCAATAGGTGTAAATATTGATTTGTGCACGTCTCCATCATGTTAAAAAATTACTGCATATGTTTTGTAGGTTCTTTTCCTTCATTTTTCACAAACATAGTTTATGGTTCTTGTCAAAAGGAAAATATGTTTGTAGGCAGGCAACAGAAGTGCATTATTCACCAGGAATGACTACTATGCAAGCCCTACTGAAATGGGAGGGGTAGCTTAGCTAGAAAGCATCCTTGGTGAATTATGAACCATTCAATATTAACCTGGTTAACCCAACCAATTCCCGAAAACTCAGGAAAAGTAGCATTTAGAATCAGGAAAATAATAATAATAATAATAATAATAATAATAATAATAATAATAATAATAATAATAATAAAGGGAACAAAACTTTCTATTTATCTACATACAGTAGCAAACTATATGTCAAAAAAATGCATGTTGCTTCTGGGTATATATACATTTGCAATTTTTATTCCATAATGCAGAGAAATGAGAATGTTGAAGGGTTGCATGCTGTTTAAGGAAGAAAGAATGAGGTAGGCTTGCTTCTAAATGTGACTAGAACTGCTAGATAATGCAAATAAAAGCAGATCGTCACATTTAAAAGCAAGCCTACCTAATTCTTTTTTTTTCTTAAACAGTGTGCAACCCTTCAACATCCTCATTTCTCAGCACTGGGGAATAAAAACTGGAAAAGTAGCATCAAGTGGTATGTTTGTTTCTTCAAATTGGAGGCAAAATCTAGTCCACTGAAGGTACTAACATCCAGTCACGCAATTGCATGAAAATGCCCACAACAGGTCCACTAACTGTGGAACACACCTTAATAAGCCTGCAGTCTGGACAAACGGCTACGCATCTTATCCTTTGGGTCAATCCATGAAACACTGTTGTTGGTTAGCCTGTTCGGGGCAACCTTGGATCTTTTTTCCTTTTTTGGCACCCCACATGTGTCCCCCCCCCTTGGAATGAGCTGTGGGTGCACAGAAATAATGCCAAGCACTTGATTCCCTTGTTTCACTCACCATATGCAGCTTTTGAGTTAATCTCAGTTCTGTGGTTTATTCCACCCCCACCCTCCCATTTATAAAACGGGCAATATTACTGAACTGGCAGGGATGTGATAAAGCTTTATTTCTGAAAGCTTATAAAAGCCCTTTGAGATCTCGAGATGGTGGGAGACCGTGAAGTGCAAAGTGTGCCTGTTTTATTATTAAATAAATTTTTCATATTCTGGGCGAAAGGGGGGAGGAGGGGAGTCAGCAGAAACGAGCCCAGTGTTTGTATCAGACTGTTTTCTTTCTTTCAAAATCTGACGGCTGCCCAATTTTTTTCTCTCTGCTTTCATTAGCTTTTGCAGACTTGTTTTATTTTTCATTTGCAAATGAAGCGGCACATTTTCCGCAGCCCTTCAAAAAGAAATCTCTGGCCAAATACCCATTCCCCCTTGTGGTCAATCACTCGTAGACAAGCAAAATGAAAGCCAATGTGGCAGAAACTCACGAGATCAAGCACACTGAGGTCACTGAAGACAGTACCATGGGTTTTAATTAGAATCATCACCTCAATCCCTCCATAGTCATCCCGTTCACTTGCATGGATCACCAGGATTCTTGAAAGGCTTCGCTGTGATCTTTGCAGAACAGTTCTTTCTGATCACTTATGTCAGTCAATGTAAGACATCTTTCTTAAATTCTCCTTATTTTTTGTGCTGTTCATTCAAAATCAAACATTCACACACTTAAAAAAAAAAGCCAACAGAATACAGCAGGAATTGCTATTTTATGTCAGGTCTTATGCTGTCAGTGTGTTTGAAGATGGAGATTAAAGATTATATGCCTCAGAAGGGTCTGAATTTTGCATAATCCCTGCAACCGTTTCATCCTGGGTCGTGATTTTTGTGTATGTGTCAGGCATCATAAGATAAGCAGGACTGAGCATGGATGGTGATTTGAAGAATGTCTTCTATAGGTCCACACAGCATCCCCAAAGAAGAGTGAAAGAAGAGTGCCAGCAATTCTTCAGACTCTTTTAATTTGAAGTGTGCTGTGTGTTGGGGGGGGGGGTTCATCAGAACGAGAAGTCAGATCGGAGTCTAGGGGGAAAAAAATGTATGTTGTGTTTTATTAAGAGTGTATTCCCATAACATTTTGTAACAAGAGAAGTGGCATTATTAAGTTGTGGCTAGTACCATAAGCTCAAAGATTGCTGAGGGATCACTTGCATTGACCATTCTTAATTTGCTGAGTTTGCCCAAGAAAACAAGAAAGCAACTCAAGAGAAATTCAGTTGTTGAGGGCATATGGGGAGTGAGTCATGGAAGGGAATTCTCCATCAATGGGTATTAATGGAATCCACTGAGGGTGTCCCCAAGGCCTTCAGAATCCTATATACCACCACATTGTTACCAGGAACATTTCCAAGTAACATATATCAAGCCAAATATCATGCTGGTGTTTTTTTTTTTTCCATCTCATAATAATATTTTCAGTGATTAGCTGGATTAAGGGCTTCTACAATCTCAGGCTCACATTTTCTCCCTAAAATTCATGCATGCTGTGTCCTTCTGTAGCAACTGATTACAGTCGTACCTTGGAATTCAAACGGAATCTCCTGCAGCCAATCGGAAGCCACAGAAGCCCCGTCGGACCTTTGGCTTCCTAAAATAGTTCAAAAACTGGAGCACTCGCTTCCAGGTTTCAATTGTCCGGGAGTTGATTTGTTCAGGAGCCAAGGCGTTTGAGATCCAAGGTACGACTCTATGGTAACAAACTGCTTGTTCAAAAAGTGGCGTGTTATACTGTATCCGATGAGCTTCATATTGCTTTGCTCCTCTGGTAATAAATGATCAATTAGAATGACTACTTGCTGGGGTAGGCAACTACATACTTCACCAAGAATAATAATGCATCATACGGTGTCCCCTTTAATAAATTGAACTTATTTTATTTTATAAGCACTCAGTTGTCCAGCTTACATTATCATTTCTATTTTGCATTTCCAAGCTAGATAGAAGGGGCTTTAGAATCTTTCTACCGTTGTCAAAATTGCACACCAACCCACCACCTTGATTTCCAAACATTCTTGCTTCCTCTTGTGTCTTCCTTAGGTTTGATTTGATCTCATTTACTATTTTTGAGGTGGGGGGGGTCCAGTATCTTATGAGACCTAAGTGAAGACAGAAGCTGAGCACAGACCACCAGAAAATGCACCAAGATGCACCATATGATTGTGGAAATCTATCAGCAGTGCACAAATAAAGTTGCAATATATATCGACAAAGTGTAATGTGAAAAGAAACAACCCAATTTCGGGGTCTCTAATGGTCACTTTAATGGAACAATCCATGTACTCTAGCTTACAGTTTGATGTTTGCTCTCTTCCCCTTCTCAGATCATGCATGTATGTGCAGTAAAATAGAATGGAGCTTGTGGTACTATGAGTGATGTTGACAGGCTTCGTAATTACCAGTTTTGGAATATAAATTTGAAGTGTCCCGGGGCTTCTTACACTTCAGGTGCTACTGAGCTTGCTCAGCTTGTGATAGAAGGGATTGGAGAGGTATTCCTACCCAGTGAGACTCTTAAGGATCTGCTTTGGGGTTCAAAAGCTTGAAGCTGGACTTAAAAAGGTAAAGAGACCACCTGACTCTGGTGTTGCGGTACTCATCTCGCGTTATTGGCCAAGGGAGCCAGCGTACAGCTTCCAGGTCATGTGGCCAGCATGACAAAGCCACTTCTGGCGAACCAGAGCAGCACACAGAAATGCTGTTTACCTTCCCGCCGGAGCGGTACCTATTTATCTACTTGCACTTTGACGTGCTTTAGAACTGCTAGGTTGGCAGGAGCTGGGACCGAGCAACGGGAGCTCAGCCCGTTGCGGGGATTCGAACCGCCAACCTTCTGATCGGCAAGCCCTAGGCTCAGTGGTTTAACCCACAGCACCACCCTAAGCTGGACTTAAGGGGGAACTATATTCCATTTTTCATTTAATTAAAAGAAGAATAAGAATCTAAATTTGCCTAATTCTGAATTAAGTCACTAATCTGTGCACATAAAATATGTGAAAACACACATCCACGCACTCGTAAACATAATGTGCATCTACTTTTCCAGATAAAAAGCATGTGCGGAAGTTACTCAGAAAAGCGAGGTTTTCAGGGCACTTTCGGACGTTCCACCAGGAACTGGAGCAGAGACAAAGGGACAGGTTTTGTACATCTTTCATTCTGATCTACTCCGCTGCCTAAGAATGTTGCCTATCATCATGTTCTGCTCCAGAAAGCACTGCTGTTCAGTGTCTGTGATCTTTCCTGCACTGCTTAATGCAATCTGTTGAAACATGATGACAACTTTTATTTCAAGCTGAAGTAACAACGGAGGAAAGGTGGCAGGCACTATGGCATTAAATAAGGTTTATAATAGCAATGATCTCCCATGAAAACAGTTGTTACCATAGTTAATGTCTGCTTTGTCAGTACGTTAACCTTCCTTGGGTTTTGCCTCGGGCCATTAAATGACCAACCATTCGTTAAACACCCGGGAGCTACCAATTTCAGGGGAAATATCATAGCATTCATTTGCTAAGTAAAGCACCTGGGATAATAGCAGAAAACTGTGTGTGCACCAACCTGTGTATGCTGATATACAGGTAACTTGCTGGATGTGATCTGCTGGTCATATAGCATCCCATTTGGGTGTGAGTTGTGATGTTCACTGTGTCACTTCCATGTATATAAGAATGTGAGCTCATTTTGTTGTGGGTCACTGAGCAAAAGAATTACAACAAACATTTGGATGATAAGGTACATAGGCAGGGCTAATATGCATTCCAGTGGGGTCCATGCGAAGGTGGCAGCTCAGCAGTAGAGCTGTGATTCCCTGCCAAGTGTGTACTTGTGGCAAACTTAAATCTGTTGCCATGTGATGTGTGAAATGGTTCATTAAAAACTTATCAATGTCCGGTGCTGCTTATCTGATAAATGCCATTAATGCTGGAGGCAGTATGTCTCCGAATAGCAGATTCTGGGAATCACAAGTTTGGGAGAGTGTTGTTGTGCTGAGGTCCTGTTTGCAGGCTTCCCGCAGGCATGGTGAGAGCAGAATGTACCCAGCGCTGTATTCTTTCTGCAATTCTTCATTGCAATTGCAAACTCTTCCATGTACTTTGTGTGTAACTTTTGTTTGTTTGCTTTTTATGAATGTGTAAACTGAAAAGGGGGGAAATCATTTAAACAAATCCACCTGGGATTTTTAAAAAGTCATTTAAAAAGTCTGCAGTGTACACTTAAAGCCTTTCACCTTTAACAAATATTTCACCTTTTAACAAACAAACACACACAATAACAAGGCCATAGATTGTTCAATTAGCCAAAGGCCTGGGAGAAGAGGAATGTTTTTGCCTGGCACCTAAAGATACATAATGAAGATGTCATGCAAGCCTTCCTGAGGAGACCATTCCACAAAAGGGGAGCCACCACGCAAAAAACCCCATTCTGACATTGCCACCCTCCAGACCTCTCGTGGAGGAGGCACACAAAGAAAGGCCTCAGATGATGGTCACAGGGTCAAGCTCATATGGGGAGAGACTGTTCATATGGGGTCAGGCATAGTGCAGATGAAGTCTTAAAGCGTACCCTTGCCCCAGCAGATCTCTCTTCTTTTGCTATCAGGAAGAATAAATTTGAATGATCTTATCTAGTAGATGGTGAAAGGCAGTGCAAAAGGCGCCACAATAGATAAAGTATTTCAGATCCTATTTGTATTCAACAGCGAAGGGCCTGAAATATAGGAAATGGGTACACCGCTGTCTTAAAAACAAAACAAAACCCAGCCCTTTGTCGGTCTAAAAAGGTTAGCTGGTCCTCTTGATATGGAAATATAAGGTGCTCCTTCCCTCTACCCTACAACTTCAAATAGGAAAATGCAAATGGAGCGAGGGGAGAGGAGAGGGGGCAGAAAGAAAGAAAGAAAAAGAAAGAAAGAAATACTTTCCGCTTGTAATTGCAGCTCTCTGTGTGCATGTGTGTGTTTTAGTACTTCATAAGAGCTCCCATGCCACCGCCTCTCTATCTTGAATTAACAAGTGCTCTCATTTGCAGCTTGGACACAACCAAGTCTCGCTCACTGCAGGTATCACTGAAACAGTTCACAAGAGCACTTTATCATTCCGCAAAGAGACAAGCAGGGGAGCACTCAATCAGTTGTGTGTATGTAGAAGGGGGTGGAGAGAAAATAGACACCACTTTGTGCTCTCTGATCTTCAAATGCAAATTAATGGGGAGCAGCATGTTCCACACCAGCACTTGGGAGTGGTAAGAAATGCAAATATTTGGAGAGTTGAACTTCTGGCTGATGAGTAAACATCTTTAACCTCTCGCCACTGTGTGACATCTGCATGAAAGTGGGTGGGTGGGGGGGGGTGAATTGAAGGACTAGAGCAGAGCTTCTCAAATATTGTCATTAGGAAGTGAAGGTGATGGGGGCGGGCTTACTTAGATCCTTCTTGTAGGTTTTTCTGTTCTGTTCAGCAGCCACACACTGTTATAGCAGCAATGGCCAGACTTCACAGTGCAAACTATGGTTCACAGGCAGCCCCTTTCTTCCAGCTGATGCCTTATGTATGGCTATGCCTGCAGCCTTTATAAGTGGGTGAGCAGGAATCTTGATGCTATGCTCAAACTAGACTTTCTTTCCAGGCATTCCTTGATTCTGCCCACAACAGTTATTTACCAAGGACAGCCCTGAGCTTCCTAAAATGGATGGTAAAGGTAAAGGGACCCCTGACCATTAGGTCCAGTCGGGACCGACTCTGGGGTTGCGGCGCTCATCTCGCTTTATTGGCCAAGGGAGCCAGAGTACAGCTTCCAGGTCATGTGGCCAGCATGACAAAGCCGCTTCTGACGAACCAGAGCAGGGAAACACCGTTTACCTTCCCACCAGAGTGGTACCCATTTATCCACTTGCACTTTGATATGCTTTTGAACTGCTAGGTTGGCAGGAGCTGGGACCGAGCAACGGGAGCTCATCCCATCGCGGGGATTCGAACCGCCAACCTTCTGATCAACAAGCCCTAGGCTCTGTGGTTTAACCCACAGCGCCACCCGCGTCCCTATGGATGGTACCACTATGGAATTGCCCAGGGCCTGCTAAGAGGCCAAGGGGAGCCATGACTACCTGACTTTGTAAAACTGGTATCACTGGACCAAGTTCATCCATTTTGTTGTGTTAATTAAACTAAACATTTTAAATGGGTTTTTAATAAATGTGCAATTAATTGTTTATGTTTTGAATTTTATCTTGCTATGATCTTCCTTGGTGGGTCATGCAAACTGTTATTCTGAGAAATGCTTTTATTGGGGGGGGGGGCTAGTAAGTTTGGGTCCCACTGCTGTGTGTAAAGAGCTGTCCAGCCTTTACCTGCCTTAAAGACAAAGGACTCTTAAGAAGGAGGAGCAGGGACTTCGAATTTGTTCATACAAATGAGTGGAGAGCAGCACAGAGGGCTCTAGGGAATTCTTCGACATGGACTGAGGCCAATAGGAATCAGGTTTGGATCAGACACCTGAGACAAACCTGCACCGGGCCAGCTGGGGTCTGAAGTGGACACCAGATAATCTCTTCCAAATATGGAGTTTAATAGAATACATATTGGGGGGAAATGTGTACAAGCAGGAGGGATGCTTGCTGCATCAACAGACTTTTAGTCAGTTAGCGGTTGATAGCTAGAGATTCAGAGTGTTGGATGTACAGGGAGCATAGCTGCCAAGTTTTCCCTTTTCTCGCGAGGAAGCCTATTCAGCATAAGGGAAAATCCCTTAAAAAAGGGATAACTTGGCAGCTATGACAGGGAGGTCCTGCTGGGTCTTGCTCACTGCAGAGCAACATGTTCAAAAATATTGGGGGGTGTCCTGAAGGTAAGATGTGGCTGGGATGCCATCTTGGTGCTTTGAAATGCAGCTCAATTCAGCTCAGATCGTTTTAGAGGATACTTGCTTTGCCTTGGGTCCAAATGACTGCCTCTCTTCAGAAAACATGATGCACGTCATTTCTCACCATTAACTAGGTGGGGAATGGGATCCAGCTGACAGGTCGGATCCTGAGCCTCCAACCCCACCCCAGCAGGCCTCATGTTGACAAGTGGGGACAGGTAGACTAGATCTGTTTACCTCTTTGCAGTTCTGGGGGGAATTAGTATGAAAATGACATACATCACAAGGGGAAAAAATCAGACATATAGATCCAAGGTTTAGGGAGCTGTGATGAATGGAAAACAGTCTGAGGCTTTGTTTTTGTTTTCTGTTCAGTTGACAGCAAGTGATAAGCTTTTTTCCACAAAAGCAATGCAACTGGAAGTAAAAAGGACAGCCCTTTTAAAGTTATTCCCTGGTTGGAAGCTGGAGCTGTCAGTCACAAGAATTCACCCCTGCCACACACTACCTGACACTTCCCTTATATGCTTTTTAACATCTATATGAAGTCGCTTGGAGAGATCATCAGGGTGTTTGGGTGGGAGTTCACCAGTATGCAGATGATACCCAGCTCTACCACTCCTTTAAATCGGAACCAGTGAGGGCAGCGAATGTCCTGTGTGAGTGTCTGGAGCCGGATGGAGGATGGTTGGTGGTTAATAAGATTGAGGCTGAATCCTGACAAGAAAGAAGTACTGTTTCTGCAAGACAGGGGTCAGGCAGGTGGGGGGGGGGAATCCCTGATCCTGACCTGGTGCATAGCATTGGGGTTATTATTTTACTCACAACTGTCCATGAAAGCACAGGTTAATTCTGTTTCCAGGGCAGCTGTCTACCTGCTCCGCCTGAAACCCTACTTGCCTGCTCACTGTCTCATGAGAGTGGCACATGCTTGGACTCCTGCAATGCACTCTGTGTGGGGCTACCTTTGAAGGTGACTCAGAAACTACAACTAATCAAGAATGCAACAGTTAGACTGTTGACTGGGAGTGGGCACTGGGACCACATAACACTGGTCCTAAAAGACCTACACGGGCTTCCAGTACGTTTCTGGGTACAATTCAAAGTGTTGGTGTTGACCTTTAAAACCCTAAATGCTTTTAAGGCCCTGAAGGAACATCTTCACCCCCATCGTTCAGCCTAGACACTGAAGTCCAGCTTCAGGACTCTTCTGGCAGTTCTCTCACTGCAAGAAGTAAAGTAACAGGGAACCAGGCAGAGGGTTTTCTCAGTAGTGGCACCCGCCCAGTGGAATTGCCTTCCCATCAGATGTCAAAGAGATAAATAACTACTGGTATACAACTTTTAGAAGACATATGAAGGCAGCTATATATAGGGAAGGTTTAGATGTCTAATGTTTTATTAAATTCTTGAAATTTTGTCTAGAGCCACCCAGAGTGGCTGGGGTAATCCAGGCGGATGTGTGGCATATAAAAAAATATTGTTGTTAAAATGAGAGCTTGGGGGAGGAATACATAAATTTCCACAGAGACACTATGTCTATTTCTGTTTCTGAAGCAACTAGGAAAACCCAAATCAGCTTGGCTTGTGTTCAGAAGAAACCCATTGTACATTGGACAAGCCCCAAATCTTTCCTAAGTTGCCTGCTTCAGTTCAGGGGTTCAGGATTTGCCCAAAGTGAATACCCATGCTGTAAAACATGTAGTGTTAGCTGGATGGTTTCTGTCTGTGTTTGGTGATTTCTGTCTATTATTTTCCAAGGTGGTGCCATTCTTGTCACTCAGGGCTGCGTAGTGGTTCTTTTCTTCTCCTTTTTTTCTGAGTCCTTCATGAGCTCATGAAAGCACTTAGCAAGAGTGAGAACTACCCAAGGTTCTCAGGGTCACTTTGAAACATTAATGAAATTAAGATGCACAACACCTCTGTCAGGTGAGTAAATAGCATTCTTACCAGTAGAGGAAATGAAGCACAAAGAGGTTAAGTGACTCACCCAAGGTCATGCTGTAATGAACATCTTTCCTCGAGCTGCTTATTTAAGATCCTCCGCTTTCCTGCTGAGGGAGCAAATACCCTGTTTGTATTTGGTTAAAAGCATATTATCCAACTGGTATGTACATATTAGGAAGCAAAGGCTACAGCCTCTCTCATTCAAAGGAGGGTTATCAATTAAGGAGGGAGGGGAATAATTTTTATTCTACTTGCGTTTAATCGCTAATTGATATAGTTTGTCACTTTTCAGAACAGTATTTTTCAAAGCACAGACTTTAAAACAGCCATCCTTCAAAATTCACACTTCTCTAAACTTTGCAGTACAGTTTTCCATACAAATATCATATACAAAGAATGCATATACTGGAGCAAAATGTGCATAAAAATGCAAATGTCAGTGAAAAAAACATTAAAAATGCAATATAATAATATATATTATATTATATTATATTTATTATATTTTACATTATATTAGTAGAAACTGCTTTGTAAAAATGTGAATATTAAACAAATTTGCATACAAATATGCATTTATTGGGAAAAAATCACACTAAAATTTTCATGAGTTTTTTCATGGCAAACTGCTGAGGCAATGTGGAGAACCGAAAATTAGAAAGAAAGAAAAAAGAAAACTTAAAGAAACCTAAACCTGTTCTGACTGCATACATCATTCTTCTAAATTTTATAAAATACATTATCATTTATATATGATACTTATTAGGGTTGTATTCACTACAATAGCCTAACAATAAGAGGTCAACATGGTACCTTACAACCAAGTTGGAAAATTAGGAGAGAAACTATGTCTTTAACATCTTCCATGTTCCGTAATTAAGTTTCAGTGCTAATTTAACTCTTATTATTCTTTCATGTTTTGGGAATCTAAGGAGGGAGGCTCACCAGTAGCTATTAGCTAGGTAAAGGGACCCCTAACCATTAGGTCCAGTCATGACCGACTCTGGGATTGCGGCGCTCATCTCGCGTTATTGGCCGAGGGAGCCAGCATACAGCTTCCAGGTCATGTGGCCAGCATGACAAAGCCACTTCTGGCAAACCAGAGCAGCACATGGAAACGCCGTTTACCTTCCCGCTGTAGCGGTACCTATTCATCTACTTGCATTTTGATGTGCTTTCAAACTGCTAGGTTGGCAGGAGCTGGGACCAAGCAACGGGAGCTCACCCCGTCACAGGGATTTGAACCGCCGACCTTTCTGATCAGCAAGCCCACAGTGCCAAGGGGAACCTAAATATTTACAGAGACCAGCTATCTCAAAACAGCAGATGCTGTGGACAAACCATACTTTTGTACCCTACTTGGCACAACAGTAGAGGTTGTGAACATACAAGGAAGCTTGTAATGGTCAGGGGTCCCTTTACCTTTACCTATAAGAGGATTAGACAATTTCATGGAAGATAAGGCTATGAATGACTACAAGTCACAGTGCCTATCTTCTGTTTCCACTCATGGAGTATGTTGGCAATATGTTGCTGAGAATCACAGGTAGGGAGAGTGCAGTTGTGTTGAGGTTCTGCTTACAGGCTTCCTGTGGGCATCTGGTTCTGCATAGTGAGGTCTGAGTTCAGGTTTATATGGGCCTTTTGCTGGATCCAGTAGGGTCTTGTCACGCTCTTAAGCCCCCAGAGGTATTTAAAGGGCTGCTTTTAGAATGAGAATGTTTGAAGTTACACGCTAAGAAACAGATCTTGATGAGACCCAGCAAAGCCATTCTTATGCCATTAAGAGTCCATGTCAATGATTGCCTGTGTTGATGGAGTGCCGCATTGTCTTGTTTTCCTCCACCAATCACCCTGATCTGAATGTAGGGAAATCATTTTCATGATCATCACACTGATGAGGTAGTACCGTTGAGAACACATTAAAAATGAGTATGTTGCTAAACAAGATGATACAACTCCACCTCTCGCTCTTCCTCAAGTACCCTCATTTGCAGAAAGACGCACCAAAAAATAATCATCATAATTTGATACCTTTAAAAAAAAAGTGTGAGAGAAGGGTAGGTGTGTGTGAGAGAAGACGGCAACATTATCCAACAAAATAGCGCTAATATGCAAAAAGTGAGACTGTTGCTGGAAACCAGAGAAGGGGAGAATGTGATTGTGCTCAGGTCCTGCTCATTGGTTTCTCAAAGGCATCTGGTTGGCCATTGTGAGAACAGGATGATTGACTAGATGGGCAGCAAACTCTTCTTATGTTCTGATGTACTAACGAAACCCAGCCATAGAATATTTCCATTTGCTGCATTTTTATTATAGTAAGAATTACAGTCATATCTCGTGTTGTATCCACTGTGCATTGCGTTTTTCCAGGTTGTGAATATGGCGAACCCGGAAGTGTTTACTTCCGGGTTTCGCCACACACGCATATGCAGAAGTGTTCAGTGCGCTTTATGCATGTGCAGAAGCGCTTTATCACGCTTTCGTGCATGCGCAAAAGCGCTGTTTGGGTTGCGAACGTTTCGGGGTGCGAACGGCACGCCGGAACAGATCGGGTCCGCAACCCAAGGTACCACTGTATAACAAACAAGCAAACAATAAACGCCCACTTGCAACAGCCCTTCTAGCTTCCTACAAAAGAAGCACTGGGAGCTTATGAGTGATCACTTTTCTTCCCACCCCCAAGAGGCTCTAAGTCTGCTCTCCAGCATCTGATCACAGGCTCTTCATGAAATCACACAGCCCCTTAATGTGATAGCTCCACAGGTTGTGCCTGAGCTGATGAGAAAGGGAGAGTTTGTCAATCAGATGCCTCTGAAAGAAATTTGTTTCCCTTGAAGGATGCTGTTCTATCTGTAGAAATGCTTGTCAAGAGCTTGCTTTTTTCATTCTTTTCTCCCACTCCTACCCTATGTGTTCCTCCTGCAAGTTGTGAAGTGTTGGAGCATTGCCTTTTCTTTTTTAAAAAAATCAAATCACACCTGCTTCCTTCATAGACTTCCTTTTTTTATTCTTCTAACCACTTTGAAGCTGCACTGCTGTCATTTGTTTGGCTGAGAAAGGAAACGGAACAGAGTACGAATTCATAGCTGGTTGTGTAGGAGTTGCTTCACAACAAGTCTGTCTCCTACTTCAAAAACAGAAAATATGCAGGAACCTGGGAAGCTGACAAGTCTGTCCAGTTGTCCATCCAGCTCAGTATTGTCTACACTGACTGGAAGAAGCTCCCCAGGGAGGACAGGGAGTCTTTCTCAGCCAGGGACTGAACTGTGGACCCTGTTCATGCAGGACATGTGCTCTGTTCTCCTCCTAGATCCGCGTACCTAACACCTCACCACCACCCCTATAACATGTGTAGGAGGAAGATCTGAAGCAGGGAAACGCCTATACTCATGGGACTCTCCAGGCAGGAGAAAGTACAGAGAGCCTCCATGGGTAAAGGAGGTCCCTGCTCCTCCACATGCAGCTGCTGGGTGACCTTGGGCTATTCACACTTCTTTGAAGTCTCTCAGCCCCACTCTCCTTATAGAGTGTTTGTTGTGGGGGAGGAAGGGAAAGGAGAATGTTAGCCGCTTTGAGACTCCTTCGGGTAGTGATAAAGCCGGATATCAGATCCAAACTCCTCCTCCTCCTCCTCCTCCTCCTCCTCCTCCTCCTCCTCCTCCTCCTCTTCTTCTTCTTCTTCTTCTTCTTCTTCTTCTTCTTCTTCTTCTTCTTCTTCTTCTTCTTCTTCTTCTTCTTCTTCCCCTATCAGACCTTTGGCCTCCACAAGTTGGAGGGTGACAAGGATGGTAACTGGAGGGATAGGGGTGGATGAATCAGTTGATTTTGCTTTCAAATTCTCATGTTTCCAGTCCTAAGGGGTCAGTGCAAGGATTTCTGCTTGCAACCACGGCATGATGCTGATTTTTTCCAAAATGGAGGGGCAGCAGGAGAGATTTTCCTCCAAGTTAGGTTGCGCTCCCAGTTCAAGGAAAGCAATAGTGAAGCCCAATAAAACTGGCCCCATAGGAACTGAGTGTGCAAACAAGCCCATAATTCTCTCCTGTGACCTGAGGCACCTTGGCAGAGAAGTCAATGTAGAAAGGGGAGCAGGGGGAAATGCTCAAAAGCCACTTCTTTACCATATTTCAAAAATATAATTATATCTTTGCCTCCTGCCATAAATTCATATCAATCTTGACATGGGGTTGCCTTCTCCCCCCCCCCCCAAAGGAGATGATTGACAAGTGCATAACAGGCAGCAATTCAATGAGGACAACATTTCCCGTCTCAGCATACTACCCCACACAGAGGGAAGCCATTCCTGTTGAATTTTTCTTTATCTCCATTACGAAACTGTTAAAAAGGCACGGAGCGCCTGTCACAAGGGTGGGCGGTGGGCAGCAGATAGGAACAGGAGTAATCCTTGATTGGTGATCATTTCTGACTCTGTTGACAACAAAGGTACAGAGTGGGGAGGGAGGGGGGACAACATGATTTTTAACTGCCAATTTGAAGTAAATCTTTTTTCCGTAATAGCACATGGGAATCCCCCCCCCAAAAAAACCTTTAACACTGTGCCAGTTCTGTCACTCACTAAGGCTTGTGGACTCTCTCTTAGGCTGTTTATGCCTCTAGATTTGTGCTTGCTTCTGCTTCTTGCACTCACCCTATTTATCTCCTTCTCACACACATTCTTTTTCGCCTTTCATCCTTCTGGTGCTTCATCTTTGTCACAGTTATGGCTCTATATCCTTCTTCCCTCTTCCCTTGTTATCCCCCTTGTTAGTTGTTGACTTGTTTTTCTTGCAGACCCCCCCCCCTTCTCTCTGTGAGGTGTGTGGCGCATGCGCACACCCCTCTCCTCTTCTTTCCTCACCCTTCTTACTCATCCTTTATCTCTTTCCCACTCTTTCTCTTTTTTTCCAATTCCATTAACGAAAGTAGATAATAACTTGTGAATTCAAGTGGAACTTCATTTCTTAAACTGCACACTCGTGCTGGAACCCATTAAGCTCGATAGCGAGAAATGAGAGAAATCATAATTATCAGGCCAGTAAAATACATGAAACATAAAATTTGTCAGGGAAAGTAATTGAAATTATTGGAGCAGTTGGGTCTTGGTGCTGTGCAGGCCCGGAGTGATAATGGAAAGGTTATGGGCAATGTTTAGCAATGCTGATGAAGCCCAAGGTGACTCGTGCCACCACAGTCAGCAACTTTATGCTCTGCTTACATTAATTTGCTAATCCATCTTTAGAAATGGCCACACTGAGAAGAGCGCCAAGGTCCATAGAACCCCCACCAAAATTCTGGGGTAGTCAATAATGCAGAATGTTTACTTCCTTTCTCCTTAGGTTTTCATTTCTGATTTCTTTTATTTGGACAAACACTCAACAACACACCTGCCCTTTTGTGTCCTCCTCTCGTTGGCTGTTTTGGCCTTTGTTTAAAATTTCTCCCTCTCTCTTTTTTAAACATATCTGTGAAAAGCATTTTTCCAACAGGTGAAACATGGGGAACATGAGCAGAAATTTCCAGGGTACCCTATGGAACACCATATATTCAACCTACTGCCCTGCCTGTAAAATGAAAATGTCAGTGATTAACTTCCACTGGTCTGGCTTGGAAACAAACAATAGCAAAACCAAATTGCTTCAGTCATACACAGTGTCTTGCGCTAATTAAATTTCTGTCTTCTTTTCTTTCTGGCAAGTGCATACATTTTAAAACTGGGGAGAGAAATCCACAGCCCTGCAGACATTGTTGGACTACAACTCCCATCATCCCTGATCAAGCGAACTTGCACTTACGGGAGCCGGAGACCGGCAAAATTTAGAGGGTCATAGTTCCCCACTGTATGCTTTCAAACCGTACAGTGGCATGAATTTAGCATGTGAAGATACTCCCATCATACTGTTGTTGAAACACTGCCTCTTTCTTAAAAGTTAATATTCCCAATGCTAATGTGGTCAATGCACAGAAAGCTACACAGAAAGCGAGACCATGGTCTATCTAGCTCAGAATTATATTCACTGACTTGCAGTGACTCTCCAGGGTTTCGGATGGAGTCCCAATCTTACTTGGAAATGTCAGGGTTTAAAACTGATACCTTTTCAATGCAAATCATGTGATTTGCCATAAAAAGCATGTTATGTGAGGTCAGACTGTTGGTTTATCTAGATCAATATTGTCTGTTTTGACTGGTAGCAGCTCTCCAGGGTCTCAGGCAGAGGTCATTTGCACCAGCTATTTTCCGATCCTTCTTAGCTGAAGATGCTAGGGATTGAACTTCAGGCCTTCTGCACACAAAACATAAGAACACAGAAGCTGAGTCAAGACCAGTCCATCTAACTCAGCATTGTCTGCACTGAGTGAGAGTGGCTCTCCAGGGTTTCAGGCAAGGTTTTATCCCAGTCCTACCTGAAGATGCCGCAGAACTTGGAACCTTTTGCATGCAAAGCAAATGTTCTACCACTGACCAATGGCTCTCAGATGAGTGGCTGAGGCATCTGACAAGGAAACAACAGCAAAACAGTCTGGCCCATTCTTCTTGATGGGATGAAAATAGCAGGTGACTGTGCGTACCTTCATGCCTTGAAGTGTCCTGTTAATTCAATCATATCCTTAGAGCTCAGTCTGCAAGAATCAGTGTGTGGAACTATTCAATGCATAGGGATAACACGCTACCAATTGTTCATTACTGCAGATGAAGCTGCTTGGAAGGGGGTGGGTTTAAAAGTTGGTAACACTGCTTTTAAAGGTTTGTTACATGCCATTGATTACAGACAATAAAACGTGGCTGATTGAGTACTTATAGGTTGTGCAGATTACAGTGCAAATGACATGTGACAGCAATGCAAAAAGGATGCATCTAGTTGCTGGGTTTTTATTTTTTAAAGATACTATTTTGAAAACCTGGGTGGGTTAAGGAAACAACAAAAATAGCCATCTCCAAGCTGGAGCTTGTCAGTTTCCCAGGCAAGGACATGTTTTACACAGCTAAATTTCAAACCCCAGGAAATAATGGTACATAATAAACTGGCCAAAAGACCTCTTAACAGCAGCTGCTGGAGCTGCACAGCCATAATACCACTCCCTTGGTGTTCAAAGCTCCTTATTACAGGGACTACATTAGATGTGGCTTGTCAGAAAGGGGCCAATTGGAGGTGGCTTTCCAGCAAGCCTCTTCTGTCACCATTAATACCTTTCTGATAGCAGTTACGAAAGCACCTGAGTGGGATTTTGCAGGTACAATTTGAGAATAATTTATGGTCACTTTTCTAGCCTTCCCTTCTTCCTACACATGCCAATTGCTCATTGGATGTGGATTTTGCAGCATGATGCATGAGCAACACCCCTTGGAGGGAACAAGCAACCAACACTCCTTGCAACTAGCAAAATAATAATAATAGCAATATAATTGGGGTGGGGGTGGGGGTGGGGTCACACAGCAAAATAAGCTGTTTTCACCAAGAGGACTGAGTGCAAAATGACCACAGACTCAAAAAGCTGCCCTCTCCATGAGTCCCTCTGGGAAGATGACTTATGAATATATCAGCACTTTCATCTTAGGAGGTGTGGCCTTGGAAGATTCTCAAATAGGCCCAAGGTATTCTGATATTATATTCTTATTGTCCTTGGTTATTCTTTTACATCAAGGGTTGTCAGAAATATTCTGTGATTTCTGCAAAGGGTGTAAAAGATACACCAAAGAAGAAAAACAGCAAGAGGTAGCCAAGCAATATTCTCAAAATATGGCAGTCAGATCATTTTCAAATCAGGTATGGACAGGACTAGGGATGTGGTCCATGAGGGCTGAGTGGAAAACAGTCGCCAAAAATTATCCATGTTGTTTGTGGGTGACAAAAGGAGAAGGCATCTTGCTGAATATTCTTCTGAAGTGACGTGAAATTCTCCCTCAGTTTTTCTCAGGAAGTTATTTTCTGAGAAATATCAGCTCCGTGTCCTTTGAATGAAACACTGTTGTTAGTTCAGACTGGTAGATGAAGGAGGCAATGGAAGGCGAGAGGAGGAGCGGAAGAAATAGGGGCCAGGTCCTTTGTTTCCTTCAGAAGTGTTAAGATAATATTAATAATGTTAAACTGGATCTACAATAGTGCCCAGAGTTTATGAAAAATTTCCAGGGGAGGAATAAAGTTCTCCAACCGTTCAGAAGGATTCCAAAAGAAAGTTATGTAAAATAATTTTTTAATGGCTGTAAATTGTTTTCTAAATAACTTTTACTTAAATTGTCTATGCTCTAGTAACCTCTGAGTTAGATTACTGCAATGTGATGTACATGGGGCTGCCTTTGAAGGTGATTTGGAAACTAAAGCTGCTGCAAAATTCAGTGGTCAGGTGGTTGACTGAGGCAAAAATGGTCTCAACACATAGCATATATGTTGTAAGCCACCCAGAGTGGCTGGGGAAATCCAGCCAGATAGGCAGGATATAAATTTAAAAAATATTATTATTATAACACCAATAGTGGTATGAATGCATTGGCTACCAATTCATAGAATCATAGAATCATAGAGTTGGAAGAGACCACAAGGGCCATCCAGTCCAACCCCCTGCCAAGCAGGAAACACCATCAAAGCATTCTTGA
Organism: Zootoca vivipara; assembly: GCF_963506605.1. Lineage (NCBI taxonomy): Eukaryota > Metazoa > Chordata > Lepidosauria > Squamata > Lacertidae > Zootoca > Zootoca vivipara. Next base: position 73,347,278 of record NC_083279.1, on the reverse strand, counting down.
CATATGGCTGTCAAGCCTCTGCTTAAAGACCTCCAAAGAAGGAGACTCCACCACACTTCTTGGCAGCAAATTCCACTGTCGAACAGCTCTTACTGTCAGGAAGTTCCTCCTAATGTTTATGTGGAAGCTTCTTTCTTGTAGTTTGAATCCATTGCTCCGTGTCCGCTTCTCTGGAGCAGCAGAAAACAACCTTTCTCCCTCCTCTATATGACATCCTTTGATATATTTGAACATGGCTATCATATCACCCCTTAACCTTCTCTTCTCCAGGCTAAACATACCCAGCTCCCTAAGCCGTTCCTCATAAGGCATTGTTTTCAGGCCTTTGACCATTTTCATTGCCCTCCTCTGGACACGTACAAGCTTGTCAGTATCCTTCTTGAACTGTGGTGCCCAGAACTGGACACAGTACTCCAGGTGAGGTCTGACCAGAGCAGAATACAGTGGTACTATTACTTGCCTCGATCTAGACGCTATACTCCTATTGATGCAGCCCAGAATTCATTTCTGGGCCCAATACAAAGTACTGGTTTTGACTTACAAAGGGTTATGCTAGACCCCAATACCTCAAGAACCATCTCTTTCAACCAAGAACAACATGAGAATGGGCCTTCTCGGTGGTGGCTCTCCATTTATGGAATGTTCTCCCCAAGGAGGCATGCCTGGTACCATCATTATTTGTTTTTAAGCATCCTTCTTCTCCCATGCTTTTTGGCTCTTAATTTTCTGCTTATGGTTTAGGGTGGAGTATTAGTGAAAATAACACATTGTATTGTGGGGAAATGATTCAAAAATATGTTTATTATGAGAAAGCCACACAAAAGTGCTGACAGACACACACATATAAACACACAAACATACTTTGCCATGCTTACAGGTAGGTAGCCGTGTTGGTCTGGGCCGAAGTAAAAAAAAAAAAAATCCTTCAGTAGCACCTTAAAGACCAACTAAGTTTTTATTTTGGTATGAGCTTTCATGTGCATGCACACTTCTTCAGATACTTTGCCATGCACATGTGGGGAACAGAATTTAAGAATAAGGAGAAAATGAGAAAAAATCAACATTGAGAGTTTTGCTCATTCATAAAGTCCAATCGGGTTATGTTGGCAGCTGAGGCAGAAAAAAACCCAGATTTAATAGGTTAAAAGTTATGAAATAGTATAACTATAAGAGTTTCCTGCAGCCTAATGTGGAGAAACGTCCGGCAATAATCTGCAGGTATCTTCCAGTACTCCCATATTGTTGGCTATCCCAATCAAAGATGGACAAAAGAGCTAATCTGCCCAGACCCCTTTGAACAAAACTGACAACAGTTTGGAAACCATAAGTGAAAGACTAAGCTTCACCTTTTGGTGACTCCCTGGTCTGTTGTTGTTGCTGCCACAGTCACTTTAGACTTTTCTTCTCTTTGCAAAAGGAGTAAAGAAAGGAGAGCCCCATGACAGTATTTAAGCTTGCAACTCCCCCCCCCCCACTTCAAAGGGTTAGGAAGAAAGGCAGTGTAATGATTTGGGGTCCTACAGGCAGCTCGATTCATTGAGAGCTTTGGCCTGCATAAATATACCCCCCAACCACAATCAGGTTTTGTGGGATTTAATATATATATATATATTTCCCCTGAAGAGGAGGGTGAGGGATAGATGGAAAGCATTCTTTGCTGTGTGGCTTTTAAGCTGTTACTAATGGTTTCCTTTGAATTCCAGGCTTGTTTGAAATTATAAACTTTTAAAATATATTTAATGCCGAACAATCATGGAAACAGCCCCCTCACAGTTCGTGTTTCCTACTTGCAGGTTGTTCTTGTTTCCATGGTGATGGTACAACCACTGTGATTTGCTGACATTCACACCTCATTTCCCCACAGCTAGTGCACGGGTGCTGTAAGAGGCCACTCTAATTGACTAGCCTCCCAGCTAGCCAGCAGTTTTCTTCTGCTGTTGGTGAAAGAGGGATTTGCCAAGAAAAAACTCAATAGGGGGCTTTGCCTGTTAGAACATGCTAGGCAAAAGGTTGGGGCCTGCCTGAGTATATTTGATAATGATAGGATAATCCCTCTCTCTCTCTCTCTCTCTCTCTCTCTCTCTCTGAGTGAAGCTACAGCAGACTCTCTAAAGTTAATGGGACGCAATGGAGACAGTCTTCTCCATTCCTTAGAACATGGATCACCAACTGTTGCTCTGCGGACACATAAATAATTTGTGGCAAATGCCTGCTTATTTTATTTATTTTCTTGTTTATTACATAAAATTTATACACAAATTTATCGTAAAAGAAACCACCTCAAAGCGGTTTACAAAAAGAAGAAACAATTAAAAAAATACTTTAAAACATACAAAAGTTTAAAAGGATCAAATTGACCTCAACTTCCTAAGTATCTGGGTAAAGGTAAAGGTAAAGGGACCCCTGACCATTAGGTCCAGTCGTGACCGACTCTGGGGTTGCACGCTCATCTCGCATTATTGGCCAAGGGAGCCGGCGTATAGCTTCCAGGTCATGTGGCCAACATGACAAAGCCGCTTCTGGCAAACCAGAGCAGCACATGGAAACGCCGTTTACCTTCCCGCTGTAGCGGTTCCTATTTACCTACTTGCATTTTGACGTGCTTTCGAACTGCTAGGTTGGCAGGAGCTGGGACCAAGCAACGGGAGCTCACCCCGTCACAGGGATTCGAACCGCCGACCTTCTGATCAGCAAGCCCTAGGCTCAGTGGTTTAACCACAGCACCACCTGGGTCCCTAAGTATCTGGGTAGGCTTGTCTAAATAAGAATGTTTCTGCAGGGGCCGGAAAGAGTACAGTGACAGTGACTGCTTTTTATCAACAGGCAGGGAGTTCCAAAGTATAAGAACTATTGAGTTCTTACAAATGCAGGGCAGGTATTATGTGGCAGCCCGTAATAGTGCCAATTCTGCTGATCGAAGTGGTTGAGTGGGCGAGGTGATATTGCAGGTAAACTGGTCCCAAGTTCTAGTTACAGGTAGGTAGCCATGTTGCTCTGCCGTAGTTGAAACAAAATATTTTTTTCCCTTCCAGTAGCACCTTAGAGACCAACTAAGTTTGTCATTGGTATGAGCTTTCGTGTGCATGCATCTGAAGAAGTGTGCATGCACACGAAAGCTCATACCAATGACAAACTTAGTCTCTAAGGTGCTACTGGAAGGATTTTTTATTTTATTTTGGTCCCAAATTGTTAAGGGCATTATATACTAATAGTAGCATTGAACCTGGCCCAGTAGCAAATTGGCAACCAGTGGCATATCTTGCCCTTGCGCTTCCTTACAGGAAAATATCCTAGTTGCGGCATATTTTGCACCCTCTCAGCTTGGCACCCTGGGGTGGGGGTGCTCGCATTGCCCTAAATCCAGCATGCATATTTGTCCCTTTAGTTTGGGAGATCTTATGGGGGAAATCCTTGAAAAACTCCTAAATAGTAGATAGCTGGTTGTTTGCTTCTTTGTCTTTTAATACCCCCCCCCTTGCTTTGCTGTCTTTTTCATGCTTTATTCAGCTTGTAGAAGCACATATGAGTCAGAAAGGTTTTACCAAGCAAGCAACAGTTCACTTCAGTCTTTTTCCTATTGTTGCTTTTCTCCTCGCTTAAGTAGGCAAAATGGGTTTTTTTTTTAATAAATAAAAAAAGCACACAAAGAGACAAAGAAAGCGCTGGGGAATTCTATGAGATCTCTCCAGGCTTTGAAGTAGGTAAGCAACAATTTATGTGCATGATGGGGTAGTGATGGGGAGATAAAAATATGAATTCAAGCTATAACAAAGGTAGTATCCTCTTTCTTAGGCAGCTGCTTATCAGGCCCCCTTCAAGACATAAGCATCAAGGAGTATAATGGTGTCTTTAAATACTAGCAAATTATGAGGGAGTCCCAGCATTGGAAGAGACTTCAAAGGTCGTCAGCACAGTCCTCAACACGGTTCTTTCAATTTCACATTAGCTGAACCCTAGGAATCTGAGGGCAGGCAGAAAGTTCTTTCTTCTCTATGGCAAGTATTCACTTAGAGTTCAAGCAATATATACAATACAACACCAATTACAAAATTTAGAATATTTTTTAAAAGCCAATTCATCTTCCTACCTAACAAGCAATACAAGCAGTATATCAGCATTTAAAATAATCTATTCCACAAGCAAAGAAAACATCGTTCCAAAAGGTCTGGGAGAATTAAAGAAGTCTTCACCTGGTGCTGAAGTGACCTTAATGTAGGCACCAGGTGAACCTCAGTGGAAACAGCATTCCATATTCAGAGCACCACCACCAAAAAGGCCCTCTTTTTTTTTTTTAGCAATGCTCAACTCTTGGATGGGGGGAACCTGGTGAAGAATCTCTGAATTAAGTTCTCAAAATCCAGACAAGTGTAATTGAGAAGTATACCTCAGGAACGGGGCTTTGTCCCATCTACGAAAAGGGCAAACATCTTAGAACAACTTTTATGTATTGAAATTGTGGCAGGAGTTTTGTGCAGCGTTTCCTAGGCAACCTGAGGTGCTGTTTTTGTGGAGAAAGATAATAGTTTCAGAAAGTCAGGAAAATTCCTTCACTTGAATTGCCGTTTTGGCAAGTGGTTCTTTGGAGTAGCAGTCACTCACTACACCGGCGTGACAAGACTCCTGAATAGCTGCTTCAATACACTTGGAGTCTCTTGTGTGTGCAAGCTCTTAAACATATGAAAGAAATTGCTAAGATAAATGTGATTTGTAATCTTTCTCACTTTATAATTTAACCTTTTTTTCTCTGGTCTGAACTGTTTCTGCTTCAATGATTCAACTTAAGGGGATGGTGGGGAAGAAGATTTGAGCACCTGTATTAAATATTCTTTTGTAGTCAGCAACACAATGTACTTCTTATCATGCAACAATTCCATAAGTACATCAGAGTCATGTGTAAATGTTTGGATGGATATGCTATAAGTAAGTGAAGACTGCGTAACCTGTTAGAGTTTCTAAGAGTCCATTCACACGTTAGAAAAAAGGGTGAGGAACTAGGTGCATGATTATATTTTGCTTTCTTTAACTTCTAATGCCATGTCAGAATACAAATTTGCACCTCTCATCTGTGATGAGATCCATAGCCCTCAGAAGCCTCCTGGAGCTCCTGGTTGCTGAAATTAAATGTGTTTTCCTTATATTGTCTCTAGATTGTCTGGCCCTTTATTGGGACATGTAGGAGTTATCAGGTGTGTCATTGCTGGATTTTTGGAAATCATCATGGGCCGCTGGAAGTGGCTTGTTTCTCAACCAGACTATCCTGCCTCTGACCCTAGGGTTTCTATAGGCATCATAACTAATATCAATGGATAGCTTCTTTCTCCATGAATCCGTCTAATTCCTTTTTAAGGCTAAGCTGGCAGCTATCATTACGTCTTGGACTTTCAAATTCCATAGAAGTGCCTCTTTTAATCAGTCCTGAATCTTTATCCATTCAGGTTAATTGGATGGCCCAGGTTCTCATATTATGAGAGAGCAAGAACAAACTTTTCCCACATCATGCATAATCTTGTAAATCTTTACATGCCACCCAATGACCCCAATGTTACAGGGCAGGACATTAGGGTTTAGGGTGCTAGGGTTTAGGGATGCATGTGGAATTCAGTCTATATGATTTCAGATGCTATCTAACCTGATTTGGACTAATGGTCAAATGGGAACATTATTATACTTTAGATTTTGTACTTCTATGAATTTGGCAATAAGGTTCTACCATTGCTTTTTTTTACACTGGGTTCTACACATACAAAAATGTACAAAAATGCATTAAAATGCATATTATAAGATAAACTACATTGAAAATGTGTTCATTAAATCAAAATACATATTTAAATGCATACTTTGTGGTATAAATACATATGTAAATACAAGTTTTCAGGCCAACATTTTTAATAGAGATTAATGCAAGAATGTGACAAACTGAAGGAATGAATTAATACATGTGAAGCTGAAATGATCCAGAAAGGGACTGATAAACCCTACTTGGATTTTGATTAGAATGATGAGATAAAGACTGGGGGTCAGAAGTCTTGCTTCCCATTCTGAGGGAACTCTGATGTTCATCTCCAAGCCATACTCAGGAAAACTTCTACAATGTTTGTTTATGTATCAAACTCCTTTTCATTTGCAGAGGTTCACACCGTAATAATAATAATAATAAAACAATCCAATTGCTTCCAATTAATCCAATTCAATTTAAAAACACCCCATAGACAACAATAAAATGAACAGTAACATATCAAGGAACCAAAAACAATAGACACTGACACTAAGGGTCATTGAGCACCTGAGTAAATACCTATTTCTGGTCCCTAGATTGGAAACATGTGAATATGCTTTATACCCAAGGAGATAAATTGCAGCCCACCATTAGGCCACTAGCCAGTTTTTTGGTGGAGCGCATAGTACCTTCTTATATCTCTATTTCTTGAAAGGAACGCAGGAATAGATCGGTCTCCTCCAATCCAGCAAGGCACTTATGTTCTTAAGCAAGTATGTGTACTCCGGATTGTTGTTGTTGTTTAGTTGTTTAGTCGTGTCCGACTCTTCGTGACCCCATGGACCATAGCACGCCAGACACTCCTGTCTTCCACTGCCTCCCACAGTTTGGTCAAACTCATGTTCGTAGCTTCGAGAACACTGTCCAACCATCTCGTCCTCTGTCGTCCCCTTCTCCTAGTGCCCTCAATCTTTCCCAACATCAGGGTCTTTTCCAGGGAGTCTTCTCTTCTCATGAGGTGGCCAAAGTATTGGAGCCTCAGCTTCACGATCTGTCCTTCCAGTGAGCACTCAGGGCTGATTTCCTTCAGAATGGAGAGTTTTGATCTTCTTGCAGTCCATGGGACTCTCAAGAGTCTCCTCCAGCACCATAATTCAAAAGCACCAATTCTTCAACAATCAGCCTTCTTAATGGTCCAGCTCTCACTTCCATACATCACTACTGGGAAAACCATAGCTTTAACTATACGGACCTTTGTCGGCAAGGTGATGTCTCTGCTTTTTAAGATGCTGTCTAGGTTTGTCATTGCTTTTCTCCCAAGAAGCAGGCGTCTTTTAATTTCGTGACTGCTGTCACCATCTGCAGTGATCAAGGAGCCCAAGAAAGTAAAATCTCTCACTGCCTCCATTTCTTCCCCTTCTATTTGCCAGGAGGTGATGGGACCAGTGGCCATGATCTTGGTTTTTTTGATGTTGAGCTTCAGACCATATTTTGCGCTCTCCTCTTTCACCCTCATTAAAAGGTTCTTTAATTCCTCCTCACTTTCTGCCATCAAGGGTGTGTCATCTGCATGACTAATACTCTGCATGACTAATACTCATGCCCCAAACAATCCTGTGTATACTATTTTGCTTGGTAAATTAAAAGCGCCTGAGTAGACCATGTGAATTCTAGCTTAAAACAAATGAAAACAAGGAGACCACGCAATTCTGATGTCAGCCCACTCCTTGAAACCATTCTTTGAAAGTGCAGGTCATCCTTCAGGGACCAACTACAAATCTTGCTGGAACCAACTGTAGTTTCAGATAAGACCCTTGGAGAATGGCAAACTATGCTGTCAACTTTCATTTAGAATAATAAAAAGCTGAGAAAATACTATGTGATAGCTGGGAAAATGGGAGGACACTGGAATGCCACCTATCTGATTGTATTACCGTGCATCTAAACTTTTATTGTTATTAGACTAGCTTGCTGACAACAATGATCAATCTTCAATGTCAGTTTCACAATTATGTAGCAGGCTGCCTTTATATTCATTAATGTGGATAAGGAAAATGAAAGGCAAATATTTCTCTCTCTCTCTCTCTCTCTCTCTCTCTCTCTCTCTCCCAGTTTTATTTTTGATTCATTATTGGCAACTTGGGTTAAGTGCAGATCAAAGTTTGCTCCATATATATAATCTCTTGCACCTCTCTGGTTAGCTCTTTCACCTTAATAAATAGTGCAAAATTTTCAATTTGAAAAAATAAAAAAATAAAAAACCACACCACACAAAATAGATAAATAGTAAGACATAATAACAAAGCCATACCTTATGGGAAGAATTATGCAGGTGATAAAAAGTTTATTCGAGTACAAAAGTGGGAGAAAGAACAGAATTTTAAAAAATAATAATAACCTTTTCAGGGAGAGAAAGGGGGAAAAACCTCTCAGTATAATATTCTCAGTGCATTAGGCCATTGGGCTCGGATTGGTCTAAAAGCAATTTGATAAACCCTGGAGTGAAAATATTTTTCTTTATGAGAGATTCCTAAATCTCACTTTGTTAAAATGGTGACACAATAGATTTATTCCCCTCCCCTGAAAATCTGCAAAATATACAATGGAGGTAGAAAATGTTGATTCTGTAATTATGTTAATGAAGATTTTGTCCCTTTGTAGTGGATATGCATTTAAAAAATACTGAAATGTGGTATTTGTAACCATCAGTGACTTGTTAGAATTGCGTTAACCTTTGAGTTTCTTAATTTACCAATCGAATTATATAAATTATAAAGTACTAGAAGAATATTATGAGTCTATTTTAAATTTTGGCTAGCTTCTAGATTTACATTTGTTAAAAAAGGGGGGGGGAGTATGCACAAAACCTATCAGAAAGAGTGGTTAATGTAGGTCTTGGAGACAATCAAATTAGTAAAACTAACAGGATTTTAAAGGTCACAATTTAAGTGACACCTTTTGAATGAGAAACGGAGCCTGGTTGTTCGGTATATAGGACAAGAAAACCAAATGGATAGCAAATTATTATTCTCTTTAAAATAATAGCAAAGATAATTCAGGAGAAGGAAAGATAGTAACTAATTAGCATACAGTGTCACCGCTCAAGCACTCCAACAAGGACTTGTTAAAAATTATTCTTTTTCTTTAAAAGTTAAAACAAACACAGGAGAAGAAAAGTAAGTTAAGTTACATACACCAAATCTAGGGTCAAATTTCATACTTTCCATTTGTCCTTGCTAATTAGTTGGTTTCTTCTTCTTCTTTATTACCTGGATTAAGCCTCAAAACCCAAACTTTTCTGCAACTGTTTCAATAGTCCCAATCTTACTTATACTCAGAACCCATGACTAATAATTCAGAACTCCAATTTAGGTGGCACAGATGTCTAGGAGCTGCTTTTTTGTGAATTTATTCCCAGTTAGTATCACTTTCATGTTTTCACCTGTAAATTTATTTTATTCCATATCTGCATTAACCTGCACTTTTAAATGGATCAAATAATATTTTTGTATGGATTGATATGTATTTAATATTTCGAAATTCGTTTGACCTCAGAGTATGTATCTTTAAATGTATTTTATGTCAAAATAAAATTCCTGAACCTATCTTCTGTCAAAATATATATCTCAAGAAAACAAGAAAAGCATTGAAATACTATTAGAGTTGAAAACTGCTCCTGGATAATTCCTCAAAATCCATCATGTTGCCCTCCCCCACCACCACCACCCTGCTTTGCTGTTGTAACTGAGAGATAATGCCAAAACTTTTGATCATTTTGCTTATCTAGTTAATTTGTTCAGCCTTTGATTTCTTGGTGTATTCCTTCTGAAGCTCTGAGGTGTGATTTGGCCAAATTCCAGCAAGAATCTTTGCATCCTTATTTTTGTAAATACCTTCTGATTTTAATTAGAGAAGCTGCCTTTCATTTCAGATTTTGTGTGTGTGTTGTATATAACTCCTGTTTTTGGTTAAGAATACATATCAGATCCCAGCTCAGAGGTGCAGACATTTTTCATAGAATCATAGAGTTGGAAGAGCCCATGAGGGCCATCCAGTCCAACCCCCTGCCAAGCAGGAAACACCATCAAAGCATTCTTGACATATGCCTGTCAAGCCTCTGCTTAAAGACCTCCAAAGAAGGAGACTCCACCACACTCCTTGGTTAGCAAATTCCACTGCCGAACAGCTCTTACTATCAGGAAGTTCTTCCTAATGTTTTTGTATGAGGCAAGTGAAGCTTATTACTTCTACTACTGCCTGGCGTGCTCTGGTTCATGGAGTCACAAGGAGTCTGACATGACTAAACAACTAAACTACTACTACTACTACTACTACTACTCTGTTGGAGAAAGTTAAATTCCCCTAAATGGCTGGCAGAAACTTTAATAATTTTCTGGGCTGCGATCACAAAATGTAACAGCTCTTTTTAAAAAAATCAAACAAAATTTCAGGGATGCTGGAGAAGGGGTTGGCAAATTCTCATTCTCCCCGCCATGCCCTTTATTTTAAAGGCCAAAAGTAAGGAGAAGAAACTCAGTGTGCTGCTGTGTAGACAGGGCTTCCCTCTGATAATGAAGAAAACAGTTTTAGTTCAACGAGAATCTGTTGAGAGCAATGGTCCAGTATGATGCTGTCTCTCACAAAGTCATCGCTTTGAACATTTCTCCAGAATGGGAGCAGCAGCACCAGGTTGAAGCAGAACCCTGAGTAAGTGCTGGTCTAGTGCCATCCCAAACCTGAGCTTATCAGAAATTGGGCAGCTGTAAGGGTAGGCGTGCTCTGGTCCATGGAGTCACGAAGAGTCGGACACGACTAAATGACTAAACACCAAGCAAGGGTAGGTAATAAAAGAGAAGCACAGGGTGAAGACCCTGCAGTGACTACCGCCACCTTCATCTCTCCAGAAAGTCCCCAAGGCATTCTGGGTAATGATAGTGTCAAGCTCACCATTAGATAAATTGGGACAGGTGTCTCAGGCAGAAGAAGCTGCTGGTGAACAGTGGTGGTGAGGTGTTGGACAGCAGAGTAAGTGTGTTCCACATGGCTTTCCTTGCACCCCCTAAGGTAGCCTGCTTCTGTACATGGAATTAATGGAATGTACCATCTCCAGGGTGGCACTGTGGTCTAAACCACAGAGCCTAGGGCTTACCGATCAGAAGGTTGGCGGTTCGAACCCCTGCGATGGGGTGAGCTCCCATTGTTCGGTCCCAGCTCCTGCCAACCTAGCAGTTTGAAAGCACGTCAAAGTGCAAGTAGATAAATAGGTACCGCTCCAGCGGGAAGGTAAATGGTGTTTCCGTGTGTTGCTCTGGTTTGTCAGAAGAGGCTTAGTCATGCTGACCACATGACTCAGAAGCTGTACGCCGGCTCCCTTGGCCAATAAAGAGAGATGAGCGCTGCAACCCAACCCCAGAGTCATCCATGACTGGAATTAATGCTCAAGGGTACCTTTACCTTTACCACCTCGTCCATCCTCAGGCAGCAGAATGTCTTGGGTCAACTCTGGGAAATGAAGATGATGGCAGATCACAGACCTACATACTTGGTGCTTCTCCTCAGACCATTGTCACAAAATCTTCTGAAAGGAGGAAAAATCAAAGAGACCAGCTTCAGTTGCAGTGGGCATGGGCATTAGCCCTATCATACTAGGTGGTGATGTTTGGTGTCCTTCAGAAGAAAGAAAATTAAATGAGTCATTGGCTGAGGCAGCTTACGTCATTGGTGGCCAATGTGGTCCCCTTGCAGATGTTGTTGGACTGCAACACCCATAAGCCACAGTCAAAATTACCAGTAGAAGTGATGATGGAAGCTGGCACCCAACAGCATCTAGAGGGCACAACATTGGCTATCCTTGATTTAGATAGTAGATTGTGACTGCTCCCTCTAATGGATGAGCCCATACAAGAACCAGTCTCCATAGGGCCTCTCAGATTTTGATCAGTTTATAGTTTAAAGGTTTCTCCACACTTTCACATAATGAAAAGTGTGTGTGCGCGCAATTTAACATTGATATGCAATATATTTTGGGATTTTGCATGTAACATGAATTTAATTTCTAAATTTAGTGTGTACATTTGTTTATTTATCCATTCACATTCCAATTTTATTAGATTACTGGCCTGTGGGCAAAGCCTGTTTTTCTATTTTATGTTTGTATAGACCCTGGTAGTCCATGAGTGGGAAGTCCTCTACTGTGTGATCATTCAATGCCCACTGCTGGGTGCTGCCCAGCTGGCACTCACCTGGAATGGCCTGCCTGGTGCGATGCATTGGTCTCTTTGTTTTAATATTCAGTTTAAAACATTCCTGTTCATCCATGCATTTGATGGCTGGAAGAGGCTGTTCCTGGTAACCTTGACGTTATTAGATGAGAGGGTATGAGACTGTGCATGGGGATCAGTTTATGAGGCAAATATACCTTCCCACAACTGGAACACAGTGTGAAGAATGTTCCTTGGTTTCCCCTGTTCTAAAAGTAGATATGGGGCCATTGCATTATGGGAAATCTATCTAATTAACATCTAAGATCATCCTTTGTATCGTTGAATGTATATTTAGGTGTTCTCAGACATTGCTGATTCCATATGAAATGACTAGTTTTTAGAGCTTGACTCCCAGCATGCATGTTGAAAGTAAACATTTCAGGATTCCTGGAGCTTAGATCCTGCCTTGTCTGTGTGCATAATCTGCAAGGAGTCAAAAAAACAAATCATACTGAACTGATTAATTGTTACGACCTTTGGAATGCTTATTTATGTTTCAGTAAGCATCTAAAAATATTGGAGAAATTGGTTAAAGAGGAAGGACCATATGAAAAATGGTTCACACGATGGAGGGCAAAAGCAAGCTATATATTGCATTTGTACATTGTTTGCATCCATTATATGCAATCTACATGGGAATACTGTTTTTAAATGGTTTACATTTTATTCTGATTAGAAGTATCATCAGTGTCTTTATCCTTTGGAAAAGAGAACAGTGGAAATATTTGCTCACTAAGACACATAAAAGTAAAGTAAGAAGTTCATTTTAGACAGCAAATCCGAATGTGCTGTGTGAAATTAGAAAAATCCCCTTTGCCAACTAAATCTCCACATCAACTGGCATTACTAGTTTCTTAGTAAAATTAATTACACACACACACACACACACACACACACACAATTAATAAAGTAACAAGATCCTTTTGGTTTTTTCTTCGGCACACATTATTCACTACCCAGAAATCAAGTTATATATCAGAAGCACAAGTCCCAGGTTTTAAATAAGCAGCTGGACGAAACAGCTCTCTCTCTGTGTGTCCACACACACACATACATAAGTTGCTAACCTCTGATCTATTCACAGTGAAGCCGGGAGTAAACAAATTATTCACAGTGACTTTATTTGTCCTTGTTTATCTCATAGTGCCAAGACACCCTTGTATATATTCTTTTATCTATCCATGGACAAAGATTAGCAGCTTCATTGATGATGCTGTGGAAGAAGGCCAAGGGAATATATGGCTGTTTTGTTTTTCCCCCAGTTTTTCACTGCCTAATATATATCTACATGCATACATATGGATTTTCATATATGAAAAATTAAACCCACAAAAAATGCTTATATATATATATAAACCCTATCAAATTTAAGCAACAAACACCAACCTAAAGCCTGTCATGTGTGTATCAGTATAGGCAGATATAGGTGTGTCTCAGGAAAAAGATACTTCAAACAGGATCAAAACAGGTAAGTTAGGCCCACTGCAGCTACTGAATTTTGTGTTTTCTTGTTTGGAAACACAAATGTTAGCAACTTCTGATGATCATTTCAAATAAGATGTAAACATTACAGCCCCAAGTTTTTCCCATACCTTGTTCCACTCTGACTCTGGATACACCTGTAAAGCGGAAAGGAAAAAAAGGAAAAAATAAAAATAAATCCTATGCTATGCCCTCAGAATTGGGTTTCAGATAATAATAATAATAAATAATAATAATAATAATAATAATAATAATAATCTATTTATACCCCGCCCATCTGGCCAGGCTTCCCCAGCCACTCTGGGCGGCTTCCAACAGAAAAATAAAACACAATAATCTATCAAACATTAAAAGCCTCCCTGAACAGGGCTGCCTTCAGATGTCTTCTAAAAGTCTGGTAGTTGCTTTCCTCTTTGACATCTGTTGGGAGGGCGTTCCACAGGGCAGGCACCACCACCGAGAAGGCCCTCTGCCTAGTTCCCTGCAACTTGGCTTCTCGCAACGAGGGAACCGCCAGAACAATAGTTTCATTTTCTAAGTCTGGATCTCAGAGACTGGCTGGGGAAGTTATCCCCATCAGTATTTAAGCCATGCCTGAAGTTTCCATCAATCTCACCTCCCAAATCAAATGAGTTCACTCAGGTGTGTTGGAATGGGAGATCACATATTGGGACAGGCAGTGCCTGAGGTAAATAAATAAATAAATCTATGCATTTCTCTGCTGAATCCAGTGAATTGCCCTTGGAGTCTACTTGAATCATCATAGTTGGGTTCCCTCCCTTCATCAGTATTTGGTTATAATGTAACCATATTTTTTGTCTGCTTCACTTACCCCTTTCATTCTTTCATGATTCTGCTCCCCCCTGCCGCCCTTTTCCCTTCCTCACTCAAGACATAAACGTTAACGATGAGATTTCATGCTCAGTCAAGTTTTCGAAAGCCACTTATGAAACATCAATCAGATTACATACCTGCTCTGGCTGGGCAAGCTGCTTTCTCCTCCTTACAGAGGGTTGATGGTTGAAGATAAATAATGAACTAATACCCACAGCATCTCCCTCCTCCCAATTTTCCCTCCCTCTCTTGCAAACTCTCTGCAGGTGATGACTTAGTTGCTGTGGAAATTGATATTGCTATGAAATCTATCCTTAGGCAACTTCATTGCCTCTATAGACATGCAATATGTAACCTCCTGTTGCTAGAGCAACCTCCATGCTCTGGTAACTTCCCATTTAGACTGTTGCAATGCACTCTACAGAGTGCTGCCCTTGAAGACAGTACAGTGGTACCTCTGGTTAATAACTTAATTCGTTCCGGAGCTCCGTTCTTAACCTGAAACTGTTCTTAATCTGAAGCGCCACTTCAGCTAATGGGGCCTCCTGCTGCCGCCGTGCTGCCAGAGCACGATTTCTGTTCTCATCCTCGCTACGAGAAGCCAAGTTACAGGGAACCAGGCAGAGGGCCTTCTCGGTAGTGTCACCCACTCTGTGGAATGCCCTCCCACCAGAGGTCAAAGAGAACAACAATTACCAGACCTTTAGACGGCATCTCAATGCAGCCCTGTTTAGGGAAGCTTTTAATGTTTGATTTCTGTATTTTAATGTTTTGTTGGAAGCCGCCCAGAGTGGCTGGGGGAACCCGGCCAGATGGGCGGGGTATAAATAATAAATTATTATTATTATTATTATTATTATTATTATTATTATTATTATTATCCTGAAGCAAAGTTCTTAACCTGAGGTACTATTTCTGGGTTAGCGGAGTTTGTAACCTGAAGCGTTTGTAACCCGAGGTACCACTGTATAGAGATTGCAAGTAGTGTAAAAGGCAGCTATCAGGGGGCTGACAGTTACATGATAATATCATCTCTATCTATCTATCATCTATCTATCTATCTATCTATCTATCTATCTATCTATCTATCTATCTATCATCTATCATCTACAGGATTACTATTCCTGCTGGGGTCCTCAAGGCAGCTCAAAATATATAATATTGAAATCCCACTATACATACATATATATATATATATATATATATATATATATATATATATATGAGTGAAGGTCTACCAAACAAAATAGACTTTTTCTAAAAAAGAAACTTAATAATCAACATAACATAGTTAGTCAGATATCTAGAGGCAGCAGAAGGCATCTCTCCAGCATTGCCCTTTCCTACATGGCTCAACTGGTGATAACATGAGTGGGAAGCTTCAAAAATCCTGCAGTGTCATCAAGGCATCTGTCTTTATTGGGTCAGCTCTCAAATTTCATTTTCAAAGGTCATCCCATTCCCCTTTGTATGTGCCAGAGCATTTCAAGATACCACTAATTAAGTTTAAACAGAGAAGGGGGATTTGCTGGTAGGTGCAGATTTGCCACGGACTCCGAAGAAACCTAGTGGGAGAGAATTTTGTTTTGTTTGTTCAGATTTATTTAAAGCTCCTCAAGCCTGCCTAAATGCAAATGCAAATATGGGAGCAATAGCTGTACCACAGATGGCTTTCTTTGCCCCCCCCCCCCACACACAAGAGCTTTACTCCAGCAGCAACACACGTCAACCATTTAATCCACCAAATAATAGCTCACGTAACAAGGCTCAGTGAATCGTTCCATCTTCTTGGGCCTGCAAGTCTCAACAGAATAGTAAAAGGTAAAGGACCCCTGGATGGTTAAGTCCAGTCAAAGGCAACTATGGGGTTGTGGCACTCATCTCGCTTTCAGGCCGAGGGAGCCAGTGTTTGTCCACACACAACTTTCCAGGTCATGTGGCCAGCATGACTAAACAGGACACTGTGTCGGAAGCCAGAGTGCACGGAAACACCATTTACCTTCCTACTGCAGTGGTACCTATTTATCTACTTGCACTGGCATGCTTTTGAACTGCTAAGTTGGCAGGAGCTGGGACAGAGTAACAGGAGCTCAACCGGTTGCCAATAGCCAATAGCATAATTGCTACCCCTAGGTCACTGTGCGCCCTTTATACTGGAGTTGCGCTTGGAGCCTGTCCTGCAGAGCTCAAAGACCCTCCTCCTGAAGTGTTTGACTGGCTGGAAAGAAAATGGTCCAATTCACTTGACATGGTAAGACAAGCTATGCACTTATCCACACTTACCTTTCTGCTGCTCTTTCCAGCTCTGTGTCTGAGCACCACCTTTTTTGCCCCAGAGCTTTCCCTGCGAAAACCGCTCTTTCATGCTCAATTGGAGCGAACATCAATCTGCAAAAAAAGCTGAATTGACATTTGCCTATGACAAAAACGAAAAAAAATATCTTATTGTTTGTACCCCACCCATCTGACTGGGTTGCCCCAGCCACTTTGGGAGGCTTCCAACAAAATATAAAAACACAGTAAGACATACATAAAACATTAAAATTTTCCTATACAGGAACTGAATGCTAAAGAGCTGGGGTTTGTGGGGAAAGCTCTGGGGTAAAAAAGAAAAAGAAATCCTTGGACAAAGAGCTTTTAAGCACAGAACTGTGCCTGAAAAGAGTGGGGCTAAAAGTAAGTAAGCCTATGACTCACCAGGCCCCTGAAAACATGCAGGCTCCCAGAGAGAAGCTTGCAACTGCTTTGTTCTTTCCCAGTTTTTTTTTTTTTGCTCCCACAATGCACTAAGGTAAGTCAAGATTTGGCTTAGTGCTAGGATGGAGAGCCTCCGACCTATGGGCCAAATGTGGCCTGCATGGCCATTTTCTTCAAACCACACCCATCTGACCCCTGTGATGTCAGGTATTGGGCAAGTACTGGTGTGGAAGTACTTTAGAAGCTAGTGTAGCAGGTCCACCACACCTGGCAAGCAGCTTCTGCATGGAGACCACTGTCTCTTTTATGTTCCATCATGTATTTTCAAGATTGGTAGAGAGCTATTGGTAGGCTGTGGCACCTTGTGCATCAAATCAATTTGAACAATGAGTGCATTTAGGAGACGATTTCTTGGAACAGAGCTCCTTTCTTATGGAGGCTTGTCAAAATTTGAGCCAGAGCATTTAGAGGAAGTACTATAAAGCCCTTTTTTGTTTTTGTATAAAATATTAATTGGAAATGTTACTGTTGTTCTTAACATCCTGTTACCAGCTCCAATCCCTTGCGATGGGAAGCGTTAGCATCTGAAACAATGAAATATTGCTTCTATTTGTTGCAACCAGAGGATACTATGTGGCTACAAGTATTATGTGAGCCTTGCTCATGGGGCTTATGTAGGGTTACCATAACTCCAGACATATCCGAAATACTGCTGTCTCTAGCAGTGTCTGGACAGAAATAGGAAAATCCTGATGTATGGCAGCCCATGTCGGCAATGCCGTTTTTGCCGCTTTCCAATAAAAAAAATAGCTCAAAAATGGAATACCCCCCCCCCCCCCGCAACAACAACCAATCGAGGGTGGGGGAAAAGCTGAACAACTTTTCTGTCCCGACTTTCACTGTTTGAAATATGGCAACCCTAAGCATATGAATGAAGTGATAAAATGTCCCCCAAGAATGAAATACAAGAACAGGCTTTGTGAAGGTACACAATAGCCCAGCTACATTAGATGAGGTGCAACTTAGCAAGGCAACCGATTAATAGTTAATAGTTATTAATAAACTATTAATAGTTTATTATTAAGAATTATTAATAGATAAACTGGTTCATATAATACAAGTTCCAGCTTCACTTACATTAATGCATCTACCAACTCCCTCCCTTCCACCCATTCCCAGCTTCCTTCTCCTCTTAAGATGTTTATAGAACTACTCTCTACAAAAAAACAGCTTCCTCCCCCCCCCCCCCGATCAAACACCCTTTTTTTTTTAGTAAACAAGGGTCTTCATCCACAAAAGCAAACCTCACAGGCTTTGAGAGAAGAAAGGACAGCAGCCAAAAAGTAAGACAGATGAAAGGAGAGAGTTGTTGGATGTTCAGTATTTGGATCGGGTAGCTGCAAACAACTACCGTAGTATTTCAATCTTTTGATGTCCCAAGCATCTATCACTCAAGGCAGAACTCCTGTTAATGAGAATCTAATTCCTCAGCCATTGAGAAACAAGTTAATTAATTTGTAAATATATTTCATCTTCTGAGTGACAGCCCTTTCCGCATCAGTCAGCGTGACCGAGAAGCAGGGTGAGAGAAGGTCCACAGCAGGACCTGAGATGACGTTCACTCTGAAGGTTCTCAGGGGCACAAGCCTGTTTCATCTCCTCTGAACAGGAGGCTTTGGAAAATGGAAATGTTTTGCTTAAGGTGATGGCAAAGGGGCGCTTGATGTGCTGCTCCTAATTGCTCATCTCCTTACAAGGGGAAGGGCTTGTCATCAAATATTCACCCCTCTTTTGCACTGCTATTAGCCTCATAAAAGAATTCACACATGCCTCTTTTACACAACGTTGATCTGAAGATGACTTGTTTCTCTGCTGCAAAAAAGTGTCAGCTTGTCAGCGCCCTTGTTTACAGGACTGCTGGCCTTCCAGAAGACAGAGGCAGAGGATTTGAAATGATTTTCCCTTATCTGTTCTCTATGAGAATCCCTTTGTTTTCTGTATTAAAATTTCCTTCTAACAGATGGGCCCCTTCTTCACATCCCACCACCTTGTGGGATGCAATAAGAGGGGACATTGGAAAGGGCCTTTTCAGTGGTGGCACCCAGAGGTTACCACTCCCTCACTTGAGAGATTCATTTGACTTTGTCAGTTTGCTTCGTTGCTGGCTGCTGTTTAAGCAGGTTTTTGGCTTTCCTGCTGCTTGAATCCAAATGTTTTTATTGACATGCTATGCTTTTGACTTGTTGGTTTCCTGTTTTTCTATATAGTTACATTGTTTTGTGGTTTGACTATTCTTGTTTTATGGCATTATGGATCCAACTGAAAGTATTTAACAAGTAAGTAATAAATAAAGGCTAGTGAAATATTATGGAGTCCATGGGTTGGTGGCAATGGATATATTTCATCCACATTTATTGCTAGGTTTAGAGTATGAGGGGGGGGGGGAAATCCAAAATTCACAGTTGAGCAGTAATTTTATTCAGAGCTATGAAAACATCACATAAGTGGCACATTTTTGAGTTCTAGAGAGGTTGTTGGCGGGGGCGGCAGTGGAATAAAAAGCAAACAAATACCAAAAATAGAGAGAATATTATAGACACAAGGTCAGCTTTTAGACTTGGTTCCAAGGTGGAGATTGCGGAACAAAAATTCAAAAGCAGTATATTATAATTAGAAACAAAAATCTGCTAGGAAAAGAATATGTGATACAAATTTCAGGGTCATTTGTTTGACAGTATTAGCTGGAGGGGGCATTAACCTGGTAGATATTTATAGCTACTCTTTTTCTTTACTTTTTTGCAGAAGTGGTTAGCACTGAAACGATTCACAATGCATTGAAATTTCAATTATGCATATTTAGTGGATTTTCTGCCCTTGAGAGGGGACCAGACTAGATGTCTTTTGAGGTCCCTTCCAACTCCAGTATCCAACAAAGTGTGCCAACTAGCGCAAGGATTTTCATTTGTGCAATGGAAACTCTCCTCCCTGTGCCCTCCCCTAATAGGCACCAGATGTTTTGGGGAAATCCCAGAATGCACACAAGGGCACATGAGTTTTGAACAGGGAGAGGAGAGGGGGAAGAACGTTCCATTGTGAAGTCAAAAGTCATTGCACTAGAGGAATGACTTGGTTGGATTCTAAATCATCACCTTTCACTTTCAGACATTGTGTAGGGTACCAAAATCAGCTAACAGCCCTGTAGATGCAAGTCTGAACTTCTATCCTTTGAAAGCCCAGATGAGGATAAGGTGATGTGACATGTCTCAGCTTGCTTTCCATTGTCTTTCACACAGGCCGGGGGGGGGGAGCCTTTTTCAGCCCAAAGATCACATTCCCTCCTGCTCAACCTCCGAAGGCCCGCAAACCATTGGGGGCAAGGTCAGAGGCAAAAGAAAAAGATGTACCCATTTTACCTTTGTAGAGTAGGCTAGTTTCTGTGCACACTCACAAACCCCACTCAATCTTCCATCCAGGCTAGCAAGAGTAATTGTCACAGTTCAAGGACACATTCTAGCCAGGCAATAACACTCAACGTGCAAAGCAGAGTCAGAAGGGTTGTGTAGCTCGGAGAGCATCCCAAGGGCCAGATAGAGAGACTTGGAGGGCCAAATTTGCCTTTATGACTGAGGTTCCCTACCCCAGATCTATAAAGCATGCCTCGCTGGAATGCAGGGTGCATGCTCGCCTCCCCCCCCCCAATGCCTGGAAGTGACTCCTAGAATACCTGTGTCCTAGCGCACCTCTTTCACTTCTTTCAAATGTCCAGAAAAGCAGAATAAACTTTTTATAACCTTCAGGCGATTATAGATATCAGGCATATGCATAGAGCGATGAGAAAGAAATGACAGAATCTGGCCACACAGGAAAATCAGGTGACTAGTACTTTTCCATATGATTTGCTAAAAGTTGTAGGTTGCAAGAGACATGGATCTTAGCCTACTTTCCCATCATCACAGAAAATGATGCTCAACAGTATCATCCTTGGTAATACAGCACTAGGGAGTGTATTTGTGGGGAGATTGCTCTAGTACAAAGTGATAGTGCTCAGCTACTCCCAGAGGATATTTGATGATCTTCCAAGCTCCTGTCAGTCTTCTGCACTTGCTACTTTACCTGTGATAGTTGCCCTCTTTAATCCTATTTCAAAGAGAAAAATACTGACAGTGTTTTGAGAGGATTGGAGTCACGTGCAGAAAAAAGAATAGAAAAGATGGCATTTATTCAACAGAAGGTTGCCGTCTTGGTTCGTACCGTTGGAAGTATAAATTTGGCTGAAATGCAAGTAGTCCAGCATCCAACATTTTCAAGCACTGAGAACAATCCTTCCAGTCCATGCAAGACAAATTGTGAGAAGCAACTTCCGCATTTCTGCCAAAAATAATAATAAAGCCCCCACAAAAGCTTGTGCATGAAACTTTTTGCAGAGTGAGATTGCTTCAGTGTAGTTTGTGTTCAAACAGACGGATATCAGCTCCTTTAGAAGAAGGGCTTTGAACACCTGGACTACATTTCTAGGATGAATTGTCTTGGTTCTATTTTTATATTCTTTGTGTGCATTAGTTTCATTTTAAAATATGTAGCTCACATTCCCCCCCCCCCCCCGCATCTCAGGCTTTGAAGGTAGCACAGTAGCCTGACACCTTGGATTTGGAGAATGGGAGGCAATTGCAAGTGACAGGTGGTGGTGGCAGAGTAAATCCCACAAATGTTATCGTCTCCACTGGTTACAGTATCGGAGAATTAGACTTAGGTTTTGAAACAATTATAATTCCTTTACAATTTCACTATTGTTGCCCTTGAAAATAGCTTCATTCTTGTGTCAATGTCAGAGTCTTCAAACACACTTAGCAGCAGAGTATTTAAGCACTCTACATGGATTAGAAAACAACAGCAATGCCGCCTGTGGAAACTCAGTTTAGGCGTTTGTAATATAATGTGATTTTATTGGGATGACAGAAAGACACAGAGAGCCCCCAAACACTTGTGGAAAAAAAACCTTTTTTAAAAGCCAATTCTAAGCATTTTAGCCTCAAAAAGAACTTAAATGGTTCATGAAATTTGGAACAAATTCTTGCAGTTAAAGAATTTGGAATGACATGAACATTTTGTGTTGAATGCTGAGAGTTTTTGGAGACTTCTATTTTCCTTCCAGAGCTACAACTCCCAGAGTAGTTTAACAATCAATCCCTCTTCAGAGAGAACCCTGAGATTTGTAGCTGTGTGAGGGAGAATGGGACCTCTCAGCACCCTTAACCAACCACAACTCCCTGACTCCTTTGGGGGAAAGACATGACAGTTCAAAGTGGTAACATAGTGCTTTGAGCTGGTCTCCTGCCTCTTCCACAAAACTGGTTAATATGATGATCAACCCATCATTCATATTCACTTATTTCTTTTGAAGACTAGACCCTACCTTTCAATTGAATGGTTTGAACTGAATGATAACCCCATCCCCAAAACACACACACACACAAGCCCTCAGTTCTCTGGCTGACAAATGAAGCCAAAACTTGCTTCTTTCCAGCCCTGCAGTTCAATGGCAACATAAACTAAAGCTTTTATGAGAGCACAACGGCAATTTTGGGCACCATGATTTTGCACCATGATCTTACCCTGCGGGGAGGGGAACACTTTTGTGTGGCACCCCAAAACACATGTTTGGATGCCATGAGATCATGCCTCACCAAAAAAAGCACATATTTCTCAGGTCATGTGACTCATGTGGGAGCACAGCTGGAAGGATGTACATCCTGGTTTGAGAACTCATCATGTTGGAATGTATGGAAATCATGTGAAAATTGAAACTCCTTTGTCTAGGTCTAAGTTTTGGACACACAGCATTACTCACATATTGTTACACATTGGGCTTAAAACATCGCCAGGGAGTTGTTCAGTCCCAAAATGGCTGCCGTGCTCTCATGCAAAAAACTGGGATCAGGACACTTGTGGGGTATGGATTCCATACATCTTTGATGACTACTGCGCTGTTACATATACATTCTCCCCCTTCTCCCCTGCTGAACACCCATTTCAACATCAAAATTAAGACTCGACCGCCAAGGCTCTATGCTCAGTAACACACATTGAAAGGTGAAAGGTGCTTGTAAGGTGAGGGTGTGGTCTAATTTTTCTTATTATTGGTGCCTCATTATTTGTTCCCATTTTCATTTTGAATCTGATCGGAAAGGGGAGAAATTCATTTTAGTTTCCCCCTGTTAACACAGCTTAGTATCTGCCACCCTCCTGCATTCATTTGTTATTTAACACTCTGGCTGTCTTGTTCAACTCTGTAAAACACTTTAAGATGATGTCTATATAAAACGACACATCTCACCCAAATCACTGGAGTTTACTTATTTTACTTATATCTTTCTAAAGCTAATAGTGGCATTGGTATACCAAACACAGCATCTAGCCACAGTGGAGAATGACAGAGGTTTCTGCAGCAACGAAAGAATAGTAGGGACTTACTTAGACACTTGTTCTTCTTTACTTATGATCTGGTGCAGAATAGAGACTATATATACTCAAAGCTGTCATCAGTAGGAAAGTGGCTGTTTTGTCGATTGTAATCTTGTATTTTGTGTAGAAGATGCTGATTGAATCTGTGCCAAAAGTATGCAAGTTTCATTACTTCAATCCAACATTTACACCCCTTGTGGAATCCAGGGTACTGCATGTGCTTTATTTCAATCTGTGCTTAATAAATCACATTGAATAAATCACACTGAAATAATATCAATGTTTAGTGGGAGTAAAAATAAAATAAAGCCCACTTCTGTAAGAAGGTGAAGTTGAGGTTAAGAGTATGCATCTTTATTGAAAGGGTGAAAGTGCTTGGAAGAGTAAGCAAATGATTAGCAAATAAGTAAATACAATTCAAAAAGCTAGGAAACCACAACCAAGGTTAAGCAAGACATTAAAACTTTTCAATGGCACTTTATAGCTAAAACACAAATACCCTTAACTCTCCTCTAAGCCACCCATTTATCCTTCTTTATAATTACAAAGCTTTGTAAAATATATGATTTCTGGATGAATGGTTTTCTCTACAAAGATTTAAATTATTTACATTTTCAGCATCCACATTGCTTGCATTGCTTTCATGTAAAGCATCAAAAATGTGCAAAACAGAGTACTGGATTATAAGGGATCCATATCTCTATAGTAGGTATGCAAGCTACATGCATGAATCAACACTTGAAAATTCAGAGACCTCCGTTTGACAAATGCTATTGCCCTTGCTAAGTCCAATACTTTGTTTTAAAGAAAAGCACAACAGTTCGTTTTTTATGTTTGTGGTTTATCCATAGCAAAGGAAAGAACTGGTGCAGTTAATATGTGATTAGAAGACAGGAGGATTTGAGTTAAAACATAATTAAAAATCCTTACCGGTTGAAGACTACCCATGCTACAGGACACATTACTGCTGCATGAAAAATTACTTAACGATTCTCAGTATTTAAGAATCTGAATACAGTGAAATGGTGTGTCTGGTATTCAGGGTGCATTGAACTTCTTCCCAACAGTAGCCTGGCACTAAGAGTAATGGCTGTAAGCAGTGCTTTTTTTCTTTCTTTCCTAAAACAATGTTTAGGGATACTCTCATTTTCCTACTCATATTGAAATTCTATCCCTCAATGAGGCCAAATTTAGATTCACAAATTGATTAGGGGTATGCGTACCCATGCGTACCTCCAGAAAAAAAAGCACTGGCTATAAGAAAAAAGATAAGCAATAGCTCATCATGAAATGCAGTATAAATAAGGAAGTATTAGTAGGAATCCATAACAATGATGAGCAACAGCATAGCACTCTGCACAACAGAAGGCCAGTACCAAGAAGAGGAGTATACAAACATGCAAGAAACAGATGTCTTGAAGGAAATAGACATGATTAGTCAAAAGACAGAAACCTAGGTTCTAGTAGGGACTTGATAATTTCTATAAATGGCCCAGAGCCCTATGCATTCTGCCTAGATCCAGATCAAGGATGAGGAACTTGTGGCCCTCCAGATGTTGTTGGACTACAGCCTCTATCTTCCCTGCCCGTTGACAATGTTAGTTGAAGGAGAAGGAAGTTGGAGCCCAACACCACTTGGAAGGCCACAGCTTCCCCAACCTTGGATCCATCCTGGAAATAGCATGCAAAGTGATGCGTCCATAATAAGAAATGGTGAGTGACATCATTGACCTCGCTCAATGCTGGAGATTTTCATCCTTACAAGGTGCAACATGTCAAAGTTTTGGGGTGCTGCTTGTCTATTCTACTTTTATATAGTGTGATCTTTTATGCGAACTGCCCTGAGACTTCCGGGTATAGTGCAGTATATAAATTCATAATAATAATAATAATAATAATAATAATAATAATAATACTCTAAGCCTTACCTCAGAGTTTTGATCAAGCTGAATGAATTCATTCCTGACTTTGCCAAATCTTTTTGAAGTGGAACAAAATGGTTCCACCAATCCCCAGGTAAGCCTAGGAGCCAAAAGCAACATTTATTTTTATTTTTATTTTTTTTAAGTAAGTTCTACGAACTATGTTGGATCAAGAAGAGGGGAAATGGTCACTGAATAGGAAAAGGAGAAGCGTAAAGCCATCCTCCTGAAATTTTTAAAATAAAGATGTTGTTGTTTAGTCGTTTAGTCGTGTCCGACTCTTCGTGACCCCATGGACCATAGCACGCCAGGCACTCCTGTCTTCCACTGCCTCCCGCAGTTTGGTCAAACTCATGTTCGTAGCTTCGAGAACACTGTCCAACCATCTTGTCCTCTGTCGTCCCCTTCTCCTAGTGCCCTCAATCTTTCCCAACATCAGGGTCTTTTCCAAGGATTCTTCTCTTCTCATGAGGTGGCCAAAGTATTGGAGCCTCAGCTTCACGATCTGTCCTTCCAGGGAGCACTCAGGGCTGATTTCCTTAAGAATGGATAGGTTTGATCTTCTTGCAGTCCATGGGACTCTCAACAGTCTCCTCCAGCACCATAATTCAAAAGCATCAATTCTTTGGCGATCAGCCTTCTTTATGGTCCAGCTCTCACTTCCATACATCACTACTGGGAAAACCATAGCTTTAACTATACGGACCTTTGTCGGCAAGGTGATGTCTCTGCTTTTTAAGATGCTGTCTAGGTTTGTCATTGCTTTTCTCCCAAGAAGCAGGCGTCTTTTAATTTCGTGACTGCTGTCACCATCTGCAGTGATCAAGGAGCCCAAGAAAGTAAAATCTCTCACTGCCTCCATTTCTTCCCCTTCTATTTGCCAGGAGGTGATGGGACCGGTGGCCATGATCTTGGTTTTTTTGATGTTGAGCTTCAGACCATATTTTGCGCTCTCCTCTTTCACCCTCATTAAAAGGTTCTATAATTCCTCCTCGCTTTCTGCCATCAAGGTTGTGTCATCTGCATATCTGAGGTTGTTGATATTTCTTCCGGCAATCTTAATTCCGGCTTGGGATTCATCTAGTCCAGCCTTTCGCATGATGAATTCTGCATATAAGTTAAATAAGCAGGGAGACAATATACAACCTTGTCGTACTCCTTTCCCAATTTTGAACCAATCAGTTGTTCCATATCCAGTTCTAACTGTAGCTTCTTGTCCCACATAGAGATTTCTCAGGAGACAGATGAGGTGATCAGGCACTCCCATTTCTTTAAGAACTTGCCATAGTTTGCTGTGGTCGACACAGTCAAAGGCTTTTGCATAGTTAATGAAGCAGAAGTAGACGTTTTTCTGGAACTCTCTAGCTTTCTCCATAATCCAGTGCATGTTTGCTATTTGGTCTCTGGTTCCTCTGCCCTTTCGAAATCCAGCTTGCACTTCTGGGAGTTCTCGCTCCACATACTGCCTAAGCCTGCCTTGTAGAATTTTAAGCATAACCTTGCTAGCGTGTGAAATGAGCGCAATTGTGCAGTAGTTGGAGCATTCTTTGGCACTGCCCTTCTTTGGAATTGGGATGTAGATTGATCTTCTCCAATCCTCTGGCCATTGCTGAGTTTTCCAAACTTGCTGGCATATTGGGTGTAGCACCTTAACAGCATCATCTTTTAAAATTTTAAATAGTTCAGCTGGAATATCATCACTTCCACTGGCCTTGTTATTAGCAGTGCTTTCTAAGGCCCATTTGACTTCACTCTCCAAGATGTCTGGCTCAAGGTCATGGATCAATGCCCCCCTTCATGGATCAATGCCTTGTCGTGGCAAAGGGGCTTGAATAACTCAGAGAAGCTATGAGCTATGCCATGCAGGGCCACCCAAGATGGACAGGTCATAGTGGAGAGTTTTGACTAAACGTGATCCACCTGGAGAAGGAACTGGCAAGCCACTCCAGTATCCCTGCCAAGAAAACTCCATGGACAAAGACAAAATAAAGATACACTTCCTAAATATAAAATCTGTCTAGTAGAATAAGCTGACTAAACTTTTTTTGCAACTCACAATCAAACTAGGATATAGTGTGATAGGTTTGGGGCCTATTTTGTTCATGATTTTGGCCATTTGTTTTACTGTTTTAACTGGTGCTTGTAAGCCACCTTGGGGGCCTCAGTTAGATGAAAAGGCAGAAAACAAAAATCTTAATCAATAAATAGAAATTAATAAATGATTGCTAGCCAGACTCCAATGAAGCACGGGTGGGAAGGAGATGTTGGTTTCACAGTGAGGCTGTCGAGGTTCAAACCCTGCAGTTTGTTTATGAAAGCTTGAAAAGCATAGAAACCTTGAAAAAGCTTTCTGCTCCTAGACTCTGATAGCAGGACTGATGTTGATGCATTAATGATGAAGCTCAAGTATGTATAATTCAAGGTATTTTCTGTCTCTATTTCTTTTATAATAAAAGAAAAAGTGACGGAAAATACATTAAATTATAGATAGTTGACTAGAATTGTACTCTAAGTTGAATAACAAACTTTTTTTTATTGAAAATCAAGGATGTTTGTTCTCTGTCTGCCATATTTAAGTGACATATTTCCAAACTCTATACAGCAGTTTCAAATGTCTTTATAAAGATGATAGTAACATGTCCGGTTCATCTTCATACAGCAAAACCTTACCTTTTGAGTCTTTTGGGGGGGGGGGCTTTCAAGATGATAAATTCAACACTCACACTTGCTTTTTTTTATCTGTAGAACTCTCACAAAGTTCTACCAGGTAGCACTAGTGTGTCCCCACCAACACAATAGGTTTTCCATGGGAGAATCCGGAAATGGATACTGCAGAAGAAGACCATGCAGCCTTCAAGGAAGCAGGGGGAAGGGAAAGAGGAAGGTAGATGTTCATAACATTGTGAGGCACTCAGGGGAGAGGAGGGGCTTAACCTTTCTTGTGTACTTAACACTAGTGGCCAATGGGGAGAGGCAGCAGTGCTTACCTGGCCTCCCAGCACCACCATTGCTGCAGTTTACTGGAAGGGGTCGTGGTGAGGCAGTGGGAAGCTCAGTGCTGTGCAGATGCACTGCTGGCAATGCCAGATTTGCTCCTCTGGTGCATTCACACAGCGCTGACCCCCCTGTGACCTTGTCCCTTCCCTTCTCCCACCTGGTAAGCCACAGCAATGTCAGTGCTGAGAGGTCACCCCTCAGTTGGCCTCTCCTGGTACCCAAGAGCTTGCCTGCCCTCAGGTCATGTGATGGAGGCTTTACTTTGTTTCCTTTCACAAGGGGAGATCTGCTGGATGCTGATCAGAGCCTTTTCCTGGCAATGTCCATGTTGTTTTATATATTTGAAGCACTTCTATTTGTCTTTCCATCCTAAATGGTGATGCTCCTGGAACTCATAATTTTTTGGTCCAGAGGAGAAATCTATGCTATTCATAATTCCAGCGTGTATGACAAGGCCTGTCTCTGATCCAGAAATTGTAATATGCTTGTAATTAAAACCAAGATTTATTACAAGTTGATTTCTATTTTCTGTGCCTGCCACTGCCTACGTGGTTGGCATGACTAAACCGCCACAGTCATATTTCATATTTCTTTATGTGTGCTCACGTGCTGCTTACCTTAATACTCAAAGAAATGCTCAGAATGATTTCTCTCTTTGCCAAAGAAACCTATTTGGATCTGCAAATATACAATCAGATATATTAGGTCCACCTTCTTACACCGTGTAACAGCCAATCAGAGAAGGACAAATCATGACTTAGGGCATCATGCTGTATAGAAGTGGCACAAGAATTTTGCGCTAATTATGCCACATTCCCAAAGTTAGGTTTCATTTTCACACCTAAAGCAGTGGTCCCTAAACGCCCCAACCCAGACCACTTGAAGATTGCTGACGGTATTGGGGGACAACTTAATGATTTTTCTGCCTGTTGCAGCTACTCTAAGGTGCTATGATAGGTGCTGTGTGATTTTTAATTGTATTTGAACCACCTGAATGAAGTTCATGGGCCACTGCTGGTCTGCAGTTTGTCAACCCCTAAACTAAAAATTAGAAGGGGTGGGTGGGTATTCCATACCTGGTTTGCTATCACAGACAAAGCCTTTATCTCTGGTCACTATCCATCTCATTTTCAGAGCAAAGTTCAGATGATGGCATCAATGAACGGTCAGATTCATCATTGCCAAAAGATTCAGTCCTTCCATCATACTCACCAGAGACCCCACCAGATCACTCCTCCTTTTGCCTTTTCTTCCATTTAGTTATAATAATAATAATAATAATAATAATAATAATAATAATAATAATAATTTATTATTTATACCCTGCCCATCTGGCTGCGTTTCCCCAGCTACTCTGGGTGGCTTCCAACAGAAAAATAAAACACAATAATCTATTAAACATTAAAAGCCTCCCTGAACAGGGCTGCCTTCAGATGTCTTCTAAAAGTCTGGTAATTGTTTTCCTCTTTGACATCTGTTGGAAGCGCGTTCCACAGGGCATGCGCCACCACCGAGAAGGCTCTCTGCCTATTTCCCTGCAACTTGGCTTCTCGCAACGAGGAGTTAAGACTTTTGTGTTGCTGGATTTCACAACAGTTCATTTGTTGGCCTTTGTTGGCCGTCATATTGATCCTGATTTCATTGTTGTATCGAAGGGTGCCTCCAAACTGTCATTGTTTTGCATAGTTTCAGGTCTATTAATCAGTTGGAAGGGATAGGTGCATGTCAGAAATTAAGGTTTGCACAAGTAAAGCAGACTAAAGTCTTCTGTTGCCCTTGTACGACAGTTACACTTGCGAGGAGGGGGGGGCAGGCTGTTTGCGGGTAGGAAAGTGATGGGTAAATACACTGAAAAGTGTTGAGTTTATTAATGATTATCAGGAAGACCTATAAATGATCTGCAAGCAAATCAGGATTAATGCTCATACTTGCCTAATCATGCACCTCCAAGCAGTTCAGGATGCATGTTCAATAAATAGTATTGTGCATTTTCTAGAAGTCTTTGGATAACTAATTCATTAAAAAATGGAAGGGATGGGGATTTTTTATGCCAATTAAACTGGCTAAAGTATGGATACCTTTCACGAGGGATACAGTACTACAGACACTATTATGTGCCCGTATTCTTAACAAACACCTGTGCTTTCATTATTTGTCCATTTCTCAGACAGATGTAGCCTCATATTTCTAAAAGGCAAATGTTATAAGGAAAGGGGGTGAAGCTATTAGATAAAACAAACACGTTTAATGTAACTGGTGATCACTTGCTATTTTTGTACAAAATTTGAGAAATTTCTTACATTAGTAAGTGCTAACATAACCTAAAGCATATCCAATTGCATTCCTTTCGGTAGGAAAATTGTTACCTTAATAATCAGTGTACATTTTAGACATAATTTTGATGCAGGAATGGAAATTACATACTATTATTATTTAAAGGAAGCTTAGGTTTCTGGCAACTAGTTCATATTTTATTGCTGAGTTTAAAAAGCAATAACTTTTGGAAGTTGGTGATGGCAACATTTTGTTTAAAGCTAGGGTTTAAGCAACAATATTTTTTTTCCCTCATCATTGTAGCTTTGCAAAGGGAATGCATTAATCCTGTGCAAAGGTTGCCAACTTCTTCAAGTCCTGAGAGCCACATTAAGAAGAGGGATGAGCAAGAAGGATGGAGCTAATTTGCATGTTCTGTTTGCTTATGATTACTATAATTTGCCTAGCAGTAGTGGATGCAAAATTATCTGTGGTGGACAAACTTTATTCCACCAACTTAATATTTCAGCCCTTGGTACTGTTAGCCTATGCCCCTGAATTATATAACCTGTTTTTCTTGGTAATCAGGCAGAGGCTACAACCTCCCCTTCACCAAAGATCTAGGCTTACCCAATGCCTAAATTTCTTAGAAAACCAGATGGCCAGTGCAAATTTGCCAAATGGAAAAAAATTCCTGCCTGGCCTGAAATATGGTGGCCAACTTTGTCCACAGCAAGGCCAAAATACAAGTAAAAGCAAATATAAACAGAGGGTGGGTGGGCAATCTGACGAAAAAAGGCAGGAAAGACTGCCGGGCAGGCCACAATTTAACTACCCCTGGGAGCAGGCCCAAGCGTTCCCATTGGCTGGTTGGGGGCACTAACTGGGGAACACTCATCCAAAGGCTGCCGGCATTGGCAAATAACCAGCAGTCAAGCAATCTGGCCTGCTATTTGCCGGATCACATGTGTGGTTGGGGCCTGGCCTCAACACTGCCCACCAATGAGGGTGAGTTTACATAATGAAATACTTAAGTGAAATAGTTGAATGCAGAAATCCTGAACCATACTAAGTACAAAGCAAGAACTAGATAAATAATAATTGGTAGTTCTGTTTATTGATTAATACAATGTGCTTTTTGTTCAATGCTGGGAACAGAAGGCTTAGTCCAGAGAAAGTAAGATATACCCGGCTGTCATTACAAGCAATGGAATTTGAGCAAATTACTGCAAAAATGGCAATGTGGTCTTTATTATTGGAGTGGGTCCCTGTCATTTCCGCTGTTGCTAGAGAAGTGGCAGTTGTTGCTTGGTGTCTATTTTAACTCTGCTGTTTTGAAGAAGAACAGTCTATGATACAACAGGTTTGCAAAATTGAATGAAATGAAATGTGGGTGTTATTTTCCTTGGGCAAAATATATTGCTTTAATTACTCTGCAATACTTCACAGAATCATAGAATTGCAGAGTTGGAAGGGACCCCAAGGGTAATTTAACCCAACCCCCTGCTATGTAGGAATCTCAACTAAAGCTCCCCACAGAAGCTCCCCACTTCTGCCTCCTCCCCTCTCCGCTGCTTGATCTGCTTTCCCACACCACCCTGACATTATTCCTTATATGGAAAACTTGCAAAGATTACTTTGAGCTTTGTTGTTGTTTAGCCGTTTAGTCGTGTCCGACTCTTCGTGACCCCATGGACCAGAGCACGCCAGGCACTCCTGTCTTCCACTGCCTCCCGCAGTTTGGTCAGACTCATGTTCGTAGCTTCGAGAACACTGTCCAACCATCTCGTCCTCTGTCGTCCCCTTCTCCTTGTGCCCTCCATCTTTCCCAACATCAGGGTCTTTTCCAGGGAGTCTTCTCTTCTCATGAGGTGGCCAAAGTATTGGAGCCTCAGCTTCATGATCTGTCCTTCCAGTGCGCACTCAGGGCTGATTTCCTTAAGAATGGATAGGTTTGATCTTCTTGCAGTCCATGGGACTCTCAAGAGTCTCCTCCAGCACCATAATTCAAAAGCATCAATTCTTCAGCGATCAGCCTTCTTTATGGTCCAGCTCTCACTTCCATACATCACTACTGGGGAAACCATAGCTTTAACTATACAGACCTTTGTCGGCAAGGTGATGTCTCTGCTTTTTAAGATGCTGTCTAGGTTTGTCATTGCTTTTCTCCCAAGAAGCAGGAGTCTTTTAATTTCGTGACTGCTGTCACCATCTGCAGTGATCAAGGAGCCCAAGAAAGTAAAATCTCTCACTGCCTCCATTTCTTCCCCTTCTATTTGCCAGGAGGTGATGGGACCAGTGGCCATGATCTTGGTTTTTTTGATGTTGAGCTTCAGACCATATTTTGCGCTCTCCTCTTTCACCCTTATTAAAAGGTTATTTAATTCCTCCTCACTTTCTGCCATCAAGGTTGTGTCATCTGCATATCTGAGGTTGTTGATATTTTGAACCAATCAGTTGTTCCATATCCACTTTGAGCTTTAGTCTATTTTATTTTGACATATGGCTCTCCAAGGCACCACAAAGCACTTGTACCACCTCATACTGATCCCAGTTTGCCTCTGGCAAGCCCAAATATTTCCTCCAAGGCCTTTGTCCAGATCCAATGAACACCTCTTTTACAATGGACCTGGCACAGCACAAAGGGGACAGGGTGCAAAAGAGAAAAGAGGCAAGCCTCAGGTCATTGCTCCCCCTTTACAGCTCACAGCGGGACACACTTAGATCCTGATCTCTGAGAATACAGAGTAGAAATGGTCCTCTTGCTTGAAGAGAAGACCATGCTCCCTCAGAGGGATCCAGCTGCCTCACTCCACATTTTCCTTCCATAGAATGAGAGTGACACTTTACAGAGGACCTTCTTCCAGACACAAAACAGCATTTTACGGGGGACCCTTTCATTGCATTGTTTTGCTCATTGTTGTTTGGGTGAGGCGTAGGGGGAGATAAGTAGCTTTCTTTTTTTATCCTCACAGGCTTTTTCTTTAGGCATTAAAGACTCATTAAAAATATCCAGTGCTGGCTAATGAAATGCTGCTGCAGCTCTTAGGGGAGCTACCAGAATAATCACATGTTTGAGCAGAAAGCAACTTGCAGGGGGTAAAAGTATTCTCTATGGCTTTAATGTTGCCTTAAGATGTGAAACTTGAGGTGTCCTCATTAGGTCGGTCCATCTGTTTCAATAGAAGCCAAGGGTGCCTTCTTCCCCTCATTGCCCTGGAAAGAGCTCTCTGTCCACACCAAATAGTCTGTGGTGAAAGACCCAGTTTTAGAGCCCTTCCCAAGGAAAAGTTGCTTTCATCAGTTAGTCGTGTGTGATGCCAATTACCTCTCTACAGGGGTGACCTTTTCATCTCCTAATGACATTCTGGAATCTAGTTACCCTAAGAACTCAGGAAGCATAAGTGTATCATATGTTCAGCTCTATATTTCTTTCTTTTACTTCTCTTTTTGGCACCCAAATGGCCTAATATATTCAAGTCCTAATTAAGAGTAATTTTTGCATAATAATTAGCTCCTAGGGGAGAGGGTTTTGGGGTATGTACGTCTGTCCGTGTGCACGAACTGTTCCAACACATTAACTAGAACAAGTGTTTCTTAATTTTCAAGTATTGAGCTAGTTATTAGCAGTATTTTATATCATTTAAAATGGAAATTATGTAACAAGATGCCCCAGAGGAGAAGAAAAAAATGCTCGTTGTTTTGTTTTTCTTCCCCCATTGAGTTTTGAAATGAATATTCAATGTGAACTTTGAAATTGCCAGATTTGCAGTTTCAGATTGAAAGCACAAGCCTTTCTACATTCACAATCTGTGCTTTTGAACTGCGCAAATGGGATTTCAGTCTGGGGTTCTGTTATTTTGTTTATTTACTAACACATTTTATAGTGCCTTTCTTAAAGGCAATTTCTACTCAAAAGTGATTTAAACGGTTCGCTAACAGTCAAGGCAGAAAATAAAATAGCACCATGCCTACTTCAACATTTGCAACAGTTCAAATACAGATTATTAGAAATAAATTAAAAACCACAGTATTATTCGCATTTCGAAATCACTTGCTAAAGGTGTACAACAAGCTTTCAGAAAAGAGAGGTGTGTGTTATTTATTTATTTATTTATTTATTTATTTATTTATTTATTTCAATCCCTGCACAACAGATCATTAGGCCCCCATTTCATCCCCTAGGGATGGCAGGCGGTTCCAAGGCAATGGAAAAAGGAGGTGAAATTGCCAATGTTCACTTATTTGTACCATGTCTGCTGCAGAAACCAATCCAGCAAATATATTTAATATTTGCTCTTGTTGCTATTTGCAGTCTGTAAACAATGACATAATGGTAAATGTATCTACCCCACCAGCATATTTACAGATGGTATTGGCAACTGCCATATGGTCCTTTTTCTGGGCTGTGATCTGACTACGACAAGGTTGCCAATTCAATATTGCATTCTCTATTATCAGATCATCTGCTATCACATGAGCACAAAGTAATAAATGCAGCATGCGTTTTGCTACCTACATTAGATTTGTAACACAGTAGGATTCTCCAATGGCTCTCATGGCGACACAGAAATCCTCAGCTATTCCCAGCAATAGCAGATCACTTTAGACAGGAGGGCTGCCATGGCAGTGCTTGGCATTTTATGTTCTCTTGCATGTGTAGCTTCTGAGGTTTATCAGCATTGTTTGATTCCAACATAGCAAGTATTAAACTGCAAAAGTGCTAAGAAACAAAGCTAACTAATGGAATGCCTAAGTGAAATAGCTGGATGCAGAAATCCCGAGCCATACTAAGTATCAAAGCATGAACAGGATAAATAATAACGGGTAGTTCTGTTTATTGGTTAATGCAGTGTGCTTTTTGTTCAATGCTGGGAACAGAAGGCTCAGCCCAGAGAAAGTAAGGCACACCCAGTTGCCATTACAAGCAAGGGAATTTGAGCAAATTACTGCAAAAATGGCATGTGCTATTGATTATTGGTCTTAGGTCCCTGTAATTTCCACTGTTGCTAGAGAAGTGGTAGTTGTTGCTGGCTGTCTATTTTGACTCTGCTGTTTTGAAGAAGAACAGCTTCTCATACAATGGGTTTGAAAAGCAGAATGCAATGAATCATAGAACCATATAGCATCATATGAAATGAAATGTGATATTGTGTTAAGTAACCTGTAATACTTCATAAAGTAATAGAATCAACTACCCAACTTTCCAAAGACATCAGAAGACAGCCCTGTATCATGAAGAATTTAATGTTTGACATTTGCTGTGTTTTGATTATGTAGGAAGCCACCCACAGTGGCTGGGGCAGCCCAGTCATAAGGGCAGGGAATATAAATACAGTGGTGCCTCGACTTACGAATTTAATCCGTTCCGAAGGCACCTTCATAGGTTGAAAAATTCCTAAGTCGAAAAGCGCCATTGGAAACGCGATTTCCCATAGGAATGCATTGGAAACGGAAAAATTTGTAAGTCGAAGCAACCCCATCTAAAAATTCATAAGTTGAAAAACCCTATCTAAAACCGCCACGGTTTCCGTTCGGATGTTGAGGAATTCGTAAGTGTGCGGCCATTTGCCCCATTGGTAAGTCGAAAAATTCGGTTGTCGAGAAGTTCGTAAGTCGAGGTACCACTGGAATACAATTGGTGGTGTTGAATCACAGAATTGCTGAGTTGGAAGGGATCCCCTGCAATGCAGGAATCTTAACTAAAGCATCCAGGACAGCTTTAAAAACCTCCAAGGAAGGAGAGTCTACCACCTTTCAAGTAGTTCATTCCACTGTCGAACAGCTCATATAGTCAGAAAGTTCTTGCTGATGTTTAATTTTAAATTGTAAATTGAAGCTATTGGTTCGGGTTTTAGACTCCGGAACAGGGGGGGGGGACAATAATATAGCTCCATCTTCCATGTGAGAGCCCTTTAAATAGTTGAAGATGGCTATCATATCTCAGTCACCTCTTATTCAGGCTAAACATATCCAACTCCCTCAGTCGTTCCTCATAAGACTTGGTTTCCAGACCCTTGATCTTCTTGGTTGCCCTCCTCTGCACACATTGCAGCTTGTAAATACAGTGGTACCTCTAGTTACAAACTTAATTCATTCTGGAGGTTTGTTCTTAACTAGAGGCATGCTTTCACTAATGGGGCCTCTTGTTGCCGCTGCGCCACCAGCACACAATTTCCGTTCTCATCCTGGGGCAAAGTTCTCAACTCGAGGTAACTCTTCCAGGTTAGCGGAGTTTGTAACCTGAAGTGTTTGTAACTTGAGGTGTTTGTAGCACAAGGTACCACTGTATCCTTCTTAAATTGTGGTGCCCAGAGCTGGACACAGTACTGCAAGTGGGGTCTGACCATTACAGGACTATTACTTCCCTTGATCTGGACACTATATTTCTGTCACCCTCAACCTAGAATAGCATTAGCTTTTTTTGCTGCTTGACTCATGATAAGCTTGTGGTCTACTAAGGTTCCTAGATGCTTTTCACATGTACTACTGGCAAGCCAGGTGCCCCCCATCTTATATTTGTGCAACTGGTTATTCCTGCCTAAGGGCAGAACCTTACATTGGTCCCTATAGAAATTCATTTTGTTAGTTTTGGCCCAGTTCTCCAATCTGTTAAAGTCATTTTGAATCCAAATTCTGTCTTTGGAGGCATTAGCTACCCCTCCCACTTAGGTGTTATCTGCAAATTTGATGAGCATCCCCTCTATTCCTTCCTCCAAGTTGTTTATATAGACGTTTAACAACAATGGACAGAACCCTACAGCACCCCACTTGTTACTTATTTCCAGGATAATGAGGAATCATTAATAAGCAGTCTTGAGGTTCGGTCAGTAAACCAGCTATGAATCTAACCTAACGATTACCTCATCCAGTCCACGGTAGGTGGGTAGCAAAACATCCGAACTAATTTCAACTGTGAATTTGAAATGGTCCATTTATGTGAATTTGAAATGGTCCATTTATTGCAACTCTGTTTTCTACACACACACACACACACACACACACACACAAGAAAATAGATTGTAGAGAGCCAGCATGATGTAGTGGTGGAGAGTGGTGGACTCGTAATCTGGTGAACCGGGTTCGCTTCCCCTCTCCTCCACATGC
Organism: Zootoca vivipara; assembly: GCF_963506605.1. Lineage (NCBI taxonomy): Eukaryota > Metazoa > Chordata > Lepidosauria > Squamata > Lacertidae > Zootoca > Zootoca vivipara. The sequence continues at coordinate 73,309,545 of NC_083279.1, read as the reverse complement.
AGCTGCTGGGTGACCTTGGGCTAGTCACACTTCTCTGAAGTCTCTCAGCCTCACTCACCTCACAGAGTGTTTGTTGGGGGGGGGCATAGCTGCTAAGTCTCCCGTTTCCCCCGGGAAATCCCCATTTTTCCAGCTGCTCCTAGCTGAAAAAACAGCTTTTTTTTGTTTTTTCCCAGTTTATTCTGGCGCGGCGGCCATTTAGAAACCGGGCGGAGCATGCTCAGAAGCGACTTTTGATGCTGCTCTGCCCAGTTCCAAAATGGCTGCAGTGCGACTTCTGGTATGACGGCCATTTTGGAACTGGGCAAAGCAGCATCAAAAGTCACTTCTGAGCATGCTCCGCCCAGTTCCAAAATGGTGGCAGCGCTACTTCCGGTCTGCTATTTCCGGCCCGGTCCCTTATTTCTCTGACAGCAACTTGGCAGGTATGGGGGAAGGGGAAGTGGATTGTTAGCCGCTTTGAGACTCCTTAGGGTAGTGATAAAGCGGGATATCAAATCCAAACTCCAACTCCAACTCCTCCTCCTCCTCCTCCTCCTCCTCTTTTCTTCTTCTTCTTCTTCTTCTTCTTCTTCTTCTTCTTCTTCTTCTTCTTCTTCTTCTTCTTCTTCTTCTTCTTCCCTCTTCTCTAATAGACTGGTCTGCTTGAACAAGGGCTCTGTTGATGAAAATATATGCTAATTATATTTGATGTAATAGGCAAATTTAGTGCCCTGTAATTTGCAAGTCTAGATCTTGCCCCCCTTCATATTTCTCTGTTGCCTTCTTTTACTTTCCAATATCCTCTGCATTTATATCCTCCATTCTCTGCATATCACCCCTGCCCCTAGTTATGGCTCCCTCCTTCCATAAGAAGGATTCATTCTTGTCAGAAGCTTCTAAGGGCTCTTGAAAGAAAATCAAGGACCTTGCTAACTTTTGCCATTAAAAATGTAACCCCCGTGTTAATTCAAATCCCTGACAGTTACAGTATTCTGTCCTTCCTGTAATTATGGTCTGCAATCACAGCTTCTCGTCTCCCCCCCCCCCCCACATACACTCTTTTAAGTTGCCACCTTTCAAATCATTTTAGTTTCACCCCTGTTAAGAAGGAAGGATTCTTATCAAATTTTCCCCATCATACTTCCCCCCCTCCCTACCCCAGGAGGGTCAGTACACAAAGCCTAATATATAGGAACTGCTTGCAAATTCTCTCACTCTGTTTGTGTGAGAGAGAAAAAGAGAAAATTCCCATCCAATGCAATGCCTCTTGCATACAGGAGTGCCAGCTTGGGTGGGCAGCATGCATGGCCCTGGCACCAAAATTTGTGGGTGCCTTGTGCCTTCATGGGGAATTTCATGGGTGCTCGAGTACCCAGGGCCCCGGGGAGTTGGCACCTTTGCTTGCATACAGTGCTTTTTTCTATTAAAAATGTTTTGGGGTACTCTCATTTTCAGACTCATATTGAAATACTGCCCCTCAATGAGGCCAAACTTAGATTCAAAAAATGCTTAGGAGTATGTGTACGCCTCTGCCCCCCCCCCCGAAAAAAGCACTGCTTGGCTATATCCTCCAAAATCCTGCAGATCAAAATCGGGACCCTCTTTTTTTGAGCTCTTGTGGGAGCCAGTTGATTCACACGAGAGCGTGAGACCAAAAAAGAGAGAGCATCTTTTCATCTGGCACTCTGACGCGAGCCAGCTGACTTGTGCCAGAGCATTCCAGGATCCAATCAGAAGCCAGGCTGGCTCCAGTAATTCTGGGGTGTCCCACTTAAAACAGGATGGTTGAGGGGTATGCACACACCATGCACCTCATACAGAAGTGAACTCTTTACATACTGCTAAACCTTTCCTGGTTTTTGCTGGAGGCCGTACCTTCCAACATTTCTCTAGTGAAAATAGGGACGTCCCATTCCATAATGATAATTTTACTATTTATACCCCACACATCTTATTGGGTTGCCCCAGGAGTCTGGGCAGCTTCCAACATATAAAAAAATAATTACAAAACATTAAACATAAACACCCTTCCCTATAGAGCAGGCATGTCCAACAGGTAGATCGTGATCTACCAGTAGATCACTGGACATCTGCAGTAGATCACTGGTAGATCACTGGCTCCCCCCAAAGAAGCTGAACAACTGTAGCTCCCCTTAAAAAAGCTCAACATTTTACCCCCTCCCTGAAAAAAACTCAACAACTTTGACCCAACCCCCCCCCCAAGGGGGCAGATCACTACCAGTTTTTAACTCTGTGAGTAGATCGCAGTCTCTTGGGAGTTGGCCACCCCTGCTATAGAGGATTGCCTTCAGATGGCTCAGGGATTGAACAACTCCATACCCTCCAGCATTTCTCCAAATAGGGGCATCCTAGAGAAAAGGGGGACATTCTGGTATCAAATCAGAAGCCAGGATGGCTTCTCTAAATCAGGGATATCCCTGGAAAATAGGGACACTTGGAGGGTCTCTGAGACTGGTGTTTAAAGTATCTTTATTCTGCATGTTGCCCATAACAATCAAAGAACAGGGAAAGCACCACTGGCAGGAAAGAAAGAAAGAAGCTTCAAATGCTAGAAGGAAGATTTACATCAGCCCCAATGCATTTCAGAATCATCCTTCCTTGGGGCCACATTGGGGCCACCCTCCCACAGAGGTGCATCTTTAAGAGGTGTGTGTTCAGGGGCCAACCTATTCCTGTAATTGCAAACTGTTTACACTGTTTTTGATTTTTGTAACTCACCATGGGGCCTGCTGATGAAGGATGAGTAATAAATTTAATGTTGATGATGACCCCCATCATCTTCTTCTTCAGGAAGGTCTGGGGGAGAAACTTATCTGAAATCCCCGAGAGCCTCTGCCAATCAGTGTAGTAAAAGAGGTGGTTTAAATGGTCCCCTGGGCTCATGAAGTGCATGAACCATAGTGGGACCTGAAATCAACCTTCCTTCAAGCGCCTGAAGTTTCCCATCAGCAGCTGCTTGCAGACATGTACAAGGAGACACTTTTTAGTAGATGTACTCATTTCAAGTAGAGATGGGCAAATTCACCTTGACTTTTTTCAAAGCTTTCTCAGTGAGCATTCAGGACAAAAATCAAGTGTTTTCCAAGAGTTTTTCCGCAGCTTGTAAAGTTGGCTCAATAGCTCAGGGACTTCACAATTCCCTGAAGCCTTAAAGAAATTAGTCTTTGGGGGGCTTTTGCACAGCTCTGTCTGACTGATGATGAAAATAAATAAAACATTGAGGGACAGTTGAAAACTGAAAACATGAGCCATGTGCGGAATCCCTCTTCTGCATTCCAGAATGGAGAAGAATTTCTTAGGGCAAAGGGTGTCTGATTCATAATACAATCACACTTTATAAGCAGGGAAAATTTGTGTTGTGAACTTATGACTCTAATCACACACCCCTCATAAGCATACCGTACTATTTTCTTCCTGTCTCAAATATGATCACAAATTTTCAAAGCAATGATGACAGCTCAAAGCATACTTTATTACACCATTCTACTTTTTAAGACAGTATTCTTTTCTTTCCTTTTCTTTTTGTAACTCAAGCTTTCTTCAAATGTGACTGTAGCCAGATGCCACTTACTAACAGACTAAATAAAGTGAAATATAGTGCCTAGAATAAAGATGCTCCCCATTTCATCAACCCAAATTGGAATTTCTGAACTTTATTCCTTCCGATTTCTGTTATTTTTTTTATGTTCCATATTCTGGACTTTTCCCTTCCTTGGAAAATAACAAAGGCCAAGGAGAGGGCAATTGAATCTGCTGTCCGCTTTGTGTGAAATTTCTCAACATAGCTGACTAGCCTTTTCTTGGCCAAATATCTCTGCTTTCCAGCTTTAGAGCACATCCTGGTCTTGACCTGCAGACCTTCTTTCAGCCCTGCTCTGAGCTGGGCTGCTTTGCCAAGGAACACATCCTCTCCCAATGCAGAGCAGCACTTCCTGATATCCCTGCTGACAGCTCCAGCGTAATGAGGCAACCAAAGACCAGAGATTTCCAAGCAAAGCCAAGCTTTTAGTGCAGGTCTTTGTGGGTAAAACAGCACAGCAACATTGTACCGGGTAAATCTCTCAGCAAATGTTTGACCAGCTATTTTCTTAGGCCCTGCTGCCTTGTTTTCTCTGCCTGCTTTACAGTGTCCGCACACACAGAAAACCTGCACAGTAAGAAAGCATAATTATCAGTAACCTTTGAACACAGAAAATTTGAGCAGAATTCCTAATACTATGCTGAACTGGGATGGCAAAAAGAAACAAAATCAATGTGATAGTCATTGCCATCACCTCCCGTTACCCCCTTTCAGTCCATAGCTGTATCTTCTTTCTTATATTGCTTGATTTCCACTTTCAAAACAAGTCGATCTCCAATCTGCCCCTCTTTGCATCAAATTCCTTCTATGCCTCACCCTTTATTTGTCAGGCTGGTTCCCTCTCCTCCTTCAAATCCATTTAAACTCAATGTTGTTGTTTTTTCCCCAACACACTTTTGGTGTGCAGAGGAAAAAGTTTGGTCTGCTGTCAGAGCTTGCCTTACTTATCCAAAGGGGGCCCCTTGTAAAATAATAGAATTGTAGAGTTGGAAGGTATCATGTGGGTCATCTAGTCCACCCCCTGTAATGCAGGAACAGATGGCCATCCAACCTCTGCTTAAAAGCCTCCAAGGAAGGAGAGTTTGCCACCCTTTGTGAGAGTCTGTTCCACTGTCAATCAGCTCTTACTGTCCGAAAGGCCTTTCTGGTGTTTATTTGGAATCTCCTTTGGGTTCTGAGTAATCCTGGCTCATGAAGGATTCCTTGACAGAAGTCATTCCTAAAGCACCTTTGCCTCAACATATCTGCTGCACCTCAATTTCTCAGAAGCCACAGTTCCTTTGGCAGTGACTAGTCTTCTTGGGGATGCTTTCAAATGTATCACTCTCATGGATTCTCTGAAGACCTTGCCGTTCTAAATTACCTGGTTTTGTTTCTGAAGTGGAACAGATGCTTCAGGAATCCTATTGTGCTATTACTTTATTTTTACATTTCCAAATTTGGTACAAAGCTTTTGCAGAGGTTCCATTTCATCTAAGTCTTCCCATGCATGAACATTAGTGATATGCATTTATAAAATACAGACGAGGGGGAAAAAACCAGTATTGGCGTGTTTGTGGTGTGTCAATATATTTTTTTTCTTCGTGTTCCAGTTTCACCTCAGGCCAGCTGTATAATATGGACCCAGCACAAAGATAATATTGATGCATGATGCTGGCCCAACAAAAACAAACATAAACACATCAAGTTCATGTTTGTTTGTTTTTGTTAGGCCAGCAATCATGCCCAATCGGGAATGCAGGGTGACATTCTTTTGCATTCTGTGTTTCCCTATGTTGAACCTCGGTATATCTAGGGATCTGGGAGAAGCCGCTTTATTCATAAGATAGCCAGAAATACCTAGTACCTAGTTTCATTGACATCTTGCCTGAGCATCAGTTCTTTCCCTTCCCTCCTCAGATCTCAAGTGCAATGACAGTCATGGTGCAATGAGAAGCCCAAAAGGAATGTTAATTTGGCTACTAAAAGGCAGAAGAGATGCAAGTCAACTATTGTAATCTGTGCATGTTCTAGTTCTGGAATTAATTGCGGGACTTCCACTATATTCAAGAAGAGTGAAGCACAGGACAGAGCATACTCATAAAGGATTGGAGGAAATCCTGATCTAGCTTCCATCTCCCACATTTGGTTCATCCAATACAGATAAGGCTGCAGCTGCCACATTCAGTTGGTGCTAAATACATATCAAAGTGCAGTAGCATCAAGGATGCTGCTATAGGTCAACGCTGCTATAACAGTCAAAGCTGTTCCTGGCGCGTTGCTGCTGTTGCATGCTGACAGCTTCCAGTGCAGGGTGGGGACAAATTACCCCTGAAGGAGCACAATGTGTTCCCCCACCAGTGGCTACAGGTAACCACCATCTCAAGTAAAGCCCAGGAACTTCTGAAATGTGGAGCATCATTAGTAAGCAATTCTAGATGTGAAGAGGGAGGGACTGCTTTCTCCACACATCATTTTTTTTTTTTCAAAGTTTTGCATCTGTTGGTGTAATGATTCTCATTAATATTTTGCAAATTGCTTTCCTAGAAGAGTAAAAGCTTTCCTAGAAGAGTAAAAGCATTTAGAGGTCAATATGTCAAACAGGTGGCGCTGTGGATAAACCACTGAGCCTAGGGCTTGCTGATCAGAAGGTCGGCGGTTCGAATCCCTGTGACGGGGTGAGCTCCCGTTGCTTGGTCCCAGCTCCTGCCAACCTAGCAGTTCGAAAGCACGTCAAAATGCAAGTAGATAAATAGGAACCACTACAGCGGGAAGGTAAACGGCATTTCCATGTGCTGCTCTGGTTTGCCAGAAGCGGCTTTGTCATGCTGGCCACATGACCTGGAAGCTATACGCCGGCTCCCTCGGCCAATAATGCGAGATGAGCGCACAACCCCAGAGTCGGTCACGACTGGACCTAATGGTCAGGGGTCCCTTTACCTTTATGTCAAACTTCAAGCAGATTCTTGTGCAGCATTACTGCTAAATCTGGGGTGCATAACTTAGCTTGCCTGCAAATCTATTGGGGTGGGGTGACATGAAAGGGAACCATTTCATCATCACAACTATTGATTTTATCTCATTTCATGTTAATATTTGCTCAGATTCATGAGCTTGTCCTTCATCGTAATGACCAAAATTTCAGATAAAAATGACAAAACCATACTCCAGAGTCCAGCAAGTGAGATACTCAAATCACAATTGGTCACATTATTCCAACCTCATCCATAATTCTTGGGAAAGAGGTGCATCTTTAACAGGTAAACAGTGCCAAACACATCTTATTCAAAAAAGGGCATTCCAAAGACAAGGGTCACATTTAAAGTACATTTATATCACTTTATTGAGGGTGCTGAGCAAGCTGTTGGAAATTGCAACTTTTGCAAGGGGAATGGGGTCTCAACGCTCTTAACAAGCAACAGTTCCCAGAATTATTTGGGAGAAGTCATGACTATTTAAAGTGATGCTGTTTTACATGTATGGCGTGGAAGTGGCCAAGGTCCCACAGTAGAGAAGGCTGTTTCCCATGTCACTGAATTTTATTCAGAAATTTATAGTCAACTAAATGCATAGGTCATCATCTCCATGTTGCCCTGCACCCCACCCTCTCAGTCTTCCATGAAACTATAGGCCTGGAAGTGAAATGATCTAATCTTGGGACAGGGGCAGCAGCAGACCTGAAATAATAAGAAAGGATGTGAAAGGCTGTACTGGAGTCAGAAGTGAACACAATAACTATATAATAGCAGGGGCTTCCCATTTTGGTTAAGCCTTTCTCTCATTTTCCTTGACAGCTCTGCAAGGTAGGTCAAATGCCGCCCATGGGATGGAGAGAAAATCATCATCTAGTGCCGAGTGGGTGGAAGTGCGATGGTAGAAAACTTCCAGCTCACTAATTATTCCCAGGGCTTTTCTTACATGCACAGTTCTCCTAAAAAATTGTATATAGCTGGGTTCCCCTCCCTCCCTCCCCCTCCTTCAACTGTTTAAGCTCTTACTTACTTTCTTCTTTTTCTTTGTGTGTTTGGGGGGGGGGAGTAAAAGCACTGCAAGAAAAAGAAATAAAGAAAAATCAGGCTTCCTTTCTTTGTCTGCTGTCACAACCTGCCTTATTTATCCAAATGCAGTTTCTCATAGCGACATGAAGCTGTGGCTTCTGGGAAATCTTGGCTCAGAGGGGATTCTTTAACAGCAAGGTCAATACGTGGCTCTCCCAGATGTCTGTTTCCTTGATTGATCTGCTTGACTTACCCCCCACCCCACCCCCGTTTCATCTCTCTGACTTTTCTTGCTACTTCATTTTAATTCATCAGAGGATGATCCCCCTTCTCTCCAGACGCCTGTCAATATTTAGTCGCTGTCTTACGCTCAGTGGTCTTGATGTGCCCTCAGTCCTGGGTGCTGTGTACGGATGGCTCATTACACAGCCCTTTCAGACTCAACAACAAACTGCTCTGTCTCGTCTCCATATTGCACTTCCTTTCTCTATATCTGCTGACACTGAGGTGAAAAGTCACACACCAGATCTCTGCTTCCTTGTCCTGTATCGCCACCCATATTAATGCTGGAATCAGCAACAGCCTTCAATTAACACCTGTGAGAAAAAACAGCCACTAAGTAGTTAATGTACTGTATCTAGGAATAGAAAGCTAAGCAGCCATCCAGAACTGTCTGCTCAGTTTTTCTTTCACTTTGCTTCTGTTGTGCCCAGAAATGCCCACTAATATGGCAGATCCACAACGTACTGTTACAAGCCACCCCAATCTCTGCTGAGCGCTAGCAAGAGATCCCAGAGGTCTTGGCATTTAACCAGGGTCTCTTTGTGTCCTTTTGGAGTGAAGCACAGCTATTTACACCTGAGGTTTATGGAGAGAGAGTTCACAGCTTTAAATGTTTGGAGGGGCTTATCCTTCCCAGCAATGAACATTGGATTCAGAGGCATCCTGAATGACATGCAGTGGCATGCAGTCAGTGGATGAGGCTAGTCTCCTATATGTTCCCAGTAAATTAGAGCCTGATGCCTCCTTCCCAAAGCCCAGGAAGCTTCTGCCCACCTTAGGGAGGTGCAATGCTCTGACGGAATCCAAGGTCCCTAACATTGCCTTCCCAAAACCAAATATGGGAAGGAAGCAGCAGGACTCCAGCATCCTGTCAGAGGCCTGGCATCTTCTTCCCAAAGTCTGGGAAGTTTCTGTCCAGCTTAGGGAGGGAGGCGTGATGCTCACATGTGTGACATCACAGCCCCCACATCTCTTTCACAAGCTGGCACTTCTGGCCCTAACTATTCCCCCACGAAAAATTTCACCACATGCCACTGGCATGTCTGCTACCACTCTGCCGCCACATGGAATTCTACCCACTTCCTGCTCCTTCCCAGAAACCCCTTCTCCCAAAACCTCTGTTGTAACAGGACACCCTCTTTTCCTGTGGTGACACCATGCCCCACTGTGACCCTCACAACCTCCCCCTCTCAGTTCTTCTGTTTCAGCATGGTCAATTAGTTCTCCTTGTGTTCTTAATGATACTGAACAAGAGAACTGGTTCAGCCTGTATTTTTCACTGGCTTGGCATTTTCCTTTCCTATTCCAGAAGTCAGCTAAATTCTACCCCTCTACTAAGTTTAAGCATCGGCAGCCCAATAGCCAGACTTCTTTGTTAGGTGGAGACAGCAGCATAGCATAGGTTGCTGGTCCCCAGGACAGGTAAGTTGCCACAGCCGATGCAGCACCCATCCCTGGAGCCATGCAGGGCTGTGCTGCACCACCTGTCTGCCCACACTGGGGGGGGGGGCAGCCAGCCAACATGGCCCTTGGTGGGTGAATCCCTTTTACACCCACGGACAGGAGCACATGCCCTGCCCTGCCACCCCTTGCTTGCCTCACTCCATCCACACCTGCTCACTGTTGGCTGCTCTGCCACTTTTGCCAGGGTGGGGATCCCAATGGAAGCTGGTGCCTGTGTGTGGGCACCTGGTTGCGTCCCCTCCATGCTATGCCACTGGGTGGGGAAGCTACATTTCTAAGTAGGGCATTTGGAGCGGGGAAGGTACATATGATGATCACCAGCTGACCTTAAGAGTCAGATACAGCCACTCATCCTGTCATACGTATTTAGTCCATGCCATTGCCATCTCCCAGTCTTCTGGGACACCTTCAATGTGAAGTGTTCTAGCATTTAAGGTTGTGCCTTTTTGCTCAAGGTCATGTAAGAAGCCTGATCTCTTATACCAGAACTGTGCTGGACATCCCTGCAATCCTGGCTGTAGTGTGACTTTTCCTCAAGTGCCCTGCATAGCCGTGAAAGCAGAAACGCATGTGTATCCAGCCAGACATGCTCGAAGGGTGTGGGGTGGGGGAGAGAGAGAGAGAATAAAACAGCCCAATAACCAACAAAACACAATAAGATATCGGGGGGAAATTGCTTTTGGGTTTTCAGACTCATGAGCCTTCCAGAGGCACCTTTTGAGATAAACTTAATTAAGCAAGTCATTCCATTAATCTGTTCTAATTACTCATGCAAATCGCAAGTGCTCCGGCCTCTGGTTAAGTGAAACCTGATTTGATCCCAACTGCAGCCAGGCTCTGCGATTCCAGCGAGTATTTGCGAGAACGTGCCTGCGCTGATCTCCTGGCTTCTCTACAGATACAGTAATCCTTTTGAAGGCTGTAATGTGAATTGATTAGTTGTCTTGGGCATAGTGCTCTTATTCTAACCGTTGAAAAGGAGTGGGCGTTGCCAGCACTTTGAAATGATGTGCAAGATCTACATGTTATAGCACGTAAGACCCTGGCGATATGGAAGGCTGTCTTCCTACATATGCTTTCTGGGGCACAAATCTGATTGAAGTCAGTGGAACTTACTTGTAAGTGAATATGCTTAAGTTTGTGCTGCAAAACTGGAGCAGGGAAACAAAACTTAGCCAGCCATACCTCCCCTGCCACTGCCCTTAGGCCACTTGCTTGTAAATGGCTGTGAATAATTGGTGGATGTATTCTTGTCTGGGGCTAATGATTGGGAGATACACATAGAGATCATCTCTGGAACATGAAAGTTATTAGCATTTAGAGGAAGTGACACACTTCTCCCACCCCACAGCTAAGGGTATGGGGCTGAGGTCTCCATCTGTGAAGTAATAACAGGAAAAAGCTTGGGAGAACAGACTGAGAGATGTGATGGCTAAAGACACCTCGTGAGGAACATTGTGTTTGGGAAGTGACTGCAGCCCTCCAAGCCTGTCTCCCTGGCCACTGGGACTACCCCCAAGTAATTTGCGGGACTAGAGGGGCCACTGGCCTGACCCACAGGCTGTTCTTACATCATAGCTGCCAAGTCACCCTTTTTCGCCGAAACGCCTGTTTTTAAAGCCGTTTCCCGCTGGCAGCCCGGATTGAAAAAAAAAAATATATCCCTGAAATCCCCTGGATTTCCTACCTGCCAGGGAGGCTCCATTTTGGGTCCTGGCGCCGCCCAATTTCCGATGCCCAGACATGGGTAGTGCGGCACCGGAAGTTGCTTCTATGCATGTCCGGACATGCGTAGAAGCGACTTCCGGTGTCGCGTCGTTGCTGATCCCACATTTTTCAGTGGGAGACTTGGCAGCTATGTCTTACATTCCTATAGGTGGCATTGCAGACCCAGCATCACAACTGCTGCATGCTGGGGGGCGGGGAGTAAGGGGGCAGGACTGTATTGATGTTGCTGCCTGGAGGCCAGGACCATGATGCCTCTTCGTCACAGGCTACTTGTGACCTGGCTCTCTCTGTATATTGCCATAATTACAGGTTTACTGCAACCAAATTTGAGACCTGCACTTGGCTGCATTATGCAAAGGTCAAGTGTGTTTTTCATCTTACTGCCTCTGTTTTGAAAGTGCATGTCTCATTGGACTGAGATCTGTGTCAAAGAAAAGAGTGTTTTCACATTCTTAAAACCTGGGAATTGCATTGTTTGCACAGGCAAAAGTTCCCAGGATGCAGTTGTCCACCTTGATACCAGGAGATGTGACAGCCTTAAATAACTCAATATTAGGGCTGGTAGGATTCCAATGAGAAGCAAATGGCTGAATGATTGCAAAAGTCACCTTGGCTTATTTGCATAATACAGCCCAATTCGTTAAAAGCCTGTGAACATTTGTTCTGTTCTTCCACCCCTCCACCCTTGCATTTAAAATGACATCAGATAAATATTCATTAGAGGCAAAGTTGTTGGTTAAATGCTGTGTCCCAGCTGTGAGACCTGGGCCTCTGATTAGACCACAGCCTGAATCTCCCCGATCTCTTTCTTTCACTTGGGCTGAGGAATTACCCATGCAACTAATGACATGCCTTCTGTGTAATAGCAACCAGAAGTGCTAGGTAACCCCAAAGTTTGAGGGGACCTGGCACAGGTCACATGTGTGATGCCAGGCTTCCCTGACCCCAGGTTCCCACTCACTGTTCTGCAAGCTGACCTCATAGCTCCAACACCAGCCTAATTTTTCAACTCCTGTCATGTTCCTCTGCTTTGTGGAACTTCTTTGTGGCACTTCTTTCCTGATTCAGAGTTCTGGAGAACTTTTGTGACATTTTGACTGGTTCCATAACGGAACTGCCCAACTGGAGCCCACCCCTGCACCCATGCTGAATGTACAAATGTTCAAAGCAGCCATGTGATTGGGGATGAAATAGTGCTTGGTGCTTTTTCACAACACTGCTGCATGTGGGAAGGTGCATTGGTGTGCAGCCTTGGATTGATTATATCTGCCACAAATACAGGCAAAAATAAATACTGTAGTTTAAGGTGATGTCTGCCCAGGTGTTGGGCAATTTAGGCCATGAGTTCACTGTGCAAGCATGCTTAAGTGGCACAAAACCTTTATGGAGAAGCATCCATTGTGGATGATGTTAGAATGCTTCCTTTCTTGAATTAAGGAAGCATATAGAGCAGGCCTCCTCAACCTCAGCCCTCCAGATGTTTTTGGCCTACAATTCTCATGATCCCTAGCTAGCAGGACCAGTGGTCAGGGATGATGGGAATTATAGCCCTGTTCAGGGAGGCTTTTAATGTTTGATGGATTATTGTGTTTTGTTTTTTCTGTTGGAAGCCGCCCAGAGTGGCTGGGGAAACCCAGCCAGATGGGCGGGGTATAAATAATAAATTATTATTATCATTAGTCTCAAAACAACTGGAGGGCCAAGGTTGAGGAAGCTTGATATAGAGGAAGCATAGAACTACTTCATTCATAGTGATTTCATGGATACTGTAATGGTGCTGTTGCAGCTACTCTTGAGTAAAGACGCCCAAGTCCGCTCTGTCTTTAAGAGTTTTATTGTGCATAGTATTTACAGTGCAGAGATAGCAGAAAAAATGACCTCTCAGTCACTCGCAGAATCCGGGAGTGGACATTTCCTGTTGCATGCCCAGCATAAGAGTTTGAGCACCCTGAAACGCCTCCTCCCAACCTTACGTTTGGTGGTGCACCTTAATTCGGGCACCGGAAGGGGCTGCCTGTTCCCCTCCACCTGCTAGTCAGGGCATTGCAATGGCTCTCTAGTATAGCCGAGCCCTGACTCCTCCATCCCACTAACTTCCTCATTCCCCCCCCACCTGACCCGCTGCTGCTGCTTTCACTGGGCGAAGTGCTGGTCAACAGGAGAGGCAGAGGCTCCATGTATGGAGGTCCCCTGACAGATACGTTGTGCCAACAAGTAGAGTTCATCACCACAACATCCTGCAGATTCACATTTCCTGCAGACTCCATCATACAGTCGTGTCCATCCTCCAAGGACTTATTTCTGGATGCAGCACAGTCTTGGCAAGAAACTTCCGAGTGATGTGGATACTTCCTTTCCCTAGTGGTTTAACTTCTACAATGATTCTCTCTGGGTCTTCTACTTTCCATACAACACATATATATGCAGTGTTAAAGAGAACACCAGGGACTTCTCCTGCAGTCCTTGAATGAGCTCGAACCGTTTTTCCTTGCCTCCCTTCAACCTAATTTACGCAATTTTTTATGCTTATGTAAATCCTTTGACATAAGGATGTGCTCTTCAATTAATGATTCAAGAAACACTTTATCAAGAATGCGTCACCATCCCTAATGCTTTCAATATTCACTTTTACAAGAATGTGGCTCAAGTAATGTGCAGAAAGAAAATGCAGCTGGCAGTTTCACACGCATGTGCAGCTACACATGCGTGCACATTTTTTGTGTATTGCTTCACCTCCTGCTGCTCAATCTCTTCTGACAAAATGTGTTATAGGCAGATAAAAATAGAAACAGAACAGAACAAATTAATGCATGTTCAATTATCTGTCTGGAAATTATTTTTCATTGCAGTCATTCTACGAGCTGCTTGAAATATTCTCTAAGAGGCCCATGCAAAGGTCTTTTTATAATAGCATATTTTGTTTGTTTGTTTTTCCCTTTTCCTGTATCCTTGGCTTCCAGGCTGTGTGTGATACTCCTGGTGCTTTAAGGAGTAGAAGTTAAAATGATTTAAACTTTTTTTTGTCATTTTAGGAGTGTTATCCCTCTTCGTTACACTTCCAAGAGTCCATTACCCACTTCATGTGCATGTTATCTTTCTCCTACCTGTTTCTTTTCTAATACTTTAATTATTTGCATATAATTCAAGGTTGTTTGAGTAGGCTTTGTCTTGCACAAGTATTGCATTATTATTTTGTTGTTGTTGTTGTTGTTGTTGTTGTTGATGATTTCACAAATATGAGCTCAAAGGAACTTTAAGAAACATACATTAAAAATAAGTATAAAGGAAGACTAAAACCAGCCTAGAATGCTCACAGCAGATATACACAAAAGAGCAGATCCAACTCTACCTACCCCAATGGGAAAAAAATGAACAGAAAATTAAGGTTCAAAAACCAAGGTGAAGAAAATTGTGTTTTGCCTTACGCCTAAAAACAGAATGATGGTGCCAAAGCATGCCTCTCTGGGGAAACAATTCAACATTTGATGAGCCACAAATGAAAAAGCCTTTCATTGCCCACCTCCACACCTCCCTCAGAGAAGCACACATGGAGAAGGGCCTCAAATGATGAACAATGAGACTTCCCTTTCATCTCCTCTCCTCTCCAGCCTCCTTCAACCTCAAAATCTGATTCAGAGTGTTGGAGGACCCTGCAGATCAGATTGGGAGTGCACAGAGGTTCACAGTGGGCTAGAGTAGCAGGAGAGAATAGGAAGCCTGTTGCAAAAGGAGAATTCTTTCCACAGATAATTCAGTGCAGAAACAAGGAAACTAAAATTTAAGCCATACTATATACTTGGTCTGATACTTAAAAGCAAACACACACACACACAAACACACACACACACACACATACTGACCTGCAGCTAAAGGGTCTGGTGGGATGCCATGAATGTTGGCTTCTATACTAAGAAGCCACCAGGAATTATTGGTCCAGCAGCAATGGTTTCATTGATGAGGACATAAATCAGATTGGGATCATGGTATTTCATATGGAAGTGGAGATTAGCTTGAAATGAAGTTCAGCTATGCCAGTGTAGGATGGATTAATGCATCTTCAAAACAAACAAAACAATTTGCTCTATGGAAGTCATAGAAGAAAGATTTCCATATAATTAACTTTGATTTTAACCTGGGTCACAGTTTTTAAAGCTGTTTGTCAAGCATGTTGCAGCTCAGCTGTGACTTGCACAAAGGATAAGCATCATGAACTCAATAAGACTGCGGAGAAACATTTTTTTTCCCTTGCAGCTATACTTAGGCACAGGGTAAGTGGTGTCAATGGGAGGAGAGAGGAGGAAACAAAGGCTCAGCAGATCTGGCACATCCCACATGTGGCCTTCTTGAAGAACAGGGAATTGCTGAATGGGTATATCCCAGGTGAGCCTTTGGGTAAAGACAAGCCTAATACAAAAACGGAGCTGGTGGTGAGCTCTTAAACTGTGGCATGAGCCTGGATTCTTCCCAACATTGCAACAGAAATGACAGATATCAGAAAACCAAACATTGGCTCAGTCCTCAATCTTGGGGCCCTCTCCCCAACTTCTGCTGACTTTATTTTTTAAAATATTTATAGGTCACAATAGCACATAAAAGAGCAAGGAGGATAAAATCAATACAGTAAAACAGCAACAGCAACAACAAAAAAAGGCAGATATTCAGAATTTCCAGGAAAGTCAGTACTTTTTTAAAAAAAAAAACCAGTGCTTGGGAATGCCCCTGCAATTAGGTATGTTTTAAGCAACAGGTGGAGCACCATTACCATAAGTGTTTCCTGTATTGCTAGGAGCACTTTATTGCACAGAATGGAACCACTGCAAATTAGGCCCACCCTAATGAGTCACTACCAGACAAATCTTTGCCACCCCAACCAGGAAACCTCTAACCTTCAAGTTTCCTGTTTTTTCAGCTTCTCCAGAATCTGCACAGCCATACCTGACTCATATGTTCCAAAGAAACAGAACAGGGTGTCAAAAGCATACTGATTACACCATGTTCCAAATCCCCTACTGATTGCTTCCAACAGTTTCAATTAGATGTTCAATGGCACTGGGGATAAAATGGTACCCTACAGAGCCTTCCACCCACCAGCACCACCAAATAATAATAAAGTATGTGCAATCCCCACCCCCAGACCTAAGGGGTTGGCTCTGAAGAGGACGTTTGAACTGAATACATTGAGGATGTGTTCAGAGCGCCCTCTCTGTCTGAAAACTGTAGAAGCACCCATCTTTTCCCTTTAGGGTCTTTTTGTGATCCTCGTGGTGAGATTTCATAATAAACAGGAACCTAAAATGCACATGTAGCCAGAAGATGTTTGACCAAATAATGCCATTAATCCCCCCCCCATTAACAGATTCATAGCTTTAAAAAGAAGATGCAGCTAAAGTAGCCTAGTGTTTTGTCATGCCCAGCTCCTCTTTGGTCCTGGCCCTCCACCATTCATCTTTTTGGAGCATAAGGACTCTCATTTAGCTGTATGGCCAGGAGAGGCAGATAATGAGCAATGGGAGATGGGGGTAGGAACTGCTGGAACAATGGATGTCACAACCTGGCAGGAAGGCCTAGGAATGAGCTCTTAAGGGGGCATAAGAAGAGATTAGCAGTATCTCCCAAGAGCAATGCAGTGTGTGAGATACAGAGAGAAATTCTGAGCTCTTCTGCAGTAATTAGCTGATTAATCTTCAAATCAGCAACAGATAGAGAGGTACTGAATTTTTATACCTCCTTTCTACTTGGTAGGAAAGGAGGGGCAGCGATGTGGGATTAATCAAGAATGTCAGAACAACTGGAGCAATTATTACCTATAAACTGAAAGTGTACTGCTGTAATGTGGCCTTGTTATTTAAGCTAACTGAGATGCCAAGTGGAAGGCAAAGATAATGAGAAACAAATGAGTGGCCTAAAACCATCTCCTTTTTCTGTTCTAAAGCCTAATAGAGAAAAGTAACCTTGGAGTTTATTTTGAGAGGAATAGATAAATGGAGAGGAACAAAGATCCTAAGAGCCCAAGGAGCTTACTGGTTGTATTAGAAAATTGTATCATTCTTTTGAGGGTGCAGTCCACTGAGCTGTGCAACATCCATTCATGTCAATGGAGCTTGTGCAGGAGAACTTACTGTGGTATGTTCTGAAGGCCTTTGCAAGATTATCATGTTACTGTGCCATAAACACAGTTTCTACTCAGTTATCACGGGGTATCCAGTTGTGTTTTGGGAAATGCAATTTCTGTAGAAGGGGAAGGCAATGCAGCACATAAGTTATGAAAGAAGTGCAGTTGGAGCCGTAGCAGAATGTAATTTGGCTGGAAAAAATGCAGTTCACCACCACCATTACCATTTGACGTAGTGTAGCACGTGGTTCCATTCCCCTATCATGTAGTGCTCTTTATTGTAACAGGGAGCAACACATTCTCTTTGCTATGAACTTAATAAAAGTAATTATTTGTATGCATTTTAAGCCCTTTCTGCCGTACAATTCCAGGGAAGCAATAACCGTTGACCTTTCTTCTTCTTCTTTTGAGTGTTAACTGTTGGGATTGCATTCCTCCCATTGCTGATGTGTGATTGTTTTCATCACATGTCCATGTTGACATTCCATACTGTTGGAGTCATGAGGACAGAGGTTTCAGTGAGACTGTTCCATTATGTTATGCTTTTGCATCTCCTGTTCTCTCTCGGACGAGAAGGAGAGAGGAGCCATGATTTCTTTGTTCTGTAACACTTGATCTTGTACATAATAAATTAGCTTAGTATTCGTACCTCAGGACCAGCTTCCTTGAACTCTGCTATGTTTGTGTATGCATATGTCTTTGGATATATGGTGCACTAGCGACTTGGGACAGAAGAGTGATGAATCATTCCGAAGGGCGCTTCAGAGGGAAAGACGCAGTTCCCTGGTGTTTTCCTAACAGGCATAGCTGCAAAGTACCCCGTTTTCCCTGGGAAACCCCCGTTTTTAAATACCTTTTCCCAGTGGTCCCCCATATCACTTCGTCTCCCGTTTTTCTCCGTTATTTTCTCCTGCCTGCGGCCATTTTTTTCTGATTTGCCCTTCTATGTGCAGCAAAAATGGCCGTCGCCGGCTTCAAAAGTCGCATCTACGCATGTCCAGAAGTGCATAGACGTGACTTCCGGTGTTGGCGGCAGCCATTTTTGGTGCCCATAGATGGGCAGAGCGACACCGGAAGTTGCGTTGACACACTTCCTGACATGCGTAGAAGCGACTTTCGAAGCCGGCGGCAGCCATTTTTGGTGCCCATAGAAGGGCAAAACGACACTGGAAGTTACGTCAACGCAACTTCCGGTGTCACACGGCTGCCGGTCCCGGATTCTGCTGTCCAAGACTTGGAAGGTAAGCTAACAGGTGCTCTTCAGAACCTCCCTCAGAATCATATGAATCACTCAGAATTTGGAGAATCTTTTTGTTTATATTTACATTTGCTACCCAAATTAAAAATAGGATTCTAAACAGAGGTAAGCACACATTGCAGCCTCTTCTGTCAGCCACAATAGAATGATTCTTTCAAATCTTATTTCAGCAGAGAGAAGGGACCATGTGCATCCCACAGAATGCCTCTGTAGGCACATGCATGCCAATGGGTGCCATGTTGGTGATCCTATTTTAATAGTTCTGGGCCAACCTTCCCTACCTGGTACTTTCCAAATGTTTTGGACTAAGGCTCCCATCAGCCCCAGACAATGTGGTGAAAGGTTACAGACGAAGGGAGCTGCATTCCAAAACATCTGGAGGACAACAGGTTGGGGAGGGCTCTATTGCTTTGAGCATTGCCCTTTTCCAGTAATGGGGTGCACATGCAGTCTCTCACAAAAATAGAAGATGGTTATCCCATCTGCAGGAAGGAAAATGTGGCTTGACTATTTTGGCTGAACTGAGACTCACCCTGACATAGTGGTGATACCTCACGTGTTTTAGTAATCTTGGAAAATCCTAAATTTTATTTTGAAAGTGCCCTAAGCGTATGCTACTCTTTCTCAGGAACAAGGAGAGGGGAACTGAGAGGAAACACAAAAAGGTGCTGAGCTGGAATGTAGATTGTTTCCCCCTCGTCTCACCCTTTGGTAAACATCAATTTACTAAAAGCAGAGGGAGGAGAGAAATTGCAGAGTTAAATCCACACAAATTGTTTTATATTTACAAATGAATTAGATTATTTGCATTTGTCGTGTGTGGGTCTAACCCCCCCCCCATCAACTGCAAATTAATGAGAAAAATTATTTCCAAGCCTTCTTTTACTTAAAGGCAAGTTTACTCGAGGCAATTTGCATGTAAATCAACATTTACCTGACGTGTGCAATTTCCACGGTTAGATAAACCATAACATGAAACAGATGAAAGACATGGGAACTGTATAAAACTTCTTTGAGAGATAATAGGCAGCAGCCTGTAATAAATATTCATTAAGGGAGAAGATGCCTTGTTCTCTCTTTGAGCAGCTATCTTTATGGCTTTCACCTGCCTCCTTTTGCCTCCTTGATATGCTTTCAATATCTCAACTGCCTTTTTCCTTCCTTTGCCAGCTCCCTGCCCTCAGTTCTGAGGGATGTTTCAAATTCTCTCCATCATCCAAATTCCTTTTGGGGGTTTTGGAGTAGGGGTGCTTAAGGGATTTGATCATGGAGAATTTCTATAAGAAATGAACCCGTGAAATTGATGTGTGGATCAGAACCAAATTTTGCAGTCCTCCAAATGTTGTGGTGCAGTTCTTGACAGTCTGAAAGTCACAAAATGCTCCTTTCAGTACATAATTTGAGAGGAAAAACACATTTAAATTTACAAATATGTATTTGGGGAGGGATTTCTTTTACAGCATTGATTAAGGCAGAAACTGAATGGAACGAACAGAATCGTGAGATGAAAATGTGAAGGAGCGCACACTGGGAATAGACAGCGCTGCCCAGCCCTCTTTTGGAGATTGCAAATTTCCAGTCTCATCAAGAAAATACAGTTCTTCCAGGCTTTTATTCCCCCTCCCCCATGTTTATTTTGGCTCAGCCTCAATAACAACTGGTAAAGCAGTGTAAAATGGAACATTGGCATTGATGTGCATTTGTCTGCATCGCATGCTGCTACCATTGCACATGCTGTGTTTTACACTGAACTGTGTGCAGTGGTAAGATAGGGAAGGAAAGATGAGATAAAATGTAAGGAAATGGCTCATATGTCTTAAGTGATCCTGAGTATTTTCTTTTCTTAAAGAAACTGAAAAGAACCTGGATGAATCAAACCAAAACCCACCTCGTCCATGGTTTTTTTTTTGTAAATATGATAGAAACCAACCAGCACCAAGACCCACTTTTTGTGGGGTTTCTGCCCCACTGAAATAATATGCATATACAACCCAGCCACAATTAAGCACTTTTTTGGCTTGTTCATTGTATCAATCATTAAGTATAGACTTAATACCTTCCTAAGCATTCTTAACCTGGGAGAAAGCACCACTGAATTCTGTGAGACTTACTACTACACAGTAGTTGTGGTTGTGTAGGACTGTGATATAAATATCCCTTTTTTTAAACTCAGTGACACTTGACATATATAACTAAATTGGATCATACCCTGGGATATTTAGAGAGTTTGGGAGGATTCCACTACACACAACTGAGAAGGCAGGCAGCCTTTAACTTTTCTGACAGACATTTCCATTTTGCAATAATTTTGTTACAACTAAAAACCACAAAAAAAAATCTCAGCACTGTTGGATTGATTTACTTTTTTCATATTTTATATTGGAAAGACTCCAGCTGATTAAAATCCATAATATTTTCCATTACAAAAGTTTTGACAGCATAAATTTTATTTTTGCATTCTCTTAAATCATTAAACTGTTTTATGCCGTGCTAATGCTTAGTAAAGAGGGTTATTAGCAGTAAGGGTGAACCTTAAAAGGTTTGGAGGTTTGATTCATCTATGAAACACTGACAAATTTGGTTTAATTATTCAAATCTAATCCAAACCTCTTGAGTCTGCAAAATTGGGCTAGAAATCTCAGGAGAAGGTTCAGAAACACAGTCTCTGTGTTTATTGCTTAGCTTTGCACATTTAGTCATACAGAGTAAACTATTTAGTGTGTTTTATTTTGTTGTGCATATTTCAGATTTAGTCATATTTCAGACGACCACAGACTGATCTGAGCCTAGACACTACCAGCATATTATATGCTGCCACTATTATATGCTGTCTGTAGGCAAACACCGGCTCCCTCGGCCTGAAAGCGAAATCAGCACCCCACCCCATAGTCGCCTTTGACTGGACTTAACCATCCAGGGATCCTTTACCTTTTTACCTTTTTTGTTGTTGTTATACAATAACCTGATGCCTAAAAATACTAGAGGAATAGAAAAAAGTATCTAGAAAGGGAAATATTTGTGTTAGTTTCCCCTTTTGTAAAGAATAATACCCTTCCATGGCTTGTTCTCCTCACTTCGGGTGTATAATAAAATTGTTATGATACCAATTCATACCAGTCACCCATTCAACATCAATTCCATTTTTGTATCTACAGTCTCCATGGTTTAAAACATACTGCCATTCATCACTAATCATCATGAATGAATGAAGTCAACTGTGGAATTTAGTGGGAAATAAGGGTATGTAAAAAAAAAAAAGATCTCATGTATGTCAGTGACAAGACACTAGACTCTAAGCTTCTTAGCTTGCTTGTGTGTTAGCCCAGTGCAGAAGAAGGGAAACTACACAATCCCCAAAACATAATTTGGTGTGCATCTACACCCTTTAGGTTTGGAGGGAACTATAGACCCCTTCACATATTATCCAGATGATGTTACCTCCATTTGATTTTTCACAATTTTAGCCACGGAAAGAAGGTGACAGTTTAAGCAAGGTGCAGACAGGTAGCCCTGGGGCTCCAGAGTGAATTAGTTGGTGAGGCAAGGTCAGAACTCTATACAGGAACAATTGTGCTGATTTGGAGTTTTGTAGCTAAATTCAGGACCATGGTCAGCAAAGCTGAAGCTAAGGAGCAGCAAGCCCTGGCCTGGAAAAACTACCTCAGTTTTCTAATACTGTATGTCTTCTTCTTTGGTGATCACTTGTAGCCGAGTAAGATTGTCTTCCATAAACATGGTTTTAACAATGGGTCTGTAAGTGACTGTGGAGGCCAATTCTGGATCCACACATCCTTCCACAGTAGGGACATTGGTTTCCAGGTGGGAGCTGATCACGGTGTAGTTTTGCAAAGCATGCCTTCCTCTTAGCAAGTTTCTCCTTTGCGTACTGAGATCGAGTTTTTTCAAAGCCCATGACACCTTTGGTAAAGGCTGTTCTCCAACTGGAGTGCTCGCAGGCCAGTGTTTCCCAGTTGTCAGTGTTTACACTACATTTTTGAAGATTTGCCTTGAGACAGTCTTTAAACCTCTTTTGTTGACCACCAGCATTATGCTTTCCATTTTTAAGTTCAGAATAGAGTAGTTGTTTTGGAAGACGATCATTAGGCATCCGCACAACATGACCAGTCCAACGAAGTTGATGTTGAAGAATCATTGCTTCAACACTGGTGATCTTTGCTTCTTCCAGTACACTGATATTAGTTCACCTGTCTTCCCAAGTGATGTGTAAAAATTTTCTGAGACACCACTGATGGAATCTTTTGAGGAGTTGGAGATGGCGTTTATAAGTGGCCCATGTTTCACAAGCCTATAGTAAGGTTGGTAGTACAATAGCTTTGTAAACAAGCATTTTGGTTTCCCTGTGAATGTCCCGGTCCTCAAACACTCTGCACTTCAACTGGGAGAAAGCCGCACTCGTAGAGCTCAGGTGATGCTGGATTTCGGCATCCATGTTGGCCCTTGTGGAAAGGTAACTGCCTAGGTAGGAGAAGTGATCAACATTTTCAAACGTTACACCACTGAGTTGGATTTGTGGTGCTGCAGAGGGGTTTTTTTGTACTTGTTGGTGCAGCACTTTGGTTTTTTGGATGCTGAGTGATAGGCCAAGCTTTTCGTAAGCTTCTGCAAAGATATTTAGGATGGTTTGGAGGTCATCCTCTGAGCGTGCACACACTACGTTGTCATCAGCAGACTAAAGCTCTATGATGGAAGTTGCGGTAACCTTACTTTTTGCTTTCAGCCTCACACAGACACAGACTTTAGATTTAAGGTTATTGGGCAAATTTTTGGCCATACCTTTTTTGATTACAGGAAATGAGACCGGTATTGGCTTAGGCATTGGCTAAAGACTATATCTGACTCCTGCCCCCTTTGCAGGAAGTCTATAAGGGTAAGCCACCCAAAGAGTAGCTGCTTCGGGGAAACCCGCCTGCATCTCCCTGGTGTTCCCTGAGGCGTGGCATGGCCTTAGCCCCTCAAGCAGACTTCAGACAGGATCCAGGCCCCAGATTCCTTTAACAGAATACCCTTGAACATGGAGGGGCAGGCGATGGCCCACCTCCCCTCCCCCACTCAACAATAAAGCCAATGCCTAACCACCAAACCTTACAAAGTTGTGACAAATGCTAAGAGGTAGGCGAAAACCAAAAGGCCAGTGTCAATTTGCCAAATGGAAAAATTCCTACCTGGTCCCCATCAGGTGCTTAGCACACATTGCACTGCCGCTTTTATACTCCCCCCCCCCGATCACCCCACTCAAATTGATTGGGCAATTAGCCCTGGGTAATCGTGGTGCCACCCTGGCATGAGGGCCAGGGTGGGGGGACCGGGTTGAGGGCCTGCCCGCAACCAGGACCATCTATTAAGATGATTCCCACTTCTGAGGTCCCATCACTGGAGTCCAATAGCAGAGTTACTTCCTCTGGGTTCAGGAGATTGGAGGTCCAATACCTCCAGTACCTCTCCAGATTCTTGGGAAGAACCAGGTCTAGACTTATATGCACATGTATGCACCGGGTAGCAACAAACTATGAGCTATAAAGCTACAGATTAAAAATTGCAGACCTTCTCTGACAGAGAAGGAATCGCATCCTGTCTTCAAGGTCAGAGATGTCCTAATAGATGTTTATGGGAATCCTAGCAGCTCTCTGAGCAATTAGATAGAGGCTTCAAACTCCTTCAGCAGTTCCCAAATGTCGGCTCCAAAGCAAGGAGTCAACAATCTGATCAGAAGACAGGACCTTCACAGTTCAGCAGATCTGGAGTTCTAGTCTGCTAAATGTTCCGTATGTCATAGCCTGAAAGGGTGCCAAGAAAGGGGCAATAAAAATTTGAATTTAAATACCTATTATTATTTATAACCTGGCAAATGCTAAAGTCATTATGGAGTCCTTTAGCCATCAATTTCCATAAGTGCTACTGAAAATCAGATTGCACATGGGGTGCGGTCCTATGGAACTAACGGAGTAAATTTAAGAGGTAGGTGAAACAAAGCTAAATGGAACATAATCCCATAGGATGAAATTATAAAAAGCTTCCTTGGTTTTAATAAAGCAGGATTTAACTCTTAGTGTTTTGTACAGTGGTACCTCAGGTTACGTACCTGATTAGTTCTGGGGTGCGGTACGTAACCCGAAAAGTACATAACCCGAACAACCGCGAAAGCGCACTTCTGCACATGTGCAAATTGCACAGAACGCTTCTGCGCATACGCGTGTGGCAAACCCGGAAGTAAACACTTCCAGGTCCACCGAGTACGTAACCCAAAAAGTGCACAACACGAAGCGTATGTAACCTGAGGTACAACTGTACCCAATTTCCATTGTTCTCTCTACAATCTGGTTATATAACAGATACCTGAAGGAGCATCTCCACCCCCATCGTTCTGCCCGGACACTGAGGTCCAGTACCGAGGGCCTTCTGGCGGTTCCCTCGTTGTGAGAAGCCAAGTTGCAGGGAACCAGGCAGAGGGCCTTCTTGGTGGTGGTGCCCGCCCTGTGGGACGCCCTCCCATCAGATGTCAAAGAGAAAAACAGCTACCAGATTTTTAGAAGGCAGCCCTGTTTAGGGAGGCTTTTAATGCTTAATAGATTATTTTATTTCATTTTTTCTGTTGGAAGCCGCCCAGAGTGGCTGGGGAAACCCAGCCAGATGGGCAGGGTATAAATTATTATTATTATTATTATTATTATTATTATTATTATTATTATTATTATTAAAAAACAGTCTGTAGCAGAAGAAGGCCTTGGTATATTGAAGTGTCTGTCATGGGCTGGCTGGATAAAGAGGATGGTGAGAGGCACCAGTTGGGGAACCCCTAGTTGACTCCCCAGACGAAGAAGGCTCAAAGCCAGGGGATTGGTGGTGGGACAATGATGAGTGGTCAAAGGGAGAAGATTGGGGAGACGAGATGTCAGAAGCTGGAGGGGCAACAAAGTTTACTTCTCAGGAAGAGTCTGTGGCAGAGTCAAGATGTTGCTGAAGAATCCAGGAGTCTTCCCCTCCTGCTGCAAACAGCTCCGCTCCCCCTGGCATGCCCTCCAAGATTCCTCAGATGAGAAAAAAGGAACATTTCTCAATCCAGGATCAAATCAGAAGCTGGGCTGGATTTGTAATTCTGGGACTGTCCTTCAAAAATCTGGTAGACATTTCCATTTCGTGCTGGCTCTGAGGGGTAGGCAGAGTGCAGGATCACCATGTGCAAGAAGAAAGGGGGAGTGGAGCACAGCACAAGGAGTGTGCGTTTTTGTTTTTGTTTTTAAATGCTTTGTACGTCCACATCTAATCTTACCCCTTTCTAAAAAAATTATTTATTGGTTGTGTTCTTCTTTGTGTAATCTACCAAAGAAATAGAATAGAATAGAATAGAATAGAATAGAATAGAATAGAATATGGATTAAGGGGTTTTCTCAGGGTGGTGGAGGGCATGTGTTCAGTGTCTCATTGGTGTGAAGGGGGTGGCACTCGCTCTTCTTCTGATAGGAGCGAGGTTTGCTTTGTGTTTTACAGCATAATCCTATGTCTAGTAGTTGGTCAGGATTCAGTCCCAGTGTGCTCAGAGGGACTGACTCTGGGTAAGCATGCGCAGCCGTTTCATTAAAGACAACAGAGAGTACTACAGCACCTTAGGGACTAATACATTTCTTGTGTTTGTATTAACCTTCATGGACAAAAAAAAAGTATTTTATTGACTCCATCTGCCGTATTTTGCCTATGATAGCTCAGGCCATGAGGAAATGGGGTTGTCTTTAAAGTTGTGCGAGATTCTTTGATGTTCGTTTTTTATATTGCTGCCCCAGACACTGAGATTAAAAGACTGTTTCTTATTCATCACAAACTACAAAAGGATTTAGGCATGTTGCAGTTTCTCAACCTCTGATCCCCATCTATGAAAAGGGTTGCTTATCAAATAAATGTGTAGAGCGCTTCAAAATGTTTTATACAAATCAATAGTAATTAATAATATGTGACCTTGGAGGAGACCCATTCCGTCTCTCTGCTCTCGTTACTCTCTGCCTTGCCTGCTCATTCATTTTGATGAATCCTTTCGGGAGGTTGTTATCTCTTGTTGTGTATCTGCACCACCTAGTCAGGTAGGCCTCAGAGCCTACTCATTTAAGGCCTATAACCACTATTTTAATATTTAATAGGGATTCCTGAAGATGCCATTAATGTCCATTGAATTATGCAGCGCTTTGGAAATTCCAGCCTCCATCTGTTCCAATTTGTTCAGCAGCAGTCAAGCCGTCAGCCTGCAAAGGCTGGGTTCCCACACCTGATATTTCAACACAGCTCTCTCTGCAGTTGTCTTGATCGGAATCTTTCTCCTGTCTCTGTTCAGACTTGCTTCGATTCCCTTTTAGGCAAGGACTCCATTGCTCCCAGTTCTGAGAATGCCCCTCCGTGTTGCCTTCCTCAGATGGAAGTAGTTTTTTTTGTTTTGTGTTGTGTTGTTGTCTTTGATTTTATTTTCTTCAGCTGACATGTTTCCGAGCTGTCGTGATGGCCTTGCTAACAGCTGTCAGCCTCCTCAATGGACAGACTGTCAGAGGGATGAGCAAGCAAACAATCTATGAAAGGGATTTCAAAATGTATTCACAGAAACATGATACTTCAAAGGCAGGAGTGAAGGTCCCACTGGAGCTCATTAAAGTAGTCAGTGTGGGGGATTGTACGGTGGCTCCCAGGAGATGGTGGGAATGTAACAACCTCCCCTCTCCTCCCATACACACACAGCCTCAGAATAACTCCCATATCCCTGGTTCCCAAGATGCATCTCCTCTTTTTTTTTTTTTTAAAGAAAGACTTCCATGTGCTTAAGTGAGTGTGGTGGAGGTGTGTGTTTTTGAGAAGTGTTGGCTTTCATTTCTGGAAGAGAGTGTATAGGCCAGGTGCTAAACTCAACTCAGCCAAAGAGATATCTCTTAACTTCTAAAGGCTGACTTTAGTCCAGGGGTGGCAAACATTTTTGGGGTTGGGGGCTCCATTGATCCATGGTCATCTCTTCAGGGGCTGCATGTCAAAATGGGGATGGCCAAAGTGTGAATGTGGGCATGGTCAATGTGTAAAAGTGGGAGTGATGAGAATTGCAATTCTCAAGACTGTCTTCCCCGAAACCTTCCCATCAGCTATTCTATACATTTTTAAATCATTCCTTTTATAATTCCTTGTTAAATTTGGTTAAAATGCAAATTATTAAAAATCAATAACACATTTTTGGGGGGCACAAATGCCTTTTGTGGGGTTGGCACAATATTGTATATTGAAGAGCAAAAAGAGCAAAAAAGAAGGCACATTTGCCGACTTCTACTTTAAACTATTGATCGCTATGACGACTCTCAGTTTAAATACCCACAAAAAAGTGGACTTGTCCCAGAAAAAGTGGACGTATGGCAACTCAACACCACAATGGAGGCATTAATATATTTTTTCTAAAAATAAAGAAATCTGGAAAAAATGGGAACGGAGCTGAAGTGTCCAAAATAGACATCGCCATGGGAGATATTATTTTTGGGCAGTATATATGATGTAATTTTTAAATTAAAAAAATATGACAAATTTGGGAGGCAATTAGGGACACAAACATCTTCTGTGGATACCATAGGCCTCAGATTAGCTTCCCCTCTCTAGTCCCTTGCTTTCCCAAACCATCAGTAGATAGTGATAGGTATTGGTGTACAATATATACAAACCTTTCATGGGTGGTAGACTACCACTGTAAATGCTGAGCTTATTTCCTGTACGACCTTGTCAGATTGTTGATATGTTCAGTGGAAGTTACTATCAACTACAGAGGAGAAGTAACTGCCTACCAGCAATAGTGTGTTCTTTGTGTCTCTGCCCTATCTGCGGAATTCCCTCTCAAAATATATCACTCCCTAATATATTTGAAAATATGCATTTTAAATGTATTTTTGTGCTTTTATTTTTGAACCAACCACTGCAGCAGAACATTCAGGAAGTGTGAAATCCAATAGATAACTGAACTCTGAACCATGCATTAGTCTGGCCAGGTTGGCGCTTATGAAATTCAAAATGATTCAATTCCTCAAGCATCTGCCACCCCAACTCTGGGAAGCTCTCACCAGGCAGCAATATTTTTTTGGTGCCAGATAAAACTCTCTTCCTATTCACAAGCACCTTTTAGAGTGTTCAGTTGCAACTGTGTGTTTCGTCTCAACCTCAGCTTTCCTTCTGCTCTGTCTTGGTATTTTTAATTTGTTATTAAAATAAATTTTAATAATAAATCTAATATATAAATAAAATAAATCGTGTGTGTGTGTGTGTGTGTGTGTGTAAGTGAAATCATTGTTTTACATTTTGTTTAAACTGCTGTGAGAGGCTTGGCCTGAAAAGCAATATACAAGGCAACTAAGAGAGCAATCCTGTACAAAAGAGGCTAGCATAAAGCCAGGAAGTATAATTTAGGACAGCATAAAGTTGCCCAAGACCCAAATTTTCTTCAGGCTACTGCTGGCTGAATCTTGGTAGAGGGAAAACAAATCTTTAAAATACTGTTTGACTTACACCATCATTTTTGCTGGTTTCACTTATGCTGGGTTGTCAAGGCACTTGACCAAGATGGCTTAGGATCCAGCCAAAGTCCTCCCCCAGTCCCGTCCCCCACACCCCAACACCTGTGGCTTCTGGGAACAGAATACAGGCAACTCTCCGGTTATGTTGGTGTTACATTCTGGGGATTACCATATATTTCTTTGTATTAGACAAGGTTTTTTGACCAAAAAATCATGTCAAAAAACTGGGGTCATCCTATACACAGATAGTGGAATGGGGGGGGGGGGAGCTGCACGCCGCCAACCGGTTGGCAGGTGCACAACTCCCCCCCCATGCTGCTGCGGGAGGTGCACGTTCTAGGGAGTGTTTCCCGCAGCGGGTTGGGTGTGGGAGCTGGACATCCGCCAGCCAGCTGGTTGGCGGTCCAGCTTCCCACCCACAGTGGCTTGGGGGCGGGGGCTGCCCACTTTGCCAACCCCCAGCAATGGCCCTGCTGGGGTGATGGCGCGCATGCAATTCCACCTAAAGAAAGCTCAACAATTTTGGGTCACCTCCCCTCATTTTCTTTAAATCTAGCCCCCCCCCCAAAAAAATAGGGGGCGTCTTATACTTGGGGGCGTCGTATACAGGGTAAAATTTGGTAAATGTAAAGCCAATATCACCTATAGTCAAAACACATTGGGTTCAATGGCAGGTGGGATTGTCAAAGTTTGTTTACCAGAACCCCACCCACTTTCTACCCATTTTCAATATTCACCATGAATGCCTCCCTTGAATTTCCCCTCCCCAGAGACTTAAAACTTCTTATACAGTGGTACCTCGCTAGACGAACGCCTCGCGCAACGAAAAACTCGCAAGATGAAAACGTTTTGCGATAATTTTTTTTGCAGACTCGCAAGACAAAGTTTTCTATGGCCGTGCCATAGAAAACTTCGCAAGACGAAGCAGGGCAGGGCCGCGAGGATGAGAAAGTCCAGGGATGGCCCATCAAGGAGACCGAGCCTCCTCCAGGGAGCCTGTCCGCCTCACGCTTCCGCCACCGCCCGGCTTCTGCAGGGACATGGCGATTGGCGTCGCCACACCGAAACGGCCGCCGGCAGCCGAGCCCCTTCTTGGCTGGGTGCTATTGGGCCAAGGCGCGCGAACAGGAGAGGCCAACCAGACAGACAGCCTGCCTGCGCATGAACGGGCGTGAGGGTCCAGCTGCTGGGGAAGGAGGGAGGGAGCCTCTCCCTGGCCCTCCTCCTGCTTCCCCCTCCCCAGAGCCTTAAAACCTCCGGAGCGGCCATGGCGCTTGGGGGCAATGTGGCTGCTGTGGCTGCTCCTGGGCTCAGCGGGTGAGTCGGGGTTTGTGAGCGCTGGATTGCACCTTAAGCTGCTTTGCTATGGCATCATTTCATTGAAAGGAGAGTTCCCCCCCCCCAAAAAAATAGGAACACATTAATTAAATTTCAATGCATTCCTATGGGAAACCGCACTTCGCAAGACGAAATTTTCGCAATACGAAATGACTCGTGGAACAAATTAATTTCGTCTTGTGAGGTACCACTGTAATGACATTGGTGCCCACCTGAGAGGTGCTGGAACTGAGGTCCGGGTGAAAAAAAGCCCTGGCCATACTGGATTTGGGCTGATGGAAGCCCAATAACACCTGGAGTGCTCTAAGTTGTGGAAGGTTAGCCTAGATAAAATTATGAATGGTGGGCAGAGGGTAAGTGGAGTCTATTTCCTTTCCTTTCCTCACTTTCTCTCTCTCATACACACAAACAATGCTAGTGCTCAAGGTTGTCCAGTGCTATTGATTGGCAGTAAGCTCAAGAAAGACAAAGGGAGTAGCTAACTATGGCATTCATTGTCGCAGGATGTTGTTTGTTGCCTTTCCCCCTTTCATTTCTCCAGCTGGATTTCTCTTGCATTAAGTGTTCTTTTTCCTCAGAGTAAAACTATGAAAGGCAGCATGCAGAGGTGCTAGTGATATGCTCAGGGCTCTGTAGCAGGGGGAAAACATGTTTGAAGTCAGTGTGCAGGAAAGTAGGATCTGATAGCTTTTCTTTATTAATATTTTTCCATCTTCATATCACATATGATGGTTGGTTGGGATATCAGTGCTATTTGTCTAGAAAAAGAGGTGCTAGAGCTCGCCATGAACCTCTCCCTTGTTCTCTTAGAATGGCAATGGTGCCCACCTGAGAGTTACTGGAGCTGAGTTCTGGTGAGCTCCAGTTGGGAAAAAGCCCTGTATATAATGCCTAAGAATTTGGTTTGAGGGTAGGGCCTGGACAAGCAACAGAAGCTTGGGATCTTTCTTATTTTTCTCTGGATACCTGAACCCTTCCAGCTCAGTGTTGTCTTTCATTGATATGTGGTATATTTCTTAGCATTTCCTACTGAGATCACCATTCCAGAAATGATAGCAACACAACTTGGTCATATTCTTTCACTTCCGGTTTTGCCGCGGCTCGTCTCACAGGCAGGAAAAAAGAGCGCTGCAGCTCTTCTAACTTTGCTGGGCAAAAGGGGTGCCCCGCGTGGCTAGCGGACCCCAAGAAAGGTCGGGGAGGCGATCCTCGTCCGAATGGTCGGTCGTGTCCGTGTGTACTCCGGATATCTCGCGTGTACGGCGTGAGGAAGAAGGAGAACGGGACACTGCGACGCATCAAGAACAGCGGGACCAGCAAAGACAGCCAAGCCGCGCCTGAACGATCACGCCGGTAAAATTCCATCTATTTTAATCCCATATGCAAACCCCAGAGCGTGATTTGAATTAAGGGAGAAGGGGCAACAAAAGCGCTGAGAAGGTCCCTCCCTGCACGCAGCGAGATATATAATTGCAAAGGAAGTGAGACGGGGAGAAGGGAAGGAGTGAAGCAGAAAGTTCTTTTAAAGAGACGCTTGTGGGGATAATTCAACGTTTATTTAGGGGGGAGATATACGGACTATTTTACTGGAACCTGTTGGACTTAGTCTTGTGGGAAGCACACACACGCAAGTCCTGAGTCGTGTAACAGTGTGGCAAAGGGGAGAGGGGAATTATTAGAGACAAAATGGCGACAGAGTCACAGACAGTATGACTAAGCAGTAAGAGTGCTAGAGAACGGGGAAGTGACGAGACGTACATTGCTAGGAACGTCGGACAGTTAAAGGGACACAACATAACCAAAGAGAGAAAATATCGACAGTCAGCGGCTTAAACAAAGCCTGCTTCTCCAGTGATCTCTTTTCGTTTAACAAGCAAGTGCGACATCGTGTGTCCAAATAGAGGCATGCCACAGGATAATAAGAAACTAGAGAAAGTGAAGAAACTAAATGCCGAGACTACACAACAAAGAAGAACTTCATTAACCAATCACGAAATGGAACTTAAAGAGCTGATTCTGAGCCTAAGGAGCGATATAAGCGAAATAAAACAGGAACTAGCAGAAATTAAGACTGAGATGAACGAGAGGGTGAAAACCTTGGAAGATAAGGTGGAAAAGATTGAAGAGAAATATGAAACCATTGCAAAGGACACTCAGGAAACCAAAAATCATTTGGAAAAACTGGTAGAGACTTCAAATAAATCGGCAGAGACTATTCAAGAGCTTCAATCTAAAAACCAAACCATAGAAAAAACAGTGGATAAGATCTCCAAGGAAAAAAGAGGTGGTAAGAAAGAAATGGAAGATATAAGGAAAGAGCTTGATAAGCAAAAGGCGGCTTATGAAGCCCAACAAGATGCTTTGGCTCTTATGCAAATGAAATTAAGAGAAAAAACCCTCCGATTTCGAAATATTCCAGAATTACCACAAGAAAACATTGAGATCAGAGTGTCTAAAGCCTTGGCGAATTGGCTCCAGATAGAAGAGAGAGAGATAGAAGCAAGAATTGAAGAGGCTTTCAGGATCAACTCCAGGAAAGCAAGAATGAACAATTGGCCAGGAGACTGCTTGGTGTCTTTCACGACCTTATGGCTCAGAAATAAAATTCTACAGACTAAAGGGAAAAGGAAACTGATGATGGACGGTGTCGAGATAGTGGTCATGAAGGAAATCCCACCACACTTCCTTCAGAAAAGAAAGAAATACCAATTCTTGACCAAACATTTGCAAGCCAAAAAGATATTCTTTAAATGGGAATATCCGGAGGGTCTCTCACTTTTTTACAAGGGAAGGTGGAGAAAGTTTGAGACACCGGATTCTGCCGA
Source organism: Zootoca vivipara (assembly GCF_963506605.1). Classification (NCBI taxonomy): domain Eukaryota; kingdom Metazoa; phylum Chordata; class Lepidosauria; order Squamata; family Lacertidae; genus Zootoca; species Zootoca vivipara. The sequence continues at coordinate 73,276,446 of NC_083279.1, read as the reverse complement.
TAGATTTTACAGGACATACTCACAACAATTAGGGGGGGAAAGGACTGGTGAGTCTAAGGAGAGACAAGAACTGAGAGAGGAAGAAGCGGAAATTGAGATGGGAGGGGAGGAGGGAGAAACAGCGGCAAGCGACCTCGATGAGGCTGAAGAAGAAGGAGCGATAGAAGATTAATCTCTCAACATAGTCGTGGGTGGGATTTTTATTCTACCCCTGACTACTATCCTCTATCTGTTTTTCTTCTCTTCTCTTTTTACTTCTTCTCTTTTCTGTTTTCTTTTTCTCTACTTTTTTGCATTTTTCTTTTCCTCTCGTCAGTTAATTGGTTATATCGAATAAATATGAGTATTAAAGTAATTTCCTGGAACATTAATGGATTGAATAATAAGAAGAAGAGAAATAGGACTAGCCATATACTGAAAAAAGAAAAGTGGGATGTGATATGTCTCCAAGAGACACATGTAAACAACAAACATGAAAGGGTTTTAAAAAATGAAAAATTGGGCCTAGATTTTATAACATCTGACACGAAGAAGAAGAGAGGAGTGGTGATATATATAAAAAATAAATGGTGCCCAGAACTGTTATGGAAAGATAAAAAAGGCAGGATTGTAATAGTAAAAACACGGATTGAAGGAGAGAACTGGATCTGGGTGGGGGTATATGCCCCGAATGGTAGCAAAGTGGCTTTTTTTAAGGAATTAGAGGACCAATTGATGAAATATCACGGAGACAAAATTATATTGTTAGGAGATCTGAATGGAACCAAAAATCCAATTTTAGATAAATCAGGCCCTATTCAAAGGAAAAAACAAAATAGGCTTCCAAAAATCTTTGATGAATTGACGGAAAACCTAGATTTGATGGATGCGTGGAGACATAAACATTCCGCTCAAAAAGATTTTACGTTTTTCTCTCACAGACACCAGGTGGCATCTAGAATAGACGCCATTTGGATTCCCAGGGAACTCATTTTGAGATTAGCAAAAGTGGAAATAAGTTCACGCACCTTATCGGACCATAATCCGGTATGGTTGACGTTTGTGCCAGAGGTAAAAGATAGAAGATGGAGGCTGAATGTGTTCTTGTTAAAAAATTCAAAAATAATTCAAGATGTATCAACACAGTACAAAGATTACTTAGATATAAATAACGGGGGAGAAGTAGACCCTACTATAGTCTGGGACGCAGGGAAAGCAATGCTACGTGGGTTCTTCATTCAACAAAACGCAAATGGCGGAAAATTAGAGAGGAGAAAAAGGTTAATTTGTTACAAGAAATCAGAAAGAAGGAAAAAAAATTATTAAAAAAGGAAAATGAAGCCATAAAACATGAATTAAAAATTTTAAAATTGGAATATGAGAAATTGATTGATGATGAATTGGATCAAAATTTACAATTTTGGAAATACAAAAATTTTAAATGGGCAAACAAACCAAGCAAATTATTAACCTGGCAACTAAAGAAGAGACAAAAAGAGAAAATTATTAATAAGATTGAATTTAATGATAGAATTCTAGAGAAATCAAGTGAGATTGTGAAAGCTTTTCAAAAACATTATGAATTGGTTTATCAGAAAGAAGGTACAAATTTGCAGAGAATAGAAGAATTCATTAAAAAGCATAATATGTCATCAATACCAGCGGATAAGCTAAGGGCGTTAAATAGGGAAATAACAGTAGAGGAAATAAAGGAGACCCTAAAAAAGATGAAAAATGGCAAGGCCCCTGGCCCAGATGGCCTCCCGACGGAACTATATAAGACCCTGGATGAGGTAATGTTGGCCCCTTTGAAAGACTTATTCAATTTAATTTTGGAAAAAGGTACTATCCCGCATTCATGGGAAGAAGCGCAAATAATCTTAATCCCAAAATCAAAGCTAGAAATCCCAACTCCGAACGACTTTAGACCAATCTCGCTTCTGATTAGCGACTACAAGATATTTGCTAAATTGTTGGCGAATAGATTATCCCCCATTTTAGAAGATATAATACAAAAAGATCAGGTTGGCTTTGTGAAAGGCAGATTCGCCAAAGACAACATAAGACATGTTATAAATATTATAGAACTTTTAGAAAACAGAAGAGACAAACAAGCCGCAATTCTGTCCGTGGACGCGGAAAAGGCCTTTGACAGGGTGGCCTGGGACTTTATGCTAAGATTGTTAGAAGAGGTAAAAATGGGGGATAGATTAGAAAGGGCAATAAAGGCCATTTACAATTCCCAAAATGCTAAATTAATTATAAATGGAAAGTTCACTAACAAAATTAACATCACAAGGGGGACAAGACAAGGGTGTCCTCTGTCCCCCATCTTATTTATTATTACGCTCGAAATTTTATTAGACACAATTAGGAAAAGCGAGGAAATTAAAGGAATTGTGGTGGGCAATAAAAGTTATAAAGTAAAGGCCTTTGCCGACGATATTATAATAACATCAGAGGACCCAATTACAAGCATTCCCAGCGCCATCCGCTTGATAGAAGAATACGGGGAATTGGCCGGCTTGAAAATAAATTACAATAAGACAAAATTGTTAGTCAAAAATCTTGAGGTAAATGAGGAAAAATTGCTGCAAGAAATCACAAAACTCAAAATTAGTAAAAAAATGAAATATTTAGGAATAGAGATGACAATAAAAGCAATCGACCTGATTCAGGATAACTATTCGGAAACTTGGAAGCAAATTAGGAAGAAATTTGACGTTTGGAGTAAATTAAAACTATCATTTATGGGTAGAATCTCAGCCATTAAGATGTGCGTGGTGCCCAAGATGAATTTCCTTTTCCAAAACCTTCCATTGTTGGGGATGGAGAAATATTTTAGGGATTGGAAAAGGGACATTGCGGAGTTCATATGGAACGGGAAAAAACCCCGTATAAAATATAAGATCCTGATAGACCATAAGGACAGAGGGGGATACGGCCTCCCAGATTTGGAAATTTTTCATGATTCAGCGGCATTAGTCTGGATTAAAGAATGGGTAGTTTTAAAAAATTCGGATCTTTTAGACTTAGAAGGCGATGGGCTAGGACACGGCTGGCACTATTACATGATGAAAGATAGGATAGACAAGAAGAACTTTTTCATGTTCCATATGATTAGAAAATCTTTATTTAAAGTTTGGTTAAAATCTAGGAGATTTTTTGAACCTAAAACCCCCTGGTGGCTCTCTCCAGCCGAACTATTGGCGGTGAGGAGACGTAATATGAATAACACATGGCCCACATACCGTATGCTCCTGGAAGAAAAGGAAGGAACGCTGAAATTAAGAGAATATAAAGAAATAAAACACCATTTAAACACGTGGTTAGATTATTTCCAAATCAATCAGAGATTACAATTGGATAAGAAAGTGGGATTTGAAAAGAATAAATCGTACCTGGAGGAAATTTTAATTGACAAGGAGGGCAAATATATTTCGAATTTATATCAGATATTATTAAAATGGGAAACAGAAGAGGAGCTAACAAAAAATTATATGATCAAATGGAGCCAGGATTTGGGAAAAATAATAAGTATGCAAAAATGGGAACAATTATGGAAAAGAGATTCGAGATTTACGCCAAATTATGATTTGATAGAGAATATATTCAAAATGCAAAATCAATGGCACTTAACGCCGGCCAAACTGGCTAAAATGTACCCAAATGTAAGCAATATCTGCTGGAGATGCCGTAAAGAAGTTGGGACATACGTTCATATCTGGTGGAGCTGTGACCTCATTAAAGACTTCTGGGAACTAGTCTATAAAGAGTTAAAGAAAATTGTGAAATACTCTTTTAAGAAACAACCTGAAATTTTTTTATTAGGGATGTTAGGAGAGGACATAAAACCGAATGATAGATGTGTAGTGAGCTACGCAACAGCCTCAGCAAGACTCTTAATGGCAAAAGCATGGAAATCAAAGGAGATCCCAAAGAAGGAGGATTGGTTACAAAAATTAATATTATATTATAATTTAGCAAGAAAACACGAATTATTGAAAGAAACAAATGTGAAGGATAATTTAAAGAAATGGGAATCACTTACCATTTATCTTAGTACACACATAGATAAACCGTCTCTTCTTTCCGACGTAGCAGGATTCTAGAAATAAGAAGGAAAATGATTAAGTTTATGGATATTATATTTCTCGTTTCAATGTATATGTGGACTATACTTATTCTCTTTCCGAGATAGTAAGACTCAAGGATTAAGAAGATAAGATAGAATTCGATCATCTGGATATTAATTGTATTGTAATACGCTGCATCACTATTTTCAATTTGGATTTTGTTTCTAACTGAGCAAAATTGTAATATTGTGTGTGTGATGAAAATATTTACAATTTAGATAAGTCTAATTTAGGTTGTGAAGGAATAGGGTTGGGGGTAAGAGCAGGGGAGGGAAGGGGAGATTTTGGAGGTAGGGGGGAAGGGGGGATTTTGTTTCTGTGCTTGTCCTGTTTAGTTGGGTTTATTTTAATTGTTGTACATGTTCAAATCTATAATGAACTTTATTTTTTTTTAAAAAAAAAACTTGGTCATATTCTTTCTGCCACAGAATACAGTGGTACCTCGGTTTATGAACTTAATCCATTCTGGAAGTCCATTCTTAAACCGAAACCATTCTTAAACTGAGGCATGCTTTCCCTAATGAGGCCTCCCACCGCCAGTGCCCTTCCACCATTCGGATTCCGTCCTTAGATCAAGGTAAAGTTCGCAAGCTGGGACACTACTTCCGGTTTTGCGGAGTTCATAAACTGAATCGTTCATAAGCAGGACTGCTCTTAAACCGAGGTACCACTCATGTGTGTGTGTGTGTGTGTGTGTGTGTGTGTGTGTGTGTGTGTGTGTAAACTTATTATTGTGCATTTATTTATCTATATTGATCAGAATGCCAGTGTTTACAAAAGTATGGGAAAAGATAGTGGAAAAACAAGTATTAGGCTTCCCCACTCCCAAAGCACCCAATGAGGATTGAACATCTTCCGTGAGCATGGAATGCTGACTAACTGCATTTCTTTTTGTAAAAGAATGCACAAAAAACATTCAAAGAAGCATGAATTTCAAATGATAGCTGTGGTTTTGTTTGTGTCTTGTTTTGGGAAGTGTGAATCAAGTGGGCCTGCATTAAAATGTGAACTGAACAGAATCTATACGCTCAGCATGAAGCAAGACAAAAACCAGGAACCCGAAATCCCAATTTTGGAGGGTTATTTCTTTTCATCTCTTCCCCTTGTGAATGTTTGAAAAGAGCTAAGCCAAAATTATTTCCTCATCTCTAATTTTAATGCAGTTGTTTAACATCAGTACTGTGTAGAGTTTCTTGGATCTGTTTTTATTTCCTTCAAAGCATTTAAGTGGAGGCAAAATAACTATGAAGGTACTGTAGCGTAAGGACGAAATAACTGTGTTTCTAATATTGTTTCTGCAGAATGACATAGTTTACCTTCAGTCCGAAAGGAAAGAAACTGTGGGAGGAGTTGACTGAACCTCCAGATGGTATCTTGTATTTGATGGGACCATCTTCAAAATGTAACATGGGAAGCACATTAAGAAACTTCTTCTGTCTAAGTGACAAACATTTAGTTCAGCATTTTTGACTAAATGAATTTTTGAGCACTCTTAGAAGCATGCCATGAAAGGGACAAGAGTGATTATCTAGTTCAGTATTTTGAACTCTGACTGTTAGTAGCTCTCCTCCTAGAGATCATGCACACCATCTACTATTTGATCCTTTTGATTGGAGATGTCAGGGATGGAACCTAGGACCATCTGCCTCCAAAACACGTGGAAATGATCTGTTGCCCAGCACAGAATAGAAACTTTGAAGAACCATGTTACAGCAGTCCAATCTGAATGTCACAGCTCCCTTCAGGCAGCTGGAATACTGATCACACATCCTGACTATTGTGTCCTTAAACTGTGAAACAGGAAGTGGCATGCAGAGCAGTAGTTTTGGCCCTACTACCAATCATTACAAGATGTAACAAGGCTACAAATAATGAAACAATCAAGGCCAAACACTTGGGCTGGGCATCAGTATGAGTTACGAGTTACGAGAATGTATGCGTGTATAAGCAGAAGAACTGGAGCAGGTTAATTAGAGAGGAGTTATGCAATAACCTTAGATTATACCTAATGATGGCGATGGACCTGGGTAACAGCTGCTTTTTTGTTCTTTTTCATATGGCGAATCAGTCGTTTCCTGTTTCTCCTTCTCAGCAGCTCTTGGTTGCTGCATAGCCTCAACAGAACCGAATCTGAATGTCTGCTACCCGCTTCCACATTCTCTTACAAGTTGCAGACTCCTCTCCAACTAATCAGCCAACTTTTGTTCTCCATCCTCACCCTTTGCTTTGTTTATCTTCCAACAGCTTGCATGCTGTTTTGTGACATTTTGTTGACCTACAAAAGGTGTTCCCTCAATACAAATTTTAGGTTGTTTTCTAATGGGCCATCATGACTACTTTTACTTTTTATATCCAGGACTGTATTTCACATGGAGATCAATTGTTCCCTAACACAATCTTGAATCCATTTTTCTTTTCTTCTTTTCTTCTAGGTAAGTGGAGACTGTGTGTGTGTGAACAATGACTGATGCTCAGCAGGAATCTCCCGTATCTCTTCATGCAGAAAGAACATTTGAGTCTTCAAAATGGTAACAATGAATTGTGTTGATGTGGTGGCGATAGGTCGCGTATCTGCAGTAAGGCTTGGTGGGTAGCACTGCTTGACTGACCTGCCATCACTTTGCACCACTGCAGACTTTGCCACTGCAGTAATGGGATGGCAGTAATGAGAGGCAAGGTAAGCACCCCACTTCCCACCAACCACTACTACGTATCTGTATGTAGGTTTGCAGCTTAAAGGCCATCAATGGCCACTTCTCTGTTAAAATCAAGGGTGTGATGTTTCACACAAACTAAGGATCCAGGTGTGAGGCCAAACACTTTCCTCCAAGAAAAGGTCAACCCATTCCCAGGTGGGGAAAATGAAGGGCATTTTGGTGCCTTTCTGGTTTGTTTGTTTGTTTGTTTGTTTGTTTTAAAACACCATTTGGTTTTATTTTTTTAAGGGAGAGGAGGGTTTTGGTTATACCAGTATTGTTGTTTTAAACATTAGTTTTGCAGCTGCCTGTTTCTGCAGCTCCTTTTGCTGCGTGGATCCTGCCATTTTCTTCACCAAAAGTTGCATCATGCCATAATGCTATTCTGAGGGGGTGGGGGAATACATTTGGGAGGAGAATAGCAGTCTAGTGGCTTTGGACTCAGCCCTGCTTATCAGTGTATTGAACCTGAGCAAAGCAGAGCACAGCCTGCAGTGTTGTTTGCAGGCCTAATCAATGTTTTGGCTTTCAGCACATCACCAGTCATTGGTTAATGCTGTATTGTGTCAGGTACAGTGCCCTCTGCTGGAGAGCAGCTGATTCAACCAGTGTATCCATAGGTTTCCTATGTTTTGAACTACGTTTGGTCATGATGAAGAGAGAGGTCTTCTTGCTCCGTAGCTTTTAAACTAGAGGTTCTCAAAGATTGCGACATGCCACACATGTGTGGCAGAAGAGGATGGCAAGTGTGGCAGGAATATTCAAGGACAATCAAAGAAACATAGTATAGTGTAAAAATATGTTATTTACAGAATATGGATTCTTTTCAAAATGAGAGCATCACACCTCTCATTGAGTTTGTATAAATACCAAAGGTACATATATTATAGGCTCATTTATAATTATATTTGGGAATGATTCATGCTCTTATGTAGCTGCATTGTTTTATACTTTCTGGATGCCCCATGATCATATTGTAATGTAGTTGTGTTCTGTGTTGTGAATCAAGCACTGCTAGCAATTGTTTCTTTAGTTTTCCAATCCATAAAAAAAATCAGTGTGGTGCGGGAAAATTTTCTTTCTGGAAGTGTGTCAGAGAAAAAAGTTTGAGAACCTCTGTTTTAAACACTTTTAGCAAATGCAAAAAAAATGCATCACCAATTTTGAGCCTTGTACATTTGGATTGTGAAGTGGAAGCAGGCTCCCTGTGCCTTGTTTCCAAGACAAGAATTGTGGCTTATTCCTTCGGTTCATTCTTTTAAAGAAAGTTATTAAGTGTATGTTTGCACTTGTCTTCTGGCTGTTGAACACCCACTCCTGAGTTAACATGTTTGAGAAACCCTTTGTGGTCAAAAGGTAGCACAGTTCTTGCCACTTTATAAAGCTTCCTCCCTGAGGATAATTGCAGAATAATATCCAAATGTTCAATGGCAGCTTTTTTATCTCTCTCTCTCTGTCCTCATACCCCCTTCCAATCTGTTGCCTGGCAACTGGAACAAAATGTTCATTTAACATTTAACTAATACTAAACAATGTTTTGAAAGCAGAACTTCCCCTGTCTGTTTCTTTCTGTCTTTCAACTTATGCCAGCTTCAGAAAACAGTAACTCGAACTTGGTTGGCTTTTGCTTTTCAGTGGGAAGAAAGCATTGTAAGAAAGGTCTTGGGTGCTTTCTCAGAAATGCTGTCCCAGCAGAAGATGCCCCAAAGTTGAGGATATAAGGAAGGAGAGTAGGGTTGGGCCAATATATTTTGCCACCTGAGACAATGGGCACATACATATCTTAGCCCAGTCAGCAGTTGAATCTGAACTTCAACACTGGCATCAAACCAATGTCCTTCAGCTCACCTGGAAGCTACCAGGGGGCGAGGAGGTAATCATGACAGCCGTGTGGCACCTACAGCTCTGCCCTCCAAGAGAGGGGAATGGCTGGTGGCGTCTGCTCACCACCTGCTGCCTGGGGAGGCTGCCTCACTCTGCCAAATGGCAGAATACCCGACCCTGGGGTTGCTAAATGGGGAAACGAAGGTTAAAAATGTCCTTAAACAAATAATAGTAGGGCTGGCTTTAAAGGGGGCACCAGAAGATTTGCGGAAACTAAGGTGTACCATGTGGCAGATAATGGAAGGTAATATCACCATCATTCATTTGCCATCACAAAGAAGAATGGAGGGTCAAAGTTGGGGATACAGTGAATATATTTGCTTCCTGATGCATAGTCAAGTATTCACATTTTCCCTAATAGTTATTGCAGATTTGCAAAAATGAGGGGACAGTGACTTGTTTCACAACATTATTTACAAAATTTGGTAAGAAGCACAGTATCCTGGCATGACCACTGTAGCAAGCTTGTTGGCCTCTGAACAGGGAACTATGATAAACAGAAGCCTGATATTCTGTGAGGTAATAGGTTGGTCAGTCAAAGCTTTGAAAGGAGAAATGCAATAATTGAGAGGCCAACCCCCTGCATAATATTAAGCCATCTGTGGTTATTTTAAGGAACAATGATGAGATACAACCAAGAGCAAGCTGAATGTAGTGGAAGGATTATAGCTCAGTAGTAGAGCATCTGAGTGGCAAGGTTCAATCTTCAACATCTCCAGACATTGCTGAGAAAAGCTGCCTGTCTCAAACCCTGGGAATCTGCTGTCAGTTAAACCGATTCACTATAAGTCAGCTCCCTTTCACATGTCTACTTAGAGATGCTTCATGTATGTGTTGGGTACTGTGGTTTTTCTCATGTATGAAAACAGTTTCCGGGAGTTCGCTATGGTGCGAGATGATGCCTTGAGTGGAGACTTAAGATCGGCCTTTACTTAAACAGCTCACTTTATCACAATTGGCTTTCCGCCCCATTTTGGAAAACTCAATACTGTCTTACAATAAGGAAGATTGAGTTTCTTATGAAGGGCAGCAACTGTATTACCCATAACGTTGTGTTATTTGTAGATTTTCTTTTGAAGATTAGAGCAAACTTTGGGAAAACTCATCCTGTCTGTTGCAAAAATGAGATTCCATGATGGTTGTAAATGAGGAAAGCTGTTGCTTATTTTTCTGTTAGTTTTGTGCCGTGTTACGCTGATATATTGAAATGGCTGACTGCCAAAAAAGTAACAAATGGAACTTGAATAGATTCCAGTAGCAAACCGGTCAGCTCTTTTCCCATAGGAAAGGCTGCACCCGTATGTGCCTCTCTAGAAATGAAAGTAAAATAAAATAAATTGGTAATAATGTGAAGTAATGCCTATCTATTATTTGACTATGTGATGCCACAAAGGGAAAAAAGGTGTCTGATGCAAAAATAACACTCCTAAACTGCCAGCTGTTTTTCTGAACATCTGGAGTTGTCCAGACATTCTGCCTCCAGTTCTTAGAATATGTAGTACAATTATCGACTAAACAAATCATACTAATAAAAATGATGTTTAAGCATTAAAGCACTATCATCTATTCTCTTTTATGTGACTGTATTAGCCTTAAATGAAGATTATGTGTCCGGGGGGGGGAACTATTCCTTAACTGTGAGAGGCTTTATTAAAAGAGTTCTTTAAATTAGTCCTCAGCTGAAAGTGCCCCTCTAAACAGCTCAGGGTTGAAAGTTGTGTGTTTGATAGCTGTATGGATATGCTCCGAACAACTTGTTAATCCTACCTTTGTTCTGACTGTTTGATGCTCTTCCCAGGTTCTGTTCCCTTTCTTTGCTGTTTGTTTTAAGACATTCTTTTAAACTCCTCTTCAAGTGGTGATTTCCACCCAAAGATCACATGGGGAAAGCAATGATGTCACATTGCCCTATAGCCAATGTTTTTAACTACATGGTTGTGCCCCTTACAGTAAAGAGAGCTTCATTACCTTCACTCTAAATGAGCTTCAGGTGGTAGAAGAAGGGGGTGCATGTTGTGTGACATCAAGAGATGTTCTTTGAAGTTGAAAAAGGGGAGTTTCCTATAAAACACTTCTGTCTGGGCTCAAGCCTAGTTGGAATATTTTTCCTAGATTTCTCAGATTCTGGAACATGAAATCTACCTTCTGCAGAAAATTGTGAGAATCAAGCAGAATTGTCTACCTGGACCTCATGTGCATAATTTCATCTGGTTGAATCATTATTTTCCTAGAAGGGTTGCAACTTGCAGAATTGGTGCACTTTTTCGGTCACCATGGCCACAAACGTGGGTGTGGAAGACCATGAAAAAATAGATGGAATTACCCTCTTGTGTTCATTCCACCCCACCCCCCAATAATCATAAACTCTGGACACACACACACACACACACACACACACACACACACACACAGTAGGGAACATCAAATCCATTTTACACTAAAAATGTATGAATCATTTCATATAAAACAATTCCATGCATTAAAACAATATCCCTTATTAAAAAAAACAGTTTCAGAACTGACACAGTTACAGACTACGGTGGAAATCTCATCTTAATGGCTTGTTGAAAAAGGAACATCTTCAAAGAAAGAAAGAAAAATAGAAAAGGGAAGGTCTTCAATAGGTAGCAAATTGCATTGCTGAAAGTTCCATTGCCATGCTATATTCCAGCTATTTCCATGTTACTCTAGGAAGGGAAATGATTTGGGGAAACTACCAATGGGCAAGACTTAAAAGGAGAAATGTGGTACTTAACCATACCACCTGAACATTCTCATGCTATACTCCAGGAACAGGAGCCACTGAACAAAACACACACACACACACACACACAAAACCACCAGTATATTAAAACCACCCCCAAGTAGTAAGTGAGTTCTTTAAGGCTGAGAGGGTTTGGTATTTTGCTGGCTGGCCTTTGCACCATTGCAGAATACCACTGGAGAAACAAATAATTGCCTGGATTGCCCTAAAACCTGACTAGTTTGCAAATAAATAGCAATTTAAAAAAATCAAAGTGTATATATTTCATTAGGGGGTCCCATACATAGGGTCCCAGGTTCAATCTCCACTTGAAAGGATCAGAGGAGAGACCTCTGTCTAAAAACCTGAGGAGCTGCTCCCGTTCAAAGTAGGTACTATTGGCCTAGATAGGACCTTTTCGGTTGTGATCCCCTGCCTGTAGAATGCTCTCTACAGCAAGACTCATCTGGCAATGACACCGACATCTTTTGGACAGCAAGTTTGGATTTTCCTCTTTTCTCAGGCATTTGATGGAACATATGAGCCAGCTTTGTGAAGGCTTTACATTAGTGTCGTGTTGGGTTACTGATGCAGGTTTCTATCTGTTTGTTTTCTATGGAGGTGAGGATTTTTTTGTATATTACGTGCTAATTTCGGTAGCTGTCAATTTAAACAATTTTGCATGTTGATTATGAGTTGCCTAGAGACTTCCTTAGGTTAGGTTAGGCAACTGACAATTAAATCAACTCATTCATTTCTAATAAATAGGTCAATAAGTATATTGGCCCAATATAAAACAACTTCCAGGGATCAGTGGCAGACCTTGGCATCTCAAATTACAGTGGCACTCTTTGCAATGTCTTCCTTTACTTCCTTGCCTTACTTTGGACTTCGTAGTTGTGGCATCTACTGTGGCGCCCTAAAAGCTCTGAGCCTGGTGCAACCGAACCAGTCGCACCCCCTAGATCTGTTTTGCAGGGATGCAAGCCCAGCTTTGGATAGTTCTCCTTTAACTATTGTAACGTTATTTGAATCTAAAAATAATAATGATAACGATAACCTTTACTGTCAGTAGATGAAGTAATATACTAGCTTGTGCCTGTGGTGTAAATAGCTTGCAATCATTTCTAAAAATGCTCCCACTATTCGGTGACAATCAGCTCTGAGAGCATGCACACTTTCTGCAGCTCCTTCGCATTATCTATCACCTCCAGTACAGTTCATTTTTCCTGCTTTTTTATTCTTCCTTTTCTCATTTCCCCCATTTGAGCACCTCCCCGGTCTAAAGTGTTAAGTGGTTCTTGTATGTTCAATACATTTTTGTGTGTTTGCCATTTTTCTTAATTTATTGTAAAGCCGATGCCTGATTGTCATTGAAAGTGGAGTCTAGCTGTGTTATTTATCAGCTATGTAGATTGCATTCCCTTAATCTAGTTAGTTCTTTGGTATATAAAGATATATTACAGGTAGTCAGTGGGTAATGCAGTTATAAACTATGCAGCATAGAATCTCCATTCCTTGTGTCTGGCACCAGGAACTAATGGGCAGAATTTCATCTTGATCGCCTTTAGGCTGTTCTTTTTTTTTAAGGTCTGTAATGTACTTCTTCCATTGCATGGCTAGTCTGGTGCCTAGCATTTTTTAGCCCATTCATGGAGGGATGCTCTGCCACCCACAAAAGGTATTCCACTCTAGAAACAAGTGACTAATGTTGCTAATAGTTCAGATCTTCCTGTCTTCACAAACGTCTGCTCAATTCACACAGGTCTGCCATCAGTTTTGTCAACCGTTTTAACGTTTGAGATCTGGATGGGGTATCTTGAAGATCCTTAAGACATATGTACCCATGGTGGCATATAGTGAATGGGGTGAATTTGTAACTGGGAGTACAAATTCTGTTCAGAAATCCCCTCACACAAACCCCACAAAATGAACTGAGCCCTCTGAACTTTGGGCCCATCATCCAGCCCTCTCTTTCTCAAGCAAATTGGTCCTCATGGTAAGGGAGAGCGGCAGGCCTAGTAGGCAAAGGATGTTCACATACCCGCCAACATTCCTCTGATGAAAATAGGGGTGTTCTCTTCTTCTTCTTCCCTGCCCATCTGACTGGGTTGCCACAGCCACTCTGGGTGGCTTCCAACATATTTAAAAACATAATAAAACATTAAATGTTTTTTTTTAAAAAAAACTTCCCTTAACAGGGATGCCTTCAGGTGTCGTCTAAAGGTTGTATAGTTCCATATCTCCTTGGCTCAGTGGTCACTTAACCCCATACCCTCCAACATTTCTCTGATGGAAATAGGGGTGTCCTAAGGAAAATCGGGACATTCCAGGATCAAAACAGAAACTGGGATGGCTTCTGTAAATTAAGGACTGTTTCTGGAAAATAGACCCACTTGGGGTGGGTGGGGACCCAGGTGGCGCTGTGGTTAAACCACTGAGCCTAGGGCTTGCTGATCAGAAGGTCGGCGGTTCGAATCCCTGTGACAGGGTGAGCTCCCGTTGCTCGGTCCCAGCTCCTGCCAACCTAGCAGTTCGAAAGCACGTCAAAATGCAAGTAGATAAATAGGAACCGCTACAGCGGGAAGGTAAACGGCGTTTCCATGTGCTGCTCTGGTTTGCCAGAAGTGGCTTTGTCATGCTGGCCACATGACCTGGAAGCTATACGCCAGCTCCCTCGGCCAATAATGCGAGATGAGCGCGCAACCCCAGAGTCGGTCACGACTGGACCTAATGGTCAGGGGTCCCTTTACCTTTACCTAAGGAAAATCGGGACATTCCAGGATCAAAACAGAAACTGGGATGGCTTCTGTAAATTAAGGACTGTTTCTGGAAAATAGACCCACTTGGGGTGGGTGGGTGAATGAAATGAAAACTTGATTATTTGAATTATTTGTCAACCTGATCTGAATAATGATTGATTGATTGATTGATTATATGTTTAGCCAGAAGTAGCAAACTGGGTGGGGCAGAGCTGCTACACTAGCTTCCTGGCACGTTGGCCATTGGGAGGGAAGGAAGAAAGCATTGGGTGGGAACTGAGTGGAAGACTGGAATGCATAGCTTAGCAGCCCTTTGAGCTGTTCCAAATCCCTGTTTGGGCATAGTTGGAGAGCCAGTGTGGAGTAGTGGTTTGAGTACCAGACTAAGACCTGGGAGATAGAGTTCACCCAAGAAGCCCACTGGGTGACTTTGGGCCACTCACAGTCCCTTACCATAACCTACCTCACAGGGTCGTTGTAAGGTTTAAATGGAGAGGGTGAGAAGTTCCTATGCCACCTTGTGCTCTTTGGAGAAAAGGTGTGATAAAAATGTAAAAATAAATATAATAATAAAAATAATTATAAAACTTATTCCTGAACAGAGGTTATCAAATTCTTCCTATCTAAATTTCTCTCTGGATTTGGGAGCTTCTGGATGAAGAGCAGCATTGTTGAGTTAGTGTTCTGGCATTCTTTCAGAGTTTGTTCAGACTCCTGTGTATGCACTTTTTCAGTATTTGTGTGTGCACATATGTATATATATATATCATGATGCCAATATGCATGAGCATATATGCGCCTTGCTGAATCACACAGGACAACAGCGCCTTCTCCTTTCTGCATCAATATTCTTTTCTGCATTGATTGAATCAATGCGCAAATGTGCACTTTGTATGTGTTCGCTGATTAAATCTCAGCAGGGAAAGGAAATCCCGATGGTATCATGCAATTGCATCAACATTTCTTTGCCCATATGTCCTGGTGCCCTTCAATAACCGGTAAGGCAAGCGAAGAAAGAAAGGGAAGGGAAGGAGAAAGATGAAAACCAAAAGCAGTGGAAAACCTCAGATACATCTGTTCCAAAGTTAATTTTAGAAATTCTTCAAGTTAAACCAGAAGGCAAGTGGAACAGAACAGTAATGGAATGGAATGGAGAACATGCACTCAGCTCTGATCTCCATCACAAAGAAGGGAAAAGGCGGGGCTTTTAACCTCCAACATCATTTCAATCATTTCCTTGAGTGCTGTGACATTACCAAAATAGCAGTCCTGAGGAAGTTAACAATATGGGTCAGAGAGAAAATATCAGTATGGTCACCTAATGCACATGCTGCTTTCCGTTCCAGAGATGTACTGGTTATGCAGTGTTGGTAATCCTGTCAGGCAATGAAGAATGCATTGGATTTAAAGGACCTGTCAGAGATGTTATTGTGTTCAGGTTCCTCTTGCCCCCCCCCAAAGTAATCTTCAGAGAAAATTACTGGGGTGTGTGGGCGGTGTTTGGTAGGTGAGTTTGGAAGGGATCATGTTTCAGGATCAGTTCCAAGAATCAGCAAAACCAGGATCAAGTTCAAGAACAGCAAGCAGAGAGAGAGAGGAGAGGGAGAGAAAGAAAAGACAGTGAATTAGGGCAAAAGGAAAGATAGCAAGCTTAGGGGATGCTCACAGAGCAAATTAAATAATGGTACAAGGTCAAGAAGATTGGGTTTGGGAGGGAAGACCTGACAAATAATGTCAAATTTCATGTCTCCTTTGATCCCTTCTTCTTTGACAGGCCAATAAACCTGCTTCTGCCATTCCTGAGATCCTCCCCTACCCCCCTTTCTACTGTTCAATGTTAGGGACAAAGAAATCAGAGGACAAGTGGATATTTCACCAAGGCGATGCTTAGTAGAATCACCCATACACATTGACTGGGCAGAGGTCCAGATGGTCATGCTTAGATGGAGAATGTAAATGAAACTAGATAGGCAGTTCAGTCATCTGAATCTAAGAAGATTTGGAGGAGGAGGAGTGCAATGGTGATTTAAGCAAAGGACATCTATTTGCTGAAAACTGTTTGACTTTGGCCGTGGAACAAAACTTGTGCATGAATTAAAGTTTTGCCAGTTGAACTCTTGGAGAGCTGCTTGCATTTCACTGTCTTCTGTGCGAGAAGAATTTTTAGAGTCACTCTTTGTTGGATTGAATTTTAGGGGAAGGGCTTCCAACAGAGTTTTTAAATAATTACAGGAAGAAAATAAAAAGTTCATGGGGTGGGGTGGGGTGGGGGATATGTATCGATTATACACCTTCAGATGAAAGGGACCTTACACATTAGGAAATTAACTTTGTAAACTTTTTCATGGTACATCAGAGTGTTCTTCAACCCTGAATGAGTAATGAATATGGAACATTATTATAAAAAAATACAGATAATAGAACATGCAGTACAAAGGGCACAGGTTATTTATTTTTAATTTATTTTATAGAAATTTCTATCTTGCCCTACTATTACATGTGCACTACTCAGACGGGCTTACATTAACATTTGTATTTTATATGAAAGAACAACATATCTTGTAAAAATTTAGCAGAGGCAGAGATAAAACACAACCTTTAAATAAATACAGCTGAAATGATTGCTTTGTACTCTGCTAATTTAACTTTGCATTTACCAGCAAAATGGCACAAGAAAAATATAGCAACCTAATTTGCTCTATGTATTAATTTAAAGCATCCCCCCCCCCACTCTTTAGCCAAAAAGGTTCCTTGAGGAACTTACAGACCTCAAAACACCAGGCAGGAGAGGCAGTCTAGCCTCAGTAGCATGCCATATCCAGTCCAAGGGCCCAAGCAGCCAGAGGAGGCCTGGCACAGGCTGAAATAACCCATGGCCATGTCTCCTATGCTGCCACAACTGTGTATATGTTTGTTGTAGGATGAGAATGTCTTGTCCATGGCCTGGCTCAGCTGCAAACAATGCTCCCTGGGCAGTGGCGGAGCAAGCTGATCGGGCACCTGGGGCAACGTGCGTGCCCTGCACCCAAGGGCGGGACCAGCCACCCGCGGGGCGGGGCAGGACGGGGCAGGATGCTCCGTGGGGCCTCTGAGGAGTCTGCCTGCCTCCTCCCACTCAGCCACCCTACAGCTGAGGGGGAGGCAGCAGGCAGACCGTTTGGAGCAGCACGGAGCCTGTGGGTGCCCAAGCCACTGCATCACTCCCAGGAGAGACGCATGGCTCGGGAGTGCTGCAGGCCCTGCGGTGAGTGCTGCCCAGCATTTTGTCGACCCCCCCCCCCAGTGATACCCGGTGTGGCCCGCACCCCCCTTCCTCTGCCCCTGCCCCTGGGTGCAGCTAATGAAAGGAATGTTTACTATCATGTTCTGGTCAATAGAAATTTGGAGCACAGGCAACAGTAATAAGGGGAATATGCCACTGAATGGAAATCTCTACCCTTGCCTTTATTTCCTTAAAGATGCAGATTTTTGCAGTCTCCTACCACCCATTAGGGACCCAGGTGGCGCTGTGGGCTAAACCACTGAGCCTAGGGCTTGCTGATCAGAAGGTCGGCGGTTCGAATCCCTGTGACGGGGTGAGCTCCCGTTGCTTGTTCCCAGCTCCTGCCAACCTAGCAGTTCGAAAGCACATCAAAATGCAAGTGGATAAATAGGATCTGCTATAGCGGGAAGGTAAACGGCGTTTCCATGTGCTGCTCTGGTTTGCCAGAAGCGGCTTTGTCATGCTGGCCACATGACCTGGAAGCTATACGCCGGCTCCCTTGGCCAATAATGCGAGATGAGCACGCAACCCCAGAGTCGGTCACGACTGGACCTAATGGTCAGGGGTCCCTTTACCTTTACCTTTACCACCCATTACAGCACAACTTTCATCTGCAAACACCATGCCAGAAGACTCAACTCAGATTGCCATTTGTTATTAGAACATCCATTATATCTGTTGCCAATTGGAAAACTGGGTATTCTTAACAATATTTCCTGAAGATTAACTCCTACAGTATTGGACATTAGTCTTTGAGTGCACAATCCTATCTGTCCAGAGCTCCTGGAAAGGGGAAAATAATCTTGGGTCACATCACACCACCAGCAAATGCTTCCTTATCAAGGTCATACCACGCTTGCGCTATCCTCATGGGAGATCCATGCACCAGTCCAGTTAATTACACTAACAGCCATGGAAATTATATTGGCCTGCCACTGGCCTAGAGAGATGAATATCTCCATTTCTTAGTCGCAGGGGGATGTTAATGGCATTTTTATTAACTGGTGACCTGTTGACTGCTATTAGAATATAGATTGTATGCATAAACCAGGTCGGAGTACTGAAGATATGATTATGGAGCAATTACTGTGTCAGCCAATGTGGCTTCTAATCAGGGTTGGCAAAGAGAGTTTGGAAGCTTGGAATCTGCATTTTGGGTGCAGAAGAAGCAGCAGTCTTGCATCAAAGTCTGCATTGCGCCTTTATATCTTCTGGAATTGAAATGTCTGATTCATCTGGTTAGAAGAAGGGAGAGTTGAACCAACAAGGAAAGACTATTTAAGAGGCATGCTTTTTGTTGTTGTTAGAAAAGTCTAGACTATTAAGGGGGTTGAGAGTTCGGGAAACTTCTTTAAGAACTTGTTTAAATGTCTCATTGTTGGCTCATAATGCTAAAGCTTCGGTTATTTTTAAAAGGCAGCAGCAAACTCATTGCAAGGAAGCTCCATGGGTATCATAACAATGATTTAGGTCACCCGCAGACTGTCAGTATTTTGCAAGAGGGATTCAAGCTCACATCAGAAATTTAGGTTTGTGTGAGGGGATAGTAAAGTACTCTGTCGCCCTGGTGCAGCAAATCCACTTTGAAAATAAATTGGCTTTTTCTGGTTGGGAAAGTGATAGGGAAATGCACTGACAAATGTGAGATGAACAAATGAGTGACAGGAAGATGTAAAACCACTGCACAAGCAAATCAGGATGAACACATAATGAATGCACATTGTTGAATAACCTCCCCACAAACAAATCAGAACAAATATTCAATAAAACAGGATGCAATTTGTGCGAGCAAATCAGGATGAATGTTCAATGAACAAGTTGTCTAGAGGAGTCCTTAAATATGGTCAATAGTGCCCTTTCAACATGTTCTACACTGGAAAGGGGTTTCCAGCAACTGATGTTCAGAAATATTCTGTTTGCCCTGTTTTCTGCAAATTAGATTTTTTAATATAAAAAGTATCAAAATGCATTTAGATTGTATGATTCCCCCCTAAAATACATGTGCTTGCCTGCATTTACTCTAAAATACATATTACTATATGCATTTTTCCCCTAGCTGAGAACAGCATTTCAAAATTCAGAGAAGCATGAAGTCCATTTATTAATGTATCCATTTATTAATTCAGAAAGTATGGATTAGATCAGTGCATTTAAAATGTGCATTAGATTAAGTTTTCTTAATATTCAACAAAGGGCATCCCTGTTGTAATCATGATTTACAGAGAGCATTTGAGTTATACATGACTCACACACCCATTAATTTTTGGGAAGCCCTGCAAGATAACAACAACAACAACCATCTAGCTGGGTTTTTCCAGACCACTCTGGGCATATAAAAACATGCCCATATGTTGCATATATTTTTTACATATAGGAAAACATGAAACATTTAAAATTTTCCAATACATGGCTGCCTTGAGATGTCTTCTAAAAGTTGTGTGGTTCTTTATCCCCTTGACATCTGATGGGAGGGCATTCCATTGGGGGGGGGCGGCAGCGCTGAGAAGGCTCAGAAGGCTGGTAAGGTTAATTTCCACACGGAAATGTTGTAGCCTGTTAGATATCTGGTTCTAATCTTGTTTTTTAGAGAAATAAGGAGAATAATGTTTTGTTAGGTGAAACAGTCAATTCCTTGTCTCATTTCTGAACCAGAAAACAACTGTGCCTAAATCATTCTGTTGATAACTTCTTCTCTTGATTCATGAATCAAGATTATTAAAGGTTGTTTTTGTGGAGTTCACAAGACCCAAGAAAAGTCAGCACACAATCCACGATCCTTACCTGCTATGAGCTCTGTGTGATTCACAAAAGGGCATTGCAGACCATGAATTAGAAAGGCATTTGTTTAATTCATGTGTTACACAGAGGCACTGCATATTTCAGAAATAAAGACATTTCATTAATTCAGAGTAATGTCAGTGTTGATCTATTATAATTCTTCATTCAGATTCAGATCTATATTCCAAGAGCTTTGTCCATTTGTCTTGAGGGCTTGGTGCTCTCTGTTCTGTCTGAGTCCATTTACACAACCAGTTATCTCAGAATAACAACCTCTAAACTCATTTGGGCCTCTGATTCAGTTATACATTGAAGGGATAAAGCAGAACTTTAAAAAGTCAATAGCCCCTAGCAAAATTAGACTTTTGATACAATTCTCTTCCATGATCTCTGTGTTGAAACAACAATTCCCTCAAACACTACAGCAGCACCGCAGGAACCTCTTTCCCACGGGCCCGTTCCATAGATTTGTTGTAACATGTAAAGTTTTGTAACATATTTCTGTATTTGAGGCTAATTACATGGGTCATGAAATCAGATGCATACAAGGAGAAGCAGCTCCCGCAGTGCTACTGCAATATTCAAAGAAGCTGTCCAGTTATTATCTTTAGCATTTGGAATCCAGTCTCATACAGAAATCAAATATGCCTAATTATTGTTTACATAGCGCCACCATTACCATGCATAGTGTTTTTACACCTTTCCCTTACGATCTGAGTCTGAAGACTGGTTGAGATGCCTACAATTTTCAGCAGTGGGGAATGGCCATAATTTAGGGGTAGATCATGTTTTGTATGAAAAACGCCCCAGATTCACATCTCTAGGCAGGACTGTGGAAGACTCCTGTCTCAGTCCCTGGAGAGCCACTTTTGCTTAGTGTCAACAATGGTCATTTAGCAGGAACAAATGGACTGATTCGGTATACAGAACCTTCCTATGCTTCCATTTGTGGTTATAATATGTTGTATTTTTAATACTGAACTGCTGTGGGTTGCTAATTTTAATATTATAGAATTATGTTATATTGAAATGATTGAGAGGCTTTTTAAATTATTTATTATTATTATTATTATTATTATTATTATTATTATTATGCATTTTGATTCATTATGCAAACCATTTTAGAATGAACTGTATCCTTAAAAGGGGTAGGGAAATTTATTAAATAAATGTTAGATAAAATAAATTGCACAATGCATCAAATTTTCATTTTGGGATGAGTATGATATTGTGACAAAGCCTTCGTGGGAAAGGTGAGTTTTGAGATGAGATTAGAAAGAAAAGAGGGGACACAGGTGTTCTGGAAGACAGTTCATGGACAGCAAGAGACAAAGGTGCAATTTGAAGGAGCAGGAGGCTATTGGGTGGTTGAGGATGGTGGAGTGTGAAAAACAAAGGCCACATGCAAGGATGTTTCAGGATGTGAGAACAGAGAGAAAAAGGAGGAAGACCATCACATTAGTGGACAGCTTAGTGGGTTGGTGGTGGTCAACTGACCTCCATTGGGCTACAGCACTGCTGATTACCAGGTGATAGAGGGTTAGGGAGCATAGCTGCCAAGTTTTCCCTTTTCTCGCGAGGAAGCCTATTCAGCATAAGGGAAAATCCCTTAAAAAAGGGATAACTTGGCAGCTATGTTAGGGAGGCAGCAAGGAAAAGTGTGATGCATAATCACTGGTGGAGCTAAACCAGTGTTCCTGCTTGAACATTTTGCACCATGCCAACCTGGCTACTGCTTTTCCCCTTCTCTACCTCCTGGTAAGCAGCAGCAATGTGGCCTAGAGGTCAGGTGAGCACTGCCACCCCCACCACACCACCTGTTACCAGTTTTAACAGAAGAATTTGGAGCTTTTGCTGAAGTGACCAGGAAGCCAATTTAGGATTTAAGGAGAGTCATCATGTAGACTAGGGGTGACTAACCCCATGTGGCCTGATGTGACCCCTCAAGCAAATTTGTCAAAGACCTAACCAATTTTGCTAGTTGGCACTCATTCTTGACAGTATAGACACAGTGCTGGAGTGGGCAGAGAGGTTTAAACCTCTCCTCCCTGTCCAGTTCCCTGATGGAGATGCAAATCATTCCCTCCCAATCTTCAGATCAGTCATTTGATGAGAATGGAGGAGGTGATAACCCTCCTCCGTAGCTGAACTCCATGGGTCAGCTGAGGGGTGTGAGTCCCTTGTGGATGTGTTGTGTGGGCGGGTGCATTCTCCATGTGTGCAAATGAGAACAGTGCCATGTGCTCTCCACAAAAAATATTGGCCAAGGATGAATGAAGCTCTTGAACCAAAAAAGGTTGGCAACCCTCAATTTAGACAGGCCGAGAAAAAAGGAAGATTATTTTGGCTGCAGAATTGCAGATGGATTTCAGAAAATTAACATATAACACCAGAGAACCATAGAGAAGAAGGCTGTAGTAGTTGGGTTGTGAAACAGCCAGAGCATAAACCAGAATTTTCAAGGGCAGCTTCCCCACCTGGGAGTACAGTGGTACCTTGGGTTACAGACGCTTCAGGTTACAGACGTTTCAGGTTACAGACTCCACTAACCCAGAAATAGTACCTCTGGTTAAGAACTTTGCTTCAGGATGAGAACAGAAATCGCGCGGCAGCGGGAGGCCCCATTAGCTTAAGTGGTACCTCAGGCTAAGAACAGTTTCAGGTTAAGAACGGACCTCCAGAACAAATTAAGTTCTTAACCCAAGGTACCACTGTATGCCATACCTTTGCCATATTTTTTGCATTGCTGATAATGGACATGACTTGGTGAGAGTCAAAAATAAATCCAGCCCCATGCAAGGTTTTCTCTGTTGAAACACCCTGGAGTGCCTTTTATCATGCAGGAACAAATAAAAGCCTTGGTATCTAATTAGCACATGCTGGGGGTGGCTTTCTCTATAATCCCCTACTTCTCCGATAAATGTGATTAGACACGAAATGATACATAAGATACACAAGGATATGCTTATTTTCTTACTATGGATGGTTCTGAAATGTGGAAATGTGGAGGTTAAAAAATGAAATCCATTGCCCCAACCCAGTCCAAGCACTGCTGAATTATTATTAACTATGCCCAGTACTTCAAGCCCTATGGAATTTGGCCCCACCTCAGAGTGAATTTGCCCCAAATCAGCTTCAACAGACTTCCGTTTCCTAAATCTCCCTTGCAGGATCTCATTTATCAATAAACCTGCCTTTGTTTTAATTATCCATTCACACCAAGCAATGTGGAATTACCCATGCATTACCTATGCTCACTGTTGGCTGTAATATAAGGCAATGGATGATCCTTTGGAGTGGAAACACGATGCAACTAAGGGCACCATGGCCTCTGACACTGCTTCATGCCAGGCCTCCCTTCAGGCCACCATAGCTGAGGGAACTTACCCTCGCACAGGCTAGTACTGTGATTCAAAATAGAACTTCAAGGTAGAAAATCCAAGCTTTTTCTGGATACTCTGTATTTTGCTTCCCACCATGACTGGGTTACATGGCACAAGGACATTAGCAAGAGTGTCAGCTTCTTTATCTGTGATATCAGTGCTTCTGATTTTTTTCTCCACAAGTACCCTCACCTTCATGCCAAATGCTGGCTCCACCAAAACCACATCAGTCTATTACACCATCTGTCAGAAATTCCCATTATTGCAGCAGTTCCATATCTATCCAAGGTGGAGCTGTACTCTGCAATTCCACTTATGGAGTGCTTACTGGGATAATTGGGTCTGCCCAGCTCATTAAAAATAAATTTTAATGTTTTCTTAGGTTGGATCTAATTATCTGGACCCAGGGGGGAAACCAGCAATACAAAGAGAGAGAATGAGAGGGTGCGGCAAAGCACACATACTGGCATACACCTGTTCAATGGTCCACAGCAGGGAAAACTTTAAGGCTGTAGCTAGGATCTCCTTCATCAGTTAAAATAAATTGATGTGTGACTATGGGGAGCAGGGCAGGGAGGGTTCATTTCAAGGCAGGTAGCAACACATATCTTGCTTTGACTTTCAAGAAGAAAGCCTTACATTTTGCACAGAAAAAAGAAGAAGCTTGCATATGGAAATGAATGTTGGACTGCCTTTACCATAATCCAACTATACCATGAGTACATTTAGCATATCTGATGGTGGGACAGGAAGGGACTGTTTTATATTCTCTGGAACTCTTTCTTGAACATTTATCTTCCATGTAATGAGCCTATCCTGAAGATTTTGCACAATGACTGGAAGTGAGGAGGGGCAGGTGGCCTCAGTTAAAAATTGAGCAAAACCTGAGTAAGTAGCACTTCAAGGATCTTGTCTCACTATCTTTTATATAAAGTCCTGAAAATTAGAAGGCTGGCAGTAGCAATCTTTCTAAAATGGGGTATCAATTTGTAACACTTCTTTCATTGGAGCATTCATTCCTGGAGAATGTAAACCTCGCTTGCTAAATTGAACTGAGACTGGTTGTAACATCCAAGAGAAGAGGAAAAAACTTGACTTGCTCTCTAGTCTGTTAAAAGGATTGCTAATGAGAAATCTGTAAGGCTAAAACAGAGCTTATAAGTTACCACTGTCACATGTGAAGTATATTTCTCAGCAAAATATCTACAAGAAACATTTAAACTTTAGAAGAATGTTGTCACAGTACTTCAGAAAACAGCAGATAATCATAATCCGTAGTCTTTTGCCCTGGCATTAATGGATAATTTCTCTCCTAATAGAAGAATAAATACACAAAAGATCCTAGGTATGCCTACTCAGAAGGAAGTCCCCCTGAGCTGAGGTCAAAGAGAATTTAGAGGGACACATTTCCTCTGTCTTTCTGTCGACAGATGACGTCATACAGGGTGAGCAAATCAGTTTCTGTTCTAAAACTGGGCCTAAAACCCAGTTGAAATGGATCTAGAAAGTCTAGCCCCGAGACTGTGTAAGGTTCCTCCCCTTAAGCACCTCTGTTGCTGATTCCTGTGCTCAAGACACAATCAAATAGTGCCTAAAAGAAGAGCTATGCCAAAGGCTATTCTGTTGCTCGTGTGAGTAATGTCACCAAAATTTGTAATTAGGTTTGAATTTGTTGATTGTCCATGAATGCCATTTTTCTCAAAGGTTCAGCTCCACCTTGGAATGCTAAATGAAATTCTCAGCAAAGAAGACTTTCCTTAAGCAAACTTCCCTACATGCTCCTATGCAAACATTATTTAGCATTAAACCCTTTCCTCTTGCTGAACCTCTCTTGATTGCTGTGAAACTACCGTACATGAAATACGAAGCCAGCTGGTTTGCAGGTGCGTGTGTAGGAGTTCATTAATGTTCATCCTGATGAAAGCTGTCATTGATTTCCCTGAACTGCATGACCCACCCAACCAAGCAGCCTTTGGCTTGGTGGCTTACTTAACTACTTGAGTCAATTCTCTCAATTGTTTCATGCTGGTGGTTTATGTGTTTGATATCCCCCATTCAGATCTGAGATTCAACTCCTTTGTTCCCAGGAGGGTTTTTTTTAAAACTTGGTTTTGCTTGCCTTGTTTTAGCGGGGAAGCACTACAAGTCCCAAGTCACATTGAGAGGAAACACATAATGAAAAATGAACAAATCAGTTTAAAACTTAAGAGAGTTTGCTCATTGCAAGTTCAGGCTGTTGGGAAAGGCCCCTGCGGTTTATCATTCTGATTACAGAGCAGACCAATGAGGATATGGTGAGGACATGAATGCAGTTCATAGATATCAAGCGCATTTTGTGATTTTGCTATTTTGTTTTGATTGATTGCATTTCTATTGTTGTAGTTTTAGTTTGCACATGTATTCTAAGAAAGAAAGAACACAACAGAACACAACTTCTCTTCCCCTAAAATCAATGCATATTTGATTTTAGGAAGCTGGGATAGCTCAGTCAATAGAGCGTGAAACTCTAAATCTCAGGGGCATGGGTTTGAGCCCTACAATGGGCAAAATAAATATAATAATAATAATAATAATAATAATAATAATAATAATAATAATAATAATAATGCATTGCAGGGGATTGGAGTAGATGACTCTAGGAGGCTAGCAATATGTTTTGCAGGCTGGTTACTTTAGTGGGCTTAATTACAAGGCTGGTTTTCAGAGAGTATCCCTGCCTGTTGCCCGTATAAAGCAGAAGGCATATAAAAAGAGGGCCAGTCTGCATTAGGTGGGCAGCAGGCAAGAGGATGTCAGAAGCTGATGCCATTCCTTATCACAATAAATCATTGCAGATAGAAGCAACACTGTTTAGAAGAAAGAGACTGGAATCAGTAATAACAAGTATATAGACAAGAGATCTGCAGGCTTCCCTGCTCATCCCAGAGTAGAATGGAGGATTTGTTATGAACCTCTCTTTCATCCCATCTTTGCATCCCTTCCCCCCAAATGAATGAAAGCCGTTTCTCTTTATAAGCAGCCATTTCTCAGGCTTGTTAGCATTAAACAACAACAATAATAGACATACAGTAATTTGAAAGTGTCATTTGTGTCCCAGCTACCAGCTAAAATTCAAACAGATGGTGTTGTAGTGGCCTTGCGGACACGCTCTCTCATTTTCTGTATTTGTAAACAGGGCCCTTTCCCCATGCCATTTAAAATACAAAAAACGGTAATTAAGAGTGTTTGAGGATGTTCCAGATGGATTCAGAGAGCGTCCCAGGAGGTCACCTGACATTTCGACTCTCTTAAAGTTTCTGCTTGCCAGGCAGACCTTGACTCCAGGGGTCATTTGAATAAACAAGGAAAAGATAATCTGTAAATACTAAGCACCACTTCTCCCAAGGCGGATTTCATGGACGGCAGAGGGAAGGGTAGGCAGCGACTGCAACAGGTGGCCTAATTTAATGTGAAACTGGGTTTGCAGGAGGGATATTGAGCACTGAAGAGCAAGTGCTTTCATGGAACATTGACAAGCAGGAGGCTGTTCGCTGCCTCAGCCCAACGCTGGAGCATTATGTCGAAACAGATAATATTTTTTACCACCATTGTTTACAGTGTTTCGCAGCCAAGAGGACTGCCAAGTTGAATATTCACCAGTTTTAATTTTTGTGTTGAAAGTCACTATTTGAGGGAGGAATAACTAATAATAATAATAATAATAATAATAATAATAATAATAATAATAATAAATGAGCAAGTCTTCCCCAGCCTGAAATAGTTTGCTAAGCTTCTTCAACTTTAAATGGCATAGACGTGCATTCTCTAAGGGGACACAAGAAAGGAAATTCTAAAGCAGGGATGAATAATCCAGGAGTGGCTTGACTAGTGGGGCTGATTTGCAACAATAGTCCTGGGATTTCAAGTTTGAGAAAATACTAGTTTATTGAAGATAGAATGGTTGGATTTTAAGGAATGAATATAATACGCAGCTGCAGGACAGAGATCTGGAAAAGAGACCCTTTTACTCTTTTCTATGTTTCTGTAGTTTCCCCCCCCCCTTTCTTTACATTATCTCTCCCTTGCTCTTTTTTTTAGGTCTCTCCTTTTCCTACCTGGGGAAGAGGTAGGAAAGCCAAGAGATCAAAACTGGGGCATTTTGCATGGGAAACAGATGCTCTACCACTGAGATATGGCCCCTCTCTCAATTTGGGGCTCCTAGCAATTTGGATTTTGGGAATTTGACATTAATTCTTCATAGTTACTAAGTCTAATCTACAATGGCAGCAGAGCCTGTTCCCCATTCTCTGAGACCTTCAGCCCCTTTCCTAGTTTGGTCGAGTAGTGCACAGGAATAGTCCATTCCCATGATGCTGTGTTTTCCTTCATCTTCTTTTATACCAAGGCAAAACAGGAAAAGCAAAAGGCAGCCAGAGAGAAGAGAAACATTACAACAAAGCAATTGAGTCAGCATCTTGGAGATGGTTGATTTGCTTATTTTATTTTATTAATAATTCTGTTTCGGGGAGGGGAAGTTAGATGAAAGAAGCAATAAATGGCCCTTTTAATTTACTTACTTCAGCGCTGTCTCTGATAATCCTCACCCTTAAATCACCCTGCTGCCATGCTACGGGTCCTTCCAGCATCAATATTAATGTGCCTGAGTCCTGGCAGCGGCTGCTGGAGGTGGCGTTTCATAATTCAGATGCAAAAAAATAAAACTATAGAGTACTAGAAAGAGAAACAGAGGGAGGAGAGGGGAAAGTACAGAGC
This sequence comes from Zootoca vivipara, assembly GCF_963506605.1. Taxonomy (NCBI): domain Eukaryota; kingdom Metazoa; phylum Chordata; class Lepidosauria; order Squamata; family Lacertidae; genus Zootoca; species Zootoca vivipara. Next base: position 73,248,071 of record NC_083279.1, on the reverse strand, counting down.
TACTGAATTGGCTCAGTTGTTGGCCCTTGTTCTTTTCCACTAGCAAGAAATGTGGGGGAAGAAAACAAAGGAGACTGGTTGCCTCTTATGATACAGTTACTTTTCATGCCCTAGGGGGAAGACAACCCCATTGCTCAGGAGGCCGGAATAATATAGTCATTACTACCGATTAAAACAAGAAACTTGCTAATATTAATATAGGATGTGATATTGAAGTAGCATTTCTTTTCCTTCTGGTCAAGTTTGATGCAAAATTGTATGATAGGGTTCTAACAGAGGAAGGGCTTCTTATTCTCATGCAGAAACACCTCCAGTCCACACACACACACACACACACACACACACACACACACACACACAAACACACAAACACAAACACACTATAGCAAACATAGGAAGCTGCCTTCTACTGAATTAAAGGTCAGTCTAGCTCAGTATTGTCTACAGTGACAGGCAGAAACTCTCCAGGGTTTCAGGCAGGAGTCTTGTCATAGAATCATAGAGTTGGAAGGGACCCTGAGGATCATCTAGTCCAACCCCTTGCAATGCAGGAATCTCAACTAAGGCATCCATGACAGATGGCCATCCAGCCTCTGCTTAAAAACCTCCAAGGAAGGAGAGTCCACAACTTCCCAAGGGAGTTTTGTTCGACTGTCAAACAGCTCTTACTGTCAGAAAGTTCTTCCTGGTGTATCTTGGAAAACGTTGAATATTTAAGTCCTTCTGTTTCTGTGTCACATCGCAACGTGTCTACTCCTGTCAAGCCAGTTTTGTAGTTCTTCTAACTTCTGGTGCCGACTGAGCAAAACACAAGCCCCCATTCATTCACCATAACTCCCTAGCACCTGCCCCAATCCTTCTTAAATTTGTCAGATTAATTTCCATATGGCATGTTCATCATAAGATTATTGGCCACAAAACTGCAGGGAAGAAAGCAAATCTCTTTTTGTTTCCCCCTCTGAAATAAACCCTTAAAAGTATCTAGCACAAAAGCCATTGAACCCATTTCTCAGGCAGGTTTCTTTCCTAGGGGCACCTCTATCATGAATGATATCTTCATATAAATTGCTGACAAAAAACATTATCATAGAGTAAGTTAACCCTTTTTAACCACCCCAGACTGTAGTGGTTTTCCTTGCCAGAAAACCACTTCAGCTAGCCTTCTGAAAGGATTTGTCCCCTCAGGACCTGGGCCTGCCAATTCCATCCATTTCTGCCAGAAAAAAAGAGAGACATTATAGAATATTCCTTTTAGGTGGGAAGAAACTCAATTTTTAAAAGATGCCCAGCACAACAGAAAAAATCCTGGGCCTATTTGTCTATAATATGCCTGTCTATTTGTCTATAATTTGTCTATTTGTCTATAATATGCTGTAAGAGAGAGGGCTTGCAGAGAGCAGCCCACTCTGCTTACTTCCATCAGATGGGAGAGCAGCAGCAAGAGCAGGCATCCCCAAACTGCAGCCCTCCAGATGTTTTGGCCTATAACTCCTATGATCCCTAGCTAACAGGACCAGTGGTTGGGGAAGATAGGAATTGTAGTCCAAAACATCTGGAAGGGCCGAAGTTTGGGGATGCCTGAGCAACAGCATCAAGGCAGGAAGGAGGTTCCAGGGCTCTAGCAGCATACTGGAGCCTCAACTGCAGTTGGGAAGCAGAGAAGAAGGGGTGGAGCCAGCTGCATCAGAGGGTGGAAAGGAGAGGGGAGAATCAAGGGCAGCTGAGGAGAAAGGTTTGACACAATGGGGATCCCACAGCGCCAGTAGGAGGGGCATTTTGGGGACCAGTCTTAAAGGCTGGGTCAGAGCCCGCCAGAGGCCATTGCGGGCTTCTGCCCCATGCAGAGCAGACATGATTTGAGACATCGCACCGCTGTATATAGCATGCACAATAAAACTCTGAAAATCCAGACGATGTGTGGAGTGCTTACTCGGGAGTAGCCAACACCCATCTGTGACATATGCCCATAATATGTCTATAATAGGCCTGAAATTCACATTGAATTCTATCAAAAAGAGGGGGAAGTTATTGCAAGTAAAATAATAATCCTATAAAGCACAAAGCTTTATTTTTTTGGAATCATACATCAGATTCAGACTCCAAGCTGTATTTGAGGGCCTCTGACCTAAATCTTGTCCTTTTCCAAAGTGCCAAAGCATGATCTAAATCCAGTTTTGTGATCAGAGCAGACTCCTACAAGCTCAGATTTTAATACAAGCTGGAGATGAATTTATGGGCTTCTGATGATTTCATTTCCTGAGAGATGAGCATCACCAAAGCACTGAAGCTTGTTTCTAGGCCAAAGCCCGGTGAACGTGATCTCAACTTTTCTTCTTTTTTTCTTTTCTTCTTCTTCTTTTTTTGAACATTTAATTAGGAAGGAAGGAGGTTGTTTCCAATCTGCACAACCCCGACTTTATAAAGATACACATTGGTGTTTATATGAGTGCAGGCAGGGGGTGCCTATGTAACTTTACAAGCTCAGCTTTTAAATAAAATGAAGCCCAAGTACAGGGTCCTAAAAAAAGAAATGAATGGAAGTGTGGGACCACAGGAGAGGCACATTTTTCAGAAGAATCAAAGAGGAACAGCATGAAATATAGCAAGAAATTCCAGTATAAGCATGCCCTAAATTTTGCTGTGATCAGTGGGTCTTACTTTAACACAGCTCTTGGGAGGATTGCAATTCTTATCTCCCATTTAAAAGCATCATTTTCAATGGATTACCCTTGAGGACCTGTGCATTTTTCATGTAAATTGAAAGAAGGCATGATATTCCGACAAGCTGAAGAATACTCTTTGGCAACAATATGATTTAAACTCTCAGAAAATAAGCATTTGTCTGAATTTAAACACTGAATTAAGACCTCCCTTACATCTTACTTACAAAAGCCATCTAACGCATGTGCCTCTCCCTATCAATTGAATCCGGATATATTTCACGGCATATACCAGAAGTTTGCATATATATTTTTTCCAAACCTGCTTCTTCTGAGGTGCTGCAAGACACTTGATATCCTCCCCATCTTTCTGACTGTGGGTAATATGGCCATTTCTATCTCCGATACTGTTTTCATGGATTTCTCCCCTTTACCCATCTTGGTTTCTTTTGACCCCAATTCTGTTTCCATAATGAGGCCATGCTAATTCGCGGCGAGAGCTTATGAGTTTTCTTTAAGCATGGGAAGAGGTCAGCAAGAAATGGCTGAGGGTCCGTCTTTCTTCCTGCTGCCACTGCTCAGAAGGTCTGATCAATTTGCTTTCCTATTGCCACCATGCAATTTTCCAGCTAAATTAACAGCGGCATCTTGGTTGAGTTTTGGAAGGGAGAAGCTAGTGGAGTGACGGGCAAGGTCGGAGGGAGAAACACAGGGTGACTGCAGGGAGGTGGGGTGGGGAGTACCGGTAAAGGCCTGTCGACGCAAATGCCAGCATCATTGTCACAGCATGGCAGAGGCCAACAATTCATGCAATCTGATTGGTAGGAGGAAAGCAAATTATGCCATTATTAAAGAGAGGCAATCAGTTGGTACCTTACCATGTGTCCTGAGAAGATCCGTCATTTTGCTTTATTAATGAAGGAATTGCCTTCAGGAGAGCCCTTTAAGGCGTATTCACTTAGCTACACGAAATGTACTTTGCCAAAAGCCCTATCATCATTAGGAGTAGTAATACAATAATAATATTAATAGCCAATATTCTTTCCTCCTGTAGGATAGCTCTTGGAGGTATGGTTTTTTTATGGTGGTGATGATAATGGTGATGATGATGATTATTGTGAAGAATGCATCCCTCTCATGCTGGGCTCTAATTACCATCTTTACGAGGGCTGCATGTTCCAAAATTCACACGCGCAGATTTATTTGTCAACAGTTTCGCTCCCTCCACGGCTTCTGTGGCCGTTTCATCTCTGTGGCTGTCATCAGCAGGAGCGATGCTGCACACTAAAAGTCGGTTGCATTACTAACATTCCCTTTCTGGCACTGTGGGGATTGCAGTAATGCCCCTGTCTTTCAGAGGCAAGATAATCAAATCTCACTAGGTGATCTTGGACCAGTCATCCAGCCTAACCTACTGTACCTCATAGGGATGCTGCAATGAAAAAAGTGGGGGGCATGTGCACTGCTCTGAGCATAATACAAATAAATAAAATTATAATGTCCCAGCCCTCATGCCACACACACACTAAATATATAGTGTGTGTTTTGCTAGTGTTATAGAAAAGAGAAAAGGAAGATCAGGTTCTTGTGTACTGGATGTTGCCAGAGTTCTTTGATTATGTTATTCTGTTTAAATTATCTGAAGAAGTGACTCAGGCAGAAACAATCAGCCTGACTCAGTCTTCATATTGCAACAGCACCCAAGCCTGGTTTTGGAGCATTATAGGAAATCATTGCCAGTTACGAAAGAACTTTACCCTATAATCTACAGCTGTGCCTTTGAGACTGTGGCAGTTAAAAAGCATAATGAGCAGCATGGCATTAGCTAGTAGCCTGCTATGGCATGTTTCCGGAATTGAGGGACTTCAGCGACAAAGCAGCATGCTTGCTACATTAGTGAGAGGAACTGCAACATATCTAGTTGTACAACATCCCATAATACTGCTCTGAATCTGGGAAGCAGAGTCCAGGCACTCCGAGTTCCCACACCCTAGCTCCATGTCAAGTTGGTAGGTGATAATGGCACAGTGTGAGATTTTGCTTTGTTTTGAGCAATTCCCTGCATCAAAAGCAAAGTGTAATGAACATATTAACTAAACTAAATGCCATTATGTTGACAGATGTTGGCAAAAGACAATGTGAATGTGTTTAATTTTTTTCCAGGCTGAGGCAGAATCTTTGTGTTGTTGTTGCTGCTGTTTCAAAAAGAAATTGACACCTTGGTGAAGGTGTCGCACACTTAGTGGAATTAGGGATCACTGATTCTACGGAGAAATATGAAGAGAAAATTGAGTTTTAGACAAACATGCAAGGTTTATAAGTTACAGATAGAAAATGTGGTTTTATTCTACAAGAACTCCTTCATCTGAGTTAAGAGGTCAGATTTAGACAACAGCCCTGTTTACCTGGCCAAACAAGGTATGCAAATACATGGAGGTGGCCTTTAGGCATTATTCAGTTTTTCTACCTCAAGCTTATGCATGTCCTATGCATGTATTAGTTGCATATGTGGAGGCTGGCACTTAGGCAGTAGAAAACTATCTTCCTACAGTCAATACCCTTATATATTGCCTTAAATAAAACTAGCCTTTTATTATCTCTAGTCAGGGCCCCATTAGCCAATCATTTCAATATTAGCCAATCATTTCGATTTGAGTGGAATGCTGCTCCTTCATTGGCCTATAACTATGAACCAACAGGATTGGAACAGAATGTCCACCAACTGACCAATTGGAATTGACCAGCATTTGATGCCACAGCTTCTGTAGAGACTTCAGTCGCATACCAACTCTTATTTGAAACGATGTCACTTGGGTAATTTGCAGGATGCCTACTGATACACTGTATCTCTGCAGCTCCTACCAGGAATGCAGGATGGTTTAAATAAATTTCTACCCCTTACATTTTACTCAGTGTAAAAACCTTTAAGCATTCCAAGAATAGAAATTTTATGCCATAAACATTATGATTTATCCACAGTATATTAATGAAAATAAAGTACAAAAATCTATTCCGTTGTGAGGGAAAATTGCTTGCAAAAATGCATATGCTAAGCAAAATTGCTTATAAAAGTGTGTTCATTAGGAGAAACGTTCGTAAAAATGCATATGAATTTTTGCTTGGAATTTTTTCTTTAAAACTTTTCCCACAAATGTATGGATATTTTGTGCAGAGTGATTTTAATAATGGAAACATTGAGAAATGTGAGATTCATCTATCCCATGCACCCCCAAACTTTGGCCCTCCAGATGTTTTGGACTACAGTTCCCATCATCCCCGACCACTGGTCCTCTTAGCTAGGGATCATGGGAGTTGTAGGCCAAAACATTTGGAGGGCCGCAGTTTGGGGATGCCTGATCTATCCCTAGCAGTAGTATGGCTTTATGTATAAATACAACTTGTAAAAAAGGGGGGGGGACAATAAAAAATATTTCTTTGTTTCTCATCTTCTAGTATTTGTAAGAAAAATAATAATAATGTGGATTTCTGAAAGGTTTAAAGCAGGGGTCTGCAGTGTGGTGGTGCCCTACAGGTGTTGATGGGAGTTGGAGTCTTAAATCAACCCCAAGTTCCTAACCAGCATGGTTAATGGCCTGAGATGATGGGGTTGTAGTCCAACAACATCTATCCTGGCTTTAAAACATTAGGCTTTAATGTTTAGAATAAAACAATTACTGGAGATTGCCACTTTAGACTGCAGCTGGTGGGGTGCGGGGTAAGGGTTTTTGCATGTCTGAATGTAAAACCCATGCCCTAGAAACCACACGCGCACACACAGCATAGTCTGTCATGTGTAACAATGGAATTTTGATTGGTCTGTACTTAAAGCAACCTTCTCTGCAGTTCCCAGACATAGATGAAGATTGAAGTACAGTTAACAATGGCATTGCATGCTCCTCTGAATTGTGTGATACAATTTGAGGAATAAAAATGCATTCAAAATGTATATTTTATCAGAAAACGCATGCCAAAATGCATATTTTAAGGAGGGATGCATAGAAAAGCATTCAAGAATGCACATTTCAGGAGTAGATACATACAAATTAATTTAGGGTAAAGGTAAAGGTAAAGGGACCCCAGACCGTTTAGTCCAGTCGTGGACGACTCTGGGGTTTCGGTTTTTGGCCAAGGGAGCTGGTGTTTGTCTGCAGACAGCTTCCAGGTCATGTGGCCAGCATGACTAAGCCGCTTCTGGCGAAACCAGAGCAGTGCACAGAAATGCCATTTACCTTCCCGCTGGAGCGGTACCTATTTATCTACTTGCACTTTGACGTGCTTTTGAACTGCTAGGTGGGCAGGAGCTGGGACCGAGCATCGGGAGCTTACCCCGTCGTGGGGATTCAAACTGCTGACCTTCTGATTGCCACAGTGTCCCATGCGCCACCCGCGTCCCATAATTTAGGTATGCAATTTAAATTTGTGTTTGTGTGCAATTTAAAAAATGTGGAAAACAGAGTGGAACATGAATTAATGCATACAAAACTTGGAACAGAAATAGACTGATCCATCAATCTCTAGTTATGCAATGATCACACCTGTAGTTTGAAATTAAACTGTCAAGGAACTATTTAAACATGCAATCTTTTTTTGGATCAACTATCTCTTAAGCACCATCTACACTATATATTTAAAGCAGTATCAGATAACTTTAAATCAGCATAGCTTTTCCCCAAAGAATTCTGGGAGTTGTAGTTTGTTAAGAGCACAGTGAGCTGTTAAGAGAACCATATTACCCTCACAGAGCTACAGTTCCCAGAGTGATTTAACAATCAGGGAAGAACAATTTTCTCAGGAAACTATGGGAATGGTAGCTATGCATGAATGGGAGTTATAATTCTCAGCACCGTTAACAAACAATGTTTCCCAGGATTCATTGGGGGAAGATATGATTGTCTAAAGTGGTGTGGTACTCCTTTAAAAGTATACTACAGATGAGGCCTTAGTCCTGCATCCAAACTTTGAGGATGTTTGTGTCTGGAGCTGAACTTTGCAGTTTAAGATCATGAGATTGTTGCACCAAGATGACAGACAGGAACATTTACCTCTACTGTTCAAATAATGGATGGGTGGTCATGACTCATTTTGAATAATATGTCTTCCACAGATTATAGCTATTGTGGTGGTGAAGAATCAGGCATGTTCTTTGGTGTAAGCAGGGGTGATCTATCCCGACTGCAATAACAGTGGCACTGTCTGTATATTTCCCTGCAAGGCATTTCCCAGATTACTATTCAGTAAAGATTATAGAAGATGGAGCCCTCTCGCATCTTAGCTTATTTGTATTCATTGGAGTTCTTGATTCCCACCTCGGTTCCAGCAACCTAAAAAATAATGGTTACGTTAACACTTTCCAGCATATAACACAGATTATTATCATGTGAGTGACATATACGAAGGAGGAAGGGAGATGGGGAGTGGGGAGAAAGCTATGGGACTCTGCCTCTTACATTTCCCAGACAGCTTTGGAAGATGCAGTATTCTGGATGGGAAATGTGATGACAACATTGCACATATTAGTGCATGCACAGACACACACACACACACACACACACACACACACACACACACACACAAATATGCAAAACACAGGGCCGGCTACCACTGAAAGATCCTAAGTAATTCTGCATGAAAGCATAAGAACATAAAAAGTTGTCTTGTACTGGTAGCTCAGTTGGTAGAGTATGTGTCTTTTAATATCAAGGTTGTGGGTTCGAGCCCCATTGTGGGCAAAAGATTCCTGCATTGCAGGGTGTGGGACTTTACAATTCTATGATGCTACAAGTCAGAGCATTGCTCCACCTCTCTCAGTATTGGTTACACTGACTGGGAACACTTTGGGATTCAGATGGGACATTTCTAGCCCTGCCTGTAGCTATCTGGAGTGCTCTTTAGGAGTGGCAACGACTTTCCAACACTGATAGTTCAGCACCAAGACAGGTACAAAGCATGTGGAAGTCCTAGGCAAAGAGTTCAGGTTTGGGCTTACAGTACAGGTAAATGAGCAGCAAAGAAGCCCATAAAGGCAAACTAAGATAGGGACACTAGCAGGGGTTATTGGAAAGTACAGCTGTGGATATATTGCTAGGAAAAAGGAATCAGCAAGTTATAGAAGGTGCAGAGTGCTGAGAAAGGAGTGAGGAGAGTCCTTTGTATGCAAAAGTTCTTAGGTTCAGCCCCCAGTATCTCCAGGCAGGACTGGAAAATCCTACACTGAGTCACCTCCCAATTTCAGTCTTATGAAAAATGTGGCCAATGATGGCCACAGAATATAGGCAGGTTCAGAATGTGGACCTTCAAAAATTATGCAATTCTTGTTATGTAGTGGGAAAGAGTTGCTACATCTCCACAAGTTCTAGTTTCCATTCATCCACCCTCCTGATCATTTCAGTTCTTCTGTCTTGCTGGTGTAGACCAGTGTTGATTTTCAACCAAAGAGGGCTGAGTTCAGGCAGTGCCAGCTTCCATTTTTGAGGAGCCCTTGACAGAAGGTCTTTGGAGGGGCAAAATGCCTTCAGAAAAGTTTCTCCTCATTGCTGCTGCCCATTTGCTTTCCCTGTCCCTTTGCAGCCCAATCTACACCACTGGCTAGAGGGAGCGGCTGAGGTAAGTGGACCCTGTGACTCATTCTCCTTGCTCCTGTCACTGAACTAAAGGAGGACACATTCACAGTAATGCAAACTCCGGATGCCAAGCCATGCACCCATGATTCATTGGAAGAAGACTAAGGTGCAGCTGTGATTGATACATAGTAATTATAAGGACCTCCCCTGTAGGAGAGTGGCTGCCAATGAATTCCTCCAGTGGAGAGGTGCACATCTGGTTGCATTATTCATGAATATAGGATGCAATATGCCTGCATAGTGCATCACTTCCACAAACACATGAAAATATTAATCCCACAAATACACCACTTATCAAGTTGCACAAACGTATTATGTGATGGGTGAGTTCTTTTTTGTTCTTTCCCTTTTCTTCAAATACCCCTTTTTCCATTGATCTTTGGTGCTCTTGCGCACCATGTTTTAGAGTAATAACATGCTCTCCTCCTGGTTAATGCATGGCTAATTGTGGCCTCTCAGCAGTAGACCAATGGATCCCTGTGTCTGCACACCCATAAAGATTGTGGCTACTGAGTAATGGAAATAGGTAATGAGTCAAGCTAACAGGGAGACAGAGTGGCAGGTTTGCATTAGGCCTTGAGACTGATGAATGCTTAATTGCTTGGCAAAGAGAGACCACACATGGTTAATACCCAAGTGTCTGTGTTTGTGCATATAGACAGGCAAACGTGCTGTAGCAATAACTGTTCTGCTTTCGCCCAGCAGACTGGAAACACATTCAAAGGCTAACAACCTAGATGCAGTTTTTATTCCTCTTTTATTGTTCTCACTGTGCATAATAACAGCAGAGAGAAGACCAGAGTCAGCTATGTGACTACTCTGTTCCTTTCCATCTTGAGGAAGTTGGTCTTCTGGATGCCATTTTTTTTAGTTCTCATCCCCACCCCTTTCTCATGTTATTTTGACTTTGTTAATAATTGTGAAGGGTGAGATAAAAGTGGATAATAAAAGAGAATTGACTGCACTGCAAATCCTTCCCCCTCCACAAGTAAAATTCCCAACTGCCCTTGAGGAAGAAGCTCCTGGAATCTTTTATTGCCCAAATATTGCCTCAGAAACTGCAGGCAACAATTTGGCTGCTTCTGGCTCAGTTTCCAGGGACACACAATGGAATCAAAATGCACAGTTCAGTTCAAGGAGAAACTATGGATTAAGTTCCCATCTGCATTTTAGTCTAGCTTCCCAAGGCAAAAATATTGTTTTCCTTTTGGTATTGCTCTAACCCTGTGCTCATGTCTTCCTGGGAAATGAGCTCCTTCTACATACTTGTTTCTAGAATGCATAGCCTACCCTTCCAGGTCTAGTAGGCAAAATATAAGTATCAAAGTTGAGAGAGAAAAAGAATGCAATGACACCAATTCTCAAATTCTACTGCAAAAACAGTGCAATGGACTATGTCTCCAAATCTATAAATATAATAGTAGTGTGAGGACTGAAGAAAGGCCTTTCTAATGAGTCTAAGCTTTGGTAGAGTCAAATGCTAATTTGGGGTACCATCCTTAGCAGATGCACTGTATCCCACAAAAAGATGACATAGAATTAAACAAACATTTAGTATTGGGCTCTGTATCAGAGAATTGCTCTGTTAAGGCTATCCAGGAAGGAAATATAGTGTTCCACCACTAAGGTATGGCGCAAGAGTAACTGAAATCCAAATTTTGTTGAATCTTATTGAAACTGTCCAAGGTCCTGAAAATTCATCTTGCCCACACTTGCAAGATTAAACCACTATCAATTGTGTCCTGTGCAGCAGGGAAGTCTGGGAATACAAGAGATGTTGTAGGAAACTATTTGAAATAAACCAGTTCTTTCCAGTATTTTAATTTTCAGGAACAGCTTGGGATCAATATATTTTCAGAGTGGCTGGGAGAGACTGTACCCATTCTGAATTGAGATGGGGAAATTTGCCCATATCTAGAAAACATTCCCATGCTCTGGGTTATAAATACAATCCAAATTGTGATGGCCATCATGACATTTCCATCTGGGCTCTTTAATAGCTGGGTATTAGAGGGTATAAACAATCAAAGAAGAAACATTATTTTGCTTAAGCAATTTATATGCCAGCAGTGTCTCCATGGAGTGCAATACAGAAAAGGTAAAACTGGTTGAAAACTGTAAAAAAACATATTTTTTTTTAAAAAAAAGTCTTCGGAAGTTGTTAAGTGACCAGAGATTACTAAAGCAGTAATCTTCCCCCTCTTTTAATTTCAGGCCAATTACCATAAAAGAAGTGGGCACCCCTAGACCCAACAATTCCCCCCTCCCCAAGTTTCCTCCTTTACACCTGGCTAAACTTGTTGGACTCTATCTGCAGAACCATCAAAACCATCAAATCTCCCAATGCCAAAATCATTACGCTCCATCACTGGACATGGAAATAAAATTGCTGAGCAGCTCCCCACTGGAGCAGATCTACCCTCTGCTCCTTGACCCAGAGGCCTCTGTTTTATTCCAAGTATTGGCAGCCTTTATTGATATATATGTGACAAACATAGACAAGCAGGCTCTTGGTATCTATAGTGTAAGAGACTAACCCAGAGTCGTCATCATTGTATGTCCATGACAGGGGCTAATGTTGCACTACCTTATTCCTTCTGCATCGGGGGATGGATGCGAGGCCTAAGCACTCATGTTCTCAGGAATCTTGCTAGGTTAGTCCAAGTCTCAGTCCCTGAACTTCAAAGCTAGAGTTCTTCTGATACTGAGTATCATTTTATGCTGAACTGGTTGGAAGAAATACTCCCTTTTTATACATTTCAAGGCAGGGAGTGGATACATTTGCATTGATTCATCCCCATAGCTATGAAGGGAACAGCCCCTCTATTCATCCCCGTGATAATTCAGGTAGAGAGGGGGTGGCATTGTGTGATGCTCAGCTTCTGACTTGAATATGATTTCAGAGCAGGAGGAGGTTGCAAGAGGAGAAATTAGCAGACAATGGTGATTTTTCCAGTGGATCACAGCAGGAGAGAGAGAGAGAGAGAGAGAGAGAGAGAGAGAGAGAGAGAGAGAGAGAGAGAGAGAAGCTGAGGGTGTAGAGTTATAATGGAACAAAAGAAGCACTGGAGCTTCATCTGCTGAAGAAGACTGATGATGCTTTTAATTCAGCCTCCCTCTCCTTTCCCTTCACTCCCTCTGTCTCCCTCTCTCCCTCACAATAGACACAAATTAATGACACTGGAAGGTTGAGCTCACCCCAGTTCCTGTGATAATTGGGTAACCAAGTTGAGTTTTCAGATAACCATAAAGCTGATGTGGTTGCAGTTTTTAACTTCAGAAAGCAGGAAAGTGCTTGCGTACCTCTGTGAGGGCGAGCGAGTGAAAGAGTGTACAGCACTGAGTAAGGAGGGGAAATGAGCGGGGAGAATGAGAAGATGGGTGACCTTTTCAGATGGCAAAGGTTAAAGTCTCTCTTCCACTACTTACTTTGCATTGCCCTTTTTTAATGTCAGGAATGGCATTTTGCAGTGAAGGAAAATGGGAGCCTGTGAGAGAACTGACCTCCCCCCCCCCACTGTTGGCATACATCTGTCTTCATTGGCATGCCTCTGCTGTTTCTAAAGCCTCTGTGAAATGTGGCATGGATGTGGACCATCTCACATGGTCCTTTCCTTGATGAGGAAAACAAATATGTGGTTATCCATCTCATTCCTACTGGGATTTATAATTTGCCACTTCTTGGGAAAGACCTGGAAAAGAAATCATAAGGGAAAGAAATCATAGCAGTGATCACGACTCAGGATTTATTTGTCTCACCACTCCTCAACTTAGCTATAATGAATCATGAGATTTAAGGATCACAGATACAACTGACAAGGCTGGATCCCAATCTGACTTGAGGAGAGATCCTCAGGTCCAGACTTGATCAACAGAACCTTCAGAGGCAGAGGCAGTATACCAGTGAATAACACCTGCTAATGCCAACATCTGTGGAGAATGAATACTTTCACATTCTACCAATGAGCATCCCCAAGAACTGGAAACTGAAGGATGAGGGACTTGATGGACATTTGAACAAAAGAGCTCTGATGGATCAAACCAAAGAAAAGTCCAATGTTTTTTTCTGTAGACTGTTGCAAAATGCTTTGCTTAAGCTAAAGCAGCTCTTCAGATTCCTTCCACAGTCTCTAAGCATATGCCTTTCTCTGACAATTAGACAACTGCAGCTTGTACCTACATCTGGGATTTAGAGGAGCGAATCTGATATTTGGGAAGTTGCAAGGTCTATTCAGAATTAAACATCAGCTCAGACCTTAGCACCTGCGTCTATGGGCTGCTTTCTTACAACTGTGGGGTGTAAGAAAGGATTAAGAATCCCTGCTATAGCAATTGTCAGCTCTCCACTATTTGGACGGCTGAATTTCAGCTGCTGCTGGAACAGGCTTCCTTTTACCTGCAGGGGTAACCAAGCCTTTATCATGTATAGGATTGGTGAATGGTTTAGAATCTGTTGAGATAAAGACAGCATTATAAATGGAAGATGATATTATGGTGCAGAAACATTGTTGTTGCTCTGTACCTAGTGGCTGGTTGAATGATTTAGTGAATAATTATCTGATAGGAAGCTGCAGCAATGTACCCCAGGGCCACACATTAACAATGTTGATAAAAAGGAACTGCTGCTAAGTACACCTTATCATGACACATGAACCATGGGACTCCATTCAAAATAAAAGTACCTGGTGAAGCAAACCCTACAGAAAAACAGTGGCTTTTTTCCCTTCATGCTGATTCTAGCATCAAACCCAACGCTACTACCTGAAAAGTGGCAAAATATAGAATTGTCAAGCAAGGTGAAAACTAACAGTTTGCAATTTCTTTCTTCCCAGCCATGAGCAGAGGCCCTAGGGGAAGGGTAGACTAGAGCATCTGCTTTGCATACAGGCATCTCCAGGTAGGAGTGGGAAAGACTACTGGCTGAAACCCTGGAGAGACACTCTCAAGTATAGGCAGTATAGACAATAGGCAGTGAGTAATAAACTTATTCCCCTGAGCCACCAAATTGCATATGGATCCTCAGCCACAATTTCCCACCTGGCTCTGTTTGGTATGACTTTGGGTTCTAGTAAAAAAGCAAAGTAGTTCCTGCCCACCTCAATAAAAAGACACCTGGCAGTAGGGCTCACCACCTGGTATCCTTGGGCAGATGCTAGAGACTCTTTATCTCGGCAGGGCATATTGCAAAGGTCTATATTGGAGCCTCCTTTAATATTAAAATTGTGCCTACATCCAGTCTTCTGACATTGCTTAGACCACCACTGCTGTTGTCTGCTGTCACCAGGTAAATCTACCAGGGTGCATTTGACAAAGAAGGGAACAATAAACAGAGAGTATTTTGCCCAAGCCTGGCAGTCTGCTTGGAGAGGCACATGAGGTGTTGGACTAGCAGCAGCCACCATCTGTCAGAGTGTAGGGAACCTCCCACCCCCAACCCCCAAAGGAGAGGAGAGCCAGTTGGATCGTAGGTAGCTGGGATAATCAATGTTGGACTCCAACTCCCAGCATGACCAATGGTCAAGTATAATGGGTGTTAGAAGTTCAACAACATCTGGAGGGCATCACATTGGCTACCTGTTATATATATATATATAACTTGCAAGGTCATTTTACAATCCCATCTCATGTTCCAGAATGATGATGGGCAATCAGGTTTATAATTCTCTTACACAGGCTGGGGGAGGGGGGGGTTACTTCCAGTGATGTTCATAAGAAACAGAGTGGTGAGTGCCAAGATCACTGCTTTACTTCATCCCAGGTACAATTGTTTTTCAAGGCTTGGTAAAAAAGAGAAAAAAGTTCAAATCCTTATTCACCAGAATCTAGGTCTTAAAATGAACTGGGAGCTGGGTGTCATGGTTCCCTCTGTGCACTCTCATCAGACCAGGCGAGGGAAGCACTTTAGGACAGGGACTCAGACTGGAAGAAAGGTGGGGATGAGACTACACAGCAGAGTGCTCTTGATAAAGCCCCCCCCCCTGTACCTGGACCTACTGATGACATGGAAGACCCAAGGATTACTCCTTCCCTGTGCATGAAAAATGAGGGGGTCTCAGGGGCATGATATGCTCTGACAATTGGAGGTGGGTCTGTCACTGTCTCCCAGAGAGAGGTGACGTATCAAGAGGAAAGAGGAGACTTGACTCCTCAGGCAGAAGATCCACCTGCAGGACAAGAATTCCCACAGAGGCAGGGATTATTGCGAGTAGCTGGGGATTTTTGGCTGCTGCTTAAATGCTTAAATGAGAGCTCCATAGCATCTCATGAGATCTTGCCAGAGGCCACCATTGCTGCACAACCCTGGTAAGCAAGGGTTTTTTTTGGGGGGGGCAGCAGGAGCAAGGGCTTACTGCTTTGCCTCAGGTGAAATGGGATGGGCTGTCCCTGTCTGGAGATTTTCCAGAGATACCAAAGACTGAAAAGGCAAAGGTATCCCATTAAGGGAGGGAAACATCCAAGAATAGCCATCAGAAGCCAACCTAGAGGATTTTCATAATTCTCTTCTCAAAAGGGATCCCTGAGGAGAAGCAACCAAAGTGTCCTTTGCCATTGACATGCTGTTCACAAGTGCTCCTGCCACGTTGGCTAATATATTAACATTGATATTTGTGTTTCAACAAGAAGGCCTGTCTTCATCTGCTCCTCGGTGACCTTGGTAGTCAAGTTATCCCAAAGCTGACATTGTGGAAGCAAAAAGAAGAAGAAAAGCATTATGGCAACAGACAGCAATATTGCAAAGAGAGGACTGTGATCTCACAGCACAGGAAACTGCCTGGATGGAAAGAGATAGACTTGCAGAGCCACCAAAAAAAAGTTTAGATGATAACAATGGGAACACAGGGATTGTAGTGAGAATGTCGCCTTCTTTTTTGAGCTCTCCTCTTTTAGAAGATGCCTGGGAGTCTTTCAAAGTTCTTCATCCCACCCATATTTGCTGCATCCAAGTAGAAACCTTACAACTGGAAGTTGTTTTATGTTGTCCCACTCTCCGTCTAAAGCATATAACATGGGCTTGTCTGCACTTCCAGTAATTATCTAGCTGTGCATGGAAAAAAAAAAAACCTATTTCAGGGGTTTCTAATGTACAGCTGAGTTGCCTACATTCTCCAAATCTGGGAATTTCATGCAATATAATAATGAGTGTTTAAAAAAGAGGACTGATTTTTGCTCCAGCTTCTGCAGCACCATGTGTGGCGATAGAACTCCCACAAGTCAGATATTTGTCACATGTAATCCCCATCTCCCTTTTTTCCACCTCCTTTTTCTTTGCCTATCCTTTTTAAGGATTTAGTTTTTTAGGGAGAGGAATATTTTGACAAAGGCATCCAAATTTACTCATCAAGAAGTTATAGAGAACAGGCTAGTTTGAAAGGGGTGTGTGATCACTACATTACTTTTTTTGCCACCATTGCATCTGCATAATGTCAGCAGTGGAGCTGTTTTACATAGCGAGGAACCTCCTTCATGTGGGTCCAGGGCATCAACTTGCAGAAATCTCAGAGGCTGGCTGTGACCAATTTGCAACTTGGATGCCATAATTATCACAGAGTCAAAGTCCGAGGCATCCAGGATGCCATCTGGTCATGTTATTGCTTTTAGATTATGCAGCCTGAGGAGGTCAACTGCTTGATTGGAAGACTAAGGCCTACCACTTATGCACTGGATCCTTGCCCTTCTTGGTTACTGAAATTGGCCAGGGGGTGGGGATTTCAATCTGGACCTCGGCAGTAAGTAAAGCTCTTTGAGGGACAGTATAGTCCCTGATGCCCAGAATAAGGCAGTAGCTTCACACTATTGGGGATGGGGGGGGGACTTTGGATGTTTTTCCACTAGTGTCTCATTTACTTACTTACTTCATAATATTTTTATATAACAGCAGGTGTAGGACAGGTGGGCATAGCTTGGCCAAAACAGCCTGGCTGGCCAAATGAGAAAGGCTGGCAGGCCTTATAGATCTGCTGTGTTAGTTCTTCACACCTGCACTTTTTTCACTGTATGTCTCCAAACCGGATTACAAATCAGATTGGAAAGAATCCAAATAACCAGCATCATCAAATGCCTTCTATGCCAACTTTTAAAAACCGTTTTATTCTGCCAGGCCTATTCAGGCAATTAAGAATACATCCTTCCATGATGGTTAATTGATGTCTGCCTTAAACTGTTAAAATGCTTTTCATTGTATAGTTTTTATGTTATATGCCCTGAAATGAAGCATGGAAGCACTTGAAATAAGTAAATGCATACCTATGGATGTGCAAATTGTGCTAGAGATTTGTAAAAAGGAAATGGGTGGGAAAGATCTAGGGACAGGAAACAATTTATGCCTGCCCCACACATCTCCAGCGACTAACCTGCTTGTCCCAGAATAGTCCACTGGATGTTGTGAGGAGAGGTGACAAAATGACATCATTATGGTGGGCTTCAGTTTTGCGTAACCATTAGGATCTCTGGTATCCAGATGAAGTCATGAAGCAGAGTGGACCTAAGGTATTTTGTTCCTGATGTAAAGGACAAGAGCCTGCCCCATTCCATGTAAAGAAGTTAATCGATTGCCAGTCGTTGTTGTTATAACATTATTATTATTATTATTATTATTATTATTATTATTATTATTATTATTATTATTTGTATACCTCCCTTCATCTGTAGATCTCAGGGCTGTTCACAACATAAGAGTACAAAGGTACAATATTAAAAAAACAAGCAAAATACCTAATAATAGCAAGAATAAACCATAACCCCTTCCCCCCACTACAAGTTGAATCTTAAAAAGGTAAAGGTCCCCTGACAGTTAAGTCCAGTCACAGTTTTTCTGGGTCATGTGGCCAGCATGACTAAGCCATTTCTGGTGAACCAGAGCAGCACACAGAAACACCGTTTACCTTCCTGCTGGAGTGGTACCTATTTATCTATTTGCACTTTGACGTGCTTTCGAACTGCTAGGTTGGCAGGAGTGGGGACCACGCAACGGGAGCTCACCCCATCGTGGGGATTCGAACTGCTGACCTTCCAATCAGTAAGCCTAAGACTCAGTGCTTTAGACCACAGCGCACTTCAACACTAATTATGGGACAGCATCTTTCACTGCATCTGAGAGCTGCCAGTTATCTTAGGGGACAGCACCAACCCTGTCCTCACTGCCACTGCATGCCCACAGCATCCATCACCAGAGCTAACTTCCTAATGGTGGGTCTGAACCTGTATCTTGGGGAAATGGAGCTCCAGAGGCTCAGAAGACCCAATCCCAACTCACCACCCGCCTCCCTACTGAAGGTCCTTTGCTGTAGATACAAGGGAATGGACAGATTTACAGGGCAGAAGGCAGGTCTTGCCCAGGCCATTTAGTGCTCCAGAGGTTAAAAAAAGACACATTCCGAGAGCCACATTCTGAGTCCTGCAAAATAGGATGTAATGTATTCATTGTCGCATGCTCCTATTTAACAATCTGACATTTTGAATCAGCTGGTATTTCTTGGTGGTCTCCAAAGGCAGCCCCACATACAACTTATTAAAATAATAGTATTCTCTCTCCCCCTTATAGCTAAGCTTAAATCTCAGTAGCATTTCTTTTCCTCTTCCTTGGAGGAAAAACAACAACAACCCAATCCTTCAGATCACTTCCTTTGCTGCATCCCACACTTGCGACCTCATGAATCTTTTTTTCTTTCTTTATTCTTTTCTGGCTCCCTTGAATGATCACATTTTAGGCCATAGACTTCTAGCTATGAACGTCTGTCTCTCCCAAACGTTACTTATTTGCATATCACGGTATTAAAGCCCTGTGATCACCAAGCATCTTTAACAGTCTGACAGCCTGATGTATCACCTCTTAAGTATACACAAACAGTGCTAGTGATAAACTGTCTCCAAACGTATTGATTGGGAAGCCATACCATATACATCTTGATCATTCTCCTTTCTGGCTATTTCCTTGGTTGATTGCTGTAAGTGAAATGGCGCAGTCGGCAAATCCTCACGTCAACTTTGCTAGCAAAAAAAAGTATCAGGTGCTCCAGCCTAATTCATTACCGATTACAGCCTGAGAACAATTTATAGCCTGGTGTGCCACTGTGATAGGCTAATCAGGTCAAAACAATTCCCCTCCTTGGACCCTTTCCATTATCAAATTGTTCTTGTTGAGAAGAAGAAATTACATACCGTAGGATTGCACTGGCATGGTCCACTACAAACCATCTGCTCACTGCAGTCCATCTGTTCTCCATATGACAGTAATACTTCTCACATGAACCTCTCAATTTGCAAAGGGGAGAAGGGAGTGTTGCTAATCCTCACCATACATATGGAGACGGCTGAAGTGACTCAAGAGTGACACATGCAATCGTGCGGGGGAATTATCAGCAGAGCCAAAAAAACAGAGTTGGTGCTTGTTGAGTTCCAGGACTGTCTTCCAAATACCTCAAACTACCTTATCTTGCTTGAACCTGTCATGATGGTGTCCTTGGTGGCCCGATTCATATTTACACTAAACATCAAGGACCAGCTAGCACAGAGGCCATAAAGGGGCTATGCATTCCTACCAATTATGGATTTCTGACAAGCATACCTGTAACACGTGTGTTTGTCAGTTGTGCACCTGTGGGAATTAGTCACTGTTTTTCCTTTGAAAATCCAGAGAAATGGGAGCCAAGCCATTTCTTGGTTACTGCTTAGATGCATTAAAAACCTATCTATTACAGGGAAAATAATGCACACATACTCCCTTCATGACCAACATGGAATTGGTGATGGGTGAGCTACCCTTGGTTTGGAATGGACTCGGTTAATGCAATCCTCCTCCTCCACTCAGTACATTTTGAAATTTGAACCACATTGTGCTCCATGACTAAACCATGCCTGATCAGACATTCTCTTCCCTCAAATCTTAGCAACAATAGAGAGATCTGGTGGGAGGCTTCTCTGAGATAAGGCATTCACCTTCGGGTTCAAACACATTTCTCGTGTATCCTGAGTGCTTGGTTGTCAGACACCTTAGAAACTCCCATGACTCCTGGCATCTGGGACATGATGATCTCTTTGAAAAACCCCAAGAAACTTGGGATGACAAATCTGGCAAACCAAAGAGAGAAACAGCTGGTCTTCTGCCAGCAGCTTCTGCAGCCGACTGTCAACCTCAATAGTCATCTGTATGGCCCTGGATGGGGAACAAACTTGTCTTTGGAAGTGTTGGAAAGCTTCCTGGTTGCCTGTAAAGAGATAAGAAAACCATGGGAATAGTGACGCACAATGGGCAGCAGCTGCTACAGAAAGTAGTTATCTGGGTGCTCGTTGCATGAACAACTGAGAAATATTGTTTCTCTGTCACATAACCACTTTGCCATCAAGTATGCGTCCACTTTGTGATCCCTCTGGTGCCTATATTTGAGAGGTTCACCTACTGGGCAGGCAAGATGTTATAATCAAGAAAACACAGCCAGTTGTTTTGGAAATCAGTTCCATTTTTCCTTGTTCTTATTCTGCAAGGACAACTGAGTCAGAAGAGTTTGGCTACCAGCAGTGTAGAGCAGGGTAGAGTAGTGTGTTTGGTATGCAAATGTTTGTTTCTTTTAGCTGTGTTCCCCATAGCCTTGCTCAGTTCATGGTGGGGCTTTCCCCCATTTGGGAGGCGAAAAGGTCCCATTACTCCAATCTGCACACTTCCTTATTTTACAGCATGTACACATTACCTTTCCATCTAAAAAGGCACTCCATGTGCTTTATACAAAATCAGAAAATGTATAACAAT
Organism: Zootoca vivipara; assembly: GCF_963506605.1. Lineage (NCBI taxonomy): Eukaryota > Metazoa > Chordata > Lepidosauria > Squamata > Lacertidae > Zootoca > Zootoca vivipara. The sequence continues at coordinate 73,227,048 of NC_083279.1, read as the reverse complement.
AGTTATAGCATAATCACAGATGATTTTCACACACCTCTCTTGATAAGATATAGACCTGACATGCCCCAATAAGAAAATAATTAGGCTTTAAAGGATCCCATGTCCCATCCTGTCATTGATGCTGTACTGTTTTTAATATTCAGTTGGAAGCCTCCCAGAGTGACTGTGGAAACCCAGCCAGATGGGCAGGGTATAAATTAATTATTATTATTATTATTATTATTATTATTATTATTATTATTATTATTATTATTATTTATTCATTCCCATGTTCAGGAGCAGGACAAACATCCTAACAAGTGCCCAGCTATTCATGGAAAACCTTAAAGAATCTTAGGCAGCTACTTCCATTGCTGAATTCCTTATATATGGTTGGATCCAGTGATTTAGCCTACTCCGAGTAGACCCACTGACATTAGACATGATTAAGTTAGGAACACTGATCTTAATGGGTCTACAATCCATACACTTTGTTTTGCCTCCTTGCTCTGGGGAACATAACCAAGTTATAATATTCCTGGTGTCCCCCAACACCACCTGACTTAAGGAAAGCATACCAGCACTCACTTTATATTCCTAGTCAAGTGTCAGGGTTGAGACAGACGAGGAGGAGTGGTGGCTAGCCCCCCCCCCCCGACAAGCCTCCACAGAGGCAAGCCCCCACAGAGGAATCTGAGGAATTCACACCTGGGGAAGACTGGTGGCAGCACTCAGAAGAAGAGCAATGTGACAGGGAAGATCAGAACTGCAGCAACAAGTCAATCCAGAACCAGGCCCCAGTCAGGCAGGGTATCAGACGTCCCCTTCCCCTCCTCCCTTCTCTGCAAAGAAACGCAGAGCTGAGAAACGTTGGCTGCAATTAGAAACAGCTGCAGCTCATAAAAAGCGGGGGAGGGAACCTGCTACTTAAGAGAGGCCAGCTGGCCACTCCTCAGCGTCTGCAACGTTGTACTGTACTGAAGTGCCTAGTTGCCCTGCTCATCTTGTCCTTGGTTCCTGTGATCCTGATCTGGCTTTCCTGACCCCGGCTTTTGGACTTCTGGCTTGAACTGACCTTGATTACTCTTGACTCCCACGTAACTGCCTGACCTCGACTGGCTCTGACCAGACTGTTGACCTTGGCTTTATCTGACCCTGTCTGCTGCTCTTCAGTGTGCCGACTTGCTGGCACCCTAACATCAAGTACATCTACACAAGACACATGGAATGAAGAATATTAATTGTAGAATCCACCCAGATCGTAAAATAGATACTTAACTTTGGCATACATTTAAACAATGATTTAATTAGAAATCATTGTCTGCAGAACACTCAGAGTTATAATATCCCCGTGTGACCAAACTAACCATTGTGCTCAAACTCTTCTGCCTATGCTTTCATTGTCTCCCTCTATCTCCTCTCTTATTTTATTCCTTCGCAGTCTTTTATTCTCACAACTACTCTCCTATCAAGTGCCAATCTCTAACCAAGACACTGCCCGCATTTCAGAATCATACCAGAATAGGAAACTGCCTTCTTCTGTCAAACCATCGGTCTATCTAGCTCAATACTGCCAACCTTGACAATCGTTGGCTCTCTAGAATTTCAGGGTCTTTCCTAGTGCCTACCTGGAGATGCAGGGGATTGATACTACTCTCAGTCATGTTCCCACTCACTCTTCCATCATGCATGTTTTACCTTAACTTAAAGAGAGAGATTGTGAACCATGAGAGTCTCTGGCCAATTCTGCTGCCAGCCTCTTTTCCTGTGTCTTTAATGCATTAGTAGACATTAGAAGGTGGTGGTGCTCACCTGCGTGTAATAAAAAGCCTCGTCTGATTATTTCTGCAGATCAAGCTGCTGTTAAAGGGCAAAGAGCAGATGAGGTTCCCTCTCCCTCCTTTTCCCCAGTTTGACAACTTTACCTGCAAAAAAGGCAGAAGTGCTTCTCCTGTGATCCTTCGGCTTATTATGCAAATGTTCCAGACGTCTTCCATTCCCCTTTCTTAAATGAGCCAATGCCACAGACCCTGGGATGAACACACCTCAAATCAAACTAATCACAGGTCTTTAATTGGTGCCTTTCTGCACCCCCAGCTGTACATAACCCCTGGGGTCCATATTTTTTATGTCCTCTAAAGGAGCATAAGAAAAGACAGGGCAATAAGGAATGTTATCCTTAAGTACACTTAAAAATAATAAGGGTGAGGAGTTTCTTTAGTTTGGCATGTTCTATCAGAGATGGGATAATAGAATTTCTAAACCCATTGATTTTATGGCATTAAGAATCTGCTTGATAAGTCAGTGTCTGCACACTGCTGATTGCTATCTCTAGCTGTATAAGCAGTACTGTCCCCATTTCATTTTCAGTAAGAAATTGAGGGAGACTTTGCTTCACAAAGAGAAAGGGCTCTGTTTATATGTGTGTACGTGCGGACATGCCAATAAGCCCCTTTGTCATTGGGATGACTTTTACATATGTACCAAATTGCTGTGTGTGTCTATGTGCACACTGGATTACACCAGAGTGAATGAAACAGATGTAACTATACTGCACACTGTGTTATGGCTAGAATTGGTTGAAATGTGGACCTAATGGCAAATGCAGCTTCTGTCAGCTGGAAGGAATTGTAGAACAAAGGATCACAGAGAGCAGCAGGCAATGGGCTACCAGTTCTCTCCCAGTGAGCAGTTGGACTTTAAGGTGCCACAAATTCTTTGTCTCTATTTTTAAATATTTGGTTTTCATGGTTTTTCTAAAATGTCAATCATCCTTTTTCTATGTGCTCAGAGAAATTTAAAGACATGGTCTTGATTTAGACCATAGTTTAAAGTTACACACCAAGTTACTCAGGCCCCTTATGCCTCTCCTCTCCTCCTCTGGCATGGGGAGAGCAGAGGCATGGTTCCACTTTACACTATGCAGAATTTATCATTACATACTAACTAGGAACTGGGGTTTGTTTTAAATATGACTTATCTGAACAAGCCAGGATCAAAAACTGTTGTTTGACCATGGTTCTTTTGGACAAACCATAGTTTAAACTAACTGGTTTATCCTCTTTTTGATGAAATGGCAAATAGTTGTTTGTTTAATAATGGAGATGCATGCTTCCAGTCTCCTTGTGGCTGCAGTGGTAGAGGGGAATAGAGAGGGACAAGTCTGGACCAAGACATTTTGCTGCCTGAAGCAAAGGATGAAATGGTGTCCTCCCTTTCCACAAATAGAAGTGGAGCGAACTGGCAATTGCATCAACACTGTGATGGTGGCAGGCTGATGTCAGCAGGCTGTCATAGGGGGTTCAGGGCAAGTCACACAGCTCAATCAGCTCTGTCCTCCAAAAGCTTGTCACTGATCCTCGTCTCCACAGCATCTGCCTCCTGAGACGGCTGCCTCACTCCATGTCATGTTAGAGGCAGCCCTGGAGAGGGAGCATAGGAGCCCTCCCATTATCTCAGGGTTGCTGTGTGTGTGTTTAAACCATTATTGTTCCCATGCTACAGATTGGGCAAAAGAAGAACAGATGAGAGACTTTTACTTGCCTTAGGGCAGGGTGGTCAGAAAGTACATTGGGATCTAAAGGTAGATCTCTGGTTGATGTGAAGTAGATCAGCAATGATTTCTGATCCAGTCCCTAGTAGCAGTTTGCTATACTGTATTGGGAAGAAATTTCAGAAGGTAGGAGTGTTGGCTTGGCCCCGTGAGCATGGGTGCCCAGGGTCATGGGTGCCCTGCAGCGTGTATGGCCCCAGTGCTGAAGTTTGTGGGTGCCCGGCCCCTTCATGGAAAGTTATGTGGGTGCTCGGGCACCCAGGGAGTTGGCACCTGTGTCAGAAGTTGGGGGAAGGTTAAACTAGTAGAAGATCGAACTTCAGTACATTTTTTTTTAAAAAAAGATTTTTTTATGCAGATTTTTTTGTTGTTTTTTAAAAGGCAAATATGGACAAATGGGGTGAATCAAACATAACAATGGAAAAATGAGAAATGGAAAGAACCCCAATCTTGAATATTATTAATTTATATACCATTTATATGCCAAAATTTGTCCTTCCATAAATCAAACCCATGGAGGCAAGAGGTGATTTTGTTGACAGGGACCCTACACCTAGTCATTATTTTAGAGTTCCAGGATTATTGTAGGTTAACAGAACAAGACTGTACATTTTTACTTTGAAACAGTGCTTAATAATGGAGGGAAATGCATGTGAACCCACATCCTCATGACTTCCAATTTTTGCTAATGGTGAACCCACATTTTTCTGATGAAATGTCAGAGATTTTTCTTACCCATCTTTCCCTCTAGAAGAACATGAAAGTTTGCAGAAGGTGGAGGAAGGTTAAACTAGTAGAAGACCGAACTTTAGTACAATTTTAAACAATATTTTAGCATATAATTTCCTGCCATGTGCTATCAGTATACACTGAAAATAGAAGAGAGTGGGTGTTTATACATGTGAATTTTAATGTGTAGAGGATTGGTGGAGTTCACGGTGAGCTGGCAAATCCTCCTATTGCCTCCCATTTCATTCACAAACATATCTCCCACTTCATATGTTCTTTAGTTACACTTTACTATCTGACAAACATGTAGTGCTCCAGATTTCAAAGACATCACGTCTGATCTGAGGCTCTCCTTTAGATATCTGCCTGTGCATCCTCAGAATAAATAATACGAAGAGTAAACATACTGGACAATGACCTTCCTTGTCTCTGCAACGCAACTGAAGATGGCAAGGAGAGAATGTCAAAGAAGCAGTGAATGCTGATGGTGGACAGGCAAAATGATATACAGAGAGCAAAATCAAGAGTCATTAGCACCCCACTTCCTTGGTCTCCTTGAATGCAAAGCCACCTACTAATCTACTCTGAGATCGGAATAGCTCTAGAAGATGGCAATGTGGGGCATTTGACAGAACCCTGAAACCAGCAAAGGGCCCACTGCCCTAAACTTGCCACTTAGTACAAAGTATCCAAGAAAATCAGATGCAGCATAAGATAAATCTGTGCTGTTCTGCCTCTTCTAGATTAGGGCCACATTCACACCCTTTTCACACCACTTTAAACAGTCACGTGTGCCTGCTTGATGAAGGAAGAGTAAGGTCTTAACTAATAGGGGGAAGGTAGGGCAAGTGACCGCCGAATTAGCTCAGTATGAAGCGAGTGAACAGATAGCAGTGGCTTAGGATCAACACTACCAGCCTCCAATTCACACACAGGTTTTGTACAGATTGTTGGGAGCAAACTTGAAACCAAGAAATGTTGCTGATTTAACTTTGAATCCTGCCCATGCGTGGACTTGCCTCTTGTCTTAAGTACAGTATCTCTGTTACTAGCAACTTACCAATGAGCTGAAAAATTTCAGTTGGTTCTTGTGAGTCCTGGGGAAAGCTAGGACATTGCCTTGAGCTAAAAGTGAAAGAATGAGAAAATTCTCTGTTTACTATCCTATCATTTGGGAATGAAAATGGCAGGGGAGCTGCCCTGTCCCTATGAACCTTTTTTTGGCAGTGTTTCAGGGTTGCTGATTTTTTTTTAAGCAGAAGACAGTTGGAGAGTTGCAAGCTGACTTAATTGTCTGCAGCTCTTAGTGCCAAGTGCCCAAGGATAGACGGCATGCAGGGAAGTCAGTTTCTAGAGGTCTGCAGAGGAGCTGGCACTCGATTGCCTTTGAAAGGAGGAGAGCCTGCCAACTTGGCTTGGACTTGACGCTGATGAATGGAAGTGGGGCGAGAGGGAGAAGTCCTGCCACAGAGGAGCCACCTGGCCAGATGGGAAAGGCCAACTCCTAGCACATCTTCAGCTCAGGGGACAAGCCATGGACAGATGTCTCCTTCCAAATTGACCTGGGAGGTAGGAGAGAGGCAGAATAATGCCAAGGCATTGCAAAGGGACTAGAATGCTGGGCAGTCACTATACTGAAAGGACTGGGTTATGGAGAGTGGTTGTTTGCACATCTTTTCTGGGCAATGAACCACAGTCATTTCCAAGTTAGGAACATTGCTGAATTCCTACTTCCTGCCCCTCCATATGCTTCTTCTCCTTAACTGCTGTTTAATGGGTGGAAAATATGATCTGATAACATTTGTATTTCTGTCCTGCATTCCAGTGGTCTTTGAGTTTGCCTTTTGAACAGGCCCTACCCCTAAATACCTGAAGGCCCAGAATACCTGAAGGAGCGTCTCCACCCACATCGCTCAGCCCAGACACTGAGGTCCTCTGAGGGTCTTCTGCTGGTTCCCTCACTGCAAGAAGCAAAGTTACAGGGAACCAGGCAGAGGGCCTTCTCGGTAGTGGTGCTCTCTCTGTGGAATGCCCTCCCTTCAGATGTCAAGAAGATAAAGAATTGCACAGCTTTTAGAAGGCATCTGAAGGCAGCCCTGTATTGGGAAGTTTTTAACACTTGATGCTTTTATTATGTTTTTATATATTATGTAAGCCACCCAGAGTGGCTAGGGGATACCCAGCCAGGTGGGTGGGGTATAAATAATAAAATTAGTATTATTATTAGTCACAGACACACACAACCCTTTGGTATGACAAAACAGAAGAAAGTGAATTAGTGGATGATCTAATTAAATACAGTGATACTTCCATGGAAAATGATCAAAATACAATGTGCGTGGATGTTAGCTGTTAATAAGGAGAGGAAAAACAGAATTAAAAAAAATCATTCCAGTAGCACCTTAGAGACCAACTAAGTTTGTCATAGGTATGAGCTTTCGTGTGCATGCACACTTCTTCAGATACACTGAAACAGAAGTCACCAGACCCTATGTATAGTCAGAGCGTGGGGAGGGGTATTACTCAGAAGGGTGGTCGGAATGGGTGATTGGCTGATAGGAGTGGTAAACCTGTTGATGACTGTTAACTACTGTTAATGACTGCAATTGGTCTTGCAGGAAAAAGCAAGGGGTGAGGTGCTAAAGCAGGTATCCCCAAACTGCGGCCCTCCAGATGTTTTGGCCTACAACTCCCATGATCCCTAGCTAACAGGACCAGTGGTCAGGGAAGATGGGAATTGTAGTCCAAAACATCTGGAGGGCCGAAGTTTGGGGATGCCTGTGCTAAAGGAAGCTTTATCATGTATAATGAGATAAGAATCCAGTGTCCTTATTCAGACCAGGTCTCTCAGTGGTTTTAAGCTTGGTAATGAGTTGCAATTCAGCAACTTCTCTTTCCAGTCTGTTTCTGAAAATTTTCTGTAATAAAACAACTCCTTTGAGATCTTGTTTGGAATGTCCTGGGAGATTGAAGTGTTCTCCTACTAGTTTTTCTGTCTTGTGATTCCTGATGTCAGATTTATGTCCATTTATCCTTTGGCGTAGGGTTTGGTCTGTTTGTCCAATATAGAGAGCTGAAGGGCACCGTTGGCATTTGATGGCATACACAATGTTAGAAGATGAGCAATTAAATAGTCCTGAGATGTTACCTACCTGTAACTAATAAGGAGAGGGAATGACAAAAGGAGTACAGTAAGTCTGAATCTTCTATATGCACTCAGAAGCAAAAATGAACAAGACAATTGATTCCTCTGCAAGCAAACACAGTTCCTTAAAAAAAAAAATGGTGCACAGCCTGGGAATGTGATTTTAAAGTTACTTGCAGAACCACAATAATAATGATGGTGATAATAATATCATTGTTGACTGTGTTTCATTGCTCACCGTAGCTAAGAGCAGAATTCCCTTGCCCTCCAAACAAATCCAGTGAAAGGCAAGGGTGGTTGTGCAGGCAGCAAAACTTCACGGGTGCATCCATCAAATTCTGCAATGGGACCAGCGAAGCACACAGGCTGCAAGGCATCCGTAATGAGAACTGGAAAATGGAAAAAGCCTCAGCAGTAGGGGCTCAATAATTAATCAAAGCTGAAATTCTCTCTAACGAAGGCAGCAGCCCCAGCAAACAGAAACAGAGAATTTAAGGAAGTAGTGCTCTGAGAAAAGGAATAACTGAAAATGCAGGCCAGCAACACAGGAGGACACTGGAGGCACATCCTGGACTCCAAGAACCCAGCAGTTTTCATAACATCCTTTGTCTCCAGTCATTTAAGGAGGAGGAATTAAAGGACTATATAAAGTTTAGCAGGATTTCCTGAAGCTGACTCGCTCCACCCCTCTATTAATTGAATTACCCTTTGACACACTCTTGGGGGAAGTGTCAGACTCCTCATATTAGCACGGGGATGGGACACCTGTGGCCCTTCAGATGTTGTTGAACTGCAATTATCATCATTTCTGACCATTTACCATGCTAATGGTCACCAGAGGCCAAAAATATCCAAAGAACTACAGGCTCCCCACAGTGGCGGAACTTCATGCTCTGGCACTGGGGGGGGGGGGCGGAGAGCAGGTGGGGGCATGGCTGGTGCGTGTCCCGGGGGCGTGATGTGCCGCCTGCAGGGGCAGTGTGCCCAGCACGGGCGGGGAGACAGCCACGATGGAACCCCACCGGGATCGCACTACTGGGGGCGGTGCACTCCCCACACACACTCCTCTTCCTCTGCCAGTGGCTCCCCATGCCTGCTGTAATATACATGCCTCCTCAAAAGTCATAATTGTCAATAACATGAAGCTGAATTTGAAAATGGTGGTCCCCGTGTTCTGTGTAATATGTATATTTACATTCCACCAGAACTACTACAAGTTTTAGTTGTGAAGCATTATTTCAGAACCCTTATTCATACCGATATATGAATATCAATAATTCATATTGATATTCATAGAACATAAAGCAATGCAACTATGACTTTTGTTGTTGTTTAGTCCTTTAGCCATGTCCGACTCTTCGTGACCCCATGGACCAGAGCACGCCAGGCACTCCTGTCTTCCACTGCCTCCCACAGTTTGGTCAGACTCATGTTCGTAGCTTTGAGAACACTGTCTAACCATCTCATCCTCTATCATCCCCTTCTCCTAGTGCCCCCAATCTTTCCCAACATCAGGGTCTTTTCCAGGGAGTCTTCTCTTCTCATGAGGTGGCCAAAGTATTGGAGCCTCAGCTTCAGGATCTGTCCTTCCAGTGAGCACTCAGGGCTGATTTATGATTTAAGTATGATTTAGGGTATTCAAAAAAAACACTTTGTCATTGTTTTTGTTATTACTGTTACCAGTGCAGTTTTCTAGAAAAAGAGGTGCTGGAACTCACCATGAACCTTGTTCTATTATAATGGCAATGGAGCCCACCTGAGAGAAGGCGGAACTGAATTCGGCTGAGTTCTGTCTGAAAAAAGCCCTGACTGCTACTAATAATATTATTAATATTTCTACCTGTGCTGATTATGCCACTTGAGGACACTTTATAACATAGACAGAAAGGCAGTCTGGCGGGAACTAAATTATCCTGTAGGTGGATTTCAAAAAGAAAATCATTTCCACCCGCTAAGCAACTGAAAGATTCATTGAGATAGCAGGAAAATAATCAAGATCGCCTAATTACCAAGCCATGGCACTTGGTATCTCTCTCCATCCTCATCTAGCTAATCTGTTCTTAGGCTACTCTATTAAAGTGAAGGAAGACCCTAATGGTTTTGATCAGCTCCACCATCTGAACTCCAAGGGAAATGTTGAAGAGAAGTGTGTGTGGGGGGGAAACCCTCTGTAAGGAAATACCCTTTATGCATGTTGTTTCCGGGGTGTAGCCCTGCTGCCTTCCAAGATGCTGGAAAACAAAAAGGCAGCATGGTGTGCAATGCTGTCAGCAGCTTTTCCCACTGGGCAGACTCCATTATCTAGCATGCCGCATGGAAGGTCTGAACTGCAAACTGTGTGGAGGAATTAGGAAAATACCGTGCCTCTTATCTCTTCAGGAATGCCTGGTCACTCTCCCACAAGGGAGTCCAAGGGCTGTCAATAGCTGAAGGGCAGTTTTATAATTAGTGAGTGCCCCTGGCTGCACAGGGAAATAACATTCACCCACAATGTTACTGGATGAACCTGAGTTCATTTGGAAGCTGTTCTGATGGTGGAAAACTTTCTCATGTAATAAAGATGCAATTGTATTGTTTAAAGTTCATTAGCTATCATTAGGAAATATGCTCGTACCTAAAACATGGTTTTTATTTTTTAATTTTGTATATATAATTTTCAAGATTTATTGTAAAATGCATAATGTCAGACTTTTATTTTAGTGTAGTGCTGGAGCTCCCTTATTTAAATATCTTGGTGGCGGTGGTGGTTTTAAGTGTAAGTCTTTGCTAGATTGTGTTTTTTCCCCCCTTCCAGACAGATGAAAAGCTTTCATTTTCATAGCATGTAGAAAGAAATGATGTTAGTAATTGTGAATAGGGAACCTTAAATTGCATTGGAAATGAGGACCCAGGAAGGATGTTTCTTCCAAGCAATGAAACTTTGATGGTCCACTGAACGCATGATTCAGAATAGCCCCTAGACATAAAGAAGGCAGGTCCTAAACCAACCAGTTCAAATTCCATGAAAAATCATTGTGGCTAAACATTAGGGGGAATTGCCTGACAATACAAGCTTCTTTGACAATGCAAGCAGACAGTGTGTTCTGCTTCCTTAGATGCTTCTCAACAGAGGCTGGATGGTCATCTGCCAGAGATACTGTTGGAGTAGATTTTCTGAATCAGCAGGGGTTGGAGAAGATGACCTTTGAGGTCCCTCCCAGCTCTATGATTCTATACGTAGGTCCTTGAGGAGCGGTTCGCAGTCCGTTTGGGGCCTCACCTCATGCTTTCCCTGCCTCAGCTATAATTTTCTAACGCTGCTTCTTTTATGACTCAAATGCCTGTTACTTTTAAAGGGGATGGGCATGTTCTTTGAAGTCGTATTCATCTCTTAAGATGCATATAAGTGCATTTAATGCAAGCATATAATGGTTGTTCTGAAGTGCAGAACTATTCCCTACAAAATAGATGATGACACTAAGTACACCCACAAACAGAAAGTGGAGTCCCGTAACAATGTTGCTGACACAGTTGCACTCTGTGAAATGTAATAGCGTAGCGAGAGAATGCCCAGGCTTTTTCACAGCTTTAGTCAAGGCCGCTCTATTAAATCTGTCCTCCTGTGAGTCTTTAAACCTTATAAGGATCAGACAAAACTCAGCCTGAATCATATCAGGCGGGCTTGTGATGGAACACAGATTCCGCCGCTTGGGCCAGATGTGTGATTTCTTAGGAGAGTATATACTAGGTTTCACACTAGTCATTCTGATCGGATACAGTATTTTATTCAGATTTCCTCACTGAAATGCTGATAATGTAATGGAAGTATTTTAATCTATCTTTCCACCATCCAACTCAAAGTCACCTTGCCTCTGGCTGGCCAGTCTCACAGCCAGTCTTGAATTAGTAATGGGTGCATATGCTTACCTATATGTGTGACAACAGAATTGTTAAAATGAAGGTGGTTCTTTGGTTACAGTAGAATGCCACTGTTCGGGTTGTTTTTTTTTACTAATTTTACTAATCCAGCAAAACACAATAAAACAAAAAAGCTAGTTTTAAAATGGCATTACTGTGGCATCCTATGTCTTTAAAAGTGAAAGCCTTTTTTGTGCATTTGCTTAGGACTGCCAGAATGTAGTATGGGTTGTTCCAAATCCTCAGCCAATCATTGCTGACGTCAGGATTTTGGGAGCATCTCTCTAAGCTACAGCCCTTCCCCATGTTTGGGACACGGTACAAAAACAGTGTTTGCCAAGTTACGTTTTAAGCATTTTACCAGCAACCATTTCAACAAATTAAAACTGAAGTTCCAAGTATATTTATGCATTAAAAACCCATTCACATTTGGTGATCAGGGAAATGGTGCTTACATCTGCCAGTATTTCTTTAGCAGGGTGTTTTTCTATACAGTCATACCTCGGTTTAAGTACACCTCGGTTTGAGTATTTTCAGTTTAAGTACTCCACGGACCTGTCTGGAACGGATTGATCCACTTTTCATTACTTTCAATGGGAAAGTTCGCTTCAGGTTAAGTACGGACTTCCAGAACAAATTACACTCATACCTGGGGTAAAGTATGCTTCAGGTTGACTACTCTGCAGACCTGTCTGGAACGGATTAATCCACTTTCCATTACTTTCAATGGGAAAGTTTGCTTCAGGTTAAGTACGCTTCAGGTTAAGTACAGACTTCCGGAACCAATTGTGCTTGTAAACCACTGTAAATGGAACAGAGATGTTTATATCCACAAGCAAACTAGAGCCATCCCCAACCGCACTCGGCTGAATGTTCTTTGATGTTGTGCTCCTTTAGGACACAAATACGCTCGCACTGTTCCTCAGTATCCTAGGACAGTACTAAAGATCTGTGTTTATGTGCAAAAACGCAGCTGTCCCTTTCCTATTGCTGCCATAGAGAGAAAGAAGTACTCTAGGAAGGCCTGTTCATAAGATGAGCATCCTGGCCCTGGAAGGTTGGCTTGCTGGTTGTTGCTTGGGGTGGGGGGATTTCTCTGGAGAAGAAAAAAGCTTTCACGGTTAGGTAACAAGCAGATATTTCCCCCTTTAGTTTCAGCTTCGCACTTGTTGAGGAACAAAGGAGAGCTGATCTAGAGGGAAAGAACACAAGTCATCTATTAAATCACTTTGGTTATGGATCTCTTTGGTATTATAAATGGAGACCTGGTGTAAATACACCCTTGAAAGCGGAGATAACCTACAGTAGTTATAAACGGGGAGTACGTTGCCGGTTTATTCGGATCAAATGGCTAGAGTGAAAGCATTAAATGAATTCATGATAAAATAGGGCATGGGCCTACTAAATAAACAAACAAATAAATGAGCAGACAGACAAACAAACAACAGCCCAGAATGCTAGGAAGAAGCCCTAGCATGAACCCCATGGGAAATATAACATTGCCGTAGGAAAGCTGGGAAAGGAATGAAGCTAATAAATGAGAAATATATACTGGAGCAGCTCTACAGCCCAACAGTGAATTGCACAGTTTTATACCCAAATAAAGTCGACCACTTTTATTTATTTATTTATTTACTTGATGATGCTACTTAAAGAGCTCCAAATAAATATTGAGCATTTAGGGAGAAAGCAGCAAGAGTTTTCTGCTCTTTAATAAATGCATACGCAGAAGAGTTGTGGGCGCTAGGTGTTCAAGACTCAAAGACGAGACCCAGAAGTTGTAGATTCTGTACCATGGAGATTGAATACTGATATTAATATTACAGTGGCAGTGAAATTGAGGCAAGGGACTATTCTTTTAATGGTCAGAAATACACTGCAGATGAACAGGGTATGGGCAGTGCATTCTGGAAAAGAGTCTATACAGCCATTCCTATTCAGTTTTTGGAGATGTGAAGGAAGAAAATAGAATTTGTTTAAAGGTGTGTTAATGCATTGAATTCATCTTTTGTCTTTTTCACAATGCCAAAGAAAGAATGTGTGTATATTTTTTAGCCAGAATGTTTAGCCTTCTGTTATGCTTTCTAAATAGCAATGTCCTTGTGCATATTGTTTGTTTTTTGCAAGTATTTGTTGCCATTATAAAAGGGAGGGAGAAGTACAACTTATTTTATGGTAAACACTGTACATTAACTTATATTGGACATTTCTGAATGGATAGTCAAAATAATTCTAGGTTCTCTAATTTACTGAATGGTTGCATGGGAATTACCGGTAAGAGGAAGGTAAATGATCAGTCCCTTAGACACACTGAGACCCTCCAGACATCCTTTTTGTTTCACAATCATGACTACTTTTTCTCATGGTGATATCAAGGCAGTTGTACACTCTTACCTCTTTCAATACATTTTGCACCTGCAAAATATATGCAGCAGTCATATTGCTTTGTCCCCAATTGGTGCATATCATGTAGCATCCTGCTGAAATCCTGCGATGTTTCATATTACAAATCTTTGGGAGAGGGGATATATGTCCTGATTTTGTTTCACTATAGCGCAAGTGTACCCCTCCAGTTGGCAATAACGCAGTAAATGGTGTGTGGATGGTCTGATATAAATCTATCACTAATGCACTATTATTGCATGTATGACTTCTTTCAGAATACATCTAAAAAACTCCACACAAAATGCCTTAAAGTCAAAGGAGGGATAGTTACCTGCAGGCGAGTGTTCCACTGCATGAGGCAGGTGACACTAAATTCCTAACCTCTTTGAGGTCAATTGGGCCTCTGTAATATTGGGGGCAATTAACAGCATTCCTGGGATATAAGGCCTCAGGCAGTCCTTAAGGCAAGCATCCCCAAACTCTGCCCTTCAGATGTTTGGGACTACATTTCCCATCATCCCTGACCACTAGTTCTGTTGGCTAGGGATGATGGGAGTTGTAGTCCCAAAAAATCTGGAGAGCCGAGTTTGGGGATGCCTGCCTTAAGGTATCCTGGACCCAAGTTGTTCAAGGCTTTGGATATCGACACAAGAACCTTAAACCAGGCCTGGTAGGAAATGGGCAGCCAGTGCAGATGTTTTAGCAAAGGTGTTGGGTGTTGTCAGCCCTCTGTCCCCATCATTTAGCCGCTGCATTCCACACTACTTGGAACTTCTGGACCAGTCCCAAGAGCAGCCCCACATAGAGTGCATTGCATTAATCCAATATTGAGGTTACCAATGCATGGACAACTGTGGCCAAATTACCATGATACTGATATGGCTGTAGTTGGCATACCAGATGAAGCCTGCGAAAGGAAGAAGAGGAAGAAGAGGAAGAAGAAGAGGAAGAGGAAGAGGAAGAGGAGGAGGAGGGGGGAGAAGAAGAAGAAGAAGAAGAGGAAGAGGAAGAGGAAGAGGAAGAAGAAGAAGAAGAAGAAGAAGAAGAAGAAGAAGAAGAAGAAGAAGAAGAAGAAGAAGTCTTAGCCACAGAACTCATTTGACACAGATGTATACAGGAATACTCCCAAAATACATACCTGCTCCTTTAGAGGGAATGCAACCCCGTCCAGAACATGCAAATGCCTACCTTACAGACATGGGAACCACTTACCCCACAGAACCTCAATTTTTCAAGGATTCAGTTCAGTTTATTGGCCTCCATAAACACACAGGTCCAAGGCACTCAACCAGCCTCTCCTGAATGAGATGCTGTGGTGTAACAGAGTTGCATGTCATCAGCTGCTGTGCTCCAAAACACCTGATGACTGTTCCCAAGAACTTCATATCAAAGTTAAATAACATTGGGGACAAAATAGTGCCCTGCAAAACCCCATAACACAAGTGTTATCTGATGTCATTCTCTGGATTCAATCACAAATGTAGGGATGGAACCAACGGAATACAGTGCTTCTGATATTCAGGTTACACAGTCAGTCTTGATTCAGTCCCAAAACATGGCCTAAACTCATATTGAAGTAGATCCAGATAATCAGCGTCATCCAGGAACACCTGAAGTTGCTTCTTCACCATATACATATACATATACATATACATACATATACATATACACATATAATTTTAGATATATATATCTCTGTGTGTATAAGAGATAGGCTTCTCTTTTGTGAATTCTAAAAAGATAAGCATATAGATTATATGTATGCAGAGTTTGCACGATCATTCCTGAGTACCAAAAAGTATCACTTGAAGCCTCAAAATGAAACAAACAAACAAAAAACCCACCATGTCATTTTGATGCAAGCAGGCATATGCAAAATACATTGAAGGCAATGTTAAAACAGATGAGAATCATATTTAGAAATGGCAGTGAAAATAGCCACAAATGAAACAAAATAGACTACAATGCAAAATGATTTGTTTCTGTCGGAAATAAATTGCAATTCAGATTCTGCCCTGTTCCCACTTAACTCCCATGAACATTTTTCAGTTAGCCTGTGAGGCAGCGGACATGAATCTCTATCTCTTCTTGTTTAGCATTGGTTTTCATCTCTGCTATCAAGCTTTAAAGTTACTGGGTGAATGGGGAACTCAAAGCCATGTACACATTTACGATATAGTGGTGAGGGGGGTTTCAGAACCTAAAGGGAATGAAAGTGCTCATGAAATGATTCCTGCTGGATGGTAGAGCAGGCAATAAATCCAATAGTCCAATACTGTAGTCCTTGTGCATTGTGACATTCACCTAAAGCTCCCATAAGGATGAAAGGAAACCCATGCAGAGAGGTCAGCATGAACACGAAGGTTTCTGGTGCTAGACTTCTGAAGCTGCCCTCTCCTCTCTAGAGTCATTTTGGATCAGGCCCAAACCTTTTGGGGGGAAGGTGGCCTAGATCAAGTACAAAAATATTATTATTATTACTACTACTACTACTACTACTATACTGCTCTTCAACTGTAGATCTTAAGGGCAATTCACAACATAAAAATACAAGACAAAAACACAAAATACATAATAAAAAATGAGAACAACCCCACCACACACATGATCCACATGAACCTCCCTCCCTTCACATCCCATCGCCACAAACACAAAAGGTAAAAGGTAAAGGGACCCCTGACCATTAGCTCCAGTCATGACCGACTCTCGGGTTGCAGCGCTCATCTCTCTTTATTGGCCGAGGGAGCGGGTGTACAGCTTCCAGGTCATGTGGCCATATAAAAGGGTAAAGGATGTTAATTAGCCAAAGGCTTGGTTGAAGACAAATGTTTTCACCTGGCCCCTAAAGGTGTATTATGGAGGCACGAAAGATATCAATTTGCATAGCATCTTATATGCTAATTTATATTTTAAAATGCAGCTTTAGAAATAATTTCTACAATTTAAATAGTAATAGGGAATAAAACAGAAATATAATGCATCCCACCATAGTGGAGAAGACCGCAACCAAGTGGCTTGTGTGCCTCGTCACTTTTCTGTCCATGTGCTGCTCACTGTTGATGGGCGACTTCAAAGCGCCTGCACAAACAGTGTGACAAATTCTAACAACTCATTTTGTCTCAAGATGAGCAAAGTTTATTTCTCAGGGCAGGGGTCCATCGAGGCGATCACCAGGTTTTTCCTAAAGCAAAGCTGGAGATCTGGCAGTGCAACACTTCCCCCCTTAGGATGAAACATAGAATTGTAGAGTTGGAAGGGACCCCGAGGGTCTAGTCCAACCCCCTGCGATGTATGTTAGTTTTTGTCATGTAGCTCGGTCCTCTGTAGCTGAACTTCTCTTCACAAATAACTGGCATGGATAGTGAAGAAGAAGAAGAGGAGGAGGAGGAGGAGGAGTTTGGACTTGATATCCCGCCTTTCACTCCCGTTAAGTAGTCTCAAAGTGGCTAATAATCTCCTTTCCCTTCCTCCCCCACAACAAACACTCTGTGAGGTGAGTGAGGCTGAGAGACTTCAGAGAAGTGTGACTAGCCCAAGGTCACCCAGCAGCTGCATGTGGAGGAGCAGGGAAGCGAACTCGGTTCACCAGATTATGAGTCCACTGCTCTTAACCACTACACCACGCTGGCTCATGGGGAATAACCTGGATCTGGACCATGGTGTAGAGGGAACTTTAACATTCTCCCCACTAATGGTCACATGAAAAACACCCCCTACGGTATACAAACATCTGCTTTCACAATGACCCTTTACTGCAAGTATGTTGGCATCTCACCATTTTCACCCAGTTTCACCCATTTTTCACATGAGAGTGAACCCCTATTTTTTATTTTTTTATTGAAAATTAGCTTTATTATTGCAAGGATAACAGTACAGTTCACAATGCAATTACTAGTATGGGGCTTAATAAAGGAAACGATTCGCATTTTTACAGTGAGTACGTATAAACGCTCAGTGCAATTTTGACAGGATTCTCTCTCTCTTAAAAAAAAATGAGGCAGTAAATATACACAAAATGAAGAAATATCTGATGTTCTCTTTAAAAAGCCATTTAGGTAGAAACTGCATCAGAGATACAAATTAGTTCTGCTCCTACACTGCTCAAACAAGTCACTAAAATACCCAGCTAATACAGATCCATGTGGGTATTGCTCTGACAAACAGCTTGTGAAGTCCCAAAGTAATAAATTGCTACACAGAGATATATCTGTCCCTAGAGGAAAAAAACAAAATATTTTGTCTATAATGTATGGCACATAGTGTAGCAGATAAAATTATTAAAACCTACACTTTGAAGAGAAGGTCACTTAATAAACAATCTGTCAATAACAGCGGGCAGGACTGTAATGGAAATGAAATCAGTCACAAGCAGAAGAAAGAAATTAAAAGACGCTGCAGATCTATTGCAAAACAGGCAGGGCAAAATATGTAAACATCTGTAAAGACCCCACATTATCTTTTCTTGCAATTTCTCTTAAAATTGCCCACATGCTGATCAATATAGAAAGGTGACAACTGATATATTGAGTCCATACCTGTTACGGTTTCTGAGTAGATATTTCTATGCAAGTACATCAATTTGTTTGTTTGTTTGTTGCATTTATATCCTGCCTTTTTCTCTGTAGAGCTCAGGGTGTCTTCTCCCCCCCCCATCTCATTTAATCCTCACAACAACCCTGTGAGGCAGGTTAGGCTAAAAGTGAGTGACTGGCGCAAGGTCACCCAATGAGCTTAATTGAGGAGTGGGGATTCGAACCCTGGTCTCCCTGGTCCTAGTTCAGCACTCTATTTTCAACATTAGCCATTTTTCTTAGTGTTTGTGTGTTAGTATCTTAAATAACATTTTCAACACTTGTTATTTAAGATACTAACACACAAACACTAAGAAAAATGGCTAAACTTTTCAATATGCTTGCTGTTTCTCTGCTTGTGTGTTTTGTCAAAGAGAAAAATCTCCAAATTCACCATGGATTGGTTCTTCACTTGTGTCACTTCATCGGTGGTAGCCAATGGGAGGGCAGCTCAACCCACCAAGAGCCCAGCATTAGGTGGGCTTGAAATTGCTGCTCTGTGATTCAGTCAACCCTCCCTTGTTCCTTGAGCCAGTGTGGTGTAGTGGTTAAGAGCGGTAGACTTGGGAACTGGGTTCTCATCTCCGCTCCTCCACATGCAGCTGCTGGGTGACCTTGGGCTAGTCACACTTCTCTGAAGTCTCTCAGCCCCACCCACCTCACAGGGTGTCTGTTGTGGGGGAGGAAGGGATAGGAGATTGTGAGCTGCTTTGAGACTCCTTCGGGTAGTGATAAAGCGGGATATCAAATCCAAACTACTCCTCCTCCTCCTCCTCCTCCTCCTCCTCCTCCTCCTCCTCCTCCTCCTTCTTCCCGCTTCTTCTTCTTCCCGCTGCTTAAACCAGAGATAAACAAGTTCCTTCCAGATGTTGTTGAACCCTAACTCCAATCAGGGCCGGCCCTAAGGCAAGGCTGGGTAGCGCAATGCGCCAGGCTGCTGGGCCGCCAGGGGGCGGCATGCTGCTGTGCCCGTCAGACAGCCCAGCCGCCCTCCCTCCCTCCCGTCATGGGTTCGAGTCCCGGCCTCAGCCTGGCGGGTCGGGTCGGGGGCATGAGGAAGACAAGAGGCCAGGCGTTGCACAGCACCGCCCCCCCAGCAGAGACCTCCACGCAGGAGGAGGCGGCACCGGCGCCCTGGAGGACAACCAGGCAGCCCGGCCCACCTGTTGCAGCGCCCCTGAGCCCGGCCCACCCTCAGCGCCCGGCCCGCCCATGCCATATCCCTCCTCTGCGTCCGCGGTGAGTTGGGGGGTGCCATATCTCTCCTCTGCGTCCGCGGTGAGTTGGCCACCCCTGGCTTAAACAAAAGTTTTGCTGCTACCTATAGATTTTTTTTTTAGTACTTTTATCTCTTGGACCAGCAATTAAAGAGTGAAATTGTCTCCACCGTGCCATATTTGAAATGCCAGACTGAGAATAAATAATAGAAAACCTTTCAAAAACTTCCAGCTTTGTTTTGAAACTAATTAGACTTTTATACCTCTAATAGATGAAAGATTTCTTCTGATCTCCATTCTGAATTTCAGTAAGCAGTTTAAAGCAATATCTAAAGCGTTTGATGCAGAGCTGTATAAGCCCTTGGCTGTTCTGGTGTAGCTACTGCATTAGTGGGCTTCATCCCTCGAGGCTGGGGGGACCCCATGAGTTCTCTGCGTAGGTCTTCAATGTACGTATATTTTAGGTTGGAAACAAACTAAAATGAATTAGGCACGGTTTTGTTTTCGCTAGTGTACTATAAATCATCATAATGCCTTGCAGTTCATTAATATGCCTCTCCAAATCATGTATCCGCTGGTATCAGCACAAAGAAGCCACTCATCTTTATGTCATGATACTAATGAACCAACTGTATGAGATGTCAGGCTTAAAAAGAAACAAAGTTTGTTTTAAGTAGGCATCCAGTCCATTGGGATATATGCCCAAAGGCATATAATAGAGTTCTGCTTCTGAAGACAAGCAAGCCTAGCTCTCTAAATCCTGGGTGATTAATAAAAAAACTGATCAACATCTTGAGCCATAGTCTCTCATTTCAAATTTTGCTTTAGACAAAATCTGGTGTTAACCTAGATGGACCACTGCTTCCCTGACTAAGAAGTTTTGATAATCCAGGGGCCAAAGTAGATTTGATATTTGTCAGGTGCTTTTGCCCTGTGTAACAAAGAGAAGCAGTGCAGTATAGTGGTCAGTGTTGGACTAGGACTTGAAGGACAAGGGTTCGAATCCATACTCAGCCATAAATCTCACATGCAGAAATGGTCTCTCACAAATCTCCACCCTACTTGTGAGAAGAGAAACTGAGCAGGACATTTCAACTATTTATTTTTTTCCTGGAGCTGAGGGTGGGGGAATCTCTCAATGTTTAGCCTGGAGAAGAGAAGGTTAAGGGGTGATATGATAGCCATGTTCAAATATATAAAAGGATGTCATATGGAAGAGGGTGAAAGGTTGTTTTCTGCTGCTCCAGAGAAGCAGACACAGAGCAATGGATTCAAGCTACAAGAAAGAAGATTCCACCTAAACATTAGGAAGAACTTCCTGACAGTAAGAGCTGTTCAACAGTGGAATTTGCTGCCAAGGACTGTGGTGGAGTCTCCTTCTTTGGAGGTCTTTAAGCGGAGGCTTGACAGCCATCTGTCAGGAATGCTTTGATGGTGTTTCCTGCTTGGCAGGGGGTTGGACTGGATGGCCCTTGTGGTCTCTTCCAACTCTATGATTCTATGATCTCTTGGGGATTTTGCCGAATTTTTGTTTGTCTGAATGGCTGAAAGCCCCTGGCATTTAGTTGTAGCATCTTCCAGTTCATGGATGAGAAATCTGTGGCCCTCCAAATCTTGCTAGACTACAACTTCTATCATTCCTGTCCATTGACCAAGCTGGCTGGTGCTGATGGGAGCTGTAGTTCAAAGCACCGGGAAGGCACCAGGCTGACGAAGAATAGCGTAGATCCTTATGTAATACAATAATGACATTTCCTGGAATTGCATATTTCCCCCTGTGGCCTTACTTCAAATCACATCTTGGGGAGTGCTTATCAGGATCAGTAAGGTGGGGGCCTAAGTATAAAACACATTGAAAATTGCTCCCCTGTTTGTATTGTGCCCCTGTTTGTATTGTGTATTGCTCCCCTGTTTGTATTGTGCTCCCCTGTTTGTATTGAGCAGAAAGCCAAGCTACTTGCATAACATAATACATAGGCTGGCTTTTGTTTGAGTTAAATATCATGAACATCTCATAATTTCTTTTTTGAAAAAAAGAGAGAGAGGCGATGGGTTAAGAAGGTGGGTAGAAAATGTTCAAGTTGAGTCTGAATATCCAGGACTTCATATATGATTAGTCCCTGTGGTTATTATAACTGTTCTGTAATCTCCTGTCTCTGTAACTTCAATAATGGATTTAACGATAGAATTAGCATTAGCCAAATCAAGATGATCTTACAGCAGAGGGGCGGTTGCCGAGGGATTATTTCTGAGGGGTGGGGAGGAAGGGCTGGTGTGCGTGGGGGGGGGGGTGGAACGAGAAGAATTGCAGTTTCCGTAACTACAGTGACCAGGATTAGGGTATAGTCAGAAATGTTTTGCCATGTGGGAAATTAAAAAACCTGCAAATACAAAATTGCTTATTTAAAAACAAAAGCTGGCAACAAAAACCCATGTTTGTTCAATTAAAGGGTCAGCCTTGGGAAGCTCAAATAGATTTTGTTTCCTTTGCTACGAACCAAGGGAATGGCCGGGGGGGGGGGGGTAGATACATCTATGTTGTAGGTAATTCTAATTAACCAACGGCTGTATAGGCACTTGTTCCACTTAAGCACAATGCAACGCAATAGAAAATAGCCCTTCTTGTCTCAAGAATACACTCTGGGATGCAAACCTGGCGAGGAAGTAGCTCGTAGCATCCACAGAGCATGTTCTTTCCCCTTTGTCATTAGCATACTGTAAATAGCACCCACGGGGGGGGGGGGGGGCTTTGTAGAAGGCTTCTGTTTTCCTTTTCTAAAGCTCATTTTAGATTTGTTTGAGGTTTGTTGCGGTAAGCAGATGGAAGTCATGAAGCCACACTCGCCTTCATGATATATTTTTTTTCTTCCAGCGGAAAACATTAGTACACTAATTATTTACTTCATTAATATAACTTTTGCCTACCACTGTGCTGTTTTTTTGCACATGCTTTTGAATCTAAAATATTCATATAGAGTGAATGGGTGGTGAGAAGAGGAGAAGGAATGACGTTAAAAGTGATGTTGAACTCAACACACAGTTGTTATGTATTATTTCTGCCTCAGGATTGCATTCTGTAGCTCAGGGGCAGCACATGAGCTTTGTGTGCAGATGGTCTGAAGTTCAGTCTCTGGCATCTCCAGTTCAATGGCCAAGTGATGGGGTAGGTCCCCAGAGGGCCACTGCTAGACAGAGTAGACTGGCAAGGCTAACCTGTGGCCCTCCAGAAGTTGTCAGACTACAAAACCCATCATCCCTCGTCTTACGTCTGACAGATTCCCCCATCCCTAGCAGCAAATAAGTCTCATTGAACAATCAAGGCAATGCACCGCACATCCCATTGTGTTACTTTTCTACGGGAGTTTAGTAGTGAATAACTTTTTTTGGATTGTGTGTCCCGGATTGTGCTGAAACACGCCAGAATATAAGACGATCATGGGCTATAATATCTATTAAACAGCAGAATACTCTGGGAACTGCAGGTGTATTGAGCCATGTGGAAAGCAGAATGTGCTTGAAACAGCAGAGGATCTGAACTCAAGAGCATAATGTGAAATATAATTAGAGGTGAGAACCCAAAGGGGAACACTGAAGCTTTAAGCTTTCTCTCATTCCCAGGAGTGCAGTGATCTAAAGATCTGCTGAGGGACCAATCAGGTTCACATTCCCTACCTGGACCTCTCACCTGTGTGCCCTTGCCTTTTTAAAATAAATATTCCAAAATCAGACTATCTTTTCCTGCCAGAGAACAAGACAGCATTTGAAGCCCATTTGGGTTTCTGAGAAAAATCCTTTAGACCTAGTTTTTCCCCCCTCTTATAATTCTTTTAATATATAACTTGAGTCTCTAAAAACTCTGCTGCACTGAAGGTAACTATTAGCTGCTAGAGCAAAACTGTTATACCGGTAGTTGTTGCCAATGTAGTAGGTGTTGGCAATCCATTCTGAGGCCCACACCAGCAATATATCACAAGCTGGAGCAAATGGAGCTGACTCGACGTGATTAACATCATTTTCAGCAGGATGATAGATGGAAAGCTACTGTTGGTAGACACACTGCAGAGCAGAGTGTGAGCTGGGAATCAGAAAAGCCCTGCATAACACTTGGCCTATGTCATGAATTCACTAGGTGGCCTGGGACCTAGTGAACCTGTTGGCCTTCAGTTGTTGTTGGACTCCAAGTCCCATCAACCCCAGCCAGTATGGCAAATGCCCAGCGAGGACAGTAGCTGTAGTCTGAGAGCTTCAGGTCCCCCCATCCCTGCCTTAAGTGATAATATACTTGAAGGCTCTTCAGCTGCAAACTTATGGATACAATCCTGGGCTTACATCCAGTTCTGTCACACAGAATGATAAAGCAACCTATTTCAGATGGCACCACAAAGGTGAGGGAAGTAGATGAAGGCAGCAACTGGTGTTGGGAGGCACCATTTGGGCTCTGTGTCTTGAGCCGCATGGAGCCCATTGCATATAGTAGGAGTTACTTCTGAGTAAACATGCATAGGGTTTTGTTGTAAAACAGGCCTGGGGAACCTATGACTCTCCAAATATCACTGGGCTGCAATTCCCATCATCCCTGTTGCATTAGCCATACTCACCAGGGACGATGGACCTTTGAGTCTAATAACATCTAGAGGTTTCCCAACCTAGCCGTCAAACCTTGCATAAATGCAATTTCTTTGGCACTAATCTTATTAAGAGCTTGCTGTCTTCCACGTGGAAAGAGGAAACGTCAGCCTTTGACAACCACTGAGATTGTACATATGAGGACTGCACATGGGGCTCCTAATCTGATTCAGGGCCTGAACTGGATTGGACCCTACCCAGGGCAATCCAAGGCCAGCCTGACCTGGATCACTTAATCAATTTGGGAGGAGGGGGCAAAGGAAGAAGGAGAGTATGTTCCACTGCACACAACTTTTTGTCCTTGTCTGAAGTGATCTTGATAAGAAATCTACCTAGCATGATGGGGCAAAGCAGCACCCTTGAAAGCTCAACATAAACAGTGCCCGCCCGCCCCCCCAAAAAGTCTGAGTGAACTGAAGAGTTTTATGCCTCCAGGGCAAGATCACCCATCCCAGGCTCCACTTCTTTCTCAAGACATAGCAGTCATTAGAGGGGCAGGCCTGTTACTTGAAGTGTAGCACTCTCTTTTCTGGCAATTCTCTTTCAAGCTTGTCGCCTGCCATCATGGCTCAACATAGAGAAATGGGTCATTGGCTTGAAGTCCATGCTGATGTGTTCCTGATTCAAAAGCCCCAGAGCCAATGAGCTCTGCTCAGCCCATCATGATACCATAGTTTGGATTGGTTTCCAATACTTCTGTCTATGGTACTGCTGATCCAACAAAGATTTCTGGCCACACTGCATCTCTGTTAGGTCCAAGGCCAGGCTCCTGCTCATGGTGGGAGTCCTGGCATTTCTTCTGCCCCCCCCCCGGCATGGGGTTTGTGTGTCAGACGCATGCTTGAGAGTTATTTCATGCAAGGAAATGATTAAGCTACATATACAATCACATGCACACACTGTTTCTCTTCCAAATGTGGCTTCTCGGGTTTCAAAAGGGAAGCAGAGGTGATTTTACAGGTAGCTCCATCTGCCATCCACTTTGGCCCTCATTCATATGTTATGAAAAATCATAATAGGTGAAGAAGCCATTTCTGTTATGTGTATCTGTCGGTGTGGAGAGCTAGGAACGCTGAGAGATGAAAAGGGCTGGAATTGAACTTCTGATTACTTATCCTTTAGCAGGTTTCTTTTTCTGCCTCATATTTTTTACCCAGGTAATGATTACCTGAATACATTACTGTGAAGGATTTGCTCACCTTTTGCTGGTGATAAAATAGGGGTCAGCAGAGGGATCACTGCAGGCGCTTTGATCAAGGGGCCCTTGAGGACTGTAATCAAGACGGGCATTCATTGTTGATGTGAGTAGCACAGTAGGCCAACGATGACATTGAAAGTAAGCCAGGGATATGTCCGGATAACTACATATTCTGCTATGTCAAAGGGAAGACCAAGTTGATATGAAAATAATTTTGCAAGGTTAAAAGTCGAACTGGGATTATAGCAGCAAGGCACAGGAAACGGTATGGAACTATATGTGGCCGTCAAATTCTAGAAGAGGTGCGGCCTCAATTATCAGGGGGGAAACAGGTGGGACAGCTGAGAGATTTTGAGGAAAGATATACAGTCATACCTCGTGTTGCATCCGCTGTGGGTTGCAGTTTTCCGGGTTGCGAATGCGGCGGACGCAAAAGTGTTTACTTCCAGGTTCCGCCACGTGTGCATGCGCAGAAACATTCTGCGCGCTTTGCACATGCGCAGAAGCGCTCTATCGTGCTTTCACACATGCATGAAAACTCTTCTCGGGTTGTGGACTTTTCAGGGTGCGAATGGCACCCCGGAACGGATTGGGTCTGCAACCTGATGTACCACTGTAGAGATGAGTTGCAGAGCCTGGAAGGGACCATTAGTCAGTGTCAGTGCACATCCTTTGCCTGCAAAAGGCCCCAGGTTCAGAACAGGGCAACTGCAGTGGTCAACGGGATGGAGCAACTACCCTATGCAGAAAGGTTACAGCATTTCGGGCTTTTTAGTTTAGAGAAAAGGCCAGTGAGAGATGATAAGAAGTTTATAAAATTACATTGGAGGCAGTGAATCAGTTGCTGGAAACCATAGGAGTGTTGTTGCATTCAGAACCTGATTGTGTACATCCCATAGACATCTGGTTGGCCACTGTGAGAACAAGATCCTGGAAGGCATGGGGCACTTCTTGTATTTCCAGTTTAAAAAGTAATTTCCAGGTGGTCTCTCAGGCCCTTTATTAGATTTCAATTAGTGCCACCAAACACAAACCCTGTTCTAGGATTGATAGTCTTCCATTTGCATCATAGAGCAGATTGTTGGAGACATTCTTAGCAGAGGGCATAAAATATTTGGAAGCATGCAAGATTCTGTAAAGTTTGGACTGAATATTACTTGGGCTTCGGCCCACAAACCATTAAATATGGAAAACCCCTGAAATAATCTAATAGCTTTCAGTGGAAATTCAGTTAAAGCCTACCCCAGAGTAAGTGGCTCATACATTTTAAGACTTGATGCTTGAATTTTTTGACAGTTGCCTTAAATAGACCTTTTGGAGGAGGAGAATGCAGTAGAAGGAGCTTAAGAAAATTGCAGGTGTATTTGAAGTGTAATGATACTCTGGGATGGGTTCAGATCTCCTTAGAAACTGAGGCTGAGCTTATCATTGTCAGTAATGCACATTTCTGGTACATGTCAAAATACCAAAGTAGTTTGTCTCCAATTGTCAATGGATGACAATTGATGATGATGGATAATTTTGGAAGCCACTGTAAGATTGGTCTCTGCTTTGGAAAACTGCCTGGGTTACACTGCCAACTTGATGCATTTCACAATAACTTCTTTCACCTTGTGTAAACTGAAATCTTGATGCTGGGAAAGTGGTCATTAGAACACAGATGTCTTCCTCATATCTGCTTATTGAGGAGATTTGTTCACAGGCAGCTTCCTCCCAGCTGTGACTTAGCAGCTCAAGGAGCCAGGGATTTATTTATTTATTTTTGATTATTATTTTTTACTCTTGCCTGAGTAAAAAATATATATCCTGATTTTGAAATGTCTAGTCACATTGCATTTAGTAAGTGGGCATGTGCAAGAAAGAAGCACATACTCTAGATCAGGCATCCCCAAACTGTGGCCCTCCAGATGTTTTGGACTACAATTCCCATCATCCCTGACCACTGGTCCTGCTAGCTAGGGATCATGGGAGTTGTAGGCCAAAACACCTGGAGGGCCACAGTTTGGGGACGCCTGCTCTAGATACTTTCATTTTAATCAAAGAATTCAATGCTGAAGAAGCTCTGACCGGCCCCACCATTAGACAGAATGGGGTTCTGGTCTCAGGTGGTAGATGGTGATGGCTGGGAAGCATTGGCAGGGTGATGGTAGACAGAGTTGTGAGTGCCATGTGGCCTGCCCTGTCTCCCTCAAGCTAGCCTGCTGCCCTCAGGTGTAATGGAGGTACCGGTAGTTGTCTCATTGTCAGCGTTCAAATAAGGTTCAATTGCCTGTCTGGTCCCCATCTTGTTCTTTGCTTCAGACAGAAAAATTTCTTAGGCCAGCCTTGATGTTGGGCAGGTCTGCACAACTTGTGATTTGCCAAGCATAACCCACCATGAGAACCATACGTTGTCAAATGCCAGGTGCCTGTCAATACTTTCATCCATCTTGGGAATACCAGTAGGGACACAGAAAAACCAGGAGATTTAGTGAAAATTGGATGGTTCACTATACATGCAGCTGAGTTAGTTTGACTTGGAGGAGTTGCATGAACTTCAACTAGAGCCACCAACCACCACATTTCAAAACACATTAGGGACAGCTTCTTGGCCCATCACCTCCTTTTGTGCAGGACCTCTGAGATGGAATTATCTCAAATTCTCAATGCTGAGCTTACTCACATGGATTTTTTTTCCAATTGTTATTGCCCTTTGATTCCAACAAGAAGGGTTTTTTTTTTTAAAAAAAAAGCAGTTCCATTAACAATATGAATTATTCCCACAATTCTAAGCAATGCATTTCACAATCATTTCCATTATTATGCATATTATAATGCACATAGGTTGTACACATATACACTCCAGGTTTCCTAAAGAAACGAAACATATAATGGTATAAGTATACATTTTTGTGTACTTACTTTTCCTAATGTAACCAACAATGCATATGCATTATGGTTTTTATCAATGAAGTACTCAGAGTAGAGCCAATGCTTATTAACTTCAGTGGGTCTATTCTGAATAGTGCTAGCATGTCCTAGTAATGACAGATGCAGAAGCTAAGTCTTCCCAAACAGTTAGGGATGGGAGAGAAATGTGTTTGGTTCACCTCTGAATGTGTCCCTATCCAATTTGCACTTGCCCTGCCAAAATGCAAACCAAAATGCAGCAATTCTTTGCCATCCATTGTTTTGTGACGCAGTTCCCCAGCCTAAGGAATGGGCCCAATACAATGCATGCCTTAGGAGAAAGCGCTTGCAAAAATCTGCAAATCAGACAAGAATGTGTACAAAAATGTGTATGTTACGAGAAAAGTGTGTGAAATGCCACAAATTTTCATGCGGTGTTAAAGAGGTATGGATGTGGAATGGGGTGAAGTGAGCTTAAGGCTGGGAAAATGAGAAACAGAGAGGAGCTAAATGGACACAATTGTCCATTCCTATGACCATCTCATTGGCTGCAGCCACTTTCAATCAGCAGCATGTTTCAATGTCCTTTACAAGTCACTGCTGTTTCCCCCAAGTCCTGAGCAGGGGAGTCATTCTTAGGAGAAACCCTTCCTTGCTGTGCCATCACCACTTGCACCAGCTTTTCTGGAATGGAAGAGAGAGAAGGGAAGCCTGAAGCTGCAACACAAATCCTGATTATTCTCATCAAGGATTCACTGTCGTTGCTAAGCTACTGGCTTCTTTGAAGTATGGGACACATTAGGAGATCGTTAGGGTCTCAACGACTCTGGTTAATGTACAATATGTCTCCACACTAAACGCACTAAAGAAATACAACAAAAAAGCCCAATAACCAAATGTCCTCAACACACAGTTCAGGGCTAGTGAAGCTTCTATGTTTATTTTCAATGCCCTTTTCCAACTTCCAAATTATCCTGGGTTGGTGGTTTTTTTTTTTTTTTTTTTTTTACACAACAGAGTACTTATGAGAAAAGGCAAATGAGACCTTTGAGAAATGGCTTCAGAATTGCTAGATCTTACAGCAATACAAGAGAGTACTGGGCAGGGAAGGCCCTCCAGATGTTGTTGAGCTACAACTCCCATCATTCCGGACCTTTCACCATACACAGTGGCATAGTGTGGGTTGCCAGCACCTGGGGCCGTGCAGAGGGTGGGGTGGGGTGCAGGGAAACAAACAGACAGATCAAGCCACATAATTTGTTTTCTAAGCCACAGGAGTGTGATGCAGCAGCTAAAAAAGCCAATGCAATTCTGGGCTGCATCAATAGGAGTATAGCATCTAGATCAAGGGAAGTAATAGTACCACTGTATTCTGCTCTGGTCAGACCTCACCTGGAGTGCTGTGTCCAGTTCTGGGCACCACAGTTCAAGAAGGATACTGACAAGCTGGAACATGTCCAGAAGAGGGCAACCAAAATGGTCAAAGGCCTGGAAACGATGCCTTATGAGGAACGACTTAGGGAGCTGGGTATGTTTAGCCTGGAGAAGAGAAGGTTAAGGGGTGATATGATAGCCATGTTCAAATATATAAAAGGATGTCATATAGAGGAGGGAGAAAGGTTGTTTTCTGCTGCTCCAGAGAAGCGGACACGGAGCAATGGATTCAAACTACAAGAAAGAAAATTCCACCTAAACATTAGAAAGAACTTCCTGACAGTAAGAGCTGTTTGGCAGTGGAATTTGCTACCAAGGAGTGTGGTGGAGTCTCCTTCTTTGGAGGTCTTTAAGCAGAGGCTTGACAGGCATATCTAGAATGCTTTGATGGTGTTTCCTGCTGGGCAGGGGGTTGGACTGGATGGCCCTTGTGGTCTCTTCCAACTCTATGATTCTATGATTCTAGGAGGCAATGCACACTTTATAGTACTAAGCATCGTGAAATCAGTGGAACTTGCTGTGGGTGGATGAGAAGTGAGGTTACAGGGAACCAGGCAGAGGACCTTCTTGGTAGTGGCACTCACCCTGTGAAATGCCCTCCCATCATATGCCAAGGAAATAAACAACTATCTGAATTTTATAAGACATCTGAAGGCAACCCTGTTTAGGGAAGTTTTTAATGTTTGATATTTTATTGTGTTTTTAATATTCTGTTGGGAGCCACCCAGCCAGATGGGTGAGGTATAAATAAGAAGTTGTTGTTGTTGTTGTTGTTGTTGTTGTTGTTGTTGTTTTGTTATGCCATTTCCGTGTCCCATTCCATCATTTAGTTCTCTTAGACAAGTATTCTTCATCTTCTAGTCACACTCCCCCCCCCTTTATAAAACGGGTCTCTCTCTCTCTTGGGTACTCCCAAGTGGTCTGTTTACATTATTTTAAGAACATAAAATCTTATCCATCTCTCTTTCTCTCTTTTCCTATTTCTTTCTCTCTCTCCCGCCCCTGTGTCAATGTAGCACCATATAATTATTTTCAAAATAGCAGGGAAGTCTCAAGGGAAAATGCGGCTTGGAAAGCAGACCCTGTGGGGAAATGTCTGGCCTCTAGAGATGCATCAAATCCCTTCACTCATAGCCATTGTGCATTGAAGGCTGGCTGCTTCCTTGCATCAGCCTATTTATTCCAAGCATGTCAAAATGAGTAGAATTGCAAAAAAAATCTCGGCTCCAGCTTGGAAATGGGGAAGATCCTATCTCCTTAGAAAGACGGTAACATATATGAGTAGCTTGGCTGATGCTGCGCTTTGATAGGTGGAGAAAAATGGGAAGGGTCTTCTTCATTCATCTAAACAGGAATCTTGCCCAGAAGCTTACATGAAGCCATGATTACTAGATAGAATTGAAGTAGGCTTGCCATTGTAAGTAGTAATGGCACCTGTTTTCAGAATTGCAGAAGGCAAGATTGGATAGCAGCTAGTTGGGGTGGAATCAACTCATTGCAATCTATGTCAAATCCCTCTGAATTTCTAAACAAATGCATCCCCATTTTCTGAAGTATTCCAGGAGAAGGAAAGGAAAGGGTTGCTCCTACAGCCTGCATTAAGCCATAAGGTCTTAACAAAACAGGTTAGGAACAGCACAGGAAGCTGCCTTATACTGAGGCAGACCTTCCGATCCATCTAGCTCAGTACTGTCTACACTGACTGGCAGCAGCTCTCCAGGATTTCAGACAGGGAGTCTCTCCCAGCCTTATCTGGAGATGTCAGGATTTGAATCCGGAACCTTCATCTTGCAAGGTAGATGCTCTATCACTGAACTGTGGCCCTTGTCATTGAGTGGCATTATTAGCGGGCGACTTACCCTGGGTATCTGAGCCTGGGACTTTTGTACTGAGCCCTGGGCCTCCTGCTTCTCTCCTCTTTTGTTTAAAGGGAACTTTTTGGAGACAGAAAACACAGCTTTGCTTACAGGGTGGACGGGCATTTTGCAAAGCACAATGCCAGTGGGACCCAGCCCCCCCTCCCCGCCTTGTGCTCAGAGGCACATGCAATTCCTGCGAGGCAAAGAGAAGGAGATAGGTGGGTGGGAGGGTTTGGGATGCTGCTTAATGACAAAGGCTAAATTGAAATTCAAATCTTGTGATGAGACAAATTCACAGAGGATGGAGCAATCAATGGCTATTAGCCATGTTAGGTAAAAATAGAACCTCTGTATATGTCTGATTATGCTTTAGACTAATGTCAGCTAATGGCCGACATTCTCCATCTAAGATAGTCAGATGCACAACAGAGGGATCCAGACTCTTTAAATAGTTGCATAAATAGGGAATCACAGCAAGCAGAGGTTGCACGACAAGCAACAGCTGCTGAAATTTCCTCTTCTGCACAAGTATTAAAGGCCTCCTATCCTAGCCCGGTGTTAGGGACGCGGGTGGCGCTGTGGTCTAAACCACAGAGCCTAGAGCTTGCCGATCAGAAGGTCAGCGGTTCGAATCCTCGTGATGGGGTGAGCTTCCATTGCTCAGTCCCTGCTCCTGCCCACCTAGCAGTTTGAAAGCACCCCCAAAAGTGCAGGTAGATAAATAGGTACCGCTCCAGTGGGAAGGTAAACAGCATTTCCGTGCGCTGCTCTGGTTCACCAGAAGCAGCTTAGTCATGCTGGCCACATGACTCGGAAGTTGCACGCTGGCTCCCTCGGCCATTAAAGCGAGATGAGCGCCGCAACCCCAGAATTGTCCACTACTGGACCTAATGGTCAGGGGTACCTTTACCTATCTAGCTCAGTGGTTCCCAAACTTTTTCAGGCCACTGCCCCCTTAGTTCCATAAATTCAACCCCAGTGCCCCATACCTGGTTAAAAACATTATTCAGAATGGTGGTTTGCATGACCCACTAAAGAAGATAACAACACACAAAAAATTCAAACAGCAACAATTAATTAAAACAAAATTTAGAGTCTGATAGTCATTTACACCTCTAGTGCACCCCTGCCACTTGCCTCTTAGCACCCTGCCCTGGGTAGTGAGTTTTGAGTGCATGTTTCCACATCCCTAGGTAATCCTACCCCCAAGGCAGTGGTACCACCTACTTTGGGAAGGACCGATATAACCAATCACTGTTGGGGCAGCAATGGTGAACAATGAGTTTGATGCAGCAATGCAAAACTCTTAGAGACAAGAAACTGGGCTGGGTTGATTGTTATTTTAAAAAAGTAGTTGTCTTGCTTCCAAGAGTTTTTCTTTGCTTAATACATAGTGACTGATTTTATAATCCGTTCAGCCTAGTTTCCTGTCTCCAAGAGTGAGGGAATGGCAGACAGGCAGGTACTATTTCTGCAATTCTGTTTGCTATGTGTTATGTGAAAACATGTGTTCTCATGTCTCTCCTGAATCTAGTGCCAATCATTTTAATTGGGTGACCTTGAGTTCTAATATTGTGGGAGAAGGGAAGGAAAAGGGGAAAAGCTGAGTGTGTGACATATAGGTTTGGGGGCATCCAAATATGGTTTGGCAGAGTTCCCTTGTGTGTGAACAATGCTCCAGCGCTGCCCTGGTGGTGCTGACATCACAATCCAACTTATCACTGAAGCACAAGGAAAGCATAAAATGAGTGGACTCTAATGTCAAAATAAATAACACAGGGAATTCTCTGCCACCCATATGATTCATTATACCATAAAGCTCTCGTTTTTCTTTTTCTTAAAAAATAAAAAATACACCTGGATTGGGTGTTGACATTTCATTTTGTTGCACCAGAGGGCCATGCAGCCTTGCAATGAATTTTCGATCTGATTTGCAGAGAGAACTTGGCTACCTGAAACAAGTCACCAGGGTTAGAAAGAGAGGCGTGCTGCTCATTAATACTTCTTGAAGAGAAAGCTTGGCTAGCCTTTATCGAATAACAGCCCTCAATTTTCCAGCTGCATCTCAACCAGAAGCATTGCTTAATGAACTTTACAGCAGCATGTTTTAATGAGTTGGTCCCTTTAAGAGATTTGAGGGACCGTAAGCAAGTCCTCTTGCCACATTTGCTGCGAAGACTGCCTTCAGTCTTTCATATCTTATGGACGTGCCCTTATGGACAGTGACAGCAACAATCCTGAGCTTTTCTGGCGTCGGCTGAAGCTAGAGCAGTCCCTCGCTTCAAGGAGCATCACATTATTTAAAAAAAATACCTTGGCAAATCTCAGACACGGCATTGCTAGTGTGACTGAGTGCTGCCACCTAGTGGTAGTGGTTAAGGCCTGCTGGCCTTTAAATTAATTCCTTCTTCCCTCCCGCTCTTCCGTGCCATGTTCCCTACCTTGAAGCGAGCTTGTTTGCTATTAATTAGTTTTGCAGGTGAAGGACTTTCCCCCTTCCTTTACATTAGCAGCACAGCATGTTGTGCTAAACATTCTGAGCATCTTTGCCGAGCCCAGAAGGGAGAGGATTGGGAAGCTGTGTGCACACCTGCGCTGGCCCATGTGCGGCTGCACCTGTCCCCTCTCCTGAGAAATAGAGGAGTCACCTGACTCTCCTCAGTATAGGAATAAAAATAGGAGCCATCAAGCTGAAGCAGAAGGCAGATGTCAAGCCACAGAGGCTGGTGTGTGAACGAGGTAGAGGTTCAATATGCCAAGCTTCCGGGAAACAAGCAAACAACCAAACCCTTGGATTTGAGCATCTGCAAATATAATAAGGGATCTATCCTTCGGAGAAACAGATTGTCAGAGGTTAGGACCTCCTACATAAGTGGTCATCTTTCTCTAGAATGTGGGCCAGCATAATTATTCACCTTGAATTTCCCAGGAGATAGAAGCCCACTAATGTAAATAGAGCTGTCTCTAGTCTACTCTGTCAGCAAGACAACATTGTGTCTGCATTGCAGCACCTGGCTGAGGAGGTAGCAAAAGGAGACTGCCTGGTGTACACACACGCACACACACACACACACACACACACACACTTGCATCTTGAATTCATAGTTGCAAGTTGTGTTGGTCTTGGCTGCACCTAGGAGTGGCTGCAGCTTGAGGCAAAGCAGAAAATGCTGTCTCCTCTGCTGCCTGAGGCAACTGAAGGTGGCAGAGGATAAAAAAATAAGACTGGAGAGGAGCGGGGGGGGGGCAGAGGAGGAGGAGGAGAGCAACAAGCGCAGGAGGCATTGAGGGGCATATTCCTGAGGATTCAGTTGTCCCCAGTCTGCTGCCTGAGGTGACTGCCTCACTGAGCCTCATGGGCACGCTGACTTCAACTCTATGCTGCCACTTTGGCCATTTCCACCCACCCACCCACCCACCCAATCCTCTGTTCCAGTATATGATCTCCAGTCACTTGGGGGCTACATAGGAATATTTTGCCTGCCAGCAATTTGGCTGAGCTGGACAGGGTTGTGGGGTTTTTTGCCTGCTCTGTCCTAGATTCAGGGAGTTTAGGGGTCATAGGATGATTGCAGTTAAAGGGCCAGATTTAGCTAAGTTGCTGCATCAGCAGAAGCCAGTGCAATGAGTCCTGCTAGTGCAATGGGGTTTTGCTCAGGAGAGACAGGAGAGCACCCAGACCAGCACGGGGGGGGGGGGTCAGAGGGGAGGTGGATCCATCTAATAATCCCCTTAGTGCAAAGTTGAATTGGCTTGCATGGTTAATTTGGTTGCATTGGTGCCAAGAACGTTGGGAAAGGGTCATATTAGATGAGAGAACAGCTGAACATCATTAGACAAATTCGGAGGTGAAATGCACACCACAGGCCAAGTGCTTTGTGAGGCCCGCAGCCTGGGTAGAGAATGTTTCTAAGACTCACCTACCACACCTCCTTGGAGTTGGGTGGCCCTGGAAGGGCGTGTGTCAGGAAAGTCTCCTTACTCATCATAAAGTGGAGCAATGCAAAGTCACACCGCTTGGAATGGGCATTTAGGATTAAATGCCTAAATGTGCATTGCCATCTGGGATCTGACATAGGTTTCTACTGCAGATCCTGAAGGCATGGGTGAAAGGAAATATCTTGTTGCAGAATATCAGTCATTGTCATTGTTGTAGGGGTAGATGCAATCCTAAGCATGCCTACTCAGTAGGACTAATTCAGTGGCACTTAATCCCAGATCAGTAGAGTTAGAATTCCAGCCTTAGGCTGTGTACACATTACTGTTTGCTCTGGCTCCAGTGCTCTCCCACCACTGCTGTTTGAAGCTGAGTACACATGACATTAGCCACAATCCATATGTACCTCGTAGCACCTTGAGAAATACTTCTGTTTGATGTGTTTTCCCTCAAACAAGCTTCTGTCCGATTTGGAAAAGTAAGACGAGGCGTGCACATTATAGACATCCGTTGTTGCATGCACAGGTGACAGCTTCATTGAATAGGATTTTATTGGAAAACCAGGTAAGGACACTGGCCCTTCCCTCAGGTGTGTACATCAATATAAAGGCTTGGAAGGCAGCAGGGGGAAGCAACCTTGCTGTATTTCAAGCCACTAATAGCCTTTACCTATTGCATCCTGTTTCCACATGTGCTCAAATTTACACCTTTCTGTTTCTTTGAGGGGTTGTTGTTGTTAAGGGGGGAAATCCTTAAAAGCAGACTTACCTAGAGATTCTGGAAATTGAGCCTGGGGTCTTCTGCATGCAATGTAGCTATTCTACTACATAGAGAAATGGGACCTGATGGGATTCTGTCAGTCTCAGGGAGATTGTACAGGAGGGGGACAATTCTTTTCCCCTACAATGTCTCTGGGAGCCTGCAATGTGGTGGGCCAGAGCATTGTGAGGCAAGGAAGATGGGGGCTGCCTACAGTCAGCTCTCATTCTCTTCCCATTCCCCAAATATAATGGTACAATGATATAATGGCCTCAGCATTTTTGAGAGAAAAAATGGTGGCTACAGCAGGTATTAGAGTCCAATTCTTCCTGGGGATGCCCAAAGGCAGGAAGAAATCAGTGCTGTGTATTGGGCATGCTTAGCTTTGCCTTGCACAGGTAAGGAACTAAATCAACAGGGCCAAAGTAATGTGTTGTGTGTACACACACCACACCACAAGGCTGTCATTGTATACACATCTATCATGAAAACAAAAGGACCTCCAAGCAGAAGTACATTTCCTTCCAAGAAGTATAAAATGTACTAAGTGTTCTGGAATCAAACTTTGTTGAGGGGTTTTCTTCTGCAAATCAGTATGCACTAAACAACAACAACAACATCAACAACAACAACAACAACAACAACAGAATATGCTTTGATATCAGAATTGTGTTCCTTGATGTAACTCCAGAGATAGCACAATGTTCTGTACAAGAATAATAGTGTTTTCTATGTGTTTACCTTTAGGCTATGATCTAAAACTGCTTCAAATCACTACTTTTTCCCACTGCTCCTAATCTCTGTGCTTCCCTGTGCCCACAAATGTCTTGGACACAATTGCATATTTACACCTGAGCATCATCGGCAGTGTGCACTGCATTGTGAGGAAGGAAATTGCCAAGGATGTCAGCTTGACATCAGATGGGAACTGCTGTACCGTGACAAAGTCATGATATTAACATTTGTTCTGGGCAGTGCTAATATAATTTTATTTGTTTGTTATTATTTTGAAAATGTTTATGGAATCTGCCCTTTGGTCACTTAGGCTGGTCTTCCTTTCATTCTTATATGAGAGTAATCCCCATCGAACATAATGGAGCTTCTTTCTGAAAACATGGAAAGAATTGTGCGGCGAGACCTCCGAGGTGGCTAACAGAGGCAGTTTTAAAAGTATAACAATAATAGAAGACAGCAAACACACCTTCAAAAATAAATCAGACACATGCATTAAATGATTGAAGCAACAAGACAGTCAGTGTGGCTACTACATATTAATGGAAAAGTTTTCTGAGGCACAACCCCGCAGGAAGATAAACAGCATACAATTTCTTTCTGGATTTAGTTGGAAATCATTGCATCCTTGAAATCCCTGAGACTAATAAGCCCAACGGCTTTATCCCATCTAGACTAGTGGCAGATGCAATTCATGTAAAGCCTAATCCTTTCCCAAATCTTACTTAGCTCTTTTCCCCTACAGTATCCTTCAGCAACAAGTACCCTGGGTTAATTATATGTTGATTGCCAACTCTTTTGTGTCCACAGAGAAAACATTGTGTTAAGTATTGGGACCTTGCTGCATTATTTTTGTCCTCCAATTCAGTTACTTTGGCAAGAAAACAAAGAGAACGATGATGGTTCTGAATTATACACAGGATCGGAAGAAGGGGCTCTCATTTTGCAAACTATTCCATGCTTGTGGATACACTCAGAAGCCTTCTTGGCAAAAGCACTGGATGAATCAGATCTCCCTGTCAAAAAAGCAACTGCACTGGCACATACAGTAGCAGAAGGGGAGGCGGGGTGGTGCCACTTGTTTGCCCTCTGATTGGTTGTGTTGCTGCTGCTGACCAGGAGGTAGAGGGGAAGCAGACACAGTGCAAATGCAATAGCAGCAGGAGCACAGGTCTGGCTTGCCAGTGCATTTGCACCGTGCCACCTTCCCACTATCTTGCCCCCTCTGCCTTGCAGCAACACACCCGAGATGAGCAGTAGTGCCCCATCATGCCATTCACTACTGGAGAGAAGTAGCTACTGAAGTCCTATTTATCAAAATACCTGGGTGACTTTGTCTGCTAAAGCTTTTGTTTTGTTTTGTTTGCAATACCAGTGTTGTAGCTCTGAGAGGCTCTCAGAACAGATTGCAAAAGATTCTCATCATCCTAATAGAACCATGGAACCAAAGAGTTGGAAGAGACCACAAGGGCCATCCAGTCCATGTCCATCCCCCTGCCAAGCAGGAAACACCATCAAAGCATTCCTGACAGATGGCTGTCAAGCCTCCGCTTAAAGACCTCCAAAGAAGGAGACTCCATCACACTCCTTGGCAGCAAATTCCACTGTCAAACAGCTCTTACTGTCAGGAAGTTCTTCCTAGTGTTTAGGTGGAATCTTCTTTCTTGTAGTTCGAATCCATTGCTCCGTGTCCGCTTCTCTGGAGCAGCAGAAAACAACCTTTCTCCCTCCTCTATATGGCATCCTTTAATATATTTGAACATGGCTATCATATCACCCCTTAACCTTCTCTTCTCCAGGCTAAACATACCCAGCTCCCTAAGCTGTTCCTAATAATAATAATAATAATAATAATAATAATAATAATAATAATAATAGCGTTCAAATCTGCTAGCCAGTGTGGTGTAGTGATTAAGAGCGGTAGACCCCTAATCTGGGGAACCGGGTTCACGCTCCTCCACATGCAGCTGATGGGTGACCTTGGGCTAGTCACACTTCTCTGAAGTCTCTCAGCCCCACCTACCTCACAGGGTGTCTGTTGTGGGGGAGGAGGGGAAAGGAGAATGTTAGCCGCTTTGAGACTCCTTCAGGTAGTGATAAAGCGGGATATCAAATCCAAACTCTCCTCCTCCTCCTCCTCCTCCTCCTCCTCCTCCTCCTCCTCCTCCTCCTCTTCTTTTTCTTCTAGCAGAAACAGCAATGGTGTTGTGTCCCTATTGTTACAGAATTGCATGGGTGGCATTGCCTAGCCTTGTCCTTGCTCTTTCCTGGGGTTGCTCTTCAGCCTCCTTCACTAGGCATCACCTCCCACTGATATCCCCTGAGACAAAAGAGTGGGGCCCGAGCACCTGGATCTCATTTGGCCCCAAGGCCTCCTTTTCTGATGGTTGCCAGTTGCCAGGCAGCAGCAGCTTCCATTGATATCATCCAGGCTGAGGAGCTGGGCATCTGGATCTCATACCTGCAAGATGCCACCAGTAAGAACCTGGAGATTTTACCACCACCTTTCCTCAACCCATTCCCTACTGCCAGTATAGTCAGGGCCCCTCTTCCCATGAAGAAGCTCTGCAGGTGTGCATTACTTTGGATGCAATTTGAGCATCTGCCTTTACAGATCTTGAGATTATTCTGTTGTATTTTGCATCTGTTTCATGTGATTTCGAATTTGAGAACTGATTTGATTTGAAAGAGAGGTAGAGCTGGGTATCATCCGCATACTGATGAACACCCAGCCCAAACTCCCTGATGATCTCTCCCAGCAGCTGCATGTAGATGTTAAAGAGCATGGGGGAGGGGACAGAGCCCTGAGGCACCCCACAAGTGAGAGCCCAGTGGTCCGAACACTCATCCCCCACCACCACTTTCTGAACGCGGCCCAGGAGGAAGGAGCGGAACCACTGTATAACAATGCCCCCAGCTCCCAACCCCTCTAGACGGTCCAGAAGGATGTTATGGTTGATGGTGTCAAAAGCCGCTGAGAGATCCAGCAGAACTAGGAAACAGGTCTCACCTTTGTCCCTAGCCCGCCGAAGATCATCAACCAGTACAACCAAGGCAGTTTCAGTCCCATGATGAGGCCTGAATCCCAGCTGGAAGGGATCCAAATGGTCCGTTTCTTCCAGGCGTGTCTGGAGTTGTTCAGCAACCACTCGCTCAATCACCTTGCCCAAGAATGGAAGATTTGAGACTGGGTGATAGTTGGCCATATTGGCCGCATCTAAAGATGGTTTTTTAAGAAGTGATTTAATAACTTCTTCTTTCAGCCGGTCTGGGAAGGCTCCCTCACAGAGAGAAGCATTCACGAACCCACGAAGCCCATCGCCCAGCTGTTCCCGGCTAGCTTTTATAAGCCAGGGTGGGAATGGATCAAGGAGACAGGTGGTTGGTTTCACTCATCCAAGCAGCCTGTCCACATCCCCAGAGGTAACAGATTGAAATTGATCCCACACAACTGGACTAGACAGGACTCTAGCACTCTCCCGCCCTGGCCCTGCTCCCACGGTGGAGTCTACCTCTTCCCGAATCTGAGCGACTTTATCTGCAAAAAACTTTACAAAATTGTTGCAGGAGATCATGCAGCCCGAATTGGGCCCCGATGGAGCAGGTGGTTCCACTAAACTGTGAACCACCTGAAAAAGTCTCCTCCTGCTGTTTTCTGCAGATGTTTTCTTACACCCCTTTGTGTGGGGCACTGGTACCCCCATTGGTTGGCGCTGCAAGCCCCTGTGTCCTGCAACTGTTCTAAAGGTAAACAACCATTTCCTTTAAAAAAAGTCAACAATTTTGGGGTCCCCCCCCAAAAAAGGTTGACAACTCTGGGCAACCTAGGGGCATGGGTGGATCTTTGCACCCCAGCACCACCTATGCTTAAGGCGGCCCTGAAGATATCATAGAGCATGCCAGGTGACTGGGGAGCACCCCTAGGGCCAGAAGGTCGTGGGGGCTACATCTGATCTCCAGGCTAAGGTTCCCCACTCTTGTCCTATGGAGAGAGAATAAGTGATGCCCCTTAAATGCAAAACATGTTTTCAAACTTTGATGTGGCTTATCTGGAGATGGGTTGGATTGGCTAGCCAAGAACATATGGATGGGTGGTGGGGTGCGAATAGACGGCTCCTATATCTGTGATTCTGTAGTCACTTACTTGTTTGGGTTTTCATATGAAAGTTTCAGGAACATGTGGCCCTGATCTATTCCCCACTCTGACAACATCAGTTCATTGTCCAGCTTTTTCCTGCTGGGGTTTGTTACCCTTCAAATTGTGCTTCAGTTTTCATCGCTTTGAAGTATCGCTGCTTGAAGCTCCAAACGCTCACCTTAGCAACACTTTGAAATATCAGGGTGTTGACCACATAGCTGTATCTGTGGCTTTTAATTTTCACTATTTGGTTTGTTGAAGGTGGTACATGCCATGCCACTGTATTATTAGTTTGGTCATCCCACTGGAATGGGTCTGGACAAGTTCAGTACCTGCTTTTCTTAATCACTGCACAATCTTGCAATTGAAGCCGCGCACACAGCAAATGGGTATTTAGAGTCATACCACCTCTGACTGTGGAGGTAGAGCACAGTCATGAGGGTTAGTAGCCACCAATAATAGCCTTATCCTCCATGAAATGCTCTAATCCTCACTTAAAGCCATCCAAATTGGTGGCCATCACTGCTTCTTTCTGGAGCGTCTCTTTTTTTGGGGGGGGGGGGAGATGCTCAGAACCAAAGCCACATTCCATGGAAATGAAAGAGGGCTGAATGATTCAACTATATACATACTAAAATAGATGCCTATGCAGATTATTCCTGCACACAATCACCCTGCTGTTTATGCCCATCCACCTGATATCACGCATAGGCAGCACAAAGGACAGGGACCACAAAGTCAATCTTAAAGACCGGGTAGGTTCATAATGGAAGTAGATTGCTTCTGAAATAACCTCATCCTAAGCCATTCAGGACTTTAAATCTCAATAGGAGCACTTTCAATTGAGCCCGGAAACAACAGGCAAGTAGGGTTACAGGAAATGGTAGACTGAAACTTGGGTGGCAGTTCTGATTGGACTGCATTGATAGGTCTCGCCATAATTCCAGTAGGGCTACTTGCAAATAAGTGGTTTCAAGATTGCGGCCTTGGCCACTGAAGTGCAAAATCTGCATAAGGAAATTTAGGCAGCCTTCCGTTACCATAGCACCTGCGAGCACCTTACAGTCTCTAAAGCATTTATCCTTTCATCAGCCGAGTGAGGTATGGAAGGTCTATTATCTCTCCGCTTTACAGGAAGAGAACGTAGCCTACTTCCAACAATCTTTTTTTTTTTGCTTTCATGGGAGATCATTAGCATGATTCTGTGGAGAAATACAGCAAAGAATAATGGGCACAGACACAAACCCTAGCAGAATCTACACGGGCTTTACTGTCCATAGCTGCCAAGTTTTCCCTTTTCTCGCGAGGAAGCCTATTCAGCATAAGGGAAAATCCCTTAAAATAAGGGATAATTTGGCAGCTATGTTTACTGTCTGATGAGGAACTCCACATCTGAGCCTCCCCTGAATAATTAAGAACCATTCCCATGACTGTGGTCCTAATCACTGTACTTCAGCAAATGTCCCTTGGATCATTTCCAAGGACACATGTTTAGGATTGGTGTGCATTAGTGCTGCACGGATAATTTCTTCTGCTTCCCCCCATCCCCTAGACCATTATCCACCAATTTATGAGAAAAGGAATAGCATTTTAAAATTATGTATGACTAGGGGCTGCCTCACCTGCTTGCATGCTCACCAAACCTGCCTACCTGCCACCCCCCATCAACCCCACCCCTCGCCAACACCTATAGAAATGACTTAAATATGGGAGATATGCATATGGCAATAATATATGAGCCATTCAAATCATATACCCACTTGACCAGTAGACTTTCATCCTATGTTGATGAAAATCAGTTTTCTCCAAGATCGCCTGGATCTGGTCTGCAAGCACCCACTCAAGAACCAAGCCCGAGAAGGAGAGATTGGCAACTGGATGGTGGCTACTTAGATTGTCCGAATCTAGGGAGCGCTTCTTGAGGAGTGGTTTTACCTGTGCCTCCTTTAAGCAGGCAAGGACCACTCTCTCTTACAGGGTGACATTTATCATCTCTCTGGCCCAAGCAGCTGTCCCCTCTCTGCTAGTTTTTAATTTTGTCCAAGTCTTTATTTTGCCTAGACTATACAGTCATATCTCAGAAGCTGAATGCCTTGCGAGTCAAACGTTTTGGCTCCCGAACGCTGCAAACCCATAAGTTATTGTTCTGGTTTGCAAACGTTCTTTGGAACCCGAACATCCGATGCAGGTTCTGCGGGTTCCGATTGGCTGCAGGAGCTTCCCTGACACCATCAAGCTAATTGGCTGGTGTTGGTTAAGTAGTAGGATGCATTGTGAGCCCACATGCAAGCACAGGTTACACAAGGTGTCTTGACTCCAGGTGAAAACCATGCAGGTCTTGTCACTTGACCCTTAGAGACTGAGCAACCTGAACATCCTGTTCATCTGAAGCCTCAATAAGGTAAAAGTCTCTAAGTCTGGGATCTTCATTTACCTATGTGAACTTATGAGTTTTTAAGCAGGGTTCTTTAAACTGCCTTTGGCTGCAGTCTTAAGCAAACGTAGTTGGCCATAAATTCCACAGAAATCAATGGGCCTCACTTCCAAGGAAGTGTGTTTATGGCTGAGATGTAAGACCTGCAAATAAAAGAGAAGGGCACAAATCTTTCTTTGGTACCTAACATTGATTGACATTCACTAGGCATAGTGATCCCTAGGTATCCAAGGACAATTTTTAGAGAGCCATTATGAAGCATTAAAATGAATGGGAAACATGGCTGAAACTTCAGTGGGATGTGGATTGTGCCTTGAATTTTGAAGAAGAAGAAGAAGAAGAAAAGTGTCTCACCTCCATCCAAGTCTGGGACTTTCTTCATGCAAAGCAGATGCTCTACTAATGAGCTACAGCCCTTCCCCATCCACTTTACAAGATAGCTTTGAGGTTAACTCAGCACACTTATTTTCTTTTCAGTCAACAGTGGGTGCAAGGAGCTAAGCAAGTACAATGGCATCTGGATAGCAAGAGTTCATTGTGTTCTTTCTCACAATTGTCTTCAATTCCAGTGTCACAGACTGTGCTAATGCTTTCGTTGAAACCACATGTGCTAAGGGGCTAATAGAGCTCTCCCGGTGTCTGACAATGAGAGGGTTTAACAACTCCTTCTCATGGAA
Source organism: Zootoca vivipara (assembly GCF_963506605.1). Taxonomy (NCBI): domain Eukaryota; kingdom Metazoa; phylum Chordata; class Lepidosauria; order Squamata; family Lacertidae; genus Zootoca; species Zootoca vivipara. The sequence continues at coordinate 73,182,889 of NC_083279.1, read as the reverse complement.
TTTTCCACCCTTGCAAGCAATTGTGGTGCAATGCTGGGGGTTCTCTGGACACATGCTGTCAGGAAGCATGACCTAATGAAGCACTCTGATGCAAGACCCAAAGAGGAACACTAAGAATCCTAATGATCTCTTTGCTCCCTAGGGCTAGAAAAATATTAAGAACAGTAGGGAAGGTGCTCAGGGGAGACGGAGGGGATCTGATGAGCAGATGCCTTGGTGCCGTTCTCTGCTCAGACTATCCACACATGAAGAATTCTGCTGGATTGTCACCAGGGTGCTAGACTTCAATTACTTTCCCTCGCAGCGCATCCTTGATACTGATTCTGCTGATTCTTGCCCTATACTACTTCAAGTACTCCGGGTCCTGTGGTGAAAGCTCCCTGACTAGAAACCCAAAGAGATGCTGTATACAAAAGATGTATTGTAGACATTACTTAGCTCATGCAGGGCTTTTTGCTGGGAGAATGCACTGGATTCCGCTAAGCCCTGAACCAAATAGGGCCTATTCAGAGGGCCTCAGGCATCAGACAAGTTAGGTTCAGAAAGCCATTGATCACTATGAGTCAGGTCAGATGTTCCAGAGCTATCCATGGCTGTTAGGGGGTGGGGGGTCCAACAGGAAGAAGAGGCATCCAGGATGGGAAAACCTTTTTTCCTGTCTCCTCCTCACGGATCACCCCCTCCACCTAGCTCTGTTGAGCAGAGGGGTCAACATACCAAAACATAGGTGTTGCTCTTCAAGGAAAGCCACACAGAGTATTCAGGAATGGATCTGGGACAGGGTTCACAGGGTGGTCCCTGTCGGCATGTCCAGGAGAGTGCCTACTCATAAGTAAGGCCATGGCATAGAGACATACCCGACTGGAATGTTCCCTCCCTCCTGGGAGATCGTTCGGGAGCTTCTGGAGCGTTCTTCATCCCGAACATCACAGTGACTGGTGTGATGAAGCACCAGCACACCTTCCACATCTGCAGAGGCTTGCACAGCTGCGTAACAGACTCAGCAGCACAGCATTCTGGCTAAGCTAGTTTATTTACATATAAACAGACTCGGAGCTTTTCATCATGGCTCCCTCTCTCTAGCATCACAGCCAGTAAAGAGAGAGAACAAAGGAACAACAGTCCCACTTAGGAAGACAGTAAGACAAACATCCTGTCTGCGTCACATCCACTCCGTGGAATGAAAACACATACAGTCATATGATACACAATAAACCTATGACTGCAGACGGGGAATGAATCTCCCAACAGTTCCCACATCAACTCAATCAGGTCAACCTAATGTTCCCCAGATCTGGCCATGGGACAAGATCAGAGGAGTTGTCACAGCCCAACATTTTGAACTGCAAGGAGCCTCAGTAGCCTGACTCAGATACAGTTCAGAGGGAGAGTGGTCAGTGGTTTTCTCACTGGGCTAGGTAGAGCATGAGACTCTTAATCTCAGGGTCATAGGTGCAAGCCCCACACTGGGCAAAAGATTCCTATCTTGCTGGGGTTTGGACTAGATGACCCTCATGGTCCCTTCCAACTCTACAATTCTATGACTTTATTATTCTCTCTTCCAGAGGAGCCTAAGAGCAGCAAAAGGGAAATGTTGGGTAGGGCAATGGTGATGAGTTCTCTTCCCCAGGCTCCTGGGTGTTCCAGCTGGCGCTGGTCTTATTGCACTTATTTGCTGCTCTGTCTCAGGCAGCAAAGTGTCTCTGGCTAGCACGGCAGATACCTCTCACTCAGTCAATACAACATAGGGATTTGTGCTAGGAAAAGGAAGGCAAAGTTAAATACCATGAGCTGGGTTAGCTCCCTGGATTCCAGAATAAATCTCATAATCTATAAGGTCTGGCGCTAGCCATTCTTGAAAAGCCTCAATGATTTTGGAAATTAGACCATAACATCCCTGAGCTTTCCTCTTCTTAGAGTGTTTTATTTGCCACGAAGAATTCATGAGACCTGCTTTATTTGGAGATGGGATAGAAGATGAAGGTGAAAATAGGCATGGAATTTCTAAATGTAGTCAAATGCTGAGATCCACAGACATTTCTTAGAGTTGACAGCTTCTTTTAAGTACCATTTTCCATCATGAAAAAATTGCAAAAGTGAGCCAAATCTTGTGTTGATTCTTCAGCCATCTTTTGCTATTCCATAAATATTCTAAGAGCATGAGGAAAAATCATGCATTGTGAGTGAGTCCTAATTTGCACGTGAAATAGATTTACATGTGCTCTCATGAGCAGAATAACATCAGAGGAAGAATATTCACAGAAAGTTGTACAACTATGGACAGTAGGGGTATCTTTGAATTTTTTTGGTTGCTGATCCCATTAGTTTTTGTTGGGAGAGTCTCATTTGTTTTGTGTTGAGTTTAGTTTGTGTGGTTTTTTTGGACAAAGTTGTTGAGTTGTTGTTTTTTAGTTTTGCCCCCCTATTTTTAAGGGAAATCGCCAAAAACGACACTGCTGACCTGGGTTGCCGCACATCTGAATTTTCGTTGACATTTCAGTGTTTTCTGCCCAGACACTGACAGCCTTAATCTATTTTTGGTTTGTTTTCAAAAGACCATTGACATTTCATCTCACTGAGGCGCTGTGGAGAAAACAAAATGGTGGCCCCCAAAATGACAGGAAACTGGTATTACACAATTGACCTGGGGCTCCTGCAACTTGTAGTGTGAGTCCCAGCCCTTGGTGGGAATAGGTGATCTTGCAGACACTAAGTACCCCATTGCTACTTCAGCTTCTGTCTTCACCTGCCCCAATGCAGTTTTGTCACCTTTGAATAGAGTGAGAGTGGGGAATCTGTGGCCTTGCAAGCATTGCTGGACTACATTTCCCATCACCATTGGCTATTAGCCATGCTGGCTGAGACTGATGGTCATTGTAGTTCAACTGCATCTGGAGGACCTCGGGTTCCCTATCCCCAGGATAGGGCAAGGGTGTGTAGGAGAATAAGATGTATTCCAGGATCCTCAAGGTACATGCACTTGAAATTCACTCATCCTCAACAACATCTTGGAGAGCAGTTGCATGTGCTATGCTCCTGTGCCCTCGGTCTGTCCTCCTAAATCTTATCCAAGAAGAAAGCTGAGTAAGTAAAACTAGATGTTGCCACCAGTACTAGCTTCCTGCAATCTGCTTGTTGAGTGTCTTGAATTGAAGGCTGAAACTAGGTTGACCTTGATGTTATCTTGTGAAGCACTTATAATTGTGCCTTTACAACTAAAAGAAGCTGTCTGAGTGTGCTTTGAATAAGAACTCTCAGGATCCAGTGAATATTTTGTAAAGTTAGAACACTTTGTAGATCATGGAAATGTTAGGTTTCTGTTTTGATGTGGACCGGTTGAGACTGAAGTCACCTCACCTTTGCTCAAAACAACTAACTGCCTGAAATCCATATCCTCTGACATGAAAATCCTAATATTTACAAGAGTTGGCTGTGTGTATGAATTGGTGGTAGGAGGACTCTCAGAGGCATCAGTTCCATTATTATGTTACAGGTCCTTTATCAAGTTGCATGATCCAGTATCAAAGAATTGAAAATAAGAACTGCTGCTAAGCCCCATTTCAAAACAAACCCTGCTGAGCCCCATCCTGCCAATTCCTTGCCTATTTCCTAGAACACTCTATGACCCATTTGCCTCCTTCCAAGAGTTGCTAAGCTGTTTCTGATGATGCCTGATTTGCAGCTCTCTCTCATTGAGCTTCCTCTACACTCAGGCCCACTAGCAACTAGCTATGATTGCTTTGCAAATGAAGTTTAGAATGTATTATATGTTTGCCCCATCAAGATTCCCCATCTCCACATCTTGCTAGTTCAGATGGCCTCTGCCTGTAGCTTGCTTTTGAGTCCTGAGATCTTGTGTCTACCATTTCCCCATTTACTAAGCTCCAAGGCCTCTTGTTTATAAGCTTCCTTACAGTTCCTCATTAGTTCCAAGGTTAAATTGAGCATGAAGTGAATGAGTTTTCTTTCCTCATATTGACACTATCTGAAATGTCACTTCTCTGTAAGGAACCATTTCCTTGGCTAGCATGACCCCTTTTAAAGCTAAAGAGGTTTCTGATCATTTAGGCAGAGCCTGAACGTAAAGTAGCCCAAGAACTTTGGTGAATCTAAGACTGAGGCACTGAATAGACTATATTTTGAGTGAAAAGCAACCAGTTCTCCTCACGACCTTCCTGTAAAAGAGTGCACCTTTGCAAAGTGAATTCTGTTTATCAATCTGTTCCAGCTAATGTACTAAATCTACTCCACACATCATTGTGTACTGATCTCCAGACCTTTCTACAAGGTCCACCACTTGGTGATGTTAAAACTATGACCAGGAACAACAATAACAAAATGTAAAATGCGGAGTAGTGTGTTTCTGAACATCTCGCTGCCATATTTGGCCCAATTTATTTCCTCTTCCCTCTCCCCTGAAGTTCAGATGAAAGGGCTCTTTTTAGGCTGAGGGCCCCATTCCCTGATTTGCAAGCTTCTGGGGGCCATGTGCCTGCTTCTTCAGACAAATATAGTTAAAGCAACCGATGTAACTCTTACCCTAATCATGAGAGCTATTTTAAATCAAGCCCAAGTGTACTTCTGGAGGGTAGAGTTGGAAATTTAGAGAAAGAGGGAGAGAAGAGGACAGTGGATGCAGCACTGAACTGAGCAACGTTTCCAAGGAAGTGTGTGACATCAGTTCAAGTGTTTGTGTGGGAGGAAATGGGAAGGGAGAGGCTGTCCTATGATGAGCTGGGACTCTTTGACCCTGAGAGCAGAGGTGGATTTAGGGGAGCATGTCTGCACTGGGCGTTGAGCCGAGAGGGCACCACAGTGGGTGCACAACAATAACAAACACTGGAAGGTGAGAGGCGGGAGACACCAAATTTTGGCATTGCACAGGGCACCGCTGAACATTTAAAGTCCAAAGTCCTCCACTACTGAGAGCAGGGACCAAGAACAACTCTAAGCCCTGTCCTCCTGTGCAAGAGGGGGATGAGAATGCTCTGAAGATTGGGATCCTGAGGATCCCAATCTTGGGATTACTGAGTGTAAGGGGCAGGGAGTACAGACAGCCCCCTCCCATCCTGAGAAGCAGCTCCTCCACCAGCAGCGATGCCAGCGGGGAGGGGGGGGGAGTCGAGTGAGGAAAGAGAAAGGAGGAGACAGGGCTCTGGCAACATAGGAGAGCCCTTGCTACACAGAGGGGAGGAAGAGAGAGAGGGGGGAAAGGGGGAGAAGGAAAACAGGGAAAGGAGACCCTTTTTCCCTCCGGTTCCGGAATTACGCAGGAGAAGGCGGGGAAGACGATTTGGCGTGCCCAGACTCTTATGCTGGAAGAGAACGCGGAGCACGCCATTCTCGGGTTCTGGTTCGGACTAGAAGGATGTATCTTGTATAGCTGGATCACTGTAAATAGACTGCACATAATAAAACCTTAAAAGACAAGAATGTGGAGAGTCGTTACTCTAGAGTAGTCACCACAACCCACCTGTGACACTGAGGATCCTGGGATTACTGCTGAGCAAGATATGGGGAAGAGGTGGAAAGTGACAGACTCTTTCCACCTTGAATCAATTGGATGGATACTTTAGTTGGCGAGGTAGGCTCCAAATGCACTATTTAGACACATGTAGCAGGTATCTTTGTGATTCAACACCACTGTTAGCATCTATACCTACTATGTTCTATTGTCTCAGCAATATCACAGACTGGAAAATAGAAGAACCTATCTGGCAGTTTTTACAGCTTTGTAAACTTGAGAGATGCCAAAAAGCTTTGTCTAAAAGAGACCCAAACTTCCCAAAGCTCATCCCGACTCAGAATTGCAAACATGTGAGTCAATCACACAGTTACAAACAGTCCTCCACACTATTATATGGAATTCAGGCTGGGTGCTATTTCCCATTTATAAGGGGTCACTTCCAGCCTTGTAACTTTCTCTAAGCTGTAACCTGTCACTGGAAACTGTAGTGTGTTGCTTGGAATCACTGAGCACTTTCCTGTTCATCAAAGGCTTACGAGCACCAGCAGACGGGGGGGGGGGGGGCTTGCTGGTTAAAACAGCAGCAACATGTTTGGTGTTGAACTTCTCTGTTCCCTGAGGGGAAGGGATCTAAATTATAACTGCACTTCTGAATGGTGGAATCGAGACTAGATTTTCTAGATCATCATATATATATATATATATATATATATATATATATATATATATATATATATATATAGTGTGTGTGTGTGTGTGTGTGTGTGTGTGTTCTTTCCATATAGACATTGGTTATCCTTAGGACACAGATAGGGTTGCGGGAGCGATTTGATTCAATTCACATTTAAAGGTGAACCTACCTAACCCACACAAGACAATACAGAAACATCGCCATCCCTTGACATTCACACCTCTGAATTTTGCAATGCAGATCGCCAGCCAAGTAATGTGTGCAAAAATGCATATGTTAAAATGTGCATAAAACCACATCTGCTTGTGAAAATAATCTGCAAAATTGTATGATATTAGGCAATATCCCTTTGCAGAAATATTAGGAGAAATTTGCACTAAAACTCTGACGAATTTTCATGAGGACTTGGATTTTGTTTTACTTTGTTGTTGACAAGGGCACATTGCCTAAGACCCAAGTTATAACCAGAGCATGTCCAAGACTTTATGCTTACCGAGGCAAAAAAAATCAAATTTCATTCCATGTACAGTAGCTGACCAGATTGTCAATTGAATCTTATTTCCATGTTAACAATGTAATGGTACCCCACCATACCTGAGAGCAGCAAGCTAGCTTAGGGGATACCACATGCACCTGTGCCCTCAAATGCTTTGCTACCAGTCCATGCCCCTCTGCATTTACCTTCAGGGGCAGCTGCCTCACTCTGCCTAACAATAGGGCCAGCCCTCATTATAACTGAATAAATAGCTATAACTTGAAGGGTGCAATGGAAGCAGACTTTGTGGCAGTCAACTTAAAACACTCGGAAAACAGGTGAGCTTTTTCTGAACTCTTGCTGAGAAGACTCATAAATACCCAGCAGATTCCAAGTTGAGGCAATAGGAGTCCATCCATTACATCTTTCTCTCCATTATCTCATTTGCTTATAAAACTGACATCTATGGTATTTTTATTTGTTTAATGTTGCTTTGGACATTAATACAAATTTTTAAATGAATGAGAAGTAGAACAATGTGATTAGAATTTGTTAGCGCCAATACTGTTCCCACAATCAGATCTCCACATCAAAGCGCCTGTGAAGGTTCGTTTGCCCTATGCACTTCACTGCTTGCCCAAGATCAGGTGGTTTTCATTTCCGTCTCTTACCCTCTCTTGTTCCTCTTTATAGCTCAACTGTAGAGAATTTTCCAGAGAGCAAGCTGCAGTGAACTTGCCAAGGGCATCTCAAGACTAAAAAGTCATTAAATAAAGCTGTCTGACCAAACCTGAGCGGAGAAAAAAAAAACTTCTATCAAAGGTCATTGATACAAAATTACATCTATTTTCACCGAGCTACTACCTTCACCTTGTGGGAAACAAACACAAAGTAATCCAGTGACAAATATGTTAGTGTATTTACCCAGAGATTAGTCTCTTGTATCATTGCATCCTGGCATCTCCTCTGATGTTTCTCAATCTGCAACACTGAGCTGAGACAAGCAATGGAACTGTACACCCAAATTTCTGTCCCTTCTCTCTTTCGCTAAATCTCTTTTTCCTTAGCTTTGCTGGGTCATTTATTAAAGACAGTGGGTCCTATTTAATGGACAGTCATTTCAGTAGAGCATCTTGGTATGTTTGGATAATCAGCCATTTGGAGTGTTCTTTTAGAGCCCAATCATGATGGTTGGGAGTTTGTTAAAAGGGAGATATTAAAAGCACAACTTCAGGCAGTACCAATGAGATGGAAACATGGAAGGTGCCTAAAGAAGCCAGGGTGGCTATCTAAAGAACTTTTAACTGAGTTAAGATTTAAAAGGTATATGTACAAAAAATGAAAAAGGGGAGAAATCACCAGAGAGGAATTCAAACATATAGCCTGCACATGTAGAGACAAAGTCAGAAAAGCTAAAGCACAGAATGAACTCAGGCTCGCCAGAGAGGTTAAAAGCAACAAAAAGGGCTTTTATGGGTATGTCCGTAGCAAAAGGAAGAACAAGGAAACAGTGGGGTCACTTAGAGGAGAAGATGGTGAAATGCAAACAGGGGACAGAGAAAGGGCAGAACTCCTCAATGCCTTCTTTGCCTCAGTCTTCTCCAAAAAATAAAACAACGCCTGACCTGAAGAACATGGAGCAGATGATTCAGCAGGGGGAACACAGCCCAGAATAAGTAAGGAGGTAGTACAAGAATACTTGGCTAGTTTAGATGTATTCAAGTCTCCAGGGCCAGATGAACTACATCCAAGAGTATTAAAAGAACTGGCAGAGGTGATTTCAGAACCACTGGCAATAATCTTTGAAAATTCCTGGAGAACAGGCGAAGTTCCAGCAGACTGGAGGAGGGCAAATGTTGTCCCTATTTTCAAAAAGGGGAAAAGAGAGGACCCAAACAATTACCGCCCAGTCAGCCTGACATCAATACCAGGAAAGATTCTAGAGCAGATCATTAAGCAAACAGTCTGTGAGCACCTAGAAAGAAACTCTGTGATCACAAAAAGTCAGCATGGGTTTCTGAAAAATAAGTCATGTCAGACTAATCTGATCTCATTTTTTGACAGAATTACAAGCCTGGTAGATGAAGGGAACGCTGTGGATGTAGCCTATCTTGATTTCAGCAAGGCCTTTGACAAGGTGCCCCATGATATTCTTGTAAAGAAGCTGGTAAAATGTGGGCTAGACAATGCTACCATTCAGTGGATTTGTAGCTGGCTTACTGACCGAACCCAAAGGGTGCTCATCAATGGCTCCTCCTCATCCTGGAGAGTAGTGACTAGTGGGGTGCCACAGGGTTCTGTCTTGGGCCCAATCTTATTCAACATCTTTATCAATGACTTAGATGATGGGCTTGAGGGCATCCTGAGCAAGTTTGCAGACGACACCAAATTGGGAGGGGTGGCTAATACCCCAGAGGACAGGATCACACTTCAAATTGACCTTAACAGATTAGACAACTGGGCCAAAGCAAACAAGATGAATTTTAACAAGGAGAAATGTAAGGTACTACACTTGGGCAAAAAAACCGAAAGGCACAAATACAGGATGGGTGACACCTGGCTTGAGAGCAGTACATGTGAAAAGGATCTAGGAGTCTTGGTAGACCACAAACTTAACATGAGTCAGCAGTGCGATGCAGCAGCTAAAAAAGCCAATGCAATTCTGGGCTGCATCAATAGGAGTATAGCATCTAGATCAAGGGAAGTTATAGTACCACTGTATTCTGCTCTGGTCAGACCTCACCTGGAGTACTGTGTCCAGTTCTGGGCACCACAGTTCAAGAAGGATACTGACAAGCTGGAACGTGTCCAGAAGAGGGCAACCAAAATGGTCAAAGGCCTGGAAACGATGCCTTATGAGGAACGGCTTAGGGAGCTGGGTATGTTTAGCCTGGAGAAGAGAAGGTTAAGGGGTGATATGATAGCCATGCTCAAATATATGAAAGGATGTCATATGGAGGAGGGAGAAATATTGTTTTCTGCTGCTCCAGAGAAGCGGACACGGAGCAATGGATTCAAACTTCAAGAAAGAAGATTCCACCTAAACATTAGGAAGAACTTCCTGACAGTAAGAGCTGTTCGGCAGTGGAATTTGCTACCAAGGAGTGTGGTGGAGTCTCCTTCTTTGGAGGTCTTTAAGCAGAGGCTTGATAGACATATGTCAAGAATGCTTTGATGGTGTTTCCTGCTTGGCAGGGGGTTGGACTGGATGGCCCTTGTGGTCTCTTCCAACTCTATGATTATATGATTCTATGATTCTATGAATCTGCTTGCAGAATGATGGGCGTGTTTGGTCCATTGAACACAATATTGTCTGATTGACAGTGGCTCTCCAGGATTGCAGGCAGGGTTTTCTCCCATCCATAATGATGATGCTAGGGATTGGACCTGGGACCTTCTGCATGCAAAGCCAGGCATGTCGGTGAAATACAGTTCAGTTCACATTTAAAGGCAGATGTACCTAACCCACAACTTCCCAAACAAGATGGCCCAATACAGCCACCCTTTGAAATTCACACTTCCCTGAATTTTGCAGTGTCAGGTAATATGTGCCAAAAAATGCATACACACACACACACACACACACACACACACACACAGAGTGGTACCTCGGGTTACAAACACAATCCGTTCCGGGACGCAGTTCGTAACTCGAAATGGTCATAACCTGAAGCGTCATTTTGCTCATGCGCAAAGTGCAATTTCAGTGATTTTTGTATATTGCACATGCACAAACCGCACATTCCACTTCTGTGCACGCGCAGAACGTGCGTGCGGCAAAAATACTTCCGGGTTTGCAGAGTTCGTAACCCGAGGTGTTTGTAACCCGAGGTGCGAACGTATGTGTGTGTGTGTATTATATATATATATATATATATATATATAGAGAGAGAGAGAGAGAGAGAGAGAGAGAGAGAGAGAGAGAGAGAGTATGCATATAAAAGCACATATTAGATTAAATAGCATATAAATATTAGGGAAGATGTTTTCCAAAGTTAGAAATGGAACTCAGTGGAAACCCATATAAATGCTGCAGTGCAAAGCAAAAGCCCCCTGAGCCATCATTTGCAGAAGAAAAATATATTAGAACCCTTGGAATGGAGTTCCTCCCATTTGAAGCAAAAGAATACCATGGTCAGTATTATCAATCATCACCACCAATTGCTGTTGTTTAGTCATTTAGTCGTGTCCGACTCTTCGTGACCCCATGGACCATAGCACGCCAGGCACTCCTGTCTTTCATTGCCTCCCGCAGTTTGGTCAGACTCATGTTCGTAGCTTCGAGAACACTGTCCAACCATCTCGTCTTCTGTTGTCCCCTTTTCCTTCTGCCCTCAACCTTTCCCAACATCAGGGCCTTTTCCAGGGAGTCTTCTCTTCTCATGAGGTGGCCAAAGTATTGGAGCCTCAGCTTCACGATCTGTCCTTCCAGGGAGCACTCAGGGCTGATTTCCTTAAGAATTGATAGGTTTGATCTTCTTGCAGTCCATGGAACTCTCAATAGTCTCCTCCAGCACCATAATTCAAAAGCATCATTTCTTCAGCGATCAGCCTTCTTTATGGTCCAGCTCTCACTTCTATACATCACTACTGGGAAAACCATAGCTTTAACTATACAGACCTTTGTCAGCAAGGTGATGTCTCTGCTTTTTAAGATGCTGTCTAGGTTTGTCATTGCTTTTCTCCAAAGAAGCAGGCGTCTTTTAATTTCGTGACTGCTGTCACCACCTGCAGTGATCATGGAACCCAAGAAAGTAAAATCTCTCACTGCCTCCATTTCTTCCCCTTCTATTTGCCAGGAGGTGATGGGACCAGTGGCCATGATCTTGGTTTTTTTGATGTTGAGCTTTAGACCATATTTTGTGCTCTCCTCTTTCACCCTCATTAAAAGGTTCTTTAATTCCTCCTCACTTTCTGCCATCAAGGTTGTGCCATCTGCATATCTGATGTTGTTGATACTTCTTCCGGCAATCTTAATTCCGGTTTGGGATTCACCCAATCCAGCCTTTCGCATGATGAATTCTGCATATAAGTTAAATAAGCAGTGAGACAATATACAACCTTGTCGTACTCCTTTCCCTTTCTCCTTTTGAACCAATCAGTTGTTCCATATACAGTTCTAACTGTAGCTTCTTTTCCCACATAGAGATTTCTCAGGAGACAGGTGAGGTGATCAGGCACTCCCATGTCTTTAAGAGCTTGCCATAGTTTGCTGTGGTCGACACAGTCAAATGCTTTTGCGTAGTCAATGAAGCAGAAGTAGATGATTTTCTGGAACTCTCTAGCTTTCTCCATAATCCAGCGCATGTTTGCAATTTGGTCTCTGATTCCTCTGCCCCTTCGAAATCCAGCTTGCACTTCTGCAAGTTCTCGGTCCACATACTGCCTAAGCCTGCCTTGTAGAATTTTAAGTATAACCTTGCTAACGTGTGAAATGAGCGCAATTGTGTGGTAGTTGGAACATTCTTTGGCACTGCCCTTCTTTGGGACTGGGATGTAGACTGATCTTCTCTGGCCATTGCTGAGTTTTCCAAA